>NC_142819.1:8827882-9473882 GCF_057945365.1 Rhopilema esculentum | reverse complement strand
ATTTAAATAAATGTTTTGTGTGATCTTTGACTAAAATTAGGTTCGTTATTCGAATATGTTTATTAGTTATCCGCTCACATAATTTACTGTTTTTCTGTGCCATTAGGTTAATATCAATTGGGTTGCAGAAATGATTAAAAGTATTAGTATTTAATCCTTTTTATGCATCATAGGTGCTGCAAAAGCAAAGTGCAAAGAATGCAGTGAAAATGCTGATTGCATTAAGGGAACCTGCAAGTGCAAAGATGGCTTTGTTGGAGATGGAAAAACTTGCAAAGGTATGCTTTTTATGTCCTAAAGAAGGGCTATCGTTATCGAAGGAAAATGTTACGTAAACAGAAACTGTTATGACGAGATCCTTTTGCGTGAACCATTTTTTATATAGAGAAAATATCAGCTAGTGACATGACCAGGACTCAGTATACTCTGCTAAATCATGTTCTAATATCATTAGTTTGTTGTTATGAGATATTCGTTGCTTTAACTGTGTTGGAAATATTTACCAATCAGAAGGTAAAAGGTAAAAGATTAGAAGGTGCAAGCATATTTTCACGCAGTTGCAAGATTGTTTACTATCTTAAAAAATAGATTTGATAAAATGATTTAAGATTTCCTTGCAAGTTGACTTGATTATGCTAATCTTTCGTTTCAGTAAATCCTTGTATATTCTGCCATGAAAATGCAACTTGCGACAACGACACCTGCGTTTGTAAAGTTGGTTTTCTTGGTGATGGCTTGAAGTGCACTCGTAAGTTTAGTTACACTATAATCTATCATCATCATCATCATCATCAGAATCAGCAGTTCAGGCCATTGCTGGTTGATGGATTCTGCAACATCAATTTACCCATTTTTGTCATTGATATCTAGCACACTTGCTGTTTCCCCTAAATGATCCTGCTATCTTCTTTTTTGGTCTCCCTCTATATCTTAGTTCAAAGTGTCCACTCTTTTCTTTTTGGGCCTTTCTTTATTTTTATACATTAGCTATTGAATATGAAATATAAGAAGCTGAAGATCTTGATAATCTAACGAGTAAAAGGATAATACAAGAATTAATTCAAATATATTTTTTCATTTCACATTAAAAATATTGCGAAAATTCTTGCTGAATATGTTTGTAAACGTAAATACTGTAAAAATTGGCAAGGGAAATAATGTTTGTATAAGTATAAATAATTTGATTTACACAAAAAACAAAATCGATGTTTTTGCATGGAAATTCTGAACGATATTTCCTTTTTGTAGCATTCACTAATCATTGTGCAAGATGCAGCCCCAATGCAGACTGTCTTGATAATTTCTGCTTCTGTAAACCTGGTTACTATGGAAATGGAAATGACTGCTGGCCGAACACAGATCCAATGCTTTAGTGCAGTTTATTGACCTGTACGTGTCTTTTGACACTAAGCGAGCAGTCGAAGCTTAGAACAGAGGTCCGTTGGTTGCAAAAAGAATCAAATTAACGACTCCGCTACATGTTCATCCCATTTATATACATCAGCTGCACCAGATACTTCGAGAATGAAATAGTTAACAATTCTGGGTGAATGCAACCATGGCAAATAGCTTCTATCATAATTTATAGAGTATCAACCATCAAGAAGCAATTGTCGATGGGAGCCCCCTGAAAAGAGGCCTTGGAACAGGAAGGTTATCGATTGTTAATTCTGATTACAGACTGAAGAGTAAATCACTTCAAAGCAAAATTAAATTTTTGTAGCTGCTGCTAGAAAAAACTTCGATATAAAAACGCTATAAATATAAAACACTATAAAGACATTACGCTTAGTTATTTTTGGGTATATCGAATAACATCATTACTTATAAGAGTGAAGATAATACTTCTTAGGCCAATCGAGCTATGGGTAAAGCTTGCCGTCAAGTCTTTTTCTTTGGATGCTTGAGAGAATAGAATAAAACCATACCCTATATGCAAACATATTTTTATTGTTACTACTTCTAATACTGCTCAAAAAACATCATTCTCCGTGTAGAAAATTCTCAGTGAATAAGACTCAAACTTTTTAAAGAAACTGAACATTGGCCTAAAATTTAGCCAATTACCCCCAACTTGATGTAAATTGACCGTAATTATTTCTTCAGTATACATACTGGATATTCAAATTTTAATTGCAATGAAAATTTTAATCTTTAAAATACATTTGTTATGTAAATAAAGAACAATGACTTTTTGTAATGTAAATTTAATATATTTTTAGATAAAGTAATATTTCTGTCCTTGTATATGACGCTGATGAAATCAGATAAATTGCATCAAAATAAATGGAGCAAAATTTTGATTGTTCATCTAAAGTAAGCAAAAAACTTGAATACTATCGAAATAAACTTTAGAAACGAAATAATTTATAAAACAAAATTTAGATACATGTGAAGAATTGTTTATTACTATATGAAGATTACAATAACGATCATCTGTGGTTGGTCTTCAAATGTTTGTGTGAAATTTTATAGAACGTGTTTGTTACGCGGATGTGACGATGGCTAAAATATGTCAACCTCTCTTTAAGCATATCTAAGCTCGTATACTTTTCAATTGTCTCTTCTAATTTAGTCCGAATAAGTGGAAACACAGCTCATAATTTTTCTCGCCTTTCTGAGAGAAATTCTTCCCGAGAATTAAAATCAGGTAATAACTAAATTTAAACGGCAATTTATTTCTAGTTGCAGATCGATAGTAACATATTAGGGAAATATTCATGTTAAACAATAAACAACTGCGAAAGTAAAAGTGCCAATTTTTCGTATGCCTGGGTCTAGACCATCCCCACTAGGACACGATAGTCACGTTTGGGTTTGAGTTTGTACTTGTGTTAATAGTTAGGAGCAAGCTTTATAGAAGAACAAAAAGTCAATAGAAGCTTGTCATTTATCGCTAAAATACAAAAATGAACTGAAGATCTTTAAACTTTCATTGGATTAACAAAACATCTCAAATGTTCTCAAAAAGTGTTTAAAAGGAAATGTGATCTAGAGTTAAGTATTAAAGACAAGGAAACAAAGCTATTGTAAGAAAGTTTAATATTTTTTCCGATGGTCGCTTAATTTTCCGTTTTTATGTGAAGCTTCCATTTAAAAATAGAGCATAAAATAAGTTGACCAGAACCTCTAGCTAACTGAAAATACTAAGAAAGCCTGAAATATATTTTTCAGAACAAAAGACAAATTTCTAGGCCAATCAATATTTCTTGCTTGCTTTGCTATCGTGTAATGATGACCCATCGTCTCGTACTCAAAATACAAGAAAATATTATTGAAATTTATACGTCAAGGTTAACAGCCATACGTGAGAAGATGACTACAAGGGAGATTACTTTTATCTCCAAATATTCTGGCTAAAGTGAATCAGACCAACAATGAATACTTACATTGTGGATTTTTGTACCTTAAATAGTTAGTGCATCCATGCGGAAAATTGATAGCATGGTGCCTCTACTGTTTGTTTTTTTAAAACATCGTTTTCGTCTCGGCGTGTTTACTTTCTATACCTACACAATGGGTCCTAGGAAACAACCTGTTATAGCTAGGAATAAAGTTTTTATCATCAAAACTTGGTTCTTAAAATTTTCAAGATCAAAATAATTCTAGTTTGCAGCAATTACAAGGATTAAACACAAGTAACTTGTTAAATATTCTTAACTCTCTACAAGAAAATTTGAGAAAGCATGCTATGTTTTAAGCAAAGGACTTCTTGAAACACTTGTCGCTCATTACAAACAATCAAAGAAAATTACTTCTGTATCATTAGTTTAAAGGAAAAGAAAGGTTTGTGCAATTTTAGGGAAAATGCTTGCTCACTTTTCTCGTATTTATCAATAGGTTTTTTTTATCTCGAAGCTAAGGAGGGGAATCTCCTCAAGGAATAGGATAAAACTACAATAAATTTATCGGCAGTCTATGAATATTTAATCCTTTTACGTGTGAAGACGTTGTCACTGAAGAACTCCTATTTCGACTTCGATTATGTCTTGAATGAGATCTCTCTTTTTGCCTACAGATAATCAAATCACAAATAGAAGATTGGCATCACAACAAAAAAAGATATTTCATTTCACAAAGAAGGTTACTTAAAAGTATAACTGGGAATGTATTTTACTAAAAACTATATATTTATCTAATCCACCCGCCAAAGGTCACCGTCTTTTCACTCTCAATAACGGAGGTGTGTGATCTCATGACCTTCAATTAAGTCGCTGTTCTGCAACAAGAAATCGCTTCGCTCAAGCTTACAGATGCAGAATTTTGCAAGAAATTAGCGAAAAATATAAGGAATGGAGCCAAAACCGAAGAATACACACTAAATATGCTCACACTTCTTTGGCTACACTATGAAGTATATTGATACGTACACTGTTTGTGTGGTTTGTTTGTTATTGTTCTCGGGACAAGCCGTTGTAAAAGGCCAGTTTGAACGCTCTACTGATCAAACTTGGAATAATTTTGAAAAAAATGATAAGACTAAAGAGTATAAAAGATGGGTCGATGTAGACGATGAAGAAAGCCTCGTACCACCGGATACGGCAAAATATTCGCAAAGCAACAAAGACCCAACGGACTTTACGAAAATAGTCGAAAATTTTAATAATGGCCTAACAGCAAAGCTGAACTCCTTGTCAACTGATGCTATCTCATCTGAGCAGCTTGGGGAACAAGATGATAGGTACATAAAAGCTGCAGCAGAACAGGCGAACGGTCACTTCGATGGAGCGCATATTATCGCAAGTAAGGTGGGCGATCTAGATAAATACGCACACGAAATCGATCCAGATGTTAACAATCAGATCAAGGCCGCGTTAGCACAAGATGGTAGCAGCCCAGAAGCACTAAACGAAGTAAATATTGCACTTTCGCACGGACTACCCAGTCCTGAGGTCCTTGAAAGTACTAATCGCGCAATACAGACTGAAAACCATGAAGGAAATATCCAGCTGGAGCCACAACAAATCGTTACGCACCCTAAACCAATTCATAAATACGTTGGACAAATTATACACAAAGTCAAACCATCGGAGCATCGATATTTGCCAATGAAGCACATCTTTCTTAAACATGTGCCGCAAATCTTGCAAAGGTTGCGAGTTAGGCCAGTGAGAGTACATAGGCCAAGGATCATTATTGTCAAAGAGCCACACGTACAACATCATCATGAGTACTGTAAGATTCTGTTTCTATTTACAAGTTCTTTGTAATGTTACAATTATCAACGATTCTCTTATGTAAACTAACCTTCTTGAGATTAACGCAAAAAGAACTGAGACATGAAACATTCTTCTTGGTTTGTTAAACAATACAACAATTTTTCATTTCACTATCATCAACTCCTTAGCCGAGGTGGCCCTGGTTGCAACAATGGAATGATGGTCTGTATTCATCCTTCCCGATCTCCAGCCATTCTTATGAAACTAGAACCCCCTTCTCCACTCGATTCTTCAAAGTTTTCCATCCAATTTCCTGTGGTCTCCCCCATCCTCGCCTTTCTTGCATTCCTCCTTCCATCACCGCACTAGTTCATCTCAATGTTAGACATATTAGACATATCACTCATAGGTATAAACATAAAGCCCCAATGGCGTATAATTTGAGAAGTAGGACGGGAAGTCATGCGATGAAATTAGAACTAATGATAATGTTTACGATTAGCTGATTGAGTTTCAGTTACATGCTGTTTGCTGACAGGGTCTTTAAATCAAAGTTACGGTTCCATGTTTTCTGCATTCTGTGCGAAATAGCATTCTCGATGCATTTGCAAATGGTTCTTTTATTCTCTAGATGAAGAGCCAGAGTCTCCGCCCCCGGAGACATCTGTTTGTTCAATAAATCCATGCAGAAATGGCGGAATATGTAATAATGTATTGGGAGATGTACACTGTGTCTGCGCAGAAGGATTCAAGGGGGACAGATGCGAAGGTAAGGCGAAGTTATTCAAAGGCTCTCATTCTACGCGTCTATCATAATAATAGATTGAATTGCAGAGTAAATGGTATCGGATCCGCTTCAAGGTAATGCGAAGTATTTAGCAAGAAACCAGTCTGTTTGATGCTCTTGGTTCTATGTGCCTTTTTCATGGAGGGTATAGAGGAAATTTTTTGAATTTTGCAAAAGTTTTTATTGATATAAGTATAAACAAGAATTGAATGTGGCGTTTAAAAACCCGTTGTTTCTTTGCTTGCAGGTTTGTTGTAGCTTTCTTCTTGAATTGTGCTTGTTTTCATTCCATATTCATTGTACCTATTTGTACACATTGCGAGAAATATTTTTCTTTTAGTGCAAAACACTTGTCATCCAAACCCGTGTAAGAATAGCGGAGCATGTTCGGAATCTGAGCAAGGCTTTGTTTGCACTTGTGTCACGCCGTACATGGGACCCACTTGTGAAGGTATGTTTATCTTGATTTTTATTTTCTAATTGATGTAGCACTAGTACCAAAAACCAACTACCAGTGACGTCGCCTGACCATTCTCGCTGGGGGTGTAAGAGATGCAAAACCATATTTTACCGCAGAAATTCTTTTGCTACATTAATATTTTGTTATAAATTTAATTCTACCGACGAGTTCTCTTAAAGGGTGTACACCCCCCGCACGCTACACTGTACTACTTGCCGTTGATCAACTTTATCATCTTTTGTTAATCATCAGTAACTGATATTGTCTTTGTTTTGCAGCAATCAGCCATTGCCATCCAAACCCATGCCGCAACTCTGGCACGTGTTACGAGAAACAGAATGGCTTCTCTTGCAACTGTGCTTATGGCTTCAAGGGAGCCACGTGCACAGGTAGGTGATAATCAACAAAAGTTTATAAGAAACTTTTCAGCATAAGTCACAGCATTATTTCAATTATGCCAAAACTGTAGATTGATACGTATGCATTGCACACATCAAGCGGGTTCTACTAAACAAGATGCTGAATCATCTTTTACATAAATTGCAGATCTGTTATCGAAATGAAAGAGTAACGTAAGTCACGGCATAAATGAAGCAAAAAATTGTTTAAAAGAAAGATTAACAAAAAAGAATTCTTGCGATTTCATATGTGACCATCTTCTAAACTGTCTTTTGCTCGTCACCAGTTGCATCATTCTGTCATCCAAACAACCCGTGCATGAACGATGGAGTTTGTTCGGAAGATGATGCTAGCTACAAATGCTCTTGCGGCAAAGGGTACATCGGCCCAAATTGTGAAGGTAAGCTAGTATACAACAGAAAAACTCTTTTGTTTCAACCTTTTTTGATACAGAATTTTTGATGAAATGCACTTATGTAAAACTACGAAGTGTAAAACTAGTTGTATAACACTTAGTCAACACAGACCACCGGCTAGCCTTTGTTGATGTGTTTTGAATTTTTTAAAGATAGTTTGTGTCATAAAAGATACTTCTGAATTATTCTTTCTAGATCTCTAAGAATATGAGCCAGTATTTCAAACTTTCTTTGATTGCCTGTCACCTAAAAGCTGCTTGATAATTGCTGTGACTTAAATTTTATTCCAGTTAAGAAATATTCCTGTTCAGTTGACACATGTCAAAATGGAGGAACATGTATGGAAGAGGGAGTGAATGTCATATGTAGATGTTTGGACGACTACAGGGGCAAATTTTGTGAAGGTAATTTATGCTACCTAAGCAAACTGTATATATCGCTTGTATCTGTATCTGTATATGTACACATTGGCGGCACCAAGAGGAGGTAGGGGGGTAATTACCCTCTCCCTCACTTTTGTCGAAACATGGTCTACATATTTCTTTAACGGACTAAAAAGCGCTAGGTAGGGGTAGTTCATGCTTCCTAAGGAAAGTTACCTGGTACAAAACACTTAAACGAAGCAAAAGGGGTGTGGTCTTCATAGTTACGCCCATTACCCTCCAACTCTGCAGTAGCTGGCGCCACCACTGTCTGCACAGTGCCTGATTTATTCAATTCTCTACGGAATAGGTCGTGGTTTGAAACAATCTGTTTGCTCTTTTGGTAATTATCTGTTTGATCAAAGTGTCTTTTGGTAATCTTTTGTGTAGAAACTTCTTCAAGTTTTAAAAAATCTAGACTTTGGCCATGATGGGACAATCATATCGAAGAAAATGAAAAACAAGTCAAAGTCACAAAATGTCGATACCAAATAGGAATTCAGGCCGAGTATTTTTAGGCCATATTTTGACAACACATTTATTTTTATCAATTTTATTTGAGAACACTAAAGAAGGTCACTTAACGCTTTTCGTTGAGTTGTTCTTAACGCATTCCTCAATTTTATGATATTTTCTAAGTTTGAATACGAGACAGCACCATTTCACGTTTCATGATTATTCAAAGCTTGTTCCAATATTTCATCGGTTATCAAGATACAAACCCATCTGAAATCAAAATATCATTTCTTCTTCAGAGCGAATCTTCAAGCCGTGCACATTCACAACCTGTCTATTCGGTGGAACATGCATTGAAATTTCCTCATATGATTTCAAATGTATTTGCCCGAAGGATCGCACAGGGAAGAGATGCACTAGTAAGTTGATTAGTTAAAGGCAATAGCAATGTTGCCCCAAGGCTTTTAGTATTATCGAGTATCAGACCACAACAGGCATGAATTGTGGATATCCGTCTACTACCTGAGATATACTCAAAGCTGTCTGATGATCGCAAAGCATGATACTCAGATTAGCAACTTTGAACCGTCCTGTTCTATACAACAAAAGCGTGTACTACCTGGTAGAAATAAGTAAATTCAAAAGTAGATTCTCAGTTTCTTATTGGGTCTGAAACCAATTTCTCCCAAAAACGTCATTATTCAAAGCAATTAACAAGTTATAGCACTTCTGGCAGGCTCCATTTTGACCAGACGCCCTAAGGATAGTTCTTCTTCAGTCCCAACTTTCAATTGGCTTGGGATGGAGGCAGCCTATTGGGATAACAAAATGAGCCTTAAACAAGTTGTAGTATGTAACATAATATGCAATACGTACACAAATATTTTAACTTGGCTATAAATTGCTTGAAGATTACACGGAATAAAAGAGTCATTGTGCTACATCAAGAATTTATTTTCCGTGCAACCCACTTAATAGCGAGAGAATCCGACAGAAACTACTACCGTAGAAGCGTGATGGCTGCATTATATCATCATATTGTCGGATTATAATTAATCTTGGGGTTGCCTTGAGATTGCAAGCATTTAGAAAAACTTCAAAGAATAAACTTTTTTGTTGCAACTCTTTTGTATATCATAACTCGACACTTCAAGCATAAGTGGGTGTAAATCTCCAGGAACTTGTCTTGAGAAATAACGTAAAATTACATCTATAACAACATTTAATTGCTACTGCTATTAATGTTTTGATTTTTTTTAGAAATTATGTTGTGTATAAAGTTTTACATCATCTGCCTTTTGGAACTTTAAATGCGTCAACGTTCATCTTTTGCGTTTCAGTACCACTGAAAAACCCATGTGATGACTGCCATGCTAACGCAGTTTGCATAAATCATCGATGTTTTTGTAAGGCAGGATACGTTGGGAATGGCTATTTCTGCGAAAGAAGTAAGCTATCTTCACTCAATATTTGCTATTAGTAGAAATTGTGTGAGGGGACCGGATGGAAAACAAATAATTTAACAAAAGTTTCTAGAGCTAAATGCAGTGAGGAGTTGCTCTTTTGTTAAGCAGGAACATCTAATCTGGGATAATCACAATCACTTCTCTACATTTAAAGCCATTGGCAATTTTGCTTCAAAATGTCACTTTTTGAAAAGGCATTCAGCTTTCAGCTTACTTCCTTTTGCTCGTCAGTTTCTTCTTTCCTCTTTATCTTGACTGGTTATGAATGTAAAAAATAGTTAAAAAAGGAAGATAGCATATATGTCTACTACTAAGGTCTGGTTACTGTAACAAACAACAGTAACAAATTCCTGGACCTCTAAGTGGACCATTATGGATATAAGGTCAGCTAAAGATTTAAATGCTATCCCTGCTACTGAAATTAGGGATGCTTATCATTTGCTTTCAATGTAAAGTATTGTTTTATATTTTTTTTTTAAATTTTTTAAATTGTAAATACTTTTAGTGTGGCGAATTATATAATACATAGTTAAACATAAGTATGATATTGTGGACAGTTTGCCTATATATCAAAAACATTGATTTTGAATAAATCTTTTTGTGGCGCAAAATTTTAAATTGGCTTGGTTTAGATCTTGAATTCCAAAAAAATGAAAACTACACAAGCAATAAAACATAGCCCTTATTGTATGAAGAATATATTATCGATTGTAATGTTTTAAAATCTTTGTTAGTTAGATTACTATAAGCTGGTATAAATGTTTTGTTTTGCGCTATCATTCAAATGAAAGTAAATGTCATTTTCGTTAGACTAAGGGCCATTCCGACTTACATTCTTTTAAGCTAAAAACAATTTGACTCTGAGTTCAGCTCACAATGTTTAGTATTTTAGCTACTACTTTCCATATTGCATCCAAGATACAGAAATATGAATGTTTGAAGAATAAACGTGGAATAGTGAAATATACAAAGATGAATTTTGTATCTTAGGCCCAAGTCGTTGTCATCCTAATCCTTGTGAAAATGGTGGTAAATGTGTAGACAGATTTGATTATCTCGGCACGGACGACTCACCATCGACAGGACCAACAAAACATTCGGAAGACGATGGCAATTTCTACTTTCAGCTTCCGCGAAACTCTGGCTTGGATGTTGTCACACCAGTGGATCCAAAATTGTTAAATGAAAACGGAGATACAGGTGGACCGGTGATGGAGAGTGCCGTATCTGTTGTAACTTCGGCTAACAGACGTACATTGCAGAAACGAGGCAAGATGCCTGGCAGACATTCTCAGATTCTTATTGCCAAGAAAAGTGCCATTCCTACTCAAAATAGACCAAAAGCTACTCACAACGGTAAAGTCAAAAAGGGGCATGTGGCATTTAGAAAAAGGTATTCGGATAGCACATGGAGATACGGAAAACAAACAAATTTGAAGAACGAAACTCTTAGCAAAAGAAGTTATATAGTAACAAGAAAGCTTCCTCCGGATGTTGACCAAACTCAGCTTGAGATAGATGGGTTTTATTGCATTTGTCCGGAACACTACAAGGGAAGGAAATGCGAGGGTAAGTCAGAATGAAATTTCTTCTTGCTGATAGTGTTGCCTCACACTATAGCTGCTGCAATCAGGGGTGTAGTGCTAGGGGGGCCCAGGGGCTGATCCCCCTTTGTTAATGCCAAAAATTGACAAATTTCTACTTTTGCTATTGTTTTTCGCAATATTTTGTGCAAGAGCCCGCCTTGTTATTTTGATACCTTTACGCCACTAGCTGCAATCCTATATCCGGAATTGGGTAGAACGGGATGAAGGATAATTTCTTGAACTGCTGGATGCACCAAAAAAGTCAGCTTTTCTAACTTTCCAGTTTCGATTACAGTGCTTGTACTCTGGCAAGTATTGCAAAAGATTCAGCATGCATCAGTTAAATAATTTTGGTGACAATATTAAAAAAATTTTCTGATGTTACTTTTTCTGATAACTCCAAGTAATAACAAAAAAACTAAGTAAAATATTTTTGTGCTTGGGTCTGCCATAGAAACTTTTCTATGCCATTTATTTTTGCCACGTTGTTTTCTTTACAGAGGTTAACGCCTGTCAGCCAAATCCTTGCAAAAATGGAGGCCAATGTGTTGATGTTAATGGTGTCCCAACATGCACCTGCCCATATCCTTATACAGGGACTTTTTGTGAATGTAAGTGTGAATTATTAACTGGCTTCCCAACTAACTGGATTGAATAGACTGATATAAAACGTATTGCTGTTATGCAATATGGAATAATATATGGATGTGTTTTCATGCAATGGATACTCATTTGTTGATTGAGATCAACTTCGATAAGATTAGTGATAAAATGAGATCATCAAGAAAGGATAACCTATAAAATAATCGCACACTTTGGGATGTAGAATAAAACTGTCTCAAACTGCTACTAATGGGATTAGTTGCCTAATAATCGCACAAGGAAAAGAAAGTAAGGCGATAATACTTTATTTTCTCAATGATCACAAAACATATCCATAGATTTGATCTGTTATCTGTTGTAAAAGAAAAGACGAATAATGCTTATTGCTCTGCGTTGTCACTTTTCTGTTAACTCTAGATGTTAAAGTCTTTGACATAATCACTCCCTATTCATATTTCTGACAAAAATTATCAATTATCTTAATGAGAAATCTACGATAGGATAGGAGCTTGTTGTCAAAAGCATAATGCTTCTTTGCACTTGTTACTATTTATCATTTTTGTTTGCGTGTGAAGTCCAATTGTAGACTTAACTTCTGTTAAGTCTAGTTTCTCAATGTACGAAAAATTTTGACGCGTAAATAAATCCGCAGGTAACTGTCAGATTACATTTAAAAGAATCTCTTATCAATATAAATTTTAAATCAAGTGTTAGGTTTTTGTTGATTAAAAATGAGTTTTAGAAAAAGTGTTAAATGTTTGGATTCGAAATATATTTTGATACAGCTTTTGTGTTTGTACTAGCAACCAACAGTTGTGAGCCAAATCCGTGCCAAAATGGTGGAACATGTACAGATAATGATGGGACACCTGTATGCCTGTGTCCGAAGCAATACACTGGTGATAAATGCGAAGGTTTGTCTTTAAAACGTTTATTACCTTGTTTTATGTACGTAAGTAATAGATAGAGATCTGCTTTCAATATGTTTGAACTTCTTGAAGGAAGAAAGCGAGGAAAACAAACAGAAAGAAGAAACATACAAAAAGATAAAATAAAAACTTTTTTAGTTTTCAACGAAGCATGTAAATACAATAATGTAAATACGCTGATATAACAAAATGATTATAGGTAAAAGCCTATTTCATTTAAGCACCAATCTATTTGGACTTTACCGACCACTGGCAATTCAGATGAATGTAACACTAAATACGTTTTTCAAGGCTATAGTCTCATGTTTGAGGACTAGCATGCATTGGGTTTAACGTACCAACAATATTTTCTTATCCATTATTATCAACGGAATTATATAAAATTCCATCGGTTATTACAGATGAAAGCGATGACATAGTTGGTATTAACAACTATGTTACTATTTTGCATAAATATTGACAAAAATATTTTTATATTGGTTATACATGCTATGAAAAACGAGAACTGTATCTTACCTGATCCTTTTTCTTTCACAGTTGACAAGTGCTTGAAATGCTCAAAGGATGCTGATTGCGTCAACGGTGCCTGTATATGCAAGCCTGGCTTTTCTGGAGATGGCATCACTTGTACTCCGACTACCAATCCTGGGGGTGAGTTAGCAGCTATTTTATGCTGGCAGTCCCAGAAGATTTGATGTTTACGTTCTCGTTTTTAACCATATCAAATTTCTCCGTCTTTTTATTGAATCAAGACAGGAAAATATATCAGAGGTAACTTGATAGAAGCTTAAGAATGAATGATTGTAAACTGCGTGGTGACAGTGTTGCAAAGCTATTTCAGCAATATTTTTTAGAGAAAAGCCTCCAAGATTCCTCCAACACTATTGCCTACTTACCTTGCTATATGTCACTTTAGGATCTTGGCTCTTAGCTCTTAAAAGCAAGGCAATGCAACAAAAGCAGTTTCGTATAAGAATTCCGAGACTGTAAGGGCTATGGAGACCAGTAGCTATCCTCTCAAGCTGATTGAAGGATAAATTTCCGTTGCCTTTTGCTAGATAGTTGATAATACTGGGCATCAATCTGATAAAAAATATTCTGAGATAGTCTATAACCTTCCCTTAAACTTTCATTTTCAGCCCCACCCCTAATTTGTTTCCACTTGCCACGGTCAGTTACAGGGTGTAACTTCTACCCTTTTCATAAATTTTTAAATTCAATAAACTCAAATAAATAATAATTTTTCAAGAAACACTAATCTAGTCAAAGTCAATTTTAATCAAGCATTAAATTGAAAGCTGAAATTTTGTTTCTGTACCAACTTGCTAATAAAACAATTTTTTAACCAGAATCAAACGGATGTACATCAAACCCTTGTCAAAATGGCGGCACATGTAAACAGACAGACACCAATGGTGGATATAAATGTAACTGTATTATCCCTTTTATTGGGAAAGATTGTGAGAGAAGAGGTGGTGGAGAAGAGCTTACAACTACCCCATTACCAAAAACAACCCCTTCAAAAGGTAGGTGAATTCGTAAATTCGTGTCCCGACTAACGTTTAATTTTACAGAAACGTTATAAGATCCATTGCCTTATAATTTAAAACTATTTTTACATTTTAGAAATTCAATAAAGGTTCGAAATTATCTCTATCAATATAAGCTTTTCGGTTATAGTATTATTCAGGGAGATATTTTTTGTTTTTTATTTGAAAATATTGATGCCTAGCTTCCTTAAACATTAACTAAAAACTCTAAACATCAAATATGAGGGGGAAATAATTTCCATCATGGAAGCAAGTTTACTATTGTTTATATTTTACCCTATGGTATTGTGTTGTGCTACATTCTTGCAAAATTGCAATCACAACATTTCATTTACAATCACTAAAAACAACAATAAAAAATAAGAATGTTATATTTCTAATGCAATACCGCATAGCTATTTTAACGCTCTCATAGATAAATTGGCTACAGAAGCGCAGCATTCAGAAAGATAATCTGGCTGAAGTGTTTTGCTAATAACTTTCAATGCTTGCAAAAAAGTGAAATGCACTGCGATGTTTAGCTCAGCTTTAGAATGGAAATGATGTTGGAAGGAAATGTTAAACAGCATCAAAACTGTACCATAGTTCCAAGTAGATCAACAATTAGCTTGGTAACTTTACTCAAGTAAATACAACATACGAAGCTTATCAATGAATGGTCAGATTTAGCTTGGGTTAGTTGTTTTAGTGTAAACAGGTCTTTAGGCCATTATAGAGGCAATGAGAATTGAAGCAGTAACGTTTGCTTTTATACTTAGATATCCTTTGTCATCCTAACCCGTGCTTGAATGATGGCAAATGCGAAATAGTTGGTGAATCATTTACCTGCAAATGCAATGTACAATACAAGGGCCCTCGATGTGAAAGTATGTATCATATATTATGTAACTAAATTAATATATGATAAATTTCGTTGCATTAAATAGGAGCTGTATAATCAAGAAAGATAGTTTTGCAAGCTAATTTTAATCTTATAAACGTTATACTGTGCCTGAATATTACTTTATGAATTGTAAAGATCATTATTGAGTATGTTGATTATCTGCAACTAAACGAAAAAATGATTAAGCCTGCGTGCAGAAACTACTGTTTTAACTCGGCTCCTCTGTTTAATTTTTTTCTTCATTTCTGTTGAGTTGAATTAAAACAAACAACGAATTTTTGAGAATCTGCACGCAAGCTAAAATGATTTAGCACTTAAGATAATATTGTCATAGTGATTTTAACCGGAGCAATGTCTTTGGTATGCATCAGGGGTGTATCCTGATATTCATTTTGTTCATACTTTACCTAGCTGATAAATGTATTGAGTGCGATATCCATGCGAGGTGCATAGAAGGCGTTTGTAAATGCAATCGAGGCTACAGTGGTGATGGATTCAACTGTGAACCAGGTACCATATACTTGTTGACATATAAACATTCTAAAATGGTTTCACAGAGACTTAAGCAATGTTTCAGACATGAATCTGTTTAAAATAAGGTCACTTCTACTTAGAATACTTGATCGAAATGACTGTGCTTCTTTCCTGAACACAAAAACTTTTAATTAGTGTGTTTGTATTTCCGTCGAACATCGTTTATGCTTTCACAAGCATTTAAATTTACTTTTATATAAAGATTAAAATCTTAGCGTTATTCCACCCTTTTTAACTTCTCATATCCTTTATATAGAATGATTATAATGAAAGCTGTAATCAACGGATTGGTAAATGCGTTCTAGTGTATTTGAATGACTGAACACACGGGCTGACGACGTGGCACACATGTAGTGTATTTCGTTTAAATTCTTGAACTCAGTTGCAATGCCTTTAAGTTTATACCTGCTTCTTTTTGTGCATCTTGAAATATCGTAGTTATTTTGTCAATCGTCTTTTCTCTCTAATATCACAGTCTGCGAGAATGGCTGTCCCAAGCATGCAAAATGCCAAGAAGGAGAATGCACCTGTAATAAAGGCTACTATATGGAAGAAAACATATGCATACGTAAGCAAATTCTTCAGTTATCATCAGAATGCATCTTTTCCTATTCGATATTTCCCATTCGTTATCTTGTATATAATTGCAGTCTTTGAAAAACTTCACCTTCAACTGAAAGTCTCTTCTAGGAGCAATTGTCAAAAAATGAGCAAGGATAAAGATATATGTAATTTTTGATTTTCTATTTAGTGAATACGAGTTTTCTTATCTATAATAACTTATAATAACATAATAACTTATTTTATCTTTGCATCGTACGCACTTAGAATATTCATGTTGCAGTTCTCAAGATAAAAAGCTAATCACATTGCGAATTCGGTGTTTAACTGATTGAAAATCTCTTTTCCATACTATCTTTTATCTTTAAATGATCTTTTTGCTTTACAGATCCACATCCCGTCGCACCACCACCACCACCGCCGCCGCCGCCATCACCCCCACAAGTCATGATGATACACCACCCACCACCACCACCACCACCACCACCACCTCCTCCCCCACCACCTCCACCACCGCCACCTCCTCCTCCACCACCGCCGCCGCCACCACCCCCTCCACCACCAGCACCTGCTCCTGCATCACCGCCGTTTGTGTTCTATAATCCACCCTCACCACCCCCAGCTCCAATCCCAGTGCCTGCTCCTGCCCCAGTTATGGCTGTGGAGCAAGGTATGGAAGTGATTCCTGGCCAGCCAGCTACACCATCTCATGCAGGTAGTTATCTGTTGCCTTAATTTGTTCCTTAATCGTTTGATTATCGATATTTGCTCATTATATCTATGCCAATTTTCTATATTTGTCGAAAATAGCGTTTGTCATGGTAATTCTTCTACGATGCAATCTTTTATAAACTGAACTTTAAGCAATAAAATTTTACCTTACAGCCCCGCCACTCCCCGGACCAGCACCATCTCCATATGCAGGTGAAAAGTCATTCCCTCGTTTATTTGGCCAAATATTTCGTTGCATAACATTTTAAATAAGTTTAATATTAAAAAAACAATATCAATACAAAATAAAAAAATTTTGAATGATTTGTAAATTTTAGTTTTGATTTGTTTGCAGTTTGGTATCGTTTTTGAAACTGCTTAGAAATATAAAAATCAGCTCTGCTTTTTAATATGATTAACTTTATAGTTTCTTGGGGGTAAATCAATACACAAATAACAAGCAAGGATATTTTCTATGTTGTTTTACGTAGAATTTCTTTTTTTTGTAGAATCATTCCATTTAAAGGGATTGTAAAATAAAAAACAGCAATTCTCGGCAAAATTCTAAATTTTAAAACTTTTGTAACCGGGAGTGGGGGCAACTATTCCTCTTGGAGTTAGGGGCTACTATTATCTCCGGCCAAATATGAACAAAGAATTTTAGAAAACCGCATTTTGTAGCATAGCGGACAAATCTTGATTGGGTGTTAGCGAGATCCCCTTCTTAAGAATCTTCCAGGAAATCCACTACTCACGTTGCTAGAAATTGTTATCGTAAGCTTTTCGTTTCTATTCATTTTGCAGAGGATATAATAATATCGGTCTATCAAAGTCTTGGATGCTGGGCTGACGCTCCTGACTGGTGGAATCCAGAGCACCGGGTCATCCCTTCTATGGAAGGAACTGACAACCGACTAATGGATGAATATAGACTCAGAAAGGATCCCATCGGTAACGTTTCTTGCAACACCTTTTTATCAATGGACCTTATGCCATGCGGCATTGCAAAAGTATAATGTGACATACTTAATCTTACGCTTATAAACATACACAAATATATGAAGACACATATATATGTATACACATATATATGTGTATTCACAAATTACCCATACAAAATACACAATACACATATTACGCATATAGAATATTCATAAACAATAGTTCTGATCGCTCTCAAATGCCTATTTCTTGCCCAATTAAGTGTCTATATCATAGATATTAGAAAAAGGAACTCCCTCGAGTGAATATGAAATTTGTTTGACGCTATTTTGAGCTTCGTTACCAGTAGCTTCATTACCAATAGCTATTTATATAGCTCTTCGGTATTTCTGAAACCTCTCAGAAACATTTAGTGCTAAAATCAAAAAATAATTACTATTTTTAAGTTCTAAACCTGAGTTCAATACCTTATAAAGCAAACACATTCCTAGAATTGAATTAAGGACAATGGTGTTAAATAGTAAAAGCACTACCAACAAAATAATTTTTATTGACTTTGTAACTTATGTTGGAGTTTAGGCCATAAAAACGATGAGAAATGTTTGCTTGTTCTCTCCAATCAGACTAATTACACAATTCATTAGTCGCTAAGAGTGCTGATTTCTTTCATAACAGGAAAGTGTGCAGACGTAACGAAAGAACGTGGTTTTAAAGTATTCGCAGTTCAGAATGGAGGACATTGCCTTAGTGGTCCAAAGTCTGACCACGAGTATACAAAACTTGGTCCCTCGGATAAATGCAAAAACGGGATTGGAGGACCAACAGCAAATGACGTCTATAGACTGTAGTCACGTGGCTATTTGATAAGCCATCACATATGTGATTGCGATCAAGCAATCATGTTAAATCATCCAAATGATTAAACACATTATGTCAGTTTTAGGACAAGGAAGGTATAATGATCAATGAAGCTGATTGACTGGTTTTGTTGTTTATGTTGATTGTTGATTCGTATGATCATGTCCTTCCTGATTGCAATACCTTTTTAAAGTTGCTGCATCTCTCCTTTTAGAAGGCATTGTAAATGCAAATAGTTTTGTACTAGCAAGCTTTTCACTGTGGCAAGCTTTAGATGGTCAAGTCTAGAAAGGGCTTCAAATGAAAAAATTTCTCTGTTCAGAGAGATATTGGGAATGTAGAGACAATCTAGTTTCTTTTTAGGAGCGAATCATATTGTTTTGGATGTAATTTTAGTTAAATTTTGTGTTGAGTATTAACGACAAAATTTTCTTTGTCTCTTTTCATTTTTCAGAATTTTCTTATCTTCTTAAATGGTCTTGAAAAATTTAGCTTTTTAATCAATAGATCAGATTCTAGTTATACTGTAAGCTTCATTTAGTTGTTTAAACCATAATGCAGATTACTTTCTTCCCGAAAGTTATGAAACCCTTACAGCTGTATAATTGTCCTTTTCCTTTGTCAAACGAATAGCTGATATATTTATATTTAGAACTAAAAGCGAATTATATGTTGATCTGCTTTGGTTAAGCTTAGTAATGTAAATATGCCAAGAAGAAGAATTGATGCTATTAAGAGGTAGTTTGTTTTTGTTACAGTAATTCATCTTCCTGTATCTTAATTATAAATTATCTTTAATGAAAAAGGAATTATTTTCCTGAACTTTCTAGTATTCAAATGAATAATATCATAAAAACTAGTTCGGAAAGTCAAGCAAGGAACCTTTAAAAAGGTAATGATTATTCAAGGACTATTCAAGACGACATAGGAATCAAGCAAATAAGTTAGATACCTAATCTCCTCTACAGAGGCTATTGTAAAGGAAGACGGGGAGGGAAAAAAGGAATATGGGAACGACGGAAAAAAAGCAAAAATGGACCAATCAAGTTAGACACTACCCGGGTTTTCTTTCTTTTTCCAGGAAACAGGTTACCAAGGGTTTTTACGGGCTTTGTCCACAAACCACTTCGCTTTGTTGTGACTTCTGGGCATCCAACTTGTGTAATTATCGTGTCTCATTTATGACTAATTTTCAAACTATATCTCATTTATAAAGAATTATAATTTTCAAACTCTATCTTATTTAAAAAGAACTTTTTCAGTAATGTCCATCACGTAAACATAAGAAGTCTTTTTAGAAATAGGGTCAGGCGTAAAAATTTCCTAATACCAAACTAAACTGCTTAATCACGCAATCAGCATTTCCTTTAAAAATATACCGAAGGATAAACAGCCTTATACAAACAAAGCCTCCAAGTTCTATGTTCGCAACGTAGCGTCCAAGATGAAGCGGTTTTTCGTGAACTTTTAGTCATAAACTAGACCATCCGCAAGAATCCTTCAGAATTAGTTTTAAGTCGCCAAATTCCTCATCATTTCAAATCATCCAGATATCACCATTATCCTCATAGGCTGAGATCAGTTTTTCTGACATCATAATGAGTACCTGATTCAAAGGTAGGGCAGTCAGTCCTGTGGTAGAGCAGAGGTTTTACACAAAAATTACGATTTTCATTCGTTTTTTTTAAGAGAACTTTATTACCAAGAGGTTAGATTGAAACGAAATTTTGTTCTATTTCATAAGTCATACAAGATTTGGTAAAATAAGAAAATATGTTTAGACCTTATTTGGATGAAAATTGCCCTGTTACAATTTTGATACGTCACCAAAAATGGAAAATGGCTTTTTATAGGGCATTGTAGTTAAGGCCTATTGTAAGTCGCGCCGCACCGCGCTGTACCAGAGAAGATTTGCTTCGGCAACGGTTCAAAGACTCGACTCTATTTTAAAAGGCAAATTTATATTCGCGCCGCGCAAACCAAATCATAGTTGTGCATTAAACTTTCATTGATAATCAGCTATAAAATGGTGGAAGAGCGAAGTAAAATGAGCAAATCTTGTGAAAGAAATGTTTGCCGTAAGGCAAAAAAGTTTTCTACCTGCAATATTCTGAGGATTACGGGAATGTCAGATGAAAGGTTTAGATATTTTTTAAGATGTTTGCTTTCTTCGAAGTTCTATGAAAATTGAAACTATTGCTTTTTGAATAATGTTCCTTTGCTAAGTAGATGGTTTAGATTGTTGCCGACAGGTAGCGAGCGAATTTTCCATTGAAACCTTAAAAGCCATCACTTTCCTCTTCTGCCGCATCAATTTGCTGCCAAAGAGGGAAAGACAACTAAAATATTTTTTTTACATGATTATATTTTCAGGATGATGCAAGTTCAAACAGAAAAATTTTTCACAACGAACTCTCGCAGAAACTGTCCCTGAAATTTGTGATGGCTAAGCACATTGTCTCTGAGTATAATCAAAAATAGGTTAAAATCCATTTGTTTGCAATTTATCCTATCAGGCACAATTTACATTTCATCGATGTTCTCTTGTTACAATTGTAAACTTTCCAAAAAACCCTCTTGAAGTTCAAAGTTTGTAGCAATAGTTCTCAGCAGATGTTCAAATATCAAAGCTTTGTACATACACGATTGCAAGGCAGAGTTTGAACAGTGTCGCTTGAATGATTATGAGCTTCAAAAATTGGTGAATTTTTTGAGTGCTCTTAAAAGCATTCGAAATAACTATATATGCAGCTGAGCCTATGTAACTAGCTATTTGATACCCCTATTCATTGGCAACTGTATAGTAAAGGTATAAAAGGAAACACTTCGATTTCTAAGAGCATTCGACTACTCTTATTGGTATCGAGACGATCATATTCAAGGTGAGATACTATTTTGATATCTGTTCGACCAATGGCTGTTCTCATTGCTAGATTTCTAGAAATTATTTACAATAACATATTATATTGTTTAATTTGAAGTGTCAATTTTATATTTTAAGGAATCTAAACTATTACCAACGCTTATTCAAAATTTGTCTCAAGAACTAGAATACTAACGAAAATTTTAAATTATCTTCGAAGGGATCATTTTTAGGTTCGTATTTCTTATTATCCTTGAAGTCGAACACAATTTTTTGCTGGAACTGATTTTCTTACTCAAATTCAATAAGAGTTTTGGCAAATTCTTTTTAAGCCTGTTGGAAGACGTTGTACTAACACAGAAAAATGTATAGAATAATAACCAAAGTAAGTTTTTATCCATTTTGTCCTGGAAGAAAACTATAATCATATTTCTCCTTTGACAGATGCGTACACTTCTTTTCGTCCTTATTGGCCTCGTTGCCGTATATGCAGCACCAGCTGCTGAGCAGAATGATATGGAGGAGATGGTAGCAAAGCTTGATACAGAGGGATACTTGTCCCCTGTGGATGTTGATGATGAAGAAGAGGTTCACATGGCAAAGAGACTGGTTTCTGACGAAACCCTTGAACAATGTATGTATAAAAAATGACAATTGCTATAACAAACTAATTGGAGCTGTTGTCCTGATTAGTTTCCTATTGTCAGGGAAAAAATTACGCCCTTTTTATAGGAAACTTAGCTCGTGGTCATAACAATATCATTAAAAAAGCATGTTCTTTTCATCACTTTTAAAGGTAATGTTCCTAAGCTAGGATAAAAAGTCAGACAAGTAAAGAAAAAAACTCGGAGAACATCAAGTGACTTTTCGTATGAATATTCGCTCAAACTTTGCAGAAATTTTAAGTAGAATAGAAATCAGTAATAGCACATGTATGGCGTTCATTTCTAAGTAAACAAATAAATTCTTTAAAAAGATAAATTTTTGAAATATGGATTCTTTCTTATAATAAGGTACTTTCTTTTTCTAATTTTGTAGACAGTCTTTTGCTTTAGATCCAAAATAAAATTTCATTCACATCTCCCCGAGCCTTCCTCCATGCTGGAGAATCTTAAATATCTCAAAGTCCAGAAGGCAAACAAAAATAAAAATTTTGAGCAAATCAGGGCAATACGGGCAGATAAGGAAATTTAATCCATCGTAAACACTTTTTTCTTTTTCAGTACTTTTGGAGAAAATGGAATTCATCTTCAAGATTCTCGGACCTCTTGCACCCGCACAAGTTAAAACTGCCATTAGAAATATTGTCAACGAGAGAAAATCAGAGATCGTCCAAGCCCTTAAGCAGGGTGGAGCTGCTCTCTTCAACATTCTCGTCCAAATCTGGAGGAACGCATTGATGGGTGGTCTACTTGGATAAAAAGTTTAAAAAACTTTCAAAATGATAGTAGTTTTATTAAAATCTATTATTAATATTATTATGTATTTAATTAATTCTTAAAACTGAACTGCGAAAGTTTTCTGACCTATAATTCTTTGACGCATCAATGCGCAAAGTTATCGAATATCTTTATGTTTCAAGGAAATACAGTGCATACTTCAAGGAAAAATATATTCATCATAATCATAATAATCTATTATCACAATGAGCCTGTAACTCGGCTTTGGAACTTTGAACTTTTTGCTCCAACACCGAAGAGTATACAGACCTGACAAATACGGCATCGAGCATTCATTATTATCATTATTATAAATACTTTGATTTGAAGTTTGCTGTTCGAAATAGCTAAAAATAAAAGCTAATTAAGGCCAACTATTTACAAAAGGTTGATACAAAGGAAATACATAATAATTACAAGAAACTTAAAGCATATGTAAAAGTTTTGCAAATCCTACAGTTGCAATGTTTGCATTTTTGGTCAGAAAACCACGACAGACCGCTAAGCAGTAATTCATCTGCGGCACATGTCGTAAAATGTATGTTTCAAAAAATACTACATAGCTCAAAACATCAAAAACTCAGAAGAGATTTATCTCTAATCAGGAGGTCAAGATAATCTGGTGAGCCAAGAGATTTTAGTTGATAGATGGAAATAATTTTTTATTGAAACAAGCTCTCATTTGCCCGTCACCCATCCTACTTAATAGCTTTTTAGTGTAAAATCTCCGTCTCGGCCAGAACTGATCAAGTTTGATACGAAACGCTGTAAATTTGAAATAAAAGTTTCTATATCTAGGTTACTTGTTACTTTTATTGCTAAATTATGCAGTTTTGCAATTGCTTTGGAAACCAGTCACTGACTACATATTCGGGTTACACATTGTCAACCTTTGGAAAAGTCTAAGATACAACCCATAGAAAACACAATTTCATTCAAGAAGCTACCAGAGACGCTGGAAACGTTTTGGGATAGGGAGCTAAATGCCCAGAACAATGGCAAATTAAAAGAAAAATTGCTTAAATTTTGCAACGGCAAGAGCAACCATCCCACTGCTCCGGCGTCCTTGGAAATTAATCGGATACGGGAATAACTCGCAGAATGCATAACGCTCAGTGGCGAAGCTAGCCAAAAATTGTTGGTCCTGCTATATGGACAGGGCCACGCCCTTATTCAATTGGAAAAGCCTATGGACAAAAATTCTATTTTGCAGATGAATTTTTTCTTAAATTCAGTGAAAAGCAAATTTTAAATCAATGTCTATCTTTTCAAAAATAAACCCATACTTAAAGACGTGCTTTAGGGTGCTTACTTTTCAAACAAATATATGTTAAATTGTAGTAAGCCTCTACAGCTGAAGTAAAAGTTCAAATTGGTGATAATTAAATTTGACGATAAAAGGGGGGGTAGGGGTGGCATTTGAAGTTGCATATCATATATTTGTGGTATTCCACACATAATATAAACCTGACCAATCTAGATACTCTATTAAAATAATTTTAATAAACAACAGAGTTTAAAGTCTGTAGGGGCAAGTTCACATATTCTGCAGAACAATTATTCTGCAGCTGATAAAGAGAGGTACAATCGAATAATATGTCGCATTATCAATGAAAACAACTTTATTAGATAAACCATTAGACGAGAAAACAATTCAGGTAGAAAAATGCAAATTCCGCTGAAATTGGTTTATTCTCCAACTCAAAACTTTCAATCACACAACAGTAAATTCAATTATGCTTTCATCGTCCTTGTCCAAGTCTAAGAAAATTTTATTTAGGCCACCATGATATACCGTGCCTCAAACGATCGTACAAAGGCCGAAATCAGAGTGCCTCATACAGCCAATTCTTGTTATTTACATTTCTTTCTTGCGAACTTTGGACTCTGTCTTGTTACAAATAAAATTTATGCAGCTCAACTGAGGCAAGTTTTGCTGTCAATAATAATATCATTGGTATTGCCAAAGCAAGCAGAAAATCCGCATTCACATCGCCTCGCCATAATACTTGAACTGGCCTCCTTGCTAGTATCTCATAGCAGAACGAGAATGCACAGGGCAATTCTTGCAGTCCTGCTCTCAGAAATAGCAGGACCAAAGGTTTTCAAAACAATGCTCTTTGACCTACGTAGGTAAACCCTCGACCAATCAAATCACAACTGCTTACGAAATGTTATGATGGTCATTTCGACGAGGTCCTGCTCCCGAGATTGAGCAGGACTGCTCTTTGTTCTAGACTATTGTGAAGCAGGACTAAATTCACAAAAGCCCATTGTTAAGCAGGACCAAACATAGGGTATCATAGTTATGAGCAGGACCAAAATACAGGGCTGCCGTAGAAGAGAACAGGACCTTGAGATTAGCACGGGATGCCTGTATCAGCTGGCGGAACTGGGGACTGTTTATCAAAAAGAATTTGAAACTTCCTTTTTGCAAAGAAGAAATTGTTTATTGTTTACAGTAAGTCTTATCTTTGGAAATTCTTGGTCCTGCTCAGCAGGACCAGCAGGACCTTTGGCTTCGCCACTGATAACGCTTATCATTGTGACAGAAGATTCCAGGTACTTATGCTCCACGAGGCTTTCGCAAACGTCCCAATCATAATATAAATTAAACTAGTTTGGACAATATAATACAATGCTACAATAATATTATTTCGAAGAAAGCCTACATAATTTACAGCCCTGTCTAACAAGCATTGAAAACCGTCAACGGCCAGAAATTTCCTGATCGGAGAAGCCTCATTGAAATATCGAACGGGTATTTTCCGGTTCCCCACGACCCTACCAAGAGTAAGGTTATAAGCTTAAATTAATGCATTTTCCAGTGAACTGGAAGCGTCAAAATTAGAAAATTTCCCCACCTTCTGCGATGCGGCAACCAGTGCTGCCTTAGGTAGAAACTTCCGTATGCTTGTTTATTGCTCGTGTTGCAATAATCTCCAAGCAAAAACTTATCCTAGCAGAAAATTTTTGCGGTATCAAAAAAAGTTTTTGAAAGTAAAGCATTTCCCCAACACCCTTTTTACGACTAGCCTTGCGCGCTTTATTTACTATTTCATCGCTGAGATCATTATGTTGTCGAACGAAAGTATATAAACCAATGCTTGATTTTTTTATTTCATTTTGCTTTAAATCATTTAGATAATAATCAGAACGGTACTTTAAAATTGAGGGTAGACGGCCTAACGTTCCCTTTGCTTTTTATACCAGAGCATGCCTTCATTACCCCTACCCAACCTCCCCCCCCCCCCCAAGAAATTTTCTAGGACCGCCCCTGCGCAAAAACCAAGGTAACAGTTACTCTCAAGTTCTTAATTGTAAGGGGGGGAACTCCTTTTTCCAGAAATTTTGCATACCATTTCCATTAATTAACATCCCCTTATTATTTATTTCATGCAAAATTCCTATTTAAACACCCCCCCCCCAATTTAGACATAATTTCGGAAAATCTAAACATTTCAATATATTATGAGCCCCGAATTTTAGTGTTTTTTTAAAAAATGCCAACCTCCCCTCCTGTAGAACCCCCTACAATTAGGGACCTTGTACTCTTGATTAGGTGAAAGTGACGGTCTCTTTATCCAGTCGAGGCTCAGTGTTAAAAGTCCGCTACATTTGAAGTTGAAAATGGAGAAGATCGATAACATACAGTGAGTGGATACTATATCTTTTTAATTTGATCATTTATTTACTCATCTTTAAATTGTGCTTTATTCCTCATTATTGCAAAGACTCGGGTCAATTGTGCGTTCTGTTTTATTTGCAAAAAGATCCGGCTGACAAGTTTGATATGTCCTAGCCATAATTTATTTTAGGAGCTAATAATCAGGACAAGGATTCCCAACTTTGAACTGTACTTTCGACTGATGGAACCAATGTAAACTCAGTGTTAGCTTTAGATGGAGAATAAATATTTAAATTCACTTCACTTTGTTTTGTCATGCTTTTTCATGCATTCTGGTAAATTAATAAATTCATGTTTGTGCTGGTCCAACGAGCTATTAATGTGCAAACTTTTAAAGGATGCAGAAGGTTATTTCGGTGCTGGATATCATTCTTGAGGGGAAATGGGGCGTGGTCCAAAAGGGCGTGATCCGTGACACATCTTTTGTCCCCCCATTTATCCCAGGCTGGAGCCGTCACTGCAACACATCACTTGTATGAGATCTGGAAGGAAGGTGGGAATTGGTGTTTATTCACTGCAAATTAAAACGATTAGTTTTTAAAATAGCAATTATAGACATATTTTGTGCTAGGATTCTTTCACAGAAGTTCTTTGTGAACAAATTGAAGTCAAGTTTATATGGCTTAGTTTTTTGTTCATTTAAATAATATTTTGCATAACTACCTACAAACATTAGCTGAAAAGGTTCAAAAGCAAGCCCTTGTCATGAAGGTTATCAAAACCTTTTTTTAAAACAAATGAATGATACAAAATACAGGAATTGTCTTATTTTTAGTATGTGTTCTGAATTAATAAGAACATCTTGTGTAGAATATAAAGCAGCATATCATGTTTGAGATAACAAGTTTTGTTCTTGACTAAAACTTACTTTTGACAAAAGGATATTTTAAAAATAGCAAAAAACAAATATTTACAGAAAGTGTTTTCAAGTAGGCTTTTGAAATTAAGCAACAAACATCTTCAATCTATTTCATCTTTAGTACGTTCCACAACCCTGAAAAAATTTTGAACTGTTTTCAATTTCAATGAATAGCTCCTACCCTTGCAATGTTTATTGTAGGAATAGTCTTACCTGAAAAGAATAATCTTTTGCCAAGAAAAGATTTGTTTTCTTTTGCATTGCTTGCATTGGCTTTTAAATGCTTTTGCATCTGCAGTTCGTTGACAAGATCAAAAGAAAAAGCTAAACAAATTTTCATTGATGTATTCCTTGAGAGTCTGTCTGAATTCTGATAGTAACAATGATACTAAAAAAGAGAACTCAGAGTAACCTTAACACAATATATACATCAGAAAAAAGCTATCAAAAAGATTTTTCTTTTAGTTGGATGTTAACATTTCTAATAATCATGAATGCAATCTCATTATCTTGCTGTAAATGCTTAGAATTGTATTGTTCTAACAGTCATGGAGCACTCTGCCTGTCCTACAAAAATCCATAGATGAGCCTAGGAATATTAGATGTTGACAAATTTCACACTAGAGTACTCCCCCAGTGCAGCTTACAATGAAGGAAAGAGTGTACTTTTTGAGACTGAAAACATACTAGATCTATTATACATGAAGGTTGTCTTTGTCCTGCACAAAAATTTTGATTAAAGAAATGGCCAATTATTCCTCCCTCTCAATAGCCCTGCACTCTGCAAGGACCACTTGACAGTAATCTTTTGTTGCCATTCTTAAAATACATTCGATCACATGTTGTTCTTTTATTTAGGTTTGTCTTGAAATAGGCATTGGGGGCCTGATCCGCTGTAAATAATGGTCTTTTGACAAATTTCTGTTGTTGTTTGTCTACTTTGCACATCTATTCCACCCGCAGTTTATTTTCAAGGCTACTCCTACAGAAAACTTGCCACATCCATCTTGTCAGCACATTTCTTCCCTCCATGTCATATGCTTTTCTAGTGTCTCTGTAGCCCTGCTTCTATTTAAAAATTCATTAGCACAAAACACACCTTCTTGATTGGCAAAGATACACATTGTGTTTTGAGAGAACGATTGGAAATAGTAATCATTATGTTTATGCTTTCATAATAGGTCTGAAGTTAATTGCCTAAACAAAGAATATCAAGTATCTGATTAGGCTGTTGAAAGCTGTGGAGAGTGTTTTAAAGTATTCTAAAATGCACAAACTTGCATTCTTTTTTCAGTCAAACTCTATGGCCAGGTCAAGTTGCTTTAGACAAAGTGAGTCTGGCTGACACAGGCAAATGCACGACTTGCAATGTTTCTGTTTACTCGTAGTATGACTGAACGGTTACACAAGTGATTAATTAGAATGGCTGTAATAAAAGCTTCTATGCTTTTTGATCGCTTTCAAAGGCAATCAGAGCCAACAAGCTGCATAAACACTCGGTTAATAATTAAATCAATCGCTTCATTGGACAAATCTGCAAATGCATTTGCACAAATTCTAATTTTTTTCTTCGACTAATATATTTTGCTTCGTTAATATGAAAAATAAGTATTGTTATTACCGTTATCCAAGTTACTGTATACTTGCTTTTATGCCAATCCTTCGTCACCATGCTTAAACTATAAAATAACATCCAGCATAAAGCCTGCACCAGGATGCTTATGTACTGTGGAGGAGCCTTTGATCTCTGCCTGCTCAAACAAAATAGAGCAGGTAGGCGCATTCATGTGTACTCCGTGTCCCTGACAGAAATTACGCTCAACGAGTCCCATACCTCAATGTAGAGAGCATATATGTGCACCGAGGCGTATCGTATGACTCATGTAGAGCTAACTGCCGTGCAAGGGAATGATCGTTGGCAGCGTAGACATACCCTTGTTTTCCGTTTAAAATTTAAAAGCAACATATTTAAAGAGGATGAGGAGAATTACTTTTATCACAACATTGTCAATACGATGAAGCTTCGATATGTGCAGATTATCTGGCCTTGTCGCGATGTTCGTCTGGTTTTTATACATTATAGCTTGTCTTAGTTATGCAGTGAGCAGCAACCCAGGACTACCGACGCGAATAGTTGGCGATAAACACGATACTATCGATAATGTCGGTTCAGCTGTTTCTGCAAAGAAATCTAATATTGCAAATGAAAAGCGAAGCAAAAGGGCACCGTTGCCAAGCCCCAAACCAACACCTCAATTGCTTCTGCCATCAGATACTATTATCACAAAGAGACAGTTTATGCCCGTTCCGCCAGAAATTGCCGGAAGAGAGTTCTTGCCAAGGAGAGAGTTTGAGGGCGGTGCTTTGCTGCCAACTCCACGAATTATCCGACCTCTTGAGCTAGAACGTGGTCCACCGATAGAAAGGGGTCGTTTTTTACCGCCCCCAATTGACTTAGAAAGAAGACCGTTTTTCGGCCAAGGCCTAGTAGCACCACCATTTATTCCAGAATTTCGACGAAGGCCAATGTTTCACGAGGGTCCACCAAGCTTAGTACCCATGAACCCTGATCTTCCAGCAAGACATATTTTTCTTGGGCCGCATAACCCACATTTTATGAATCCTGGTCATGCTTTAGAAGACACGGAGCGTTTTGGGTCGCTGGGTGACACACCACTCTTGCCTATGCCCCACAGGCATCGTTTTGAAGAAGGTTTCGTCGCTGCCCCACCCATGAGGGAAGGTTACCTTCCTTTACTTCAGCATCGTCTTCATCAAGCAGAAAGCCCTCGTTTGCACTTGCCCGAGCGCTTGCTATCGGCTCCGCCTACACGCTTGCAAGAGGCCGTACGACTTCAACACGAGATAGCACAGTTACCCCATGCTATACAGGAGCACCCTCATCACATCTTAAAAGCTAACTATGCCCCTGCTAGCCTTTTATCAAATGCAGACTCTAATGAAGCTACTGATGACAATCCAGAAGCTAGCGAGGGCGACGACAACATCGAGAATATGATGAACGAGCTAAGCAAACACAAATCAGGCAAAGCATGGGTTACTGATGTTAATATTTACGACAAGAAGAGAAAAATGAACGATCTTGCCAGCTTTTTGGAGGACGAAAAAGAGGAAGATGATGATGATTTTGGTGAGTTTTTGTGCAAGTTATGAAGTTGTTTTCAGTCAGCAAATGTGTTGCTAAGATAAAGTAGAGAAAAATAGGTTAACGTCACTTCTTTGTTGCTTGCTATGGCGATGCTTTTTGTTTTAAGATTTGGTAAGGTCATTCGTTTGGAAGGCTACTACTTTGATGATGTCGCAGTGCATCATTTAAAAGTCGTATTTGCACCTTGGCTTGCCGTAACGGTCTTTTAAAGCGCTGTGGGATTTTAGATCAAGGTTTATTTCACTTAACAGTTCGTCATCGCTGGAAGCATTAACTTTGCAGGTTGTTATAAAAGGCTTCAAGCTTGCTTTCTGCAATTATGTCACCAAATTTTCAATCCAGTATTATAAACTTCGAAAAGTCAACTTGTTTCAGGTTTCAATCTTAAAATCTCTTCAAAGATCAATTTTGCAGTTTACAAGAAATACTAAAATATTTCTTTTGATTTTAAGAATTGCTTATAAAGTCAAATGCTTTTTATTTTCAATCAATGTATGATTTACAATAGCCATATTATGTATTCATCCCGTTGATAAAACATTTGCCTATTCACGTTTTCTTTCAAGGTCTTCTAGCCTCCAATGCCTAGTGTCTCAGATTTTTTAATCTAGTTATAGTAACATGAGTTTTGAATAATTATTTTTAGACTTTCTGTGCAATATTTCAAATATATTGCTGATTCCTTTGTAACATAGTTAGATAGTTCAAATTTTTATCACCGTTTTGAGAATCTTGAACTCAGCCCTGGGGCTCTGCCCTTGTTTTATATTCCTGCACGCTTGGGCGCTCTGATAGCAAGCTCAATTACTTATCGTTAAAAAACTGGTCACATTCAACCTGCTGGACTATAATCAGCGGTTGCTTCTTCATGCTCACTGGGTCTTTAAAGGTTATCTTTGAAGATAATTCCAAGTGCAGATTTGATTACGCTTTGTTCGTAATTTTTTTTTCTAGTTTGGCCCATAATGTCAAGAATCTTCGCGCATTATGACTTCATTATTCGCCTCATCTACAAGATGATAACCTTACATCGAAATTATAAACTTTATATTTGGGTGCACACAAATAAGATAAGATATACAATCACACTTCAAATTTCGTGTCATTTTATCGCACATTTAAAAGCTTTTGTTGCAAAGATGATTCCATTATTTTCTTCATAAAATTTGCCTTACAATTATGCCAATGGTTACTGTAGCCTTTTTCTCGAGACTCTGTTCTAATTTTCATGAGGAAAGTATCCATCTATTCCAGTTTATTTGCAAAGCATTTCCTTTTTTGTTGTCATTGAATGTCCTTATTTTCGTTATCTTTAAAAGAAGCTCTTTTAAGCTAATATTTCTCTTGGTCGGAAGAAGAGTCGAAGTTGTTTCCTCATTTGCTGCTAAAATGATAACATCAAATGCGATGCTTCAAACTGCTTGTTTATAACATGTGGATTCATTTCCTTATTTTCCTGCCCAATGATTTGTTAATCAATCGTATTCCTAATTTTACTTATCGTTCACCTCTAACCAAGTTTAAGCAGTAACCAAAGTGGGTAAGTCCAAGATTTTTGCATCTTTTTCGAAATGCTGTTAGTATGCTTGCTATTTCGGTTCGCCCCCTATCAATTTGACGGAGCTCCCCGTGTCCCTGTATTTACGTCCGTGATATTTTACAAATCCGTGACATATATAAACATTCTTCTACGTAGATCCCTGTTCGGCAAGACCATGTAAAAATGACGGCATTTGTCGACCGAAGGAAAATGGCCGATATGAGTGTGTTTGTACCCGGAGATTCAAAGGAAAGCACTGCACTGGTAGGACGTTTTTTTAAAACTAGACAAATACTTGGTGAATTTTATAATGAGCTAGCTTTGTAGAGGTTCATTTATATTTTTCTCTAAATGGTGTTATTTGTGCAATAGATTTCAACATATGCTTTGTACGATACGTTCATAGGATTCTGCTCTACCGATGGCATGATATAATATCTTCGACCTCTCCAAAAAATTGGATTTGATAAGCTAGGCTTGCAAAGTTTTATCACCTCTAAATAGTATTTATTGATTGGTCGTAAACCAAACAATTGGCAAATCAGCGAATAATTCCTCGGTTCAAAAATGATGATTGCCTTTATAATGAAGGTTATCTTTATGATATTCACTAATGTAATTATTTAGACATCTGGCCTCTTCATTAATGATTAACAATAATGGATCTTACAATTGAGTTTCTGTTATCACTTTATTTTTGGTACCCCTAAAATTCATGTTATCGTATTCTGTGTCTACAAGAAATGGCGATTGCCTTCTTTTCTGTTTTTTAGTTGGTCCAGGACAAAATGTCTTCTACATCGTTTAAAGGGGTATTCACTCTACCCTTTGCTTTTCTTACATCTTATCCAACTCTTTTACAACCCTATCCAAAATTTTTGAAGTGTAATTATGTATAACGTTTGATTCGTTGCAGTCCGAAATCGCTGCTACCCAAGCCCTTGTCACAACGAAGGACATTGTACGGAAACCGTGACAGGATTCGAGTGCACCTGCGCAGTTGGATTTAAAGGCAGAAGATGCGCAGGTATCAATTACATTGCATATGCACTTTCATGTCTTTATTACTATCTCAATTAAGAAGCATTGTATCTTTGGTGACTCGGGTCTTTGTCAGTTTCGACACACTCTTTCCCCCCTCATGGTCTACCATGTACAACGTAACATAAACAGAGCGCCACGCCTAACGTAGATCACCTATTGTCCTTCAACCTCAGGCAGATGCAATTTGCTATACTGACTTTCAAGATAAATAGTTGCAACAAACACAAACCATGTAGAAAAAAGTCTCTTCATTTTCCTTATTTTTGAAAGATGCTTGATTTTTGGTGAGCCCCGCCCGAAAACTATACTGGATAATTGAAACTTAAACTGGAGAATCCTCCTGCCCCCCCCCCCCCCCCCCCCGTGACACTTAACACAGCAAAAATTTCAAAGTCGTCAACAAATTTCCGTTTAAATTCAGACAGCTACTCAGAGGATGGGAATAAATGATCCCCTGATTGTTTTTTCAGGATTTCTTTCATTCACTGCCATTTTTTCAACCTGCTTTTTGCATCAATTCCCCCCGTTTTTGAAGATCCTCTGTTTATTGAATTTTTAGATTTGGACGGTCCCCGTTTATTTCTTCTCCATTCTATTTAATCCTTTGCATATTCCCGACCACAGAGTAAGATTACTACGACGTGACGCTGAGGTTGTTGTTGGTATTAACTTTTTTATGCCTTTTGCAATTCACACTGCCAGAATTGAGACTCTTATACACTTAAAGTCAATTTAAATAGGTTCTTGATTGTCTTCAAATTTTTTTGGTACAGAGAAAAATTACTGCTTACCAAACCCCTGCATGAATGATGGCATCTGTAATGAATCTCCCGATGGCTACGTATGTACATGTGGTCAAGGGTTCCAAGGAAAATCATGCGAAGGTAAATTTATGCAAATTTATGATTGCATGTGATTATGAATCCAAGCTAAATTCTTTTCAACGAATCTTCGATTTCCGAGTTTCGTTGCGCCGAATGTCACTAGATGTAGCAAGGACCACCCATTATTATATCATGGTTTTGTTCACACAATATGTATTTTTCTTTCACTTTCTTTTGAAAGATATCGAATTGTTTGTTGTCATATCTAACTTCAATTTTTATGTTTATCTGTTACTGATCCTAGAACTTTTTTCTCTCTTAGTTTCTTTGGATGCGCAAATTATTTTGCAGTTCTATCGATCATCATGACCTTAATTCATTTGATGCGCTTGTATCTAATCCTTGTTTCTCCTATCTCTACGCCAGTCAGAAGAAGTGCTTGCAATCCTAACCCTTGTTTGAACAACGCTCACTGCATAGTGGGAGGAAGTTCCAGCTTCCAGTGTGTTTGTCTGCAAGGATACAGTGGAAAAACATGTGACAGTGAGTACTTGTCCCTTCTCTGCTTTAAAAGTTTTTAGAGATTCAAATTTCTATCAAACTAATGCTATTTATGCATCATTTCTACTTTTTGGTATCATTTAGGCATCACAATTTGATGCAAGCAAAAAATATTCACATTAAAGCACCGCTTAAAATTGAAACTTTTAGCAAAGCTCTGCAAAAAATTCGGCTCTTATATAATTCTTTAAAATAGACCGTTAATTATGCTGTTGAGGACTTTGACTGATTTTGGATCTGCAAGTGCTTCGGTGATAGTACATAATTGTTTATTTTACAGGTTTCGGATTTCCAGGAGAGAGAACGATAAACGGAAACCAAAGAAGCGACATCGCCGTTCCTTCGCCGTCTTTAATGGCGTGTTTGAACAATCCGTGCATGAACGACGGTCTATGCAGGCCAGATCCTACGACAGAGCGTGGATTCAAGTGTGCCTGTATCTCTGAATACAAAGGAGTTCTTTGTGAAGGTATCCTACTGTGGTTTACATTTATTGAAAATATTACTTCAAAAAGAGCCCTAAAGGAGCATACACAGAAACTAAACTTTTGCTGGATCCACAGTTCTCAAATCGACCTACGTAAAACTCTAAAGAGAATGCGCTATCATATACTCAGGACCGTAACTATTAATTTCCTTAAAGGGCTAGAGGGGGAAAGCTTATGCCCTTGTCTAATGAACAATGTTTTGTCTCCTCCTGTACTCAAACAATAATGTCCCTTCAATAAATCTCTCTTTCATACTGTATTAATACTGTATCTTTCATGTTTCTTTTATTTTTGCTTTCTTTTAAATTACTTTAAAATCTATTAAAGTATTAAGGGTACACAATTACTATACCTAGTCAATTAAAAATTTATTGAAGATGCTAATTTCCACATAAGGAGTTCATTAGTGACTTGCTTTTCTTGCAGAAAAAACATGCAAGTGTGAAAACAACGGATTTTGTGTGACACAAGGGCTGCAGTCAAAGTGCATCTGTAAAGCTGGCTACGCTGGAGATCAGTGCGAAAGTAATTTACACAACTATTCATACATGATATAGTATTTTTTGGTATTTTATTTCAGTTTGACTTCTAAACACAAAGTTTAAGAATGACAAATATTTTAGGCCTTTTTTTCAAAATCCAGAAGAGTCGCACCAATTGACAGTGTAAAGAACAGCCTGAAAATTAATAATTGTATCAAACAATCCCTTTTTCTTGTTCTTTCTTCTTTTTTTAAAGTGAAGGTTAATGTGGACTTAGATAAACAGTATAGCCTATCGGATAAATGGGGAGGGGGTGTATATTAAAAGAAATATCAAAGCTATTTCCTTTATTTTGTTTTTGAAAATGCATAAGTTTCCTCGAAATTAGACCGGGATCACTGGTCTCTTTGTAGCATATTTGTGCATCATCACAGTTAATGCTCTGTCTATCGTTTAATTGCGCGATATTGTTTATTCTTAAGAGCACACACAGTGCAATGACGATACTTGCATGCATGGCGGACTTTGCATTGAAGAAATAGGATCTTTCAAGTGTAAGTGCGAAGATGGCTACAAAGGACTTCGATGTGAAGGTAATATCATCTTTAATCCGTAAAAAGCAAATACCAATAAGTTTTCAATTTAGTTTGCGGTTCTCTTTCTTATACGTTCTTTGTGTATTTGACATGGCTGGAAGATTTTTGTTGCTCTTTTTTATTGAAGTATCCTTTTTCATGCTTATGTCTGTCTAAATAGTGCAGTTCCTTGTATTCAAACTGATGGAACTTTAGATTTTATATGAGATATTCTAAAAAAATTACGCCACCAAGATATATAGCTTCTAAAAGGAGCTGGTTTGATAAGCCTGCAAAATTTCAAAAGAGCATGAAAAAGTGGAGGAAAGCTCCAATTTCTGAATTAATATTTCAAAGGTTAAAGCTCGACTTTTGCAGTCGTCCATTAAACATGATTCAACATCTTGTATTATTTGAACCTTTGCCAAATCAATTTTTTGTGTGAAATGAAGCGTTGTAAATTCATTCATTCTTTATCACGTACTTGGTTTAATTCCAAAAGAGATCTATTTGCAACAGAAAACCTAACTGAATTCATACGTTGTGCTCAGGTGTCGACCATTGCAGTCCAAACCCTTGTCTTCATGGTGGTTCATGCAAAGACCTACGTGATACATATCAATGTGAATGCCCAAAGACTTATAAAGGCAAACAATGTGAAGGTGTGTTAATTAAAACTGATACTTGAATATTTTGAGAAGTATGGTGTCAATATGCCGGATGTTAGAATGCAGTTTTTGTGTAGGATGTATATGACCTAGTTACTTGGTGATAAGAAGAAATCTTATTTTATACTGGTTGTTTATGCTTCTGAAGCCGATGCGCCAATTGGTTTTTCAATTCTAACGAGCAAATGAATTTCAACGGGTTGTAGTTATTCATACAACGGGAGGCGGCTGCATTGCGAAGCGGCAAAGAAAGCTGATAACTTAAAAATCATTTGTTAAAACCAATTGCACCATTGAACTCAAGAACCATATGACTACTAAATTATAAGTTGAAGGTTTTTCATACATTATTTGTCTAAATTCTGTTTACATTTTCAGATTTCAACTTCTGTTTTCCAAATCCTTGTCAAAATGGTGGCACGTGCTTTGGATATTCCAGTGGATTCCAGTGTGATTGTCCAAACAGCTTCAGTGGCAAAAACTGTGAAAGTAAGTGACTTAATAAGTTAATAGAATTCGATGGAATCAAACTGTATGCTAATTTTTTCATTTTCTATCAAGTCGGAAAGCTGACCAATGGATAATGGTCTTACAATCTAAATTTTGAATTTGTGATGGGTTTTTTACGTGGTACTAGACGATTTTTTTACCAGCATTAAGGCTGCAAAAATGCTAATGAAGTTTATAAAGAGCACGAAAATTAGGTTTTTGCAATCTCCAATTTAGTCTCTTAGCAGATTATTCAAATATAATTATTATTTTATAAACAATTTTGATTTCTTTAACAGAAAAGCTGTACTGTAATTCGAATCCATGCAGAAACAGCGGTCAGTGTGTTGAGGTACCTGACAGCTTCAAATGTTTATGTGGGAAGGGATTCACTGGAAACTCTTGTGAAGGTAAGCAAAAGTTGAAGACTAGAAACCTTTTATCACCAATAGGTGAAAAAAACTCCAAATTTGATATGATCACTTGAACTATATACAATTGACAAGATCTTCAATCATAAATTCCTCATTTATCAAATTAACACGTGAATCAAATTGATTAGTAATTCTACTTGAAATTTGCAAACAATCTTTTCGTGATACAGTTTGCAAATTTCAAGCAGAGGTACATAAAAGAGGAGATTGAGGATCTTAACGCATTAAAGTTCATTGTTACTAGTTACATGTTATTGAAAATTTTTTGCAAGGTTTTTTTGCACCAATGTTAAACAACTTGGACAAACTCTTATTTTCCGTAGTTCAAAACTACTGTGCAAGCAGTCCTTGCCGCAACGGAGGCTCGTGCCAAAACAAAGGAAACAGCTTCAAGTGCACTTGTACTGAACATTTTATTGGAGACACGTGTGAAGGTATGTCAAAACAATTCTAGAACGACGTTAATGCAAAATCTTGAGTCGACATAGAATTTAAAAATAAATAAATAAAATCAATAAAATCAAAAAATGCAAATTTTGTGTAGACATTTCTACTAGCACATCCTTCTGCTCTATTGGTATTTTAAGAAGATTTTTATGCTTTGATTTTACCAGGATTTTGCTGTTAGATCCTTTCCGGATGTCCTGCATCGCATCTGAGTTATTCAAATCTCTATAGGTCTCGACAAAGGTTATTTTGCATTCATAAGATCTTCTTAGGCTTGTTCAAAACGCTTCTTTTAATCTTGGTGTCATAGTTTAACAGGATGGAGTGTTTCTTCAATTGAGCATCATAATTAAAGTCTGGCGTATGCTTTGGAAGAATAAAGTTATCCTTTTGCCTCCTGTATTTGGCTCTTCGGCTTTTCTCAAAGAAGTAGCCATTATGATATCTTTGATCTATCGTTAAGTTTTATTTTTTAGTCTTTTCATTTATTCTTACGATTATTATAGCCAGTTTTGTGCATTTCGATACAGGTGCCCTGGTTTTGTTTATCTTGCTTCGCCTAAATCGTCTTTACTTAATTATTTCTATATTGGAAGCAATTAAAATAATTGCATATCTCTTTTCAGTTTTCAACGAATGTATTGAGAAGCCTTGTATGAACGGAGGCAAGTGTGAAATGCGGCCTCATGGAGGCTATAAATGCTCGTGTACATTGGGATTTGCCGGTCCTCATTGCGAGCGTAAGTCTTGTTTTAGCATTCGATGATGGAAACGTATCGACAACTAAGAATTACATCATATTTTTTAACATTTAATCTGAAGATTTTGAAAATTTCTTCTTGTTTTATTTTAAATTCCAAGCTCACTTTTCGGTTTTATTTGTTTTTTACAGTTGTACAAATATTCTGTATAATTCGACTAAAATATACACGACCCAAAAAATGTATTGAGGTATCTATCTTAGGCCGTTAGCCGAAAAGCTTGATTTAAACAAAGCAATAATGATTCTAGCAAGATAACTCTTGGATAACTTGTTTTAAACTAAAACATGATAGGTATTATGGCAGGTTGGTAAAGTTTTATCAAAATTTTATTTCATAAGTTTGATATTTTGATAGCAGAAGTTTTCTAAATAAAATAGTAGCAATTCTTTCTTTTTTATATATCCGAAATAAGCTCCTTTCAACAACCGCAGGTTTGCATTATGGAAACTAATTTAAAGGAACAAAACCTGGATTGCAATCCATTAGTATCGAGATTCGGAATCTGTTGTGTTTTTACGGCCATCCATGAATATGGGATCACAATCCCAATCCACCTCTGAAATGGGGTCGAATTTTGTTGAATAAGAATTGCAATCAGGTCTTTAAGCATTTTCAGAATCAGAATCCCGATCTCCAGTCTCAATTTTCGCTGCATTTAAACGGAATAAAAGGGTACAGCATTTCATGGACAATGCATCATATTCCCAAAACACTAAAGCATAGTCAAGTACGACACAACACAGTATTATAAGAACATCAAAATACAACAGAAATGCAAGATGACACAAGACAGCACAAGAATTAATAGCAACCCTTTTGCTTTCTTAGAAATCGATGAATGCCAGCCTAACCCTTGCAAAAGCGACGGTATTTGCACCAACAACCCAAATGGAGGGTTCTCGTGCGGATGCAAGGAAGGTTTCCGTGGCTTGACATGCGCAGGTACGGTTTTTTTCATTTTCAAGCAAAGTCCTACCTTACTTGAAAGAACTGTAGTACTTAGTGACTACTTTTTGTCGGCAACAAAAGCTTCAAAAATAACATTTGTTGGAGATAAAGATGTTCATTCGCTTACACATTTCAAAAAGGAGAATGTTGGCAATAAACTGGGCAATAAAATTATTCTCTTTTCAATTTTACTTGTTTCTTCCCAATATTTTTCCACTTTTCCAATTTTTAATCTCACTTTTCTAAAGAATAAAGAAACTTGATTTTCTGAGACTCATTAGAGGTACTTCAAAGATGATAATGTATTTGGTATTAATCCATTGCATGATTTTTATTACTTTCTAGAGCCAGACCCTTGCCACCCCAACCCGTGTAATCATGGCGTCTGCGCAGAGATCAATGGAGGATATGTTTGTAACTGCACTCTTGGATTCCGAGGACCAGTTTGCTTAGGTTAATACTCACTACCGCTTTGCTTTCATTGAATTTTTATCTTATATCCAGTTTTTGCAAAGTATATGTCAATTTTAAATGCACAAACAAATATTCTCTTTCTTAGTACCGCTCAATTGCAGTCTTTTTGACCTTTTCAGTATCTCATGTTTTATTCAGAACCATTGATAATTCTTTAATGACGGCCTTGAATTCATTGAGCATTGAGTTCACGAAAAATCTTTGCAAGGCCTGCTCTTATATATGTGATCTGATACAGACTATGTTTATTAGTCTCTTGGTACCTGTAATCTTATGGTGCCTTTCATTTGCTTGATACGTACCTAATGATACTGATGGCAATCTTACTAATACGTACCTAACCCCGGACTCCCTCAAACTTTCCCAGTGCAACTCCCGAGTTAAAAATGCTGATCAAAACTGAAAAGTAGACATGTATGTATTTTTATACTCTCTTCTCGGCTAAATAGATTATATTTCTCTTGTTCCAGACATTGATCGCTGCACACCTAATCCTTGTCAACACGGTGCATCTTGCCAAGAAATAAATGGTGGAGTGGGCTATGTTTGTCAGTGTCCGGTTGGGTACAAAGGACAAGTTTGCGATTGTATGTATAGTTTCTAAGTTTTGAATTTTGTCTTTAAATACAACTGAACTCATCAATCTATCGACAATGAAAAAGGCGTGAACCTCCGAGTAATCTTTTAGATTGACAGGAAATGTCGCATTTAGGAACATTGGAATGGCAATAGTTAAAAATTCGCGTTTCAAATGCACTGAGGTTTTCAAATCTTCATTGATCATGTGCATGAAGCATCCAAGTTTCAGCCGTCAAGGCCAAGTTCAAAATAATATATATGTGTATATACAAGGGAGACAATTGCAGGGCCTATTTAACATACTGAGGTGGCAATTGCTCCCACAGCCCTAATGACTTTCCATTGTTTTAAACAAAAGGCTATTGTCCTGCTCTTTATATAAACAAAGGTTTGCCCCCGCAGCTAGTTTCCCTTGGAATAGGCTATGAACCATTGCAAGATTTGTGTTCCAAATCCAAACACAAATGTGTACACAAGCATTTCAAAAGCTGATTTTCAACCAATGCAGATTTTTTTGTATTTCTGAGTGTTTTATGCTGGAACTGGTTTTGTTTTAATCTACGTTGTTGTGTGTAAATATGTGATATCTTTTTGCAGTGAAAGATCCGTGCAACCCGTCACCATGTCTCAATTCTGGTTCTTGCAGTGAAACAATTATAGGATCAGGTTATCAATGCAAATGTCAGCAAGGATGGATGGGCTCTCGCTGCGGAGGTGGGTCTTTCTCTAATCGAAGTTACCTCAAAATCAGAGCGTGTTGAAATTGTCATATTCCCAATCAAAATACGATTTTTCTAATGGCTCTTCAAATAGAAGCATTGTCCCTTCATTAATTCTGTCATGCATTTGTCCTAAGTTTCAGCTCTTACGTTGTCCTGTATTTAAGTTAATCATTACAATATTAGCTGGTTGTCAAAAGTAAAAGAAATTATTATGATCATATCTTAGAATGCTACATTTAAAGGCCTGAATCCTCCTTTTTCTTCGTTCTGAAAATATAACTTGGACTTTCTCAACTATAGAAAACTTTTAAACCAGTGTTTTCCGCCACATATCTTAGTAAAAATGTTAACATATGTTCTTCTCAGCTGTGATATGTTTTAGCTCAACCATTAAGCATTTCTGGTATAGACATCTAATTATGCTATTGTTGCGTAATACTTTTCTTCAATCTAATGCCTTCTGCTAGTGATGAATCCTACAGAACAAGAAGGGACGGAATTAGTTCTTTATCAAACAGTAACCATTGGCTATCATTGATACACCAAATAAACCTTTGCGTATAGATAATTTGTGCCATCATTCTAAATAACACGATAATATTAATAATATCAATAGTTTTTTCAATGCTTTCTATTTCTACAGATCATGACCCTTGCTACCCCAACCCATGTGAGCACAATAGTATCTGTCTGAACGATGGCAAAAATGCATTCAAATGCAACTGCACACAGGGATTCAAAGGAATAAAATGCGACAGTAAGGCTATTTTTGTTATGGAATTTAGTTAAACAACAAGCTGCCAAGTTATTGAAACACCAAGCTATTTCATTCGATTCGTTGATTGACTAAAATTTGGTCATCAAAACCTCGGTAATATAAATGTATATTCTAAAGTTTTTTAGATCGTCTCTCACTTTTAGTTCATATGTGTTGGCGATTCGAACTCACCAGAACTCACCAGTTACTTGAGTTACTTGTTTAAACTCACCATATATGCTTTATAAACAGTTTTTGTCTATTTCTATCTAATAAAACATAATTCGATTGTTATATTCTTAACTGGGTGTGATTAGAAATCTGAAAACTGAATTCTCTGATGGACACAGTTAACAGAAAAACGTTTGCAAATGATTGTTACAACACCTAATGTTATTTTCCTAGAACTTCAAAAACGAAACATAAAATAAAGCTTTTGTTTGCATTTTTCAGAAATCGATCTCTGTTCTCCAAACCCTTGTCGTTTCGGCAGCCATTGCATACAAACAGACGAAGAGAGTTATCAATGCGTCAAGAACTTATGCACACCAAACCCATGTAAACACGAGGGCAAGTGCATTGTAGTGAATGACGAGGGATTCGAGTGCGCGTGTCACAATGGGTGGCGCGGTAGAAATTGTGAAGGTTTGTAAAACAGGCACTTATATCAATTCCAGGTGTAACAAGAATGTCTAGCAAAGTATTGAGATTCATTTATTAGCAAATTTTAAAATTTCGTTTAAGTCTGTTTGATTGCAGAACAAATTGAATGTTTTGATTTGTATGTGGATCAAGTTAAGCCAATGATAAAAGTAATAAAAAGTACATAATATTGATACGGCACTAGAACAGTCAGCGCCACATTTTATTTAGTTAATTTATATTTTTAGGGAAAGAAGCTCCAAGCAAAATTATTTTAACTGCTGACAGCAATCTTTAATTGCCACATGCAAATGATGATAGTGTCGAAAGACTTTGTAAATCTCAAATAATAAATCAAGTCTAAAAAAGTGTATATTATCTTTAAGAACCAGGTTATTAAAAGAGAACCATGAGATGTTGATGTGTTGCAGCACTTTTACCTTTGTCAAAATTTTTATTTATCATTCAGATCGATCATAATGTATTGTCCATTGCAACATATATGCATTATAAATATCAAACATCTATTTAATATATTTCAACTTTATTAATGCCATCTACTAATATAAATATAAACTTGCTCTAGAATAACGGATTTAATTTTTCTTAATTTCTTTTTCTGTCAAATTGTGCTGATAAAGGATTTTTATTGTCATTTTGATCCTCAATTCCTCTTCGAATATTCTTTCTAGATTTTGACCCTTGCTTTTCAAACCCATGCTTAAATGGTGGGACTTGCTCGGAAAATTCAAACGGCGGATTTTCATGTTTATGTAGCAAAGATTTCTCAGGAAAATACTGTGGAGGTATGAAACTAACATGCGTCTTTATAGATTTTTTCATTTTATGTAACGTAGAAAAGTTCTTCGTTAACTACCAGCTCTTCATTAATTGCCATGGAATCAAAATTTCTTGGAAACGTAAAATTTTGAGAATAATTTCCTGTTTTATCATTGATTTATTGAAATATACATGCTATGGAAGAGATATCGCGAAATAAATGTCACCCAGTACCCTTTGTCTCCCACAAACATTTCATGAAGGCAAATAGCATCTTATTTCATGATAACATTGAAGCCTAGGTTTGCGGCAGAACTAGGACCTCATCTCTTTTCGTCAATCTTAAAAAGCTTTTCTGACAAGATTCTTTTTCCATTCTGCATATAGAAAAAACTTTTAAAGTGACTTAATATGACAGTCTAAACAGAATAAACACTCTTCACTTTGTCTATTTTTTTATTTCTTTGAGATTCATTAGTTGCACCATTAAGGCTTTAGATATATTTTGTTTAAAGGAGTTTGCGATAGAGAAAAATTTGCTATCGTCAAAAATGTTATAAAGCTGTATCTATGAAGTCAATGAAAAAATTCATATTCTTCAATGTCTTTGTCTCATGTTCAGTCACCTGTTGCATAGACACAATGGGTCTGACTTCCTTAGCATAACATGTCATATATTCGAAGCCGATAACCGTATGAGCAGCAGTCGCTTCATTGAGCAACTCAGTAAACACTTCCCCTTTCAATTCGCTCGCTATTCAATGAGAGATTGTTGAAACCCATGGAAATCATTGATTACACATAAGCAAATTGTGTTATTACTTGATTTCGTCCAAACCATTAATGATTTCTTTAATTATTTGTTTGACGCATTGTTGGGTTTTTGATGAAACAGCATCGTTTAAAGGAGTACTTTGCTTACATGTGCAACAAACTTTTAATAATAGTTTATGCAATGTATCACAAACCATCAGAAGACGCTGTTTCTGTCCTGGGTCCAGGTTTTTGCACTTGAATCAGGCAGAACTCAGTTAAACTCAGGCACCGATGGAAATCACTGGGTTGATCATGAAGTGCATGCACATGATCCTAATTTTTTTCATTCTTCATTCAGATTCCAAAGCCAAAGCAAAGGCAGAAGGTAAGCCGGATACTGGCAACGGACAGCTCTTCGCTAGTTCTTGTTCCTTGTTTTATGAGTTTCTTGACCCTTGTTCCTTGACTAACGTAAGAACAGGAAGAAAACATCTTTGATTTTTTCCAGGGCATGCGTTGCAAAAGTATAAGAAATGCCTTCTTCGATTTTCCTGGCAACTTTTTCAGTCTGTTTTGTACCTTGAAATACAAATTTCATTCTGTTTCACCTATTAACCTTACTAAAACTATTTTGCTATATTTTTTTGTTTTTACACAAAACACCACTTGTTACTGGGTTGTCAAGTGAGGATTGCAAACAACTTGATTTACCAATTTGATTTATAAATATATTCTCAAAAATTTTAATCACTTAACGTTATTTAGAGACACGTCTTTTTAGTCATTCTTAACGCAAAGAAATTTATTTTTGCCATTTGGAAAAATTTTGCAAGACGCTTTTTAACTCACGGATGGCTTTGATTTTCGTTTCATTTAATTCTTGAATTTCATTTAATGCTGTGTATGAAATTTATTTTGATATCGTTTCTGGCTGTATAATTTTTTGATATTACAAGTTTTACCTATTGCTATGAATGCCAGGAAGTATCGATGCAAATATCGTACTAATGTAACCCTGATTTTATTGCAGCTCGATGGTGTACATCAAACCCTTGCACAAATGGAGGCACCTGTATTGAAACAGATGGTTCATATAACTGCCGCTGTCCTATTGGGTTCTCTGGCACTATTTGTGAAGGTGAGTAGTTATTTACGATTCTTGCAGGAAAATCTATGCACTTTTCCCTTTAAACTAACCCAATGTCAATGTATTACAATGGAGTACCTCCACAAAACATATCGGCAGTTTTGATAAGGATTACTAGTCACCTATTGACTAGCCTCTTGGGATGGACATTTAACCTCTTGAGATGAACATGCTATCATTTGAGCGAGACAGTTGGCAGTCATTCGCTCAGTAGGTTAAAGTCCTGTTCATACGTCACCCAACCCCTTTTTACCCCAACCTTTACATATTTCAACAATGAAAATGGGTATGCTGTTTTCATTTTCAAATGTGATAAACTTGCTGACAGCACAGTCTACAATCAGGAAAAAGATTCTGCTCACCCATGCCTAGAGAATTTGGAAAAGACAATTTATGGGCTGGTTTTCAGTTCTAAGAATGTTTTTGAATCCATCTTTCAGTTCTAAGAATTATTTTTGATTGCTTAATAATCTAAAGGAAACTTAGCATGCAAAATTTTATTTTTTCACAAGTTGCAATTCCTATAGTGGCAGCCTCTTGGTTCAGAATTTATTCATAAAACAGGCTCATTTTCTACTGTTTTCAATCAGATTGTCAAAATAATAATCACATTCTAATTTTGAATTTCAGAGAGCGTTTGTTCCCCAAATCCTTGTGAAAACGGTGGCCTATGTGTTCCCTATTACGGTATTGCTCTTTGCAAATGTACCCACGAGTACACAGGGGCCCATTGCTCAGGTACGTGCACGGTCTTTGCTCCTTTTCACTCTCTCAAACTAAACAGAATTGTCCAGTTTACACATTTCGTTCTAGTATTTTGCAAAATTTGTTGCAAAATTCCAGCCGTTATCCATACTTTACTAATATTTGGGTATTTATAATTGCCAATTCATCTAGAGCAACTTTATCTAGAATTTAAATTCATCGTTTCTCTCGATTTTAGATACCATCTTCCCTCTCGAGGGGTATCATACAAAATCTTTTATACAACTATATAAGAAAATGATGATATCGTAATTATATTTTGAAATTATAAGTTAACGTTTTAAATGTGTATTATTATAAATCCTATGGAATCTCGGATGGTTTAGAACCTATCTTTTCGCCTCTTTTCTATTATCACGAGCCACCCAGTTCTCATCTCCAACCTCTAAAGCTTGTTGCCAATACGTTGTTGATCCCAAAATTCGATAATTTAAGATTTTAAGTTGATTCTTCTTTCCCTTTGTCCAACAGAGAAGAGACGTTCAGACCCAACTGTGAAAGAGAAGAGTCCAACTGCACAGTATAACTACGTCCCGATGCCTCCAGCAGCTGCAACTGGCTCGGGCCGTAGCATGCCTTCCAATATCGTGAACTTACCCTCGCTTTCAAATGCTGCGCGTGCAGCCTCCGTCTCGTTTGGGCCCCCTTCTTTTCTCCAACCTCAAGTTGGTGTTATTTCGACACTTGCAGCGCTGCAGGGCCCTAGTGTTGCAGCCATCAATCCGCAACTACTAGCCGCTCCAGCTCCACCAGCATCTCTGCCAGCGAAAGGAGTTACGAGGAACACCATCAACACCAATGCATTATCAACTGCGATGATAAAGAAGGACGGTAAGTCCAAGCAACACGTTGTTTTCCTAGCCCTTCTCAGTATTGCATCTTCAAGTCAAAAGCTGACAGTTTTAGTAGCGGACGTAGCCAAGCAGGATAGGGATCATATATTGACAGATGTCATTTTGGTAGGAGAGATTTCCCTGACCCTGGGCGACCTGTGATTCGTTAGTACAGTCAAAAACTCCTCGACGTGTATGATTTTTGTTATCCTGTGTTGCATTTATCAATGTTCAATTGAATATGCAATCCATGGTCAAAAGACTGGATACCAAGTTAACGCCAATGGGCGGATATATCACTGGTCTAATAACGCATACTTTTTACCCCTCCATAACAAATGATTGCTTTTCATTTTCCATCAATAGACCTTTCCTCTAATTACGTCATTGCGCAATACATTCTGGTACTTGTAATTAAACCCGCGAACATTTGTTCATGTTTTGTATGGCGATAGGACGAAGTTCTGTAATTATTTGACGCTCTTTGCTCAAATAGCCAAACAAATCTTAGAAAATACGGCGAAATATACCGAGCAGCTAACAAATTTTCGCGGGTTAAACTACAAGTACCAGAACGCATTGCACTATGACGTAATTAGGGAAAAACCTATCAGAAGGGACAACAGCCTCCCCTTCGACGGCCTCTCCTCTCTCAACACGTGTTGGTGACTGTACCCCTTTATACGATAGAGATGACATCTGACGACCAAAACACTTTGACATTCTCATTTTCCCCTTTTGTACAGAATCATGTGTACCTTCACCATGCCAGCATAATGGCATGTGTGTCATGCGGACAGACAACACCCCGGAATGCGTTTGCACCAATGAATTCAGTGGACCACATTGCGAAGGTGACTGCGACACTAGTACAAATACAATAACTTAACTATTACTGATTACGAACAAGATAACATCAGCAAATTGACATTGTGCTCAACGTACTGTGACATATACTTCTTGTGACATTGTGCGACATGTAACAATGCTCTTTGTGCGACATGTAACAATGCGCAAGGAGTATGATTGCTCGAATTTACTTTTATATGGGACCCTTTACTGACGTTTCATGACAAACCTATTTATCTTAACATTCTTGAGTTGTGCATTACCTTTACTTTTGTATTAATTTCCTGTACTTTGAAGGTAAAATTCCACTTGAAAATTGATTCCATTTGCCTGATGTAGCTGTTTTTGCTATCAACTAGACACTCAAGTTGCCATATTTGATAGTATCAAGGCTTACAATGCCTGCCAAAAGTCTTGGAACACTTGCTACAATTTACGTTGTGCACGAGTTGCAACATCCCCTCCCCCCTTGTACAATGTTGTGCCACGGAAATATTAATAATCCAATCCTACATGTACAAGTGATACATTTTTACATAGCTATGGTTTTCAGCTAGCGAATCAACATTGTATGCGGGGGAAGGGGGGCAACACCCTCCTTGTTGACATGGAAATAGAAAGGAACACGCGAATTCACAGAAATCTCAGGGTGTTCCAAGGACTTTTGGCAGGCATTGTAGAAACAGCTACCTTTCTATCTAGCAATCTACATGAAAAACAGAAACCTGTGTTCAAACTTTGTCTTAGAAAAGATTTAAACATTCAATTCTATGGACTTTAAAGCGTCTCAAGAGAATGTGTGGGCTGTTACTGAATCTTACTGAATATTTTGAGTCATATCAGAATCTCAGCTTCTCTCCAGCGCTGTCCAGGCGTGTTCTGACACCTGGCGGTTGTGATATAGGGATTTGTAGTCAACTGGGCGTGGTGCTGTATAGCCAACAGTTCACTGCAGAAAACCCCCGTGTCTACATTTGTATAAACAAAAAGGACAAAATGAAGCCGCTATACGCAACTGCCTTCATCTTTTTATGGAAACACCCATACATAACATGTCTAGATATACCCGTTACTTGCCCTGCTTACCCAAGCCTCATGCAGTTCATGTTCGGCTCTGGAGAGTATCAATATGTTTGCAATATCCCAAATCATAATCAAGGAATGTTTTGTTTTGTTAGAAATTGGAACATATGGATATTCATCGGCACCTAAGTTTTTCCCCAAAGGTGGGTGCTGATTTTAATTCATCAATAATCTTACTCTTAGATGTTTTTGTTATATTAATTTGAGAGTTACAGAAGTCATATTGATTCCTATTATCTTTGGCTAAACTTTAACTATCAAGTCATCAAAGTTGAAAATATAAAGTAACCTAGAGGATAATTTTTAGAGAAAAATTAAAGGAACAGTTGCCTGATAAAGACAGTACGCGTGAAACCCATAGTAGCAATTTAGAATTGTCTTGTTCTATACACCAAAATCGTAGAAGAAAATCATGTAGAAAAATCCATTTTCTGGATCATATTCACTTTTAAGCAACAACAACAAATGAGAAATAATTATTCTCAGCATTATTTCTAATGCTTGAATTAGGACATTTTATTTAATTATTGTTTAATTTAGGACATTTTCATCTTGATCAATTAAAACAATCACGATTCCTTGGTTCCTTCATTGACTTTTACCATCTTGGAAGTAAAAGCAATGTAAGATAATAGCATAATACCTTGCAACGGTGTTATTGATACCTTGTTCTTCTTGGCTTTAGTACATTAAAAAAATATTGATTCCTTTAGAAAGCTATACCATTGCTTGTAACATGTTGTTTGTAAATCAATACTTCTTTATTTTGTAGACGAATGCAACCATTGTGATGAAAACGCTATATGCGTGAACAGTCATTGCATTTGTAAGGACGGCTACGTGGGTGATGGCTTGGAATGCTGGGGTAAATAATTGATTTCTCTTTTAACAACAATGCGATGTCACTCATTTTCCCCTTAACTGCAACTGTGCCTTTCTCCTTTAACCCTTCTTGATGTGGTTTGATTACTCTACTTGTTAAGTTATTCTACTTGTCAAGACTTTTAAGACCGTCATTCATGACACAAGTCATTTCTTTGTTTGCTTTCTCTATCTAAAGTTGTGTAATGTCTAGCTATACTAACGCTTATTAAAACCAACTAATTTTAATAACCATCGCACAATATGAATCATACGCAACTAGTATTGCATAAGTATTCATTTTCTCTCTCTCTCTCTCTCTCTCTCTCTCTCTCTCTCTCTCTCTCTCTCTCTCTCTCTTTTTCTCTCTCTCTCTCTCTTTTTCTCTCTCTCTCTCTCTCTCTCTCTCTCTCTCTCTCTCTCTCTCTCTCTCTCTCTCTCTCTCTCTCTCTCTCTCTCTCTCTCTCTCTCTCTCTCTCTCTCTCTCTCTCTCTCTCTCTTTCTCTGTGGTGAACATTTTATCATTTATTGAACAATAGCAGCGTTTTATTGTTTATATTTTATCTTTTCAGCTGAATCATCCAAAGACAAGGAATGGAGTTGTGATCGAAACCCTTGCATGAATGGTGGAACTTGCAAGTATGGCCGTTCGAGATGTGTCTGTAAACTCGGGTTCACAGGCGATTATTGCCAAAGTAAGTACGATTCATGAGCATCATCTAACATAGCACGACCAATATTATAAAACTTTACTTGCCTCTTTGATTCTAGTTTCAGAGATATTATAAATCTTTTTCAATATATAGATGCAGCAGGGTCCGCATTCTTTGATATGAAATTTATTGTGTTCATTTCGATTCGCAACGTTAGCACTGTTTGCAAAGTGTTTGCGATTTAGAAAATTTTAATCTTTTTGGCTAACCCTTAATCAAGGCCAGAAGAAAATTTACTTTAACGACTTTTTCTACATGGTCAAGTTGAACAACTTTCCATTTGACAGATTTATCTGCCCCCCCCCCCTTTCCTTCCATTGATTTGATTGTATATAAGGACTTAAGTTTTCTGTGGCACTTTCATCACCCTTCCCTTTTTTCAGATTACTGCCCACCCTTGGTTCATCTGAGCTTTGATAAAATGCGCGGGGCGTTGGCTGTGGATGAGTCTGGTAACAACAATGACGCTATGTTGATAAATGGTGCTGAAATTGTGTATGAAGGAGGCAAATGTGATTCAGGAGTTTCCCTTCTCGGTATGCACAATACAAACGTACTTGATGGACACCTTTTTGCTTTACTTTTACTATCTATATGATGGATTATGCCCATTTCATAAACCAATTCAGAACACCTAAATGTACTGAATGTGTTTTCCTCAACTTACGGATCAGTTCAAATGATTTTCTTAACCTTCCAATATACCGTTGTTATTTTACATATATGTCAACCAAAAATATGAATTATACAACATTTTCAGTTGTTTATTGATTGATGGGTTTTTTATTCATTTATACTGTTTTTTATCTTGTAAATTTTTGGCTTTACTTTTTCTGAACATTTATGTTTTTAATGTAACTATAAATTTACCAGTTACTTATTTCCTGGAGCGATGAAAATGTTTTCTCTCCATTGCTAATTTTGATCGGGTCTCATTGTTGCTTATACGGATTGCATTTCATTACTTTTGCTTCAAATTATTACCATTCGCTTGTAAATTTTTTGAAACGAATCCAAAATTGTTTTGTAGGTGGAGATATCTTATTTGATGGTGAGCGATTTTGGCCTAAGCCTGTGGAAGCAGTTACCATTGCATTATGGATAAAGCTAGATACAAACAAAGGAATTCAATCTATATTTGATACAATTGGTCAGAAGTTCTCCAATCATAAAGAAGGTCAATATCACGTGGAGATTGAAAACGGGAAAGTCAGATGGTTCCACAGGAACGAGCAACACAAAGTTGTGTTTAGCATTATGTCACAGCCTTTGGTTGGTGAGAACGTCTGGCACCACATTGCTGGGACTTATGATGCCCAAAAGTCAATCGCCAGAGTACGTAGTTCTGATCTCCGTATCAAGTATTTCATATTGTAGAAAAAGAAAACAAAAAAGACTTCTGAGTTTAAGATGATTTGTAAAGACAATGGAAGCAAGGAAACCCAAAAAGGAGATCATTTGCCTTACCTATTTTATAGGATGTTTGTGGGATATCACAACAGGATTCTCGAATTTTTTATCGTTTAACTCAAAAATCCAGAAAGAGATCATCCCCCTAAACGAAATGTATTTGGTTGACATGTACCTAGATGTCAATAAGTGGTTTCATTCTTTGCTCATATTGAATATCCTTTGCCTGCAGCCTCGGTTGCATGCAGCTGGTCGATGCCACCCTAGTATGCATTGCTGCAGGGGGTTTAGTTATTGTTCGGGTGTTCATGTAAATTTACACATTGAGAGCAAGGGGGTATAGTCCAGTTTCTCTCATTGTTACCTTTAAGTCGAGTGCCAGTTCCGTTTAAGAAAGATATATTATAAAGGATGTTTAAGGAGGCAACAACTGGATACTACAGTGGCCCACAGGTGCTACGGCAAAACTTTCTTTCTCACGGCAAAACTTACTTTCTTACGGCAAAACTTACTTTCTCACGGCAAAACTTACTTTCTCACGGCAAAACTTTCTTTTTTCACGGCAAAACTTTATTTCTCACGGCAAAACTTTACTTCTCACGGCAAAACTTTCTTTGAATTTAATTTATTACTTAAATTAAATTTATTTTGAAAATTTTATCTCGTGACATTGGATTCTCGTCGTCGTATTGCTTTGTTCCTTTTGCTTTTCTAACATAGGCGTAGTAGACAAGGGTCTGGGGAGATAAGGGGGCTGTAGCGGCAACTGTAGTTTCTCAACATTGAAAAGTTTCCAAAAAGCGATAATCAGGCAGAAATCTACCATGATTCAGTCAGGCAAAATTTTTATAAACAATGGATGTTGTTTGTTGGGCAACCACTTTTTTCTCCCCTTATATTATGCCCATGCTTATTATTTCATTTCTTTATTCATTGTTATTACTATTATTCGAAAAATTAAGTACCTAGCCATCAACCCACCCTGTGAGTAATACGATATGATATGATATTAAACACAATACCCAATTTATAGGTTTTTTACAAGCGACAATCGAGCGTGCCAAGTGCACGTACGAGATTTTTTTGCACGAATTTTATGTGCACGCCAATTTTCAACGAATTGATCTTTTTCACTGCTTTCAAAACAAAGGAATCAAAGACCTTGCATGCGGTACTGTTTCGTTGAGATAGGCATATGGTTTTGCGGTGAGAAAGAAAGTTTTGCCGTGAAAAAGAAAGTTTTGCCGTGAGAAAGTAAATTTTGCCGTGGCACCTGTGGGCCACCGTAGGATACTCTAATTTTCTTACCCTTATTTTTTTTATTTCCCAGCTATTCTTGGACGGAGACTTAGTTGCTAAAGGCACAGGTAATGGATATCTATCTCAAGACTGGACTGGAAAAGCTGGAATAGGTAAGTTATTCAACTTTGTATTGAAGTAAGCTATTTTTTGCAGTAGTCCATGTTTCCGCTTTTTGGTGCTATAAAGTGTTGGATCTTGGAACTTTATTGTCTCTCCTACCTTGTTTTGGTAAATGTTTCGGTCGTATTCTGGTTTTGTATTTGACATTGATAGACAAAAAACAAACGAGCTGTAATTATTTCAAAATTAACAGTAGATTTCAAATTATTCTGAAGTACATCAAATTTTCGTAATAATGCTATCAAGCAACCCATTTGCTCGACCTTTCAAATGTCCTTGCTCTCGATACATTGAAAGCTCTTCGTATGCTAAGTATTATCCTAGGAGCAGAAAACATAACTCTACTTCGATGATCACTCATCTCATTAGAAAATTCAAAATTTGTTAAATACCTGAAATCTGTGATTTGTAAAATCTGTTAATTCATGGCTGAGGGGCTTTTTGGTAAATGCATCGTTAAAGCCCTTCTCCGTTCTTGTACATTTTTCCTTGATTTGATTGGTATAGTATGTTTATCAGACCCGTATGGTATCTATTTTATCCTGTATACCAGAAAGTGCTTGCCAGCTATCGAGAGCTGTTCATACACTGGTAACATATATTACAACGCTAGGCTATCAAAAAATTGTCATCTCGAGCAAAGATAAAACATTGCAAATGAAGAACCTTGTATCCATCTGCATGAAACTATAATCCTCAGGTCTACTGAAATTTGCCTAACGTTCTTTACCATATCTAACTAAGTCTCTCTTTAACATCAACTCCTCTAAATATTCTGTACATATGTCAGGTAAGCACGAACATCCTTATGGAGATCGGCTCCTTCGAGGCATGGTTGATGAATTCTTCATTTTTGGTTGTGCTCTTCCGAGACTTGAAGTTCTTGTGCTGATGCACCATTGCAAACTTTACTTTGGTAAGTACGTTTAAAATCTTCAAGTTTCTTTGAATTAGTATCTTTGAGTATTTCTAAAATCTTTAAATTCATAGAAAAACAAGTTTTTACAGGCACCTCTTTCAAGCTAAGTTGGTTAAGAAGACTTTTCAGGGCTTCCAGTTGTTCGCTTTAGGTCATGTGATGTATGTTTATGTGGTATTTTCAACTAATATTGATTCGGGGTATAAGGTTGATTGTGTGAGTCTCCAATCAATGAATCCTTTTCTAAAAGGTGCTTAACGCAAATTGCGTATTATTCTAAGAGCTTTTATAATTAAATCTATATACAGGGAAGAAAAAAGATTATTCTAAAGCCCAGCAAGTTCCAATAACTGCGCCCTTACCGATAGCCAATGTCAACAAGCCTGGTCGTCTCCATAATATGACTATACCTGCAGACCACTGGGTTTACAGCGTGGGTGAAAACATTCACATAAACGCAGACACAAGGGCAGGCATCGGCAAGCCAAACGTGGGTCTGAACACAGCCAAGCCCCGACAACAGCAACAACAACAGAGACAACAACAACAGAGACAACAACAACCATATCTTCAGCAGGGAATGATGCGGACTACTAATCAAAAACAGCAACCACAGAAATTACAACAGCAGCAACCGGTAAGGTTATTGTAATTTCAATAAGGATTGCAATCAGGATTGAAACATAAACTGCTTCTAAACCAAAGCCTTTATATTTAGATTCTGATAGGATGCCTGTTTCACAAGAATCTATTCTACATGTTTTCCACAGAGAAAGATAATCATTTGGTGCAATAGGTTTAAATAGATCGCACCTTTTAGTTATATTAATGACTTGAATCAATAGATAAATAGAAAAATCTAAACAACTTTTTGTAAGTTTTCTGAAAAGGCAAGTTGTCTTTGCGAATCGAACACTCGTTTTTTGCAAAAGCTAGACATAGGAAGGATCGTTTATTTGGACGTGATCAGAAATCGGAAAAATATTCTTTCAATTTTTTCATCCCACTATTTAATTTTACGTTACGTCCGAATTAGTTAATGATACTTTTACCAACGTTTCACAGTTGTTTCAGTTTACCTCAAAAGCATCATATTCCGATGAATTTAAATGGTGATTTAAAATTCCCATTGGATGCATCATGATATAGATCATTGTTGTATTTACCAATCAAAAACACGGTATAAAGTATCGCCTGTTTTCCAATAATAGGTGCGCTGCAGAGGTCATTATTTACGTTTAAAGTTGACTGACTGGATTTATTGCCTTTTAAGTCCTTTATAGTTGATTCATAAATATTGCCTTAAAGCTTTTCTTTGTAATAATGTCTAGATTGTTTATACCTTAGTTTGATTATTCATAGTATCATACTTTTCACTACAATGCAATACAATAGAATACAATACAATACAATAGAATACAATACAATACAATACAATACAATACAATTTCCACACGAAAGCACACAATAAGTTTGTGTCAATAGTACAGATTTCTGGAAATTAAAAATGAATCACAAGGAATTGAATGATTGAGAAAATGATCATGAAAAGTATTTCATCCAAACTGATGACGGATCTGGGAGATGCTTTTTGCTACATTTAGTTTTGCTGCTGCTTGTCTTGCTACATCTTTATTTCTTTCAATTTTAGATTCAGCCTTACAAGACACCATTCGCTGCTACGGATATGAGGCAATATCAACCAGTTGGAAAGAGCCAGCCAAATGCTGCAAATAGCCCCTCCTCGGCAACATCTGGATTTAAAGATTTCAAAGCATTGTGGGAAGCCTGGAAAGCAAAAAAGAGGGCAGAAGATGCCGCAAAGAAGTCGCTGACAGACGAAGGGAGAAAAATCGAGGAGGTTTATCAGAGCTTATTTGGAAACAAAAACGCACAACAAAGTGCTCCCAAACCCCAAAACAGCAATTTTGTGAGTCCAGCAACCCAAAAAGTTGAGCCACCATCACAAAAATCAGCTGTAGCTAGTTATAATGATCCCTTCAAGTATCAGCAGCAAATTCAAAATTATGATCAGAGAGGAATATATGGACAACAGGTATCAAACTACTTACCATACACACAAAACAATGGGAACGAGAACGGATGGAATTACCAAGGTAATTATCAAAAGAAAGATTTCGCTGGGAGGTTTAAGGCTGAAAGTCCCTCGTATGTCACTGGAAACATGAAATCTGCCGTTCCTGTTCCGATGGGACCGAGAAGACCAAATCCAAAGAACAGCTTCGTTCAACAACCCAGAATGCGCAATCAAGTAGCCCCAGGTCAAGCTATTGTGAATAATAATCCCAGAAGCCCTTTCTACCGCAACAGCATCGGCAATAATGGTATAAATTTTGCCGCCCAGCAAACTCGAAATCAAATGCCGAATGACATCAAAAGCCAGTTGCAAAGAATGAGGCAAATATACGCCAGCAAGAGAACACAGCACCCTCCTGTTGCAAAGCCTGCTGCTCCAAAACCGAATTACAATCTTTTGCGGGGTGAATGGCCCGAGCCAAATTCGGTACGAGAGTTTGCGACAAATCGTGGGATCGTTCGAATCAAGTCAGTAATAAAGCCTCTGGTGAATGGGAGACAAGCTCAAGCCAGTGGAGCACGAGCAAACCTAGAACGAAAGAACCAAATGGCGCAATCGCATTATCAAAATCCTTGGGCGACCTATAATCTACTTAAATCACAACTGTCTTCGAAACGGGACAATTACAGACAAGCTGATTCCCATGCTTTGTCTTCAACGACGTCAAATACGTGGGAAGGTGCAACTGCTCCCGGTCAGAAAGGTGCGGGTCACAACTATGGTTACGGTTACGGATATGGTACCGGCGACACTTTAAAAGGTGGTGGCTGGGGTCAAGGTTTCGGCGGTGGTGGACCTGGTGTAAACAAAGCTGGAAACCACCATACTCCAGATTTTGATAACAAAAATACGCAGTGGGGTCAAGGGCAGGGTTGGGGACAGGGTGGCAAAGGTGTGCCACAGCGGGAAGAGTATAAACCAGCACCTCCTTCAGGGTCTCTTCTCCCCAAACCAGGCAGACAGGCACATGCTCCGGCTAGGCACATTGTCCAGAATGCTCAATGGTCCAACCCCTCAAGAAGGAACGGTGCCCCTCTTTTGGCTCCAAAGGGACCCTCAATAATGAACTTTAATCCAGCTGTCCATCCGGCATTACAGAAGCAGGGGCTGTACCTCAGGGGGGGCACCCCAGTCTCAAGTCCAGCTTACCAAGTGAAGTACTTTATGAATGATAGAAATATGGACTATCAAAATGATCCAGCCAGGACGATGAGAAATGAAATTATCTCGAATGCCGTTGCTGATGTGCTAAAATCTATGGGCAAGAAAAAGAAGAAAAGGACAATAAAATCAGAATAGAATTTCCTGTATTGCAAAGATAGTCCCCAAATAAGAATGAGTCAGGACTAAACTGCGTTGCTATTCCATTACGTTTGATGAAATGGCGGAAATGCATGTAGGCCAATGTGAAAAGACTACTCAAGCGTTTCTAGGATTCACTCCTTACCAGTTACATTGCTGTTTTCCTAAGATAACATTCACAACAATACTCTACAAGATAGAAATTTAAACTTTGTTTCATACATCAGTTATAAAATAGCAGTCCTCGTCATTCGTTTAACTTTATCACGCTATGTGATAGGCAAAATCTCCTTAGCTTATATTTTTTTAATTGTTTATTAGTTTTTTTGTTGACTATAATAGAATTAGAAAAATAATTTTGCGATGTTCAACATATAAATCTGGCAACTCGAGACAGTTTTGTTACCAGACTTCCGGAATGGTGATATATACAGATTAAAAGTTAACAATTAACCACCGAAAAATTACTAAAGAGAGAGCTACTCAGAAAACTGTTTATCTATTAACATCGTATGTTTAATTGTTGCTTCACCAGAATACGGCAAGTTTTGCAACTACTCAAAGCTAGCAACTAACCCATCTTCTCAACTTCACAATTTCTCGAATTTCAGACTCTCGACATTCGACACACTGTTTCTAATAATCTAATCAGGATTTTTATTTATATTTTTAGTTTCTAACCATGCTGTCATCAATAAGCTGTCATCTTTCTGGTATACTTCAGTTGAATGTTTTTTCCCAAGCATTTGATACTCCAGCTGAATTTCTATAGCGTCCTGCAGTCTGGTTTGCATTCTACCAAGGCTGCTTGTATTACGGCAAATAAATTGCTCAATGATCAGTTAAGATTGTTTGTCAAGTCATTTATTTGTTTGCACTAATTTCTGGACCAAAACAGGAACAGTAATAGATACAAACTAACCTCTGTGAGATGTAACTTTAAATACTTTTATTTATCTAGTGGTTCAAATATTTTTGTACATTTTCGTCTTGTAAAACACATTCGTTAAGAATGTTGATGATTGTATAAATTTTGTATTCTAATCTCGTCGAGATTTTTAAATAATTGAAATGCAATAGTATTGGTTCTGTGTTTCAATGTTTCATTTTTCTACAGTAAAGGCAGCCCTGTCCAATTTTAAACAATATTGTGTCGTTACAGGAGTGACTCAAAGGTTGTAGGGTTTTTTTTAATTTGTTTCTACCTAGCATCCGAAGGTAGTTTTTGGGACACTGATAAGCTTATGCTTATCGAGCAGTGTCCTGGTCCTTCCTCTCGATGTGACCACACCTCGTGATTCCTATACCTGGAATTACAGAGAGCTGGTGACTCTACTGACTCTTGGTGAAAGTTTGGTCTTGCCAAGGTCTGCAGCCAGCGCCTCTAACAACTGAGCCATCCTTTCACCTGGTAGGGTTTAATAAGGCAATTACGATCAACCCCTGATAAGTCGAACCTTCAAGAGACCAATCAAAATAATTCGACTTATCGAATGATACAGAGACAGGGGCTCTCGTTATCACAAACCTTTGGAAATGTACCATGACAAAAGTAGAATGTTTTCTACGTGAATGTTGACAAAAGTAGCATCAGCCCATTGATATGCGTTCACAGAAAAATTCAGATATCGGTTTTTTTCTCTTTTTCTATCCACAAAATGTTTTTTACAATTATTGGAAATTTTATTAATCTTAAGCAAAAAATGATAACATCGATCGCCTTTACTATCTTCAATCGATCAATCAATCAATCAATCAATCAATCAATCAATCAATCAATCAATCAATCAATCAAAAACTTTATTAATGTGTCAAAAAATATTTAGCTTACAAGCTAATTGGGGACACAACGAAAAAAGTATATAAAGTTAAATTAGAGCATAAAATATGAAATTACAGTATAATTATTAAAACATAAAAATTTCTAAAAATAATATGTACAACTAAACTAAAGTCTACAGTCTAAAAGAGTTTCTAAGTCCATTCTTCTTATACATTTCTTGAATTGGGTTATTGTTGTCACCTCCTTGATAGCTCTCTTTAATTTGCTCCACAGATATGGGCCAAAGTATCTTACTGAATGTTTTCCTTCTTTTACCGTACGAAATTTCGGAATTACAAAGTTGCTGTTTCTTAATTCATAGGGAGTGTCTTTTACTGCAAACAAATCCTTTATAAAGTGTGGGGCTATGCCGTTTTTAACTTTATACATAAGTATGGCAATGTCCTGAAGTCGTCTATTCTAGAGAGATGGCAGGTTTGCTTTCATAAGGAGTTGTGCATATGGCGTAGACTTATCATTATAAACAACTCTAAGGGCTTTCTCTTGGAGTCTCTCTATCTTTCTTTTATCTGCTACTTTGCAGAAGTGCCAGACTGTACTGCAATATGTTAAGTGAGAGAGAATGGCTGACTTGTAGATTGTTAGTTTCGCATTGGTAGGTATTATATTACGAAAACTAGATAAGACACCTATTCTCTGACTCACTCTCTTGCACAATTGCTGATATGAGTGCCAAAAATTAGCTCATCGTCAACCTCAACACCAAGCAGCTTAAGACATCTTGTTTGTTCTACTTCATTGTTTTCATCAGCCATCACTTTTATCTTTATTTTGCTTTTCTTGCTATTTTGAATCACCATCGCTTGGTATTTGTTTTTGTTTGCTTTCAGATGATTGTCCTTGTACCATTGTGAGGCCGTCTTGATGTCTTTATTCAAACGCATCTCAACTTCATTACCGTTCTCTCCGGAATAATAGATCTGATGATCGTCGGCATACATGCTTATCTGAGAGTGCATTATTTTGAAGACCAAGTCATTTTGAAAGATATTCCACAACATGGGACCAAATGCTGATCCTTGTGGGCATCCTCTTGTTGTTTCCTTCCATTCACTTCTTATATTTCCTAGTTCGACCCTATTCTGTCTTTGCTCAAAGTAGGATGTTATTAATCTCAGAGAATCTTCGGCCAGGCCATAGGATTCGAGCTTTTTTAGCAGGAGACTTGGAACCATGGAATCGAAGGCTTTGCTCATGTCTGTTGAGAGAATGGCTGTTATCTGTTTATTGTCCAGGGCGAATTTCCAATCCTCAATCAGTCTCAGCAGCGAAGTTTCTGTGCTGTTTTGCTTCTTGTATGCTGTCAAGCACGGGCTTAGTTTGTTGCCAAATGAATGTGTAGCTTGCTCACTGAGCACCTTTTCAAAAACTTTGTCAACTGCATTGAGAACTGTTATTGGCCTGTAATTTTCATGGACGTCTTTATCTGCTTTCTTGTGAACTGGTGCCCATTCTCCTTTTTTCCACTCGATGGGCCACTTTCCTTGCGTGATGCATGAGTTATATAATGATGTTAGAGATGGAGCTAGTTGTTCAGCATTCATTTTAAGAAATTTAGGCGTTATTCCATCGCATCCAGTGGCTTTTATTGGGTCTAGCGATGACAGAGCTTTTTCGACACTTTTTTGGGACAGGAAAGAGAATTTCAATTCACAACTGACATCAAAGTTGTCTTTTATTGCAATGACACTTGGATGCATATCAAGAGACTCTGTTTCTTCCTGCTGTGCTTCATCTATGTGACCCATCTCTGCAAAATAAGTCACAAATTGTTTGGAGACTAGCTTCGGGTCACTAATAATTTCATTGTTCACTATCTTGAAAGCAATCTAGTTTACTATGTTCACTAAAAAAAGGAGATGAAAATTTTTGCATGGCGTAGTTAAGGCTAATGACCTGGGAAAAATCTCACAATTTTAAAACATTATTTGTTGAAATTAAAAGAGAATTTATATATCTTAAGTAAGGAATAACATCTTTAATGGCTTTTCCTTTCAAATACATCAAGTTTATTTTATCCACAAAATTACAAAAAGAAAATTTGTCTTTTTCATGCAGAAGCTTAAAATATTTATTTGGAAAAACCTAACATTTTTCCACAAATTTTATGTAAATGACATTTGATGAATAATCAATGCAAGAATTACTTGAAAGAATTAGATTTTATTGTATCCAGAAAATACAAAAAGAAGATTCTTTAATGCAAGGGTAAGCCAAATAGGCTTTGAGAAAAACTGAAACTTTTTAAGAGCTGTTTTTAACAAATGAATCTTTGTGGATTTTAAGCAAGACTGAAATCATTAATGGCTTGTCCCTTTAAAATAAATCGAGTTTATTATTTCGAGAAAATTCAAAAAAGAAGGCTTTTTGACTTCAAGAGGTGTGGCTAATGATTTGGAAAAATGCTGAATGTTCCATAAAATATTTTTATGTAAATGAAGTTTGATGAATCAAAGAGATGATATCATCGATGGTATTTCTCTTTGAAAGAAATCAAGTGTATTTTTTCCACAAAATACCAAAATGAAGATATTCTTTTTGATGCAGATAGTAATTTGAGGATAGTCTTATGAATATACAGCAACAAGAAGCATTTTTATTGGAACTTTTCTATTGGTAACGTTTCTTTATCGTTTCTTCATAAAAGCCGGCAATCAATATCAAGCTTTTATTAAGAAAAAATTTTTATCAACAAGTCTGGCGGCACAGAAGGTCCCACTTTTAAGACCAAACTGAATAGGTTCTTGTGGGAAAAATACACGTTTTTGACATCTAATGAGACGAACATAATTATGACATGTTACGGTTACGGCACAGAATAGGAATTAGACAAAAGAAGATCTTCTGCCTATCAGGTGAAGCCTGAAAATTCTAGCTCATGCGTAAACTTATATTGCGCAAACAAACATTTTCGTCATTATTGAAGAAACTTTAGATATATCTGCTGAGTGAAAAGTTAGCATTTGATAGCTCGTTAGCGTTTAAAACATATTGTCATTGTGGTTGTGATTTTTTTAAATCAAAAATGATTTTAAATTGCAATACGGTAACTTGTCTTATTCGATTATTTACAAAAAAACAAAGAAATTAGTTATGTAGATGACAAGTCAACGTTAGATTAAAGATTGAATTCGTTTGGTTATCTGTTCAGGTGTTCAGTTATCTGTTTTTAAGTCCCATTAATGGTTGCAATAAAACTAGAAAATTTCCTTGTCACAATAAAGGTTTATGACTCTCGATTACTTAAGTGATTTTAAGTTTAATAACTTCAATATGAAAAGGGACGGGGTGTGGGAGTATGTCATTTAGAAATATGAAAACACACCTTAAAAATTATAAATTTTCCAAAAACCATATTCCAAAATTTAGACATAATATGAAATGCATACCCTAAAATTTAATTCAAATTTGCAAAAGTTCCAACAACCCAATCAAGGAAATAAAAACATATTACCTTTCATTTAAAAATAATGCCCAAAAATTTAAAAAATGCCTAAAAATTTAAGTTCATGCTAAAAATCAATCCCAAGATTTATGACCATGTTAGATTTTACCAGAATTGATACCTCAAAATTTATTTTCTTCTTGAAAAAAGGTACACTACGAAGAGGCATCCCCCGTATTAGTGAATGTGGAAGTAACGTAACCAATTTGGTCATGTCAGGGACTTAAACCCCAGACCCTTGGATATGTAGTCCGCTAACCTAACCACTGAGCCATTCTCGCACCAAATATCTTATAAATGAACTTCATGAAGAGCAAATTCATAGTCAACGATATTGAAAACGCTTTGCATTATCTTGCCTCACAACTGGCACAACTTCAGGACGTTAGGCAGGAATTTAAAAGTGGGGGGGGGGGGGTAAGCAGTGGCGTACCCAGGGCTGTAGCAGGGGGGGGTCTGGGGCGCAGCCCCTAGAAAATTTTTTAGACTTCGCCCTTCAAACACTCGCAAATGCGGGGAACTTTTGCAAAATTTTTCCCCATTATTTGATTCATGTTAACTAAGGTAAATAACAAAGCATTTTACAATTGTTATTGACACAAGCATACAGTATACTACCCCCCCCCCCCCCCCCCCCAATGAGTTTTACATCATTTTTGGACAAATCTCGAGGAAAATATTTTAGAAAAGTGGAAGGGGGGTCCGGACCCCATTCCCCCCTTGGGAACGCCACTGGGGGTAAGAAATCCACAAGGGAGACACCATTGAAGCTTGGACACTTCCCGGGGAAACATCCTGCTAGGCTCTCATAATCAAATTGTCAGCATTAACTAAACAAAACTCAACAGACTTAACAACTACAATAAAAACTTTAACAAATAGTAACAGAGAATGAAAGAATGCAAAAATTTAATTTCAGTGAAAAACCTTTCAACAGAAATTTTCAAATAGTGTTTTTATATTCCGATGAATGTTCACAATATTAGATCCTACAAAAAGGCATTGACTCTTTAAGCGTTTTCATGGCCTTTTTCATCATAATATAATTCTGGCATCCTTTGCGGTGGCGAATAATAACTAGTAAGTTATTATCAGGTGTCTCAGTCCTTTCTCCTTGAAATCATCAATTTTGTGACAGATGTCATGGCAAAAATAACACCTCGCTGGAGAAGAGAGTATAAAGTGTCAAAACTTTTCAGGTTTTGCCAGGTTCAGCTGGAAATTTCAAAATTATGACTGCCTTATGTAAGGTGCTTGTGATGGCCTGGATCATTCTCAATCTAAATTCAGACAATTTCCAAAAATATACCTACAGTTTAGGGAACATAGAATACCTCATCTCATTAACAAAACTTTCTCTTTGCCAGCAAACTTATAATTGGACTCCAGTGGCAAACACCTGGGGCGCAAGGGAGGGCAGTCACCCCTCCAATATTTTGGAAGACAGTGATCTTTTGTTGTAAAACAATGGGGGAAATGTGATGTCAACTTATTAAAACGATAGGTTGCCCCCCAATATTTGCCCCCAAAGTGTCTGCCCCTCCAGGACTCATCCTTCTAGGCCGGGCTCTAATAATCAAATTGTCAGCATTAACTAAACAAAACTAGCAAAACTTTTATAATAAAAAACTATACAGCAAAACAGAAATTTCAAGAATTCTATATATCAAATATAAATAGAAATATATATTAAATATAAATATATATATAACAATTCAGCAAATAGTGTTTTTATACTCCCATGAATCTTCAGCAAGCTCTATTCTACAAAAAGGCATTGATTCTATAAGTATTTTCTTGTCCTTTTCCATCAGAATTTCATTCTGGCTTCCTTCACCACCAGTTATTACCAGGTGCCTCAGCTTTTTACTCCTTGAAATCATCACTTTTGTGACTGATTTGGAAAATAATCTGAAGGTTTGTCTACTTACCTTAAACTCGTGGAAACAATCATCCAAAAATACCATGAAAATTATTGTTTCAAGATTTTGGCAGCTTCTCACTATGTTCTCAAAACCTGTCATTACAATTCCATATTCTTGATCTCTGGCTAAGACACTGAGCTCAAGATGAAGTACTTTGATCAATCCTCCATGAAGCTGAATTCCTTTTAAAATTTCAGCATGATGAGACTCTGTCTGTAACTTGAAAATTATACACAGTTCCCTCAGAGATGGTAGAATAAGTTGAAAAAATTGTCTCAAATTCTCAATCTCAATAAGTGTGTCATTAAACACCAACTTCAGGCTTGTGAGATTCTTCAGAGTTGCTAGTGACAACAGTGCACTATCAACTAGGTCTGTACTTAAGAATTTCAAGCCTGTTTCACTACAATCATATATTCCAATAGACTGGATATTCGGACATCTGCTGGCAATGCATGTTGCCAGATTGTAGGTTATAAATGGCATGTAAAAGTAAAGAAGCTGTTCACCATAGTGATCTGCAAGTTCTATCAGTTGACTGTCATCATAACATTGACGAGCAGGACTATTTTTATACTGAAATGCTATAGAGGAATGAATATGTGTAACAGCAGGGCAATGCTTGATGAGCAATTGTGAAACAGTTTCAGGAAATTTAAATCCATATGAATTCAAAGTATCAATTCCAATCTTCTCTAATTTCGAGAAAACTCCCTTCTTGAGGTACTCCCTTAGCAGCCTGATAATATCTGGATTCCATTGTGGTGCTCCGAAATGAGCCAATGGAAGTTCAAGCCTTGGCCTAAAGTTTAACTCTTTGAGTTGGCAGTCATCTCCAAACATTTTTGAAAACAACACAGATGCATGATTTCCATCTTCTGAACAAGCTTCAGGGTGACCTGCAGCCATTCTCCAAAACCAATAGGCTGTTGTTGAAAACAAGTCAAACGACTTCAAATTTGGAAAGATTTTTTCTTTGTTTCTGAATGCATGTGTTAGATCTTTAAAGAACAGAAAGGGGTTCTTTATGGCAATACTCAGCTTCTCTAGGGTACTTTCATGGGAAGCCATTCCTAGCAATAATGCATTTCCCACTTCATCCAAAATAACGTTCGTTTTCCCTTTCTTTTTCTGAGAAGTTGCAGCTGTCAAGTCGTGAAATTTATACTTGACAAATAGATTTTTTACCCCCTTCTGGCCTAACAAAAGTTTCTCGATCAACTTGCTATGAGTAGAATTTATATCTAGATCAAGATACTGTATGCCATCTGTAGAGCTAATTAGATCGTTTATAAATAGTGAGATTTCTTCCTGTACTTTGAGGTTTGCAAACCCCTTCTTCTTTTCCAGCAGTTCACTCTTGTTGCCCTCCAACCAATATCCCCTAAATGGAGTACTTGCATCTATTGTTACACTACGAAGAAATTTTGCTGCGGCATCTTTCCAATGTGTACAAACTTTTGCCACGCATAGAATATCTTTGATTGGCAGAAATGCAAATATGGCATGCAGAAGGGGAGAAGGCAGCCCAACCCACTCCTCCATCTTTGAGGCACGTGAATGGTTCAGGTGAGCGAGCACGTGCAGCATTTTATAGTAACGAGGCTTGAAGCTCAATGGAAGGGGGTTTATTAGAAGGTGCCTTATCATTTTCATCTACAAGTTGCAATACCAATAGCTCGCTTCGTAACTTTTTTATGATTATCTAGCTCACATCAAAGGATACCAAAGGTTAAATCGTAGCACAAAAGGATATTTTAGTCAAAGACATTCATATTTTCAATGTCTTTAGCAATCCCATTGCCAATGTCTCCTTAATTGTAGTATTCCTATTCACCGCTGAATGAGTTTCGATCACCGAATAAGATGTTGTATTTTTAAAGCATTTTGTTGGGATTTTATGGAACATGAGGGAACAGCCAACGGTGAAGTTGAAGGTGGAAAATGTCACAGAACTCCGATTGCTTACAATGGTTTAGAAACTCTTTTGACAGTTCTTTAGGAATAGCTTGACAGTTCTTTATGGATATCGTTTAGCAGTCAATTTCTTTGAAAATAGATTGTAGTTTCACTGTTTCCTAATATCACTGATTGAGAGAACCTTGGAATCATAACCAGTTTGTTTCCCTCCTGTTTTTTTTTGCACGATTTAACTATTACGGCAGAAATTGTTTATTTGGCAATATTACCAATCATTTTATGGTGCGGTGACCCGGGATCGTTGGAGATTGGATTACGGTTATTTTTGTTAAATACATGAATAGTTGGATTGCAAGTTGCAGTTTAAGTATGGAATCGAGCGTTACATGATCACTGATGTAGAGAAGTTAATACAGACTGGGAACGGACAAAAACTAGCCGTGAAAATGGTTTTTAACAAGACAATACTTATTATTTACCACGTGTCATCTGCAGAGTCTTCATGTTTTCTAACAGACCATGTATTTGTCCGATTAATGTAATCTTTGATGACACTAAATTAGGGCAAATAACAAAATGTAAAAACATGGGTTTGAAGTGGGAGAGGGTTGTAACACTTGTTGGAGCTACCCCTTGCACGCAGGAGATTTAGCTGCCACCAGGGCTGCCGAAAGGGAGGGCAAGGGGGCCAATTGTCCCGGGCCCTCGAAGTCTAGGGGTACCATAAAGTAATGAACACTGTTTGAAGAATGGAATTAATCAAACGTAGCAAAAGTTTGTCTAAAAAATTGATTTTTCCAAAACAGGCTTGGCTTAAATAACTAGGGTGTTGAGTGAAGCATCTTTTATTTGTCGACAGGTTTGAAACTTCACCGACAAAGCACCCTTAGCAGATGGCAAAAACTCCTCGCTTTTGCGAAAGAATGCGTTATGTTAAAACGCCCTTAGATCTATCCAAGGTCGGATTAAGGCTTCTTGGCCAGAAAAAATTTGTGGGCCCCTAAAGAGAGGTAACGCGATGACGTCATGAAAATTCCATTTTCATAATCATTGAATTTTGAACAAATAACTCGATAGAACATCATGAAAAATTTCCAAGCTTGCAAAGAGCAAGATCTGTTACAGATTTGATGACTTTTGTGCAAATGAGTATTAGCTTTACCCATCAAACCTGTGTACATTGGTCCTGGTTCTAAAATTTATGCAAGCGATGTGTAGAAAATTTCTACGACCACGCCCTTTAGAGAAGCTTGAAATGCATTTGAGAAAATTTCTTGCACTTTTATGCCTTCCTTTGTTACGTTTGATTTCATCCATTCCTAAAATGGAATTCATTACTTTATGAGGCCCTTAGACATCAAGGTTCTGGTCCTAGGACAATTTATCTCTTGCCCTTATCTCAGTGGCCCTTATCCTCGAAGCTACATAGTCCCAGTTCTGAAGATGAGGGTTTCCCAGGGCTTTTCAGGAACAAGGGAGCATGGAAACAAATGGTACAGGAACACAGGATCAACATAAATTTTCCGATTGGGAATATGGGAAGATTATTTCTAGTTTATAGGAACAAGAGGACAATTTTGTTACTTTTCAATGGGAACAAGGGAACACGAGATCAAGTATCCCCTGGGAGACCCTGAAAAATGAGAGATCTAAATCAGCTTATGTGATCAGAACAAAAATTTTCTAAAAGCTAATTTTTATGAAGCCATCAATTTGCCACTCTTTTGCTTAAGTCTGCTTCTTTCGCCAAAATTGACAAAGTACACAGCTTGAGAACAGTGTCTGTATCATAGAGATAGGATATTATCCTATCTCTATGGTCTGTATGTAACAAGTAAATTTTGCACTTACGGTACATTTTGTGAACATATATTCTGCGTGCAGTGCAAAGTTTCGTTCCAACCTGGTAACGTTTCTACTTATTATTCTAGTGATGTTATTATTGTGGACCAAAAAATTTATGATCTAGTAAATTGGCCTTTGTTTTAATCTGGCCCTTGATGCAGCACTTGCTACAAATTCCGCCCTGGCCTTTTCTCTCGATGGAAAGTTAAGTTCTCACACAGATTAGTTACCAGACTGAAAACTTTGTTTTTTTTGTGGACAAGTTCATTTTGAAAATTTGCGATTGCGCGCCTGAAATCATGCACTTTTAATTTTAATAATGTGACATGTTATTAAATAGGGACTTCGCGCGGCCAACATGCAAAAGTGCGTGGATGGAAAACTCGAGTGCTCGGGCAATATACTGCGGGGGCGCGATAAATCAATCAATCAATCAATCAATCAATCAATCAATCAATCAATCAATCAATCAATCAATCAATCAATCAATCAATCAATCAAAAACTTTATTAATGTGTCAAAAAATATTTAGCTTACAAGCTAATTGGGGACACAACGAAAAAAGTATATAAAGTTAAATTAGAGCATAAAATATGAAATTACAGTATAATTATTAAAACATAAAAATTTTTAAAAATAATATGTACAACTAAACTAAAGTCTACAGTCTAAAAGAGTTTCTAAGTCCATTCTTCTTATACATTTCTTGAATTGGGTTATTGTTGTCACCTCCTTGATAGCTCTCTTTAATTTGCTCCACAGATATGGGCCAAAGTATCTTACTGAATGTTTTCCTTCTTTTACCGTACGAAATTTCGGAATTACAAAGTTGCTGTTTCTTAATTCATAGGGAGTGTCTTTTACTGCAAACAAATCCTTTATAAAGTGTGGGGCTATGCCGTTTTTAACTTTATACATAAGTATGGCAATGTCCTGAAGTCGTCTATTCTGGAGAGATGGCAGGTTTGCTTTCATAAGGAGTTGTGCATATGGCGTAGACTTATCATTATAAACAACTCTAAGGGCTTTCTCTTGGAGTCTCTCTATCTTTCTTTTATCTGCTACTTTGCAGAAGTGCCAGACTGTACTGCAATATGTTAAGTGAGAGAGAATGGCTGACTTGTAGATTGTTAGTTTCGCATTGGTAGGTATTATATTACGAAAACTAGATAAGACACCTATTCTCTGACTCACTCTCTTGCACAAATTGCTGATATGAGTGCCAAAAGTTAGCTCATCGTCAACCTCAACACCAAGCAGCTTAAGACATCTTGTTTGTTCTACTTCATTGTTTTCATCAGCCATCACTTTTATCTTTATTTTGCTTTTCTTGCTATTTTGAATCACCATCGCTTGGTATTTGTTTTTGTTTGCTTTCAGATGATTGTCCTTGTACCATTGTGAGGCCGTCTTGATGTCTTTATTCAAACGCATCTCAACTTCATTACCGTTCTCTCCGGAATAATAGATCTGATGATCGTCGGCATACATGCTTATCTGAGAGTGCATTATTTTGAAGACCAAGTCATTTTGAAAGATATTCCACAACATGGGACCGAATGCTGATCCTTGTGGGCATCCTCTTGTTGTTTCCTTCCATTCACTTCTTATATTTCCTAGTTCGACCCTATTCTGTCTTTGCTCAAAGTAGGATGTTATTAATCTCAGAGAATCTTCGGCCAGGCCATAGGATTCGAGCTTTTTTAGCAGGAGACTTGGAACCATGGAATCGAAGGCTTTGCTCATGTCTGTTGAGAGAATGGCTGTTATCTGTTTATTGTCCAGGGCGAATTTCCAATCCTCAATCAGTCTCAGCAGCGAAGTTTCTGTGCTGTTTTGCTTCTTGTATGCTGTCAAGCACGGGCTTAGTTTTTTGCCAAATGAATGTGTAGCTTGCTCACTGAGCACCTTTTCAAAAACTTTGTCAACTGCATTGAGAACTGTTATTGGCCTGTAATTTTCATGGACGTCTTTATCTGCTTTCTTGTGAACTGGTGCCCATTCTCCTTTTTTCCACTCGATGGGCCACTTTCCTTGCGTGATGCATGAGTTATATAATGATGTTAGAGATGGAGCTAGTTGTTCAGCATTCATTTTAAGAAATTTAGGCGTTATTCCATCGCATCCAGTGGCTTTTATTGGGTCTAGCGATGACAGAGCTTTTTCGACACTTTTTTGGGACAGGAAAGAGAATTTCAATTCACAACTGACATCAAAGTTGTCTTTTATTGCAATGACACTTGGATGCATATCAAGAGACTCTGTTTCTTCCTGCTGTGCTTCATCTATGTGACCCATCTCTGCAAAATAAGTCACAAATTGTTTGGAGACTAGCTTCGGGTCACTAATAATTTCATTGTTCACTATCTTGAAAGCAATCTAGTTTACTATGTTCACTAAAAAAAGGAGATGAAAATTTTTGCATGGCGTAGTTAAGGCTAATGACCTGGGAAAAATCTCACAATTTTAAAACATTATTTGTTGAAATTAAAAGAGAATTTATATATCTTAAGTAAGGAATAACATCTTTAATGGCTTTTCCTTTCAAATACATCAAGTTTATTTTATCCACAAAATTACAAAAAGAAAATTTGTCTTTTTCATGCAGAAGCTTAAAATATTTATTTGGAAAAACCTAAAATTTTTCCACAAATTTTTTTATGTAAATGACATTTGATGAATAATCAATGCAAGAATTACTTGAAAGAATTAGATTTTATTGTATCCAGAAAATACAAAAAGAAGATTCTTTAATGCAAGGGTAAGCCAAATAGGCTTTGAGAAAAACTGAAACTTTTTAAGAGCTGTTTTTAACAAATGAATCTTTGTGTATTTTAAGCAAGACTGAAAATCATTAATGGCTTGTCCCTTTGAAATAAATCGAGTTTATTATTTCGAGAAAATTCAAAAAAGAAGGCTTTTTGACTTCAAGAGGTGTGGCTAATGATTTGGAAAAATGCTGAATGTTCCATAAAATATTTTTATGTAAATGAAGTTTGATGAATCAAAGAGATGATATCATCGATGGTATTTCTCTTTGAAAGAAATCAAGTGTATTTTTTCCACAAAATATCAAAATGAAGATATTCTTTTTGATGCAGATAGTAATTTGAGGATAGTCTTATGAATATACAGCAACAAGAAGCATTTTTATTGGAACTTTTCTATTGGTAACGTTTCTTTATCGTTTCTTCATAAAAGCCGGGCAATCAATATCAAGCTTTTATTAAGAAAAAATTTTTATCAACAAGTCTGGCGGCACAGAAGGTCCCACTTTTAAGACCAAACTGAATAGGTTCTTGTGGGAAAAATACACGTTTTTGACATCTAATGAGACGAACATAATTATGACATGTTACGGTTACGGCACAGAATAGGAATTAGACAAAAGAAGATCTTCTGCCTATCAGGTGAAGCCTGAAAATTCTAGCTCATGCGTTAACTTATATTGCACAAACAAACATTTTCGTCATTATTGAAGAAACTTTAGATATATCTGCTGAGTGAAAAGTTAGCATTTGATAGCTCGTTAGCGTTTAAAACATATTGTCATTGTGGTTGTGATCTTTTTAAATCAAAAATGATTTTAAATTGCAATACGGTAACTTGTCTTATTCGATTATTTACAAAAAAACAAAGAAATTAGTTATGTAGATGACAAGTCAACGTTAGATTAAAGATTGAATTCGTTTGGTTATCTGTTCAGGTGTTCAGTTATCTGTTTTCAAGTCCCATTAATGGTTGCAATAAAACTAGAAAATTTCCTTGTCACAATAAAGGTTTATGACTCTCGATTACTTAAGTGATTTTAAGTTTAATAACTTCAATATGGAAAGGGACGGGGTGTGGGAGTATGTCATTTAGAAATATGAAAACACACCTTAAAAATTATAAATTTTCCAAAAACCATATTCCAAAATTTAGACATAATATGAAATGCATACCCTTAAATTTAATTCCAATTTGCAAAAGTTCCAACAACCCAATCAAGGAAATGAAAGCATATTATCTTTCATTTAAAAATAATCGCTTCTCTAGGGTACTTTCATGGGAAGCCATTCCTAGCAATAATGCATTTCCCACTTCATCCAAAATAACGTTGGTTTTTCCTTTCTTTTTCTGAGAAGTTGCAGCTTTCAAGTCGTCAAATTTATACTTGACAAAAAGATTTTTTACCCCCTTCTGGCCTAACAAAAGTTTCTCGATCAACTTGCTATGAGTAGAATTTATATCTAGATCAAGATACTCAATGCCATCTGTAGAGCTAATTAGATCGTTTATAAATAGTGAGATTTCTTCCTGTACTTTGAAGTTTGCAAACCCCTTCTTCTTTTCCAGCAGTTCACTCTTGTTGCCCTCCAACCAAGATCCCCTAAATGGAGTACTTGCATCTATTGTTACACTACGAAGAAATTTTGCTGCGGCATCTTTCCAATGTGTACAAACTTTTGCCACGCATAGAATATCTTTGATTGGCAGAAATGCAAATATGGCATGCAGAAGGGGAGAAGGCAGCCCAACCCACTCCTCCATCTTTGAGGCACGTGAATGGTTCAGGTGAGCGAGCACGTGCAGCATTTTATAGTAACGAGGCTTGAAGCTCAATGGAAGGGGGTTTATTAGAAGGTGCCTTATCATTTTCATCTACAAGTTGCAATACCAATAGCTCGCTTCGTAACTTTTTTATGATTATCTAGCTCACATCAAAGGATACAAAAGGTTAAATCGTAGCACAAAAGGATATTTTAGTCAAAGACATTCATATTTTCAATGTCTTTAGCAATCCCATTGCCAATGTCTCCTTAATTGTAGTATTCCTATTCACCGCTGAATGAGTTTCGATCACCGAATAAGATGTTGTATTTTTAAAGCATTTTGTTGGGATTTTATGGAACATGAGGGAACAGCCAACGGTGAAGTTGAAAATGGAAAATGTCACAGAACTCCGATTGCTTACAATGGTTTAGAAACTCTTTTGACAGTTCTTTAGGAATAGCTTGACAGTTCTTTATGGATATCGTTTAGCAGTTTCACTGTTTCCCTTTTCACTGTTTCACTTTGAAAATAGATTGTAGTTTCACTGTTTCCTAATATCACTGATTGAGAGAACCTTGGAATCATAACCAGTTTGTTTCCCTCTTGTTTTCTTGCACGATTTAACTATTACGGCAGAAATTGTTTATTTGGCAATATTACCCATCATTTTATGGTGCCGTGACCCGGGATCGTTGGAGATTGTTGGAGATTGGATTACGGTTATTTTTGTTAAATACATGAATAGTTGGATTGCAAGTTGCAGTTAAAGTATGGAATCGAGCGTTACATGATGACTGATGTAGAGAAGTTAATACAGACTGGGAACGGACAAAAACTAGCCGTGAAAATGGTTTTTAACAAAACAATACTTATTATTTACAACGTGTCATCTGCAGAGTCTTCATGTTTTCTAACAGACCATGTATTTGTCCGATTAATGTTATCTTTGATGACACTAAATTAGGGCAAATAACAAAATGTAAAAACATGGGTTTGAAGTGGGAGAGGGTTGTAACCCTTGTTAGAGCTACCCCTTGCACGCAGGAGTTTTAGCTGCCACCAGGGCTGCCGAAAGGGAGGGCAAGGGGGCAAATTGTCCCGGGCCCTCGAAGTCTAGGGGTACCATAAAGTAATGAACACTATTTGAAGAATGGAATTAATCAAGCGTAGCAAAAGTTTATCTAAAAAAAGTGAAACGTTTTAAACGGTTGCAAAAAATGATTACAATAAATATTTTGAAATGCATTGCAATCAGATGGTCGCAAAAAGTTTTGGTCGCAAATTATCTTGAATAATCAACTTTCAACAACGCGTCTCTTGCTGGCCACAATTTTTTTTATCTGTTCTTGATTTTTCCAAAACAGGCTTGGCTTAAATAACTAGGGTATTGAGTGAAGCATCTTTTATTTGTCGACAGGTTTGAAACTTCACCGACAAAGCACCCTTAGCAGATGGCAAAAATTCCTCGCTTTTGCGAAAGAATGCGTTATGTTAAAACGCCCTTAGATCTATCCAAGGTCGGATTAAGGCTTTGAGAGACCTCTTGGCCAAAAAAAGAGTAGTGGGCCCCTAAAGAGAGGTAAAGCGATGACGTCATGAAAATTCCATTTTCATAATCATTGAATTTTGAACAAATAACTCGAAAGAACATCATAAAAAATTTCCAAGCTTGCAAAGAGCAAGATCTGTTATAGATTCGATGAGTTTTGTGCAAATGAGTATTGGCTTTACCCATCAAACCTGTGCACATTGGTCCTGGTTCTAAAATTTATGCAAGCGATGTGTAGAAAATTTCTGCGACCACGCCCTTTAGAGCAGCTTGAAATGCATTTGAGAAAATTTCTTGCACTTTTATGCCTTCCTTTGTTACGTTTGGTTTCATCCATTCCTAAAATGGAATTCATTACTTTATGAGGCCCTTAGACATCAAGGTTCTGGTCCTAGGACAATTTATCTCTTGCCCTTATCTCAGTGGCCCTTATCCTCGAAGCTACATAGTCCCAGTTCTGAAGATGAGGGTTTCCCAGGGCTTTTCAGGAACAAGGGAGCATGGAAACAAATGGTACAGGAACACAGGATCAACATAAATTTTCCGATTGGGAATATGGGAAGATTATTTCTAGTTTATAGGAACAAGAGGACAATTTTGTTACTTTTCAATGGGAACAAGGGAACACGAGATCAAGTATCCCCTGGGAGACCCTGAAAAATGAGAGATCTAAATCAGCTTATGTGATCAGAACAAAAATTTTCTAAAAGCTAATTTTTATGAAGCCATCAATTTGCCACTCTTTTGCTTAAGTCTGCTTCTTTCGCCAAAATTGACAAAGTACACAGCTTGAGAACAGTGTCTGTATCATAGAGATAGGATATTATCCTATCTCTATGGTCTGTATGTAACAAGTAAATTTTGCACTTACGGTACATTTTGTGAACATATATTCTGCGTGCAGTGCAAAGTTTCGTTCCAACCTGGTAACGTTTCTACTTATTATTCTAGTGATGTTATTATTGTGGACCAAAAAATTTATGATCTAGTAAATTGGCCTTTGTTTTAATCTGGCCCTTGATGCAGCACTTGCTACAAATTCCGCCCTGGCCTTTTCTCTCGATGGAAAGTTAAGTTCTCACACAGATTAGTTACCAGACTGAAAACTTTGTTTTTTTTGTGGACAAGTTCATTTTGAAAATTTGCGATTGCGCGCCTGAAATCATGCACTTTTAATTTTAATAATGTGACATGTTATTAAATAGGGACTTCGCGCGGCCAACATGCAAAAGTGCGTGGATGGAAAACTCGAGTGCTCGGGCAATATACTGCGGGGGCGCGATAAAGTTTCCATTCTGGATTAGTTAGATCCATAGAGATGTGAATATAAAAATTCCTCCCTGTTCATTTTTTTCATAATAGACAGCTAGTGCGAGACTATGGAACAATGCCATTGTGAAGCTTTCCAATAGAAAAAGCGAAATAGCGATGATCCAATCAGATTTTCACCTTCAGGATGTGCCTGCATTTGCCCAGACGTAATGGCAATCTTTACAATCGCCAGGTGATTGGAAGATGAACGCATTATACAGCGGAATCACCAGGAGTCATTCCCCTTTGAGTCATTCAGATTATCCACAAAATGGTGTCACCATCTCTTCGTCGCTTGTTCCCCTTTGGGTAAGCAGCCATCTCAAGAACGTGAAAATGAAGATCTTCGTGATCATCATAACCACCTTTATGATTTTACCCTCTTCTGTGGTAAGTTAGTTACATCTACTTCCTTAATTCCAATTTATGTTCAGAATCTTAGGAAAAAATACTAAAACAAAGCAAATATTTTGGGTAAGTTAAAGCATGACTGAAATATGGAAACTCAAACATTTGGAAGTTTTGCCTAACAAACGACCTAGTTAGCACTAGCCTGCATTTGGTATACCTTTTTAAAGGAATAAAAACAAACAGTATTTCCTTTTTCAAGTGAGTAGGGCTCACGCCGTTTGTAACCCAGCCCACGTGCACAGCTTATGAACGCAAAGATGGGTTTAGCTAGGCCCGTTTATTTGCAGCATTTTATGTCGATTTCACCAGAAAATATCTTATAATATAATAATTTTCATATATTCCTTTGGCTCCAAAAATATCATGCTATACAAATGTTGAACCTTTGGAAATATTTCGTCTCATTAAATTCCAATTTTTGCTTTTTTTAATCGTTCTTCGTGTATGTTATAAAAATTCCTGACAAATTACTACCATGTGCTGAATTGATTACTCCAAACATCTTTACAAAACTAACTATTTGATGCTGTAAGATCGGCCTAACGCACATGGACCACTTGCTACCCTAACTTTTTTGCTGGTAAGTCCGTGATTTTGATCCCTGCTTCAAAATCAATGACTATGCAATACATTGCCATGTAGGTGCCTTTTTCGTGCAAAACTATATTAATTGTAGCATCAAAAAGTTGTTTTATATGTTAACTACCACAAAGAGAGAAATGGGTATTCTTGGCGTCTCTGGGCGTCTCTCTATGATTCAACGGTTCATTCGTCTACAAACGCGATGTAACTAAAAGAGGTAAATATCTTTAAAGTTTTTCTAAGCAAGTTTTTATAGGAAGCTGGAGTATCGGTACAAAGTTCAGTTGATAGTCTATTTTACTGCCACATGAAGTTGAAAATGGCGAACGGTCATGTCCCACATATAGATAGGCCATGGTATGGTACTTTGGTTTAGAATCTCTAAAGTAAAGTAAGGCACATTGCATTATATAATTTTGCTTATTTTCCTTCAAGCATAAGTGTTATTTTAAGATATCGTAGAGAATAATCTGGAACTTTCAATGGATTTGAGAATACTCATACAAATGGCGCACAGACATCTACAGCACTTTCCCCATTGGCAATTGTTTATTTTATAGTGGCCAAGCCAAATACCTAAAAAGTAAATCTTAAAATAAAAAACTTTGTTTTTAAAAATGACAATTAAGAGCAACGTTAAAATAGGAAGACATTTCAAAGAGAGGTACGCGAAGGGGAAGTACCTTTGCTTTGCGCGTTTCAACAATGCTTTTTTAATTAAACTGAAACTTCGCGGCGCACCAATCCCTTCACTTTCAACTTATGGCAGAACATCAGGGATTAGTTCTCCTACAGCAAAATTTGAACAGTAAAACAAAGTTTAAGAATGAATATCATTCATTCTGTAAAAAGCAGTGATTGACTTTCAAGAGGAAAGGTATGATTTATTTGACTAACTTAGATTTTCAATTTGCAATGCTTCTTATATTCGTTATTGAATATTTTGAAAATAATTTTTCTTGCTTGAACTTCTTTTATAAGGGTATGTAAAAGTGATAAGGGCCTTTCCCTTTGGTCAATTATGATAACATTGTATGATCTCTTAAAAATAAGTTAAAAATAATGACTTGAAGCTACTTAGAGTCCACACTTTTTGGTCAAGACTTTCTTTGTTTCGTTAACATTATTTATCAGAAACTTGATAAACTATTCTTTGCCACCTTTTAAAAACGTAAATCTAATTTTTGTAAGATTCTCTGTCAAGTAACAGCTTTTTTTATATAGTTGTTTTAAGACATATAATTGTTTGTACCTTTATTTACATTTTGAACCAATCTGATACCTGTGTTCATTTTCTTGATGGCAGAAGCTTCAAAAACAAATCCTTAGGTGCATACCAATTATTTTGCCATGAAACTTTAAAATGTGGCTTCTTGAGGGAAATTTCAACACGTGTTGCCAATACTTTTTTGACTAACTTCTAACTATATGCATTCGATTTCAGTAATAAGCCGAAAATAGTACTAATGAACGAAACTATGCAAAATTTCTAACAATAGTTAATAGATAGAGTGTCAAATATATTCACAACAAATACAAACCCTTTTACAAAGATTTCAGGTAGATGGTCAGTGTTAGAACAAGGGGAATTCCCTGCGCCTTAGTCATTCTGGACCAACGGCAATATATTTTTGGGAGAAATATAGATGAATAAGTTTTAAAAACATTTTTAACTTGCCGATCTGACTTTTAAAAACATATCCGTATCTTTGTTTTTTATCTTGCACTCACTTATGACGGTCTGATTGCAAAAGGCTCTTCTATATTTAAAATCTTTTTTACCATTATCTTGAAATTTGTGCAAAGGCATGGCCTTGAAGTAAAACAAGATACGATGTCAGTAGTTATGTTTTGTAGCTGGTCAGTAAAGCAACGGATTGAATCTATGTTTTATTGCAGGGAATATTCCAGTACAGGGCCATATTTCACTCATTTTACGAATCATGAAGATTTTCTTATTCAAAAACTTCTTATTTGATTATAACATTGTTTTTATTAAAGTAACTAAACTTTGAGAAATAACGATACAAAAATGGCAACGATTTAAAAGATTCTGAATAGAGATTCTTTTAAAAAGTTTAGAAAGGACTGAAACATTCTATGGTACCTAAAAGTAATAATTATATTTTCTTTACTATAATATTTTTAGATAAAAGATATGCTTAATAAAACGTGACTGAAGTTTTCCCAACAAGCATCACTACTTTGCAAAATTTAACATCAAGTATCATCTTTTCTGTCACCTTAAGTTTGGTAGACTTTTGTCAATATCCACTCTTTTGTGTTTCGGTTATTGGGTCTCACTGGTTGAAAATACCAATCAGAAAGCTTAATGAAAGATATTGATATCCATTTTTTTCAAAAGAGAATTTTTGGCGTACCTTTACCAGAATGACGTTTCCAATATTAGTGCAGACTTTAAGAGTGGGAAAGAAAGAGCAGTGGCGGATTTAAGGGGGGCAACTAGGGGCAGTTGCCTCTCTCTCACCGAGTTGAAGCAAGTTTGGCACCCCTTTTTGAGAAACTGTGCGCCCCTTTTGAAGAATGAGAATCAGGTGAAAAATTGTTGAGACTTATAGGTTATTTTACTTCAATACAACAATTATTGTGAAAATTTCCTTACAAAGTGAATAGAGAGCCTTCTGTCAGTAGTAAGGGTCTGAAATTGATGTATACAGCGTACACTAGTCACCATTCTCTGAAAATCTTTCAGCGCCCCCACTACCAACTGCCCCTCCTTCAAAGTTGTTCTGGATACGCCCCTGAGAAAGAGTGTGTTAGAGAGATGTCAAGACAAACATTTATATTTTATCGTGAAGATGGCAGAAAACTAGTTATCTTCCCTTTTAATAACTATTGCAAAGATATGCTTTCATTTTTATACTTATCATTTGAGGTCCATACTTTACAAGTGCATTTTGAGTCCCTCAAAACTATGCACGAAAACTTTTTTCTTATGAAGGGTTAAAAATTTATGTATTAGATTACCGAATGAAATTGATGGTTTTTATATGCCTTAAAAGTTTTAAATGTATTGTGAACTTTGATGATCATCCAATTTGTTTTGCTTTCGGTTTAATTCGTTTCAATTAACGCCAAAGAACACTTGGAATATACAAATTCTTACGTCATAAGAATTACTACCAGAGAAGATTAGATTTTAACTGCAAGAAAAAGTTTTGGACAGTAAACATTGTATGCATCAATCTAGTGGATTATGAACTTGAAGGCCAAAACTGTGGAGTTAGCCCCCCATCTACTGAGGCCCAAATTTAACCAAAAAATAGCTTAATTCTTTTTTGCACTTCGATGAAAATGAAAAATTAATTAAGCTATTGGTGCCGAAAAGTATTTTCCTTTGGTCACTAACAGACAAGTAAACTATGAGGAATGTCGAACAAAATTTGCACTAGAAGGAATTTTTACACTTTTTCCTGATATCTTCAAACTTAAAATGGAAGCTTTTTTTAAGACAGCTATTTGAAAAAAGCATTGTAGTGTAAGGATGTTTCAGTGGTTAGGGGCGCTGACAGCAGACCCAAGGGCTAAAATTTTCTCCCAGAGGAAGGGGAGTCGCCAGCTCTCTGTAATTCCAGGTGTAGAAATCACGAGGTATGGTTACATCGAGAGGTGGAAGGACCAGACAATGCTCGATGATCAAATCTTCTCAGTGTCCTAAAAAGTTTGGATACACTCTGGAAGTTTGCAAACTCCCCGGAATACCCATGTTGTATTATATAAAGCGACATATTGGTACATAAAATATTTGAAGTAATTGGTTCAAGATTATAGAAAAATTGACGTTTTTCAATTAAACTATAATATAACCAATAGTTTAATCCTGGATGGAAAGCAGAACAATCTGAGAACCTAAAAACATATCTTATACACTCAAAAGGCAAAACAAGGTATACATTGTTAGCTGTGCTTATTGCCTTCTTAAACAGAAAGCCCTACATAGATAGAAACCTAAGCATGTTTTTTATTTTAGAAAACACAGACATGCCAAATCGGCGACTACTTCAACGTTGCCAAGCAAATTTGTGTACCATGCAAACAATGCATTGCTGGAGAACATGAATTCAGGGAGTGCTTTGGAACAGAGAACAGGGAATGTAAAGATTGCCCAGAAGTATGTTGCAACAGTCTTCTTTCAATTTTTGTATAACCTAACTCACTGTTGATTACACTGCATAAATTGCTGTTAATTATAACGTATCTTGAAAACATGGTTGTCTTGATGGGTCATCGTAAAAGAGGGAATTCATTGTCTTTGGAACTGTGGTGGTTATTGGGTACATTGGAAGGGAATCTAAGAACATTTCGAATCTTCGTGAGGAGGACACAGCGTGAGGAGGAAGGGACACACAGAAATAGCTAGAAGTCGCATTGCATGAGGGAGGTTCGGGGACATCCTCCCAGGAAAATTGGGGTTCAAGGTGTCTTCTTGGCTCTGTTTGCCTCAAAGAGCACTAATAGCCAGAAAATTCAGTTGTTTAACTGTTCCTTTCTTATGTAGGTCTTAGGTTCACTAGATAACAAGAAATAATGCTGAAACAAAGTGCATGCAAAACTTAAACTAATTGAAACCAATTTTATGATATTATTCACAAAAATAAGTTAGAAAGTTTTATGAACACTACAGATTCACTGTGTAGAATTGTTTCTAGGTTCTAGTGACTCCTGTTTCTAATGTGTAGAATTTGTAGGTTATTCAGAATGCATGCATTAAGTTTGCTTTGGCATTTCATAAAACTTTCTTGCAGTTTGTCAGAATAATTATTTCGTTTTGTATCAAATGACACACTGTTATCATTTTTAGTACCATTTATTCGTGTAATATTGAATTCAGAGATATTTCAAAAATAATATTTTTTGGCCTTACAAGAAGCTAGTTCCATGCTTCCCTGGGAAAAATGTCACAAGAACAGCAAAATTTGCCTTTTGGTCCTTTTTCATTTTTTTTTAAATTATTTTTTTCGAAAAAAGGATAAATTTTCAGGGGATCATTCCGGGCTATATCTCTATACTTTACACCGATTTCCAGGACGAAAAGCAGGATAGCTCCAAATATTGGTTAGAACTGACTCGTACATTATTTGTTGTGCTTATTAAAGGCATTTGACATGCATAAGAACAGCGAATCCAAAAATAACTTAGGCCAAATTCATCAGGGCACGCGCACAAGAAAGAAATTGGAAACTTCTCACGTGAAACCACTGCGCCCCAGGAACGCCTGCATAAGATTAGGGCAGGAGGGGCAGTGTTGGTGCCGAAGGCGAATCGTTTAATTTTTCTATTAACATAATCGAGCATTCCAAGGTGGGAGGGGTAGGAGGGGTGTGAGGGTGGGGTAATATAATAAAATATTAACTTGAATATGTGCCACCCATACAGTTGGGTTTTTTACCATCAAAGATTCTAAACATAGAGAAAATGTTGACGAAATTCTCCATGAATGAAAATGGTTATTAAATGGCCTTGTCACTCACTATTCACAATATTTGGTTTTATAAAAATAATAGCTGTTATAAATGGACTGATTGTAAAATTTTGATTGCCCGCTACGTTTTTATACCGATTTATCCTCCTTAGGTTCCTGGAGTACTTCTGAGGGTAAACGTCATTTGTTTATTATTTATTATCTTTGCCGCTCTCCCTCTTGTGGCCGACCTTGTCACAGACAAACTTTTCATTCTCTGCATTTTTGTGCTAGTGTTATCATCCTTCTAGTATTTTCTAATAGATATTAACATAACGAGAGTAGTCAAAGAGGTCATCATTTTTCAGGGCACTTCTTGCCCCCTCTGCCCCTCTTCGAAGAGGGCAGGAAGGGCAGCTGCCCCTCCAGCCCCCTTGTGTAGGCGCCCCTGCTGCGCGCTGCTCTAGGATTTCACCGATTTGCAGAAAGGCGGAAACTGTTCACATATTTTTCTCTGTGCACAATTTGATTGGTCAACCGCTCGAGGTCGAGAGGCTGTAAGCCACTTTTACCTGTGTCAAATGCCTTTAATAGATCGACATTCTTTCTCACCTATAATGCCCTCATCCGGACAGGGAGCCGTAGAATGGAGCGAAATTTTCGAATTAAAATTTAGTGTCAGACCGACTGGTTGAAAATACTAGGGGTGTGACAGACTTTTCTCTGCATCTTCTCATTTGCACCCCCACTTCTCAGTAACCATCTATTGCACATTTCCACAGTCCCTCGGATTGCTTAAAAATTCAATGCAACCAAAGAGAAGGCAAGACAAAAACACGGGTAACAAAAGCAATACCCATCCTCAGGTCCTACGAGAAGATTTGGAGGCCTTAAGGCAAAACTGGAAGATGAGACCCTTGCGAGCGAAGAGATCAGAAGCATTTTGCAACCAATAAGCTTAATTCGATTAAATTGTTGATTTGAAGATAGTTTAGTATTTACTGCCATAATTTTGCTACTTTTCAATAATTTAATTTTAAAACAGAATTCATTACTTTATGACTCCCTAGACCTTGAGGCCCTGGGTCAATTTGCCCTCTTGCCACCCTTCCCCCTCTCGGTGGCCCTGTCCATCCTTTTCGACAGTACATTCTCACCTAAAACAACAACATCTAGAATACGTTGCAAAAACAAAAATTTGCAACGTAATACAATCAGATCCAGGCTCTTTTATAAAGATATTCCTTTTAAATCTCTATGATGTTTCTAATAACGTTTTTAAATTACTTCAGAATACCTACTTCAATGGGAAGACTTGCCGAAATTGCTCACAATGTGTTACCACGGAGATCAGACCTTGCAATGCATCTTCAGATGCTCTTTGTATTGTCGATAATGCAATAAAGAAAGGTAAATTTATATTAGAGCAGAAGAGAATTCGTCAACTTCCAATTAAATTTCAACTACACTCTTTTTTACATAAACCATTTTATAAGAACACGAGCCTCAAATAAAGGTCACAAGTTAGAACAAGTTGAGAACATGCCGAGACTGAGCTATTGTATAATGAATTTTGGAACAATGTTCATCACTTTAGTTCATTTGAAACATTTCCGTCATGTAAAGTTTACCAAACTCTTCCATTTAGTACCATTTGCTAATTTAATGAATTCTAAACTTTTGCTTGGCCTTAAAGATTTTCATCTTTTATTCTTTGCAAAGGTGAAATAAAGGCATCTTCATCCAGTGAAAGTTTGAAGTCTGAAAATAATGATTTAAAGACAGACTAAAACTTATTAAAAATTCTCTTTGTCCATTCTCTTCGTTTGCGATAAACCGGTTTGGCTTTCCAGGGGGTATCAAAAAACAAATTTTAAATGCAAGTATTGCGGTTAGCAACCAGCCAAATTTTCTCACAGATAATAATGACATCTTCATTTTTCAAGTTTAATTTATTAGAATTATAGTTTCATATAGAAGTTATTTGCAGTATCCTTAACGCAGTCTTATCATATACCAATCTGTGACATAAACAGTCTGTGACAATGCTCTGCCGATTCTTGCAAGAACGGAATGTGTTGAGAGTTCTCCAAAAAATATAAAAGGAACCAAGTCCAATCCTATTTTATAAAAGTAAAGGTATTAACTTGCTGGACTCTCTCCATGTGAAGAGCTAGTCATGATTCATTGTGAAATTTGTGATTTTGTATTCTCAGTCCCCATGTTGATATGATGTGACAAAACTCATCGGCCTCTGCAGATGTTTTATGTAATATTTCTACGCAAGGAACTGAATGGGTGATCAAAAATTACAATGATAATTATGTTTGATTGTTTTTGAGTGTTTTTATTATGCCTTCAAATCTTGCTACAATCTTCCATCTAGGCCCAAATGTTGCTGTTGCTGTTACTGCCGCAATCGCTGCTTCTGCTATTGCAATTGCGGTTATCTTTGCTTCAGTCTACTTCTACAGAAGAAAACGCAAACAGAAACAGCCTAAAGAGTCTCCAGAAGGTAACTATAATTTGTTTACAAGAAAACACGTTGTTTAAGGACAAAAAAGCAGCATCGATAAACGAGAAGCATGGGTGGGTGACAAATTTCGTGATGGGAAAGAGGCTGATGATTTCCTTACCGGTTGTATTTACAAAACAATGGAAAATATTAGAGGGCCTATAACCCAAAATTGCAAGGAGATCAGATGCATCATTAGATTAAGGGGGAGTGCAGATTATAAAAGTATTGCAAACGTTCCAACGTTCTCCATAGCCAATCTTTTCAATTAGCTCTATTGAAAAGTACCAATCATCGTTAACAGTACCAATCATAATTATTTTATGGTTTTATTGCGAGATATAAAGTAAATTTTGTGATGTTAACATTTCGTTGGTTTACCACCAAATCTTTTTTGTTATAGAAATGCCAATGAATGAGAATCTTTGAAGTTGGTAAGCGGAGAAGATTCCAGGTAATCAGATGTGAACGGTTCGAAATCAATTTTTGAAATGCACATCCAATGTAGAGACACAAAAGGATTTTGAGAGCGGAGGAGGGTTTTCAAAAAAAATTTTCATGTTGTGATTTTCGCAAACAGCTGATGCTTCGAGAGAGTGCAGGAGTCATAACCCTAGTTTTGTTGACAATATTTAACAAGAATAGGTCCCGAAGTATTTCAATGCGAAGAGCAGATTGAGCATGTTTTCGGTAACTTACAAACAAAAAGATTTCAATCCGATAAATTGGGAGAACTTTTTAGGTAAGTTTACTGTAAATCTCATGACAAATCGCAAGGTTTGTTTTTACAAATTAAGAAAAAGAATTTTGCTTTTTGATCATTCTGATGCTTGAATGCTAGGAAGTCTTGAAAATGAATGCCAAATGTCTGTCTTAAATCAACGCGCCTTAAGTAACGATACCACAACTTAAGTCTTGATACATGCGTTTTAAAATTTAACAATAAAAAAGTAGATTTTTTTGACACCCCTTTTTAAAGCGCAGTCATCCTTATTGGGATATAAAAGTAACAGCTCAACTTGATGTCACAAATGATGTCACAAGCATACAACTGTACAATCTTAAACAGAGTTTCGATTAAGGAGACTCTACCCCCCCCCCCCCCGCCCTCAAGCTCCTTCAAGGAAGAGCATGGCCCTATGGTCCGCTTACCGCAACTGTCCATGGATCGAACGGCTAGTATCATAAATTTTTGTATATAATTTTTTTTAAGTTAAAATCTGTTGTGTTGGCCTCTGGGTCTTTTGTTGCTGTTTCATTGTAGTAAACTGCTTATTGTCATGTAAATATGATATCAATATTTAGAACTTTCTGGCAAAGAGGCATGGGAAACCAATTTAAGGGAAACTCGTGCCACCAAAACCTGTTTACGCCCCTGGTTTCCATGCCTAGTTTGTCTAGGGGTCTGGGACACGGGTTGTTGATCACCCAGTTTCTGTTTTCTGTATCTTAAGTACTCGTGATACGCATTATTTAGCTAGATATTACAATTAAATAATGTATCGATCATATAATGTTTATGTTAATCACAAAAGCAAATTATTGAGAAATTTTTACTCCGCTATTCTTATTTTCAATGGCTTATCAATTGACGTCTGTGTGGTATTCTGTTTGAGCTGCAGAGATGGCGCTAGAGACAAAGATTCAACGTAACTGCCGACGAAGAATGTATCAAACTGCCGACAAAAAATAAAAAATGAGATATCATGCATTTTAGACAGGGCATATGCTCTAACAGTCTAACAAACATGCTAAACTTTATTTCCTCAACAGATCCCGTTAAACTAAGCTCAAAACTTGAAAATTTCGATTTGTACCTTTTTAGAAAATCATGTCACCTTTAAAATTTCCAGGGTTTAAATGGTCGTAACAATGACCGGTCCCTTAGTATGCCTTGAAAGATGTTTAAGGCATATATCTGTTACGTTTGGTTAATTCCATTCTTAAATTGAAATTCATTACTTTATGAAGCTTCCCCCCTTTTGGCGGTCCTAATTCCTAGCATCAATCGAGAGTCTCTCATTTTCGGGTGCCATGCGAAGGAGCGCTCACTGAAGGGACACGATATCGTGCCGGTAGAGAGTCAGGAAAAAAGGAATACGACGACGAGAATCCAATGTAATAAGCTAGAATTTTGAAATAAATTAAATTTAACGAGTACTAATATTTCGCCCCGGCATACAGGGCTTCATCAGAGTAAATGGAATGAACGAGTGAATAATCATAAATCAAATCATAAAAATAATAGACCAACCCCAGTGGCGAATCTAGCCTTAAAAATCTGGGGGGGGGGGGCTAGCCGGGGCCAAACTTCAAGTTATAGGGGCCAACGGTAGCCATGACTTTGCGAATTAGTAGAATGTAAAGCAGTGGCGTGCTGGCTCAAAATTGACTCCGGGGCACCGATTTTTAGCGCCCCCTAGAGAAGTATGTCCTTGGTACAGCTCTATCAAGGCTGTTATCATTATGCCAAATAGTTTTATTAGTGGGGTGACGAGCAGCCACGTCCCCTAGAAAAAATAACAAATAAAAATTATTGCTGTGGGCCCCTAAAGGTTTGGGATCCTTCATTATAGAATTTAAATGATTGTCAATAATGAATTTTTCTTGGTAGCTACAGAAAGGAACCAAAATTTCATTAATTTTTCACCTCGTTTACAAACCAAAACGCTTATCAAGGCCCCTAGCTTGTAAATAAGTGCAATAAAGATCGCATTGAGCAAAATAAAGAGAGCAACTCTAACAAAGTCAAAAAACGATTGAGCAGCTTTCGAAGAAAACATTGAATTTTTAATAGAATTTTTTGAAAAAACTGGGGGCAAACAAGGGGCAAAGAAAATTTCTGGGGGGCTAACAAATCTGTTGGGGAGCTTGAGCCCTCCTTGTCTCCCCCCGTGCCGCCGCTCAAAGGCAAATAGTGTCTAGCCCCCCGTCAATAATGGCGATGTTACACGACGTGTTGGAATGCCTATCCAGATATCGTATTGTCTGAGCTTATCACTATGACGACAAATAAGCCATTCAATTCCCTACGCGGGTAGACGGGGGCGTAATTGAAGGTGTCGTCACCGTAGTGAGCATAAACCCTTAGTTTTTCGAATGGTAGGTAGAAACTTTTTTATAAGAATATATTGAGGCTCAAGCTTCACAAAGAATTTGAGTTTCACGCTATATGTCTTGAAATAGACGTATCTGGCCTTAGAGTCATTAAAACTATAATGCTTTGTATGTTAATACTTTTCAAGAATTATCTTAGGCTCAAAATAAAAAAATTAAAATATTGAGGCTCAGCAAAAATTGGGTATTCTTATAAAAAAGTTTTTAAAGGCGGTCAAATTTTACTTTTCTTGAATGCATTTCAAGCACCCTCCAACCCCCTGCATATGTAATCTGTCAAAATCTGTGGTTATCACCTCCACACCAATTTGTTTAGATGACATAAATTCAATCCAATAAAATTTCCCAGATTTTGCCTGCCTGAACTTGCCAACCCTGCTATTGTAACTCGATCACATATTGTAACCGATTTGCAAACACGATGAACGCAGTAAACTGCGCCGATTCCTCAACAAATTGTGGATCATAGATCATCGATTATAATTATACGGGCTTGGAGCTCACCGCCCAGGAGGTAATGACAGAGGACTGGGGTTTGTCATTTTGAAATATGAAAACATACCTTTAAATTTTCCAAAAACCTTACCCCAAATTTTGTATGCAATGTTTAATGCATATTCTTGAATTTAATGCAGATTTGCGAAAATCCAACAACTCAATCAAGTTTTATTTTAAAAAATGATAGCCCAAAATTTAAGTTCATGCTTAAATTCAATCCCAAAATTTATGACCTTGTTTGATTTTTACAAGATCAATACTGCAAAATTTATTTTCTACTTGAAAAGGTTCCCCAAAAATAGCAAGTCCCGCACCAGTGTATGTGGAAGCTACCAGTACACCCCCGGGGGGTCCTCACTCAAGGCACGGTCGTCATTGTGCTGTTGCTAACGCAGGGAATCACCACAGCATTCCAGTGCTTTCTTACCACATTCCTTTCCACTTATTGAGCACTAGAAGTCTGGCTGGAACATGGTAGATGGCAAGTTCGTTATATTCCTGGTTCTCATATTAGATCTGGTCCATAATGAGGTAAGCCATTTCTCTTGTTTCAATTACATTCAATAAGACACACTGCGTTTTTTACCAAGCCATTTCTGCTTACTTAGGTACATGATTACAAAGCTCGAACCGACTACACCGCCTACTGAGTTCATTCATTGATGTCTGGTCAAGATTTTGAAATTAACGGTCAAAATCCTTACCATCCATTTAGTTTCACATTTATTGTGTTTATATATTGACTTGTCAATGAAAATGAAGCAACGGTTTCGCGGAAATCAGGCCGAATGATTCAATCGGATACCATCACCAGTAAAATTTCAACTCCCACGTGGCACGTGATGCTCTGCCACTGTTTTTCTTCACTTCACTTCGATGTTCATCCTCTTTAAATTTGATTAAACAGACATTTTGCAAGTGACTATTTCTTAAAGTTGTTTGTTTTGGTTTTTTTGCTTGTTTTGGGGGTGCATCGACTGGTATGCGATTAATTCTGGATTCATGTAGGCCAACCGTAAAAAAACACAAGCAAGCATGATACCCCAAGCATGGTTGTGTCTTTACGCCGAGGGAAAATACCTTTTGGCTTTCTGAATCACTGCGCGATTTCAGATTTGACAATCATGTTACTATTACATGAATGATTCTGTGGTATCAAAAACTGAGAACAAATCAGAAAACATTAATTTTAGGTGTCTTATTATAACTCTGGTAAGCCTTTTAATTTGCAGCGAACGCTTACACACATTGCATTACAGCGAACGCATTGGTTGCTCAATTTGATTTAAATTATCTGCTGATCTTAAAAAATGAATGTACATGAATTTATATATATGAATTTGGCTATGAAAAATACATTCTAGTTACCTAAAATATTTGATAATTATTTTAAATGTATTTTTCCTTCAAAGTATAATTGTTACTTTGACTTAGGTTTAACACAACAAGGCCCCTAGCTTACTTGCTGTGTCGCGTGAAAACTTTATATACAAAGGAGAAGGTTAGCGTGAGGTGTTTGAACGATGCCGAAAGCAAATGTTTGATCATTAATACCTGACAGTAAGCAGGGTTTGCAAGGACGCATTTCTAAATAAAACAAAACCGAAGTTTAACTTGTGCAAATACCACGTTCAAAGAACAATGTTTTCTTTAGAAACGATTCTACGAAAAAGTGGGGGTTTAACAAAAGAGGCTTGACTGGTGATTCCTTTCTTAATTTTTTTGCATTTCTGGCAAAAGTGGGGAGGCTATAGCCCCCCCCCCCCCCCAGTCACTCCTCAGTGGTGCCTTTCAGATTTACATTTTGTATACGTTTAGATGGAAAATTCTAGAAACTTTTGGGTTAGTTACGCAAATGAGCCCCAGAAATCCTAGTCTTCTTCCATCTACTCCTATCTTTCAAAGGCTCTAAGTTTAAAAGATGATCCTTCGTTTCACTCCATTAATTAGTTTTAGTTTTAATCTCTTTTTACTATGATGACAAGCAACTCTAAGATGGAGGTTCCCTTTGACGCCATTTGATCCGCATTTTGTAAAGAATCGTCACTGAGACAGACGAGGACATCAACGTAGGCTGAATCCGCCCAGGCATGCCCATCTTTCTTGACCTCACTGATAATTTTGGGGACAGACATTCAGGCTCTATGGTTGCTTTCATTTATCTGCAATGGTGATTTTGCTATCTGTCTTGTGTAGCGTGTTTTTTAGGTGAGGGGCATTTCATTTCATTTCATTCATTATCAATCAATCCCAAATACAATTCATACACAAAACCCTACAACTAAGATACATTACAACACTAATAACTAAAAACTAACAATTTTAAGAACAAATGAAAAAAAAATTACTTTACATGATTGAATTTAAGATTGACTGATTGAGGAGGAGCTCTCTAAGTAGGTAAACTAATCGAGAGAGAGCCCCCCCATAGAGAGGGCACTGAGAGAGAGAGAGGGCACCAGTGGCACTGCCCCCAGTTCACTCTACGGTGTAGTCACTTGCAAAGCCAAATTCTAAAATTTAGAGACATTCTCTTTGAATGGGTGAGGGGGGGCCTATAGGATGTTTATTGAACTAGAGATAATAGGATTCCAGGGTTACCCTCTAAAAATTAAAAACAGGCACCCAAAGGACATGCATTTAAAATCAAAAATCAGAGTACTCTTATATTACGTCAAATTAAACTCTATTTAGTCATTTTTAAAAGAATTGTTTATAATGAAAAGTCTGAATAATAGTAGCATAATGTATCACCGTATTCCAATTCATGAGCGGGAAAGTCCGGATGGTTAAAGAAGTAGCTTTTGGAACAGAAAATATGTTTTGCAAGCTATTTCATCTGGCAATCATCTCGATAATACTGCATTTCATGAAAAACTGACAAGCATATTAGAATTTAATCTGCCACATAATTGACATGAGCAATTTTTGCAATAGTTTTGAAAGAACCTGAGGAACTAAAAATAGCTTGTCCTGGTTCTTAATTACTTGTTGAACCTTTGGGTGACATAATAAAGAGGAACGGCGATGGAAGTACAGTGGGAGAATGAAACTTCACAGAAGAAAATGTAGGAGAAATGTTGCAAATCAAGTCAATGTCCTACCTTCTATATATTATGTTTGTCCTCTTATTCAAAAGACCTAGTTCTATTGTTCTCCTGCCTCATATTCAACTTGGTCTTTTTGGCCATTTTTGCCAATGAATTTGGCCTGGAGGTCTGGAAGCAACCCTGATGAATACTATTTTTTAAACCAATTTTTTACATTTGGTGTTTATAATTGTATTTATCTGCTTAGCTTTTTCTAAATTAACATAAACCTTCTCATATTTTAGGACTTTCACTGTCCCAAGGACCATTTTCTAAACACACTTAAGTACATCTGTCAGAGGTGCAAGGTGTGTCAGCCGGGAGAGTATGTCAATAGGCCATGCAACAGTGTGGATGACACAGAATGCATTTCATGTCCAAATGTAAGTTGAATATGCCCTTCATTTGTATTGCCAATCACAGTTCAAAAATGAGTGTACCAAGTATTGAACTTGAACAAATAAAGCAAAGAATTTTACATTGAGATTTCATAGCGCAATGTAAGTGGCATTTGAGGGGAGAGGGGGAGACCAGTGACCATGTGTTATCTACGACCTTCCTCACTCCAAATGCCACAGTACCGTGTAACAAATTGTAGTTTTTAGATTTTTAGATGAATAAAAAAGAATTTCATATGGTTGTCAAAGCCATCAAGTTTTGACATCTTAAAGTATCTGGTTGCAATTCAAACCAAATTTTTTTCTCTTCCATTATTTTGTGAAAAAGCGTTTCTCCCTCTCTGGGAGTATAAAGGGCTACAGGCCAAGGCCCCTTCATTTTCCTGGAACCATGTACGTCATAGCTCTATGATTTGGATATCAATTTAAAGTTGGAATTTATCACTGTAAATAAAAAGAAATTTTTCTCATGAAGATGTTGATCTGAGACTAAATTTCTGGTAAAATACCTCGGGAGCTGTCTTCAATGAACTTATATGATTAAATCATGATCACCTATTTTATTTGAACTTACAAACCACAAGTGGTCGAAGTAGCAGGTATTTAGACATGCTAAGCTAGCCTGTGCAGGAATATGAGGGCCTAGTCTTCTTGTGTATAAGAGCACAGGTACCCAAGCACTTTTAAAATTTTATTAGCTTTTATTGATTTTGTATTCGGTTAGCTCAAAAGCTTATCACTTTTATCCATTTGCAGAATACATATACAAGAGCTCAAAATCTTGAGCAATGCAACAACTGCACAAAGTGCAAGATAGCTGATTTGTCACCATGCAATGCAACCTCCGACGCTGTTTGCATGGAGGAGAAAGAAAATAAAGAAAGGGCTGAAGGTAATATGCAGGGGCAGATTTTAGCAGCAATGATTGGGAGGTGTTAGATAATGATTGAATTTTGGTGCCACACTTTTCCGGTGACTGCAAAATGATGGAATCACCAAGTTTTAAAATCCCGCTTTCAACAGTTTAAGAAGTTATGAAGACAAATAAAGTAAATTTTGCATTATTTTGTTACTACTGGCTACCAAAAAATGCTTTTCACCGAATCAAAGCAAAACTTTCCGAAGGAGAGGAAGATATTTTGGGCATGCTGATAAATTCCTGTCTTAAAATTAAAATCATTACTTCATGTGGCCCCGTAGAACTCTACTTTCTCTAAATGATTTATTGCACTTTTCTTCTTTTCTCTCTTTTCTCTATTTCTTTTCTTTTATTCTTTTCTTTCATTTTTTTCAAATTTTCTTAAAATAATGTTTGCAAAATAATGCTGAATCACCCAAGCATCCCCCTATTTTGCGTCGTCCATGACGAACTGCCGATATAACGAACATGTTTTTGTTTCCCTTCAGAGTTCGTTACATCGGGATTCCACTAGCCTTTTGTTTCTTTTTTACATCTACCTGTAGTAGATTTGTCAATTATTCGGTAATAGCTTCACGTCGCAAACATTAACGCTCAACTTCTCATTCTAGGTGACGATAGCAACCTAAAATGGGCCCTAGGTGGAGTATCAATAGTATTAGTACTCATTGGCGGGGTTGGCGGGGCCTTTTTGGTGGTACACTGTGTCCGTAGAAGAAGGCGGCGACCCCCAGAACGCCGAGATCCACACGACCAAGTAGAAGGTAATTGTTTTTACTTCATTTTGAATCAGTTACAGTAACTCGTTTTTATATGAACAATTTATAGCAACACAAGCCTCAAAATTGGTTAAAAGTTAAGAACTAATTAAGAAAAAACTGAGGCTCAACTAATGTAAAATTCAATTTTGAACAACGTTTCATCTCAAAAACGAGGATTTTTAACCATGTGTGGGAGCTTTTTCGGTAAATTTTAAAAAACTTGTCGGCAAATGAAGGTTGTCTCACTCAGGGTTAGCTAGCAACATTTATGCTAGCCAGAGTTAAAATATGCTAGCCAGGTGTTTATGTGGCAACAACACAGAATATGTCATACTAGCAGTTGTCTCGAATCTTCAATAATGTAATCTTCAATCCTTCGTTCATTTGCCACTCTTTGTGCACTTTGTACACTTAAAAGTAACTGACTATCTGCGCCGTTACGGTTGGTAAAAACATTTATGCTAGCCAGAGTTAAAATTAGCTTGAAATGCGCTTCAAAATACTTAGGCCTTATCTTCTGGATACCAACCATAAGGAGGCGCATCCACATCTATTGCCAATTCTGAGTCACTGCAGTATCGTAGCAGTTATTATCTTTTTTGACTTGAAACACCGTTTGTCAATATTGGTCACAGGTTAAAAAGACGAACTGTAGTAGAGTTTCATATTTTTTGCTTGCTTATTTTAGCAGAAACTAGTGCAAAATCGATTCTCTTCTTCATTCAAAGGCACAATTAATACGAGGTGAATTAGAGCCTCGGTCATACCTAAGTATCAATGGCAGAGTAATTAATGACTCTCCCAGAATCCCTGTTGCAAATAGATTAATCTTTTGATCTTCCATCTTGCTCAATGGACAACCCATTTTTAATCTTTTGTAACACTTCAATTGTTTATGTTTCTGAATACTTTAATACATTAAATTCTAGCTTTTTAAAACTTCTTTTGTAGTTCAATTAATGTGCCTGACCCGCAAGAAAATGCTGGACAATGATGAAAAAGAGAAGCCACCTTCTTCAAGTAGAGTCTAAACCCATCTCGTCTCAAGACACTCACTATTTAAAGTCTTCTTTGAAATAGAGGGCATGTAGTAAACACTCTTGCAAATACCATTTTCTCCAACATTTTCGTCAACCTTTCTGATAATCCATACAGGGCCCAAGCCACGAGGGACGATGACCACAACCCCCCCCCCCCCCCCCCTTAACCATCCACTAACCACTCCTTTGGAAAACGGATTAGCTTTCTGGAAATCAAGGTCTTTTGTTTTGGATCTTTAGTTTGCCCTTGGCCTAAAAACCTCCAAACTCGGGTTGGAGCCCCTCCCCTGCCAAATCTTGAAATCTTGCTGCCATGAACTGACAAATTTTGCTTGTTTCTCTCACATTATTTGTGTGTTACAATACCTTGTTTAAAATCAATTTTGCCAAATGAAAGTTTCCGTCCGCTTTAACAACCTGCTTTCCAGTTTGCATTCCTTGATTTCAGCGAGAAAATCTGTCTGGCACAGAAGCGAGGGGCTACACCCTCGATAATGTTTCTTAAGATCATTCCCCTTTAGATTGGTATAGATTGCTTCATTATTAGAGAAAAAGGGGCGTGAGTAGAGCTTTTACAAAAATATGGCGCGTGTGCGCGGCTGGAAGCTGCTGTGCTGGCACGGAGAGGATTTTCCCCGCGCACTAAAAGGAATGCAGGCCGGCCTGCTGTCAGTTAAATATTTCCAGGTTAAAACTCCAACCAAAACATGTCTGCGTGAAATTTTCCATCAGCAAATCGCTAAATCTTTATATTTTTCTCTGCTAGATTTGTGCCATTCTTTACCTAAGGATACCTTGCTAAGAACAAAAACCTTCATTTATTATAATGTAATTTATCGTTGTCCTAAATTCAGATAATGTTGTTTTGTAATATTTTGTATATGTGGTGTTTTTCTAAAGGAGATTTTCTGTCATAGTCACAAAGTAATTTTCGTACCTTTTGCCTAAGTTATACTTGCGAAATTAATTGTCAATGGTTAATTATCTGCAATGTAGATTAGTTCTAAGTTAACAAAATAATTTAATTTGATTTTAGAATAACAATGATACTTCTTATTTAAGTAGCTAAATGCATGTCTGTAAATTTTCGCGTTGTACTGCTTTGTATCTTTTCTCGTTCATAACTGAACTTGTGTATCTTATTAAAATGTTGCATCTAATTTGCAAATGCTGCTTTGTTTATTTCAAGTTTTCACCCGTTTACTCCTAGCTTTTTCCAGATTTCCCAAATTGCTCATACTTAGTAACTGTTAAAAGAACTGTAAAGGTAACTCATCCGCTAACTAGTATTACAATGATAAAAAAGCAATGGGTACCCCCAGGAACTATTGGAGTTTAATGAGGTTGATGCCATCGATGTTTTGATCAGCTCAAGAGACTGGACCCAGAAAAAGCTTCACTGATTGATAGCATGCCCTCAAAAATATTTCAAGAAAATTGTGAAATTTTTGCCCCTTTTCTTCATAGTAGTTTTAACATATGCGTAGAAAACATCAGCTTCCCTGAAAGCCTCAAAGAAGCTGGTATATCACCTATATTTAAGAAAGACTATGCTAAGAAAAATTATAGACCTATTTCAGTCTTGCCATCAATGTCTTAGATTTTTGAGAGATTAATGGAAAAGCAGATAAAGCCATATGCTAAATACCTTTCTAAGTCCTCTAATCTGTGGGAAGGGCATGGGACACAGCATGCCCTATTATGTTTTGTTGAAAACTGCAAAAAGGCATTAGACAACAGAATGAGCACAGGGGCTATTTTTGTAGATCTCTCCAAAGCATTCGATTGCTTAAACCACGATCTATTAATTGCTAAATTAGAGGCATATGGTTTCATTAGAAAAGCTTTAAATTTCATATATAATTATTTGAACTCGAGAAAGCAACATGTTAAAGTTTATGGATCTTCTAGTGAATGGAAGAATATAAACCATGGAGTGCCTCAGGGTTCTGTCCTAGGACCTTTCCTTTCAACATCTACATTAATAATTTTTTTATATTTGTGTCTGACAGTATGATTTCTAACTATGCGGATGACGCAACTATATATTTCAGTGATCATATGCACAATGTAATAATTAGGAAGTTAGAAAATGATATTACCTTTTTTTCTAAATGGTTCTGGGACAATTACATGAAATTAAATGGAGATAAATGCCACCTGATGTTTTTCAGCAGTATAAAGAATACCAACCTATCGATAAGAATTGACAACGAAGTAATTGCTGAGAGTTTAGAACAAAAATTACTGGGTAATATAATAGATAACACGTTATTCTTCAAAACGCAAGTAACATCCTTATACAAAAGAGCTAAACAAAAGTTACATGCTCTATCCCGTATCGCCAAGTACATGGATACTGTAAAACTAAAACAAGTTCTGAAGGCTTTCATCCTTTCCCAGTTCAACTACTGTCCTTTTATATGGATGTTCTGTGAGAGACGCTTTAATAATTAAATAAATCACCTCCATGAGATGGCATTACAAATCGCCTGAAAATCAGATGAAAATCTGATTTTACAACACTTTTAGAAAAGGATGATGCTGTAAAAATTCACACAAAGAATTTACAGCTTCTTATGACCGATATATATAAGACACATAATAACCTTAATCCTGCATTTATGGAAGATATATTTATTGCTAAACGCCTTCAATACAGCCTAAGGAACGGAAGCAAAATGCATCTGAACGCAAATGGGCCAAATAAAAACAAAGGCCTAAGGGGCACCGAAAAAGGCGTATCCTATCACATATGAAACGTGATTGAATTTCATTCAATCCAGTATTTTCCCTGCGGCCTGTTAGGTAAAGAAGGTATTGAATTAAAAATATATAGAAGAGAAATTGAGATAAGTCTAAATGGGTAGGAGTATTTACTGGTCTCTACCGCAAAGAAACATTTGCTAGACTTTTCACTGATTTTGCTAGTTTGTCTCTTATTAATTCTAAATTTAATCTTGTTAACGTTCGTATTTACGCGCTTTTCGTATTTGCTCTTCGTATGAAAATTTTCACATTGAACTCTGTGGAATTTAAAACCATCCTCAGTAACAACTGTTTTCCTAAATCCTTGGTTGATAAGTTAATCCGTGTCTTTCTTGACAAACAGTTTAAACCTACTACTAAAATTTTCAACCTTGACAGTAGCAAACAGCCTTTCTTGTTTATTTTTCCCTTTTTAGGAAACTATAGCCTTTGCATTAAGAAAAACATTACTAAGCTTATGAAGAAATGCTACCCTGATGCTCAGCTGAAATTCGTTTTCAGATCACCTAAACCAGTCTCTAATTTATTTATCTTTAAAGATCGTCACACTCCCCTTTTCTGCTCTAACGTTATTTACAAGTTAACGTGTAGTGGCTGCAGCGCCACTTACTATTGTAAAACTCCTTGTGCTTTATTGATCATACTCATTTTGGTTTCTCACCATTTACGGAGCTGATGATCCAACACACCATAGTCTATGTTAGCTAAGATCTGAAAAGAACCGTAACTGACCATCAGAATGATCTCAGAGAAAAATCTAGCAACCCCTATCCACCATCACCCCCCCCCCCATGTTTCAATCCAGTTTGGAAAAATTAGAAAGTCGATCTCAAGAAAGTTGGGTGGACATGTCGTGCTTATGTAGATAGATTCCAAAACTGCAAATGGAACGGCGATCGGGCTTTACCAAAAATCCCATTATAATTTTTTGCACAATCTTGGTTTTTCAGTAAATGCTGCCCGATAGCAGAATCGAAAGTTTTAGTTGTACTTTTGAATCTGCAAGACCGAGGTAGCTGTTCTCTCTACAGCACAAAAAAGTACCTTCCATCCATTCAAAAGGATTGCGTTCCAACCACCCAAAAGAGTTCCGTTATATATGAATTTACGTGCCAGTGTGATTGTGGCTACGTAGGATGCACTACCCAAAGATTGGAGGATAGAATAAACAGCATGTTCCGTCTAGTATTAGAAACAAAACTCATCCCCAAAGAGAACAGCCACCTCGGTATGTCACTTGACTTTTTGAAGCAAAAGATTGAGTTTTCCGTTATTCATGTAAGGTCAAATTTAAATGTAATTTTTTTAGCTACATTTCCTTGTATGCATAGGAATTTTAATGTAAGAAGTTTTCCCCTGTTTATACTTTGTATCTTGAATCACCTTGCTTATATTATCTTTGAATTATAGTTAAGTTGTATCTGAATGTAGCAATCATTTAGAATATAGCAAGAATAGGTGACCAAATGAAACATAGTTTGACTGCAACCGAAAGCAAGTGTCTATTTTCGATACGTAGATGACAAATAAACTATTTTCAAAACAGAGGCTGAGTGTGATACTTTCTAAAACGCCTTAACGGCCTTCACCCAGCCCTACAGTTTACATTTGAAAAGGAAGAAAATAACTCCTTGCCATTTCTAGATGTTTTGGTTGAAAAATCTGGCACTGGATTTCTCACTAGTGTATACCGTAAACCCACATTTTCGGGGTTATACACTCGATAGAGTTCGTTTTGCCCAAAACAAAGAAAAATGAGCCTCATCAAAACGCTTACACATAGGGCACTGATGATTTGTTCCAAGTCTAAACTCGACTCGGAACTTGAAAAAACTAAGATCTTTCTGGAGAACGGCTATCCAGAGGATGTTATTTCAGTTTACATTAAGGAGAAGATAGGAAAAAGGGGTTATAATGTAACTTGCTTATCTACACAGAAATGTGTTTCGCAAGAAGAAAAGAACAATTTGATGTTTTTCTAAAAAGATTCATATGAACTTTCGTAAAATCACATATCATACAGCAAGAACTTTCTTCATTCAATATCTTATTTTTTGCGCGAATCCAGGTATTTCTTGATGTTCGGCAACGCTGCCACTCTGTCGTGAAGGGCTTTCAGCTTTGGGAAATTCTCGTAGGGTTTTTGATGAAACATTTCTTCCCAGAAGCTCAAAAGCCCGAAGAATGCAATATCGGCCAGGGCAACCTGTAAGAAAAGAAAAAAACCGTGAATTCATGATACCACTATTTCAGTATAGGCAGTGGCGGCGCCAGCCAAAAGGCTCTGAAGGGAAAAGAAGGGTTGGGAGGGGGGAAGGGGTGGTTGATATAAACAAATATTTTCGCCATGCCCTTTTTGACGCCATAAAACGTGCTTTTACCAAAAAATGCCAACTTTACCCTGAAAGGAATGCCCATGACTAAATTTTGATTTCGTAAAAGCAGTTTTAAAATCATTGGATTACATCACTAAAATTTTTCTCATTTAATTCAGACGAAATACAAAAGTGGTGCGGCCAAGAACAGGGAGAGACGTGTCCCCCGCTCTCCCCCGTGGCGCCGCTACTGAGTACAGGGTGACTGCCATTTTCAAAAGTCGACGAAACAGAAGATGAAAAGAAAAAAGAAATTTCTATTTGGAGAGCAATGATCAATAACGTTAACAGAAGATTACGTAAATAGATATTTAATATAAAAGATTATTATAAAATATCACTTACTGAATCACCAGTGAAGAACCCATTCTGTGGGGCGAATCTCTCTTCAAATAACTTGAAGTCCACTTGCACTTGATTTTCCCAGAAGTCCTTTTTCATTGCTTCCTGTTATAGAAAAAGGTACTGAATGAATGCAACAGAATTCTTCCCGACTAGGAGCTACAAGCCCGTACTCCTACGATGAGCTACGAATAATGAATTCTCTTCAGGGACGTCGAAAGTTGGAAGAATTTCAAAGTTGGAGGGGATATGAATTGGCAAAGGTTATGACGTCGGAATGTTGCGAAAAGGGCAAGGAGGTAGGAGTTTTAGTCATAGAAATTTGTAAGAAATCGGAAATTCTTAGTCTTAATTTCAATTCTTATTTATATCAAACAATGATATTACCCAACGCTAAAACCGAGAGTTCTCTCGATCACGAATGAAACGACCGAACCGTTTAGCGCATAGGTTCTGTAAGTAATGACTTAGCACAACTTTAATGAAAAAGTTATAACATTTTCTGTCAGTTGGGAATCTTGTATCTTTCACCCTCTCAAAAATATACAGTTTCAAAAATATACAATTCAGTAATTTAGGTCTCTGGAAATCAATCCCAATTTTCACACCTATTTGGTTCCAAGTAAACCTGAGGCTCGTTCTAATGGATATAGAATTTCATACCAATATCAGCATGAATAACTACCCCGATGGAAACTTTAGTATCTCAACCCATTTGAAAGAGATTTAACCATTAAGTTTCTACATTGAAGAATTTTATAGTGGTCTTAAAGGTCAAAACAAAAAATCACCAAAGATAGATTATAATGACTTCATCACTTAGCCCATCTACTGCTTGGCAAAGGAAAGGTATATCTTGAACCTTTACCCTGATTCCTATCTAATTGCAACCAAAAAGTTTTCTCATTCTCTCTATATATCGATATCTTGCTTTTCAATCAATGTAATCTGCATTGCTAAAATTCTTCACCCTTCTTTCTTCTATGCTTTACCTATGTTGCTACTTGACCAGAAGTCACAGGGCCCTGTGCCTTTAACTCTACGAATTTCAGGCCCCCGGTAGATTAACACACGCTATTGGAAAAAGCACTAACCGAAACCAACTGTAGAAACCAGTATGCGGGGCATGGCGATGGCGCACAAAAGAAGCAGCCATTTTATCGTTTAGGGTGCACTTAAAAAATAGCTCTATCTAATTCAAAACTGGAAAAGTTTTAGCACGCCTGGTATTTGTAAGATTTTTTTTCGCAGGGCTGTTGGCGCAGCCAGGATCTCAAAAACGGCCACTTTCTCCAAAATGGTAGAAACAGAGTTTATGAAAAATGCATTATGCTGTAAACTTTGACAGTAAAAGGGTTTTGTAATACAATACCTTTGTCTCTTCATCTTTTTGCTTCATGGCATTGATCAACTTCTGGCCGACATCACGCAAACCATCAAATATCATATCATTTTTTGCCTTCTCCATGTTTGTCTTGCCATTTAGGCCTGAAAGATTTGTAGCAAAATAAGTGCCAAAATTTCATCAAAAACATAGCTTTTGCTTTATTCTGAGAGAGGGAAAGGTGGGCTTACGTGCTAGTTAATAAATACGAGTGGTTCTGATTTTCTGTTGTTTGAGGGAAGCACTCTCAGAGTAACGAGGCTTCTTTTTCAAAGGATGCTTTCACGCAGATTTTTTTTCGAAAGGCCTCTCCAGGCAAAACTTGCAATCTCCTTATATTGTGTACTTGATTGCAGACCCCATTGAAGTGAGTGGAATTCAAACGTTTGATCATCAACTTTTCATAATTAATTTTTTCAAATATTTTGCAAAGTTTATGAGTTACATGTACTTCAAGAATTGAATTTAATGAAATTTTGGTTTGTTGACGCTGCAAGGTAAAGTTTCCCGAGTTTGGTTTTATTGTAAAAATGAGTGCAGTTGCAAGTAGTAGTATTAACAGTTTTGTTGCCTCGGAGTGTATTTTCTAGCTTGTTCTATTGGAGTTTCAGGAAATTTCAAAAATCGTGCTACTTTGTCGGAATTTTCAGGAGAATATTGGCTTTAACACCCCCCCCCCCCTCACAAAAACGGAAAATTCATTTCCAAATGTGTTTCTGTCCACCAAGAAAGCCCCCCCCCCCTGACTGGGCACGGGAAAATTTGTTGTTGTACCTACCAAATTCATTTGCAAGATATCTCGCAATAGTAGCTGACTGTGCAATCACTTCACCATCTACCTCCAGTGATGGGCATTGGCCAAACGGGAACAGTTTTTCTAAAAAGAGAAATCACTTGAGTCAATAAACTTTCAAAACATCCCTCATCATATCAATATTGTCTTTGATTTTATTGCCCTCCATTTTCTTGGCTTTCTACTTCCTAATCTGTCCGACCCCCGGCAACTTCCAAACAAAGACCTTTGCATTGAAAGAAAAGCGTCAACCTTTCGTAGCAAAACAAAAAGTGCAGCGTCATGCTCACAAGAGAAGTGGGCGTTGCAAACTTCTGCTCCAACTGTAATTTCTCATCAACAAAAAAAGTTGGCCGCGACCATGGGCGTAGAAGACATGCTACACCCATGGTTGCAGCCACCATTTTTGTTGATGAAAATACAGTTGGAGCAGAAGTTTGCAACGCCCACTTCTCTTGTGAGCATGACGCAGCACTTTTTGTTTGCTAGGGTCTACGGTCGTTCGACCCTGAATTGCTCCCATGCAAAACAACAGTATCGTAAAAATGAAATGTGTTTCGGTGAAATGCCAGGGCAAATATATCGATTTCGAACGATAAAAAATAGTTATATTGGTTTTTCTTACGGTTTTTCTTCATTTCCGCCCACTCGTCTTTCTTGAATCTGTGGTCTTCAAATTCGACACCTGCATGGTGAAAAAGCAGCCTTGAAATCTCAGCTCTTCCTGCTAAATCAAAGTAGTACAACACGAACTTAGGCATGATGAGAAGTGGTAGCAAGGTTTAGATGGAAACACTGGAGAGAAATATGATCCGCCAACAGCAACGTCTTTGCAGGAGTGACTTTGCCTTTTCGCTGCGCCGTCTCAAAATAGACAGAAGACAAAGGTCAAAGAAACAGCTGCGTCAAAATGACACTGCAGATTTCCAGGGGTTGCCTCACCATTGTGTCCTTATTGTCGTTCATAACAATAGTTAAAAAAACCCGTAAGATGTCGGCTCGCTTTATGAAAAACCAGAAAAACCAGTAAGTTCACGGGCCTTCCCCCCCCCCCACAGGGAGGGGAATTTGGGCTTTGCAATAACTTTGAATGGTAGATTTCCTTTTATTATTGTTTTGGGTTGACTACTTCGTTTCATTTTTTTGTGGCTAATTTAATAAACTTGAGTGCAGGTTTGAACAACTGTTTAGGAAAACAGCAACAAAATTCTGCAGAATGGGGCAGTTTTTCACACAGTTTTGTTTGTGCAAGAACAAATAAAATATGGGCAAATGTGTAGATATATTGTGCAATGTTGTGACTGTGAAGAGTGTAGGACACAAAGATTTAGTATGTTGTAAAATGTTTGCCTTTTTAAAGCCATTTTCAAAATTTATACTGCAATCTGGCACTGACGTAAGTACACAACAAACCTTTAAACATCGGGTTTGTTCGTGTCAAGTTAGATTAATTTTTTAGAAGGGTGGGGATAAGGTTGGGATTAGGTAGACATTTATTCGTTTGGTATCCTTTCATTTACTATAAGAGGTATTAGGTAAAAAACATTCAAGAAGTGCCTAATCTGCAAAGTTGTAATAGAGAAGTGTACGTAGCTATTTACGAAGATTGTTGGGAAATCCCTCTGGTGTCTCGAATGTTCTGTTTTCGCGACACAGCACCACGCAGCGTTACACTGCATTCCATTATATTGTTGTAGGATTACCCCTTATTAGGATTACATCATATTGCGTATTCGTCTGTTTCTAGAATTATCTCGTAGTCTATTATTAGCAACATTTTATGCTTAGTCATGCTTTTCTGATAATTTCCTTGTACATATAAATATACGTAGTTAGTTAGATTCGGAGAGATTCGAGGAGAGCTTTATGTCTTCAGCAACAAACGCATTAGTGAAAGGTCCGGTGAAGTCCCCGGCGGGCACAGTCAGTTGGTCCAATGTATATCGTGTGTGTTCTTGAAAGTAGAAACTGGAGCCCTATCTCTGATTCTGGGATGCGTAAAATGTACCCTATTCTGTGACTTTGCCAAAATTGTGAAACTCTTTTCACTGAGAATATTCAAGCTTGAGCAGGAATTTTTGATACCAATTCATGTTAGAACCATTATTTTTCTTAAACTTATGACTAGGCAAGTTAAAAAGCAGAGTTCACTAAATTTGATTTCAACATCAATCTCTTGTGGTTCTTGACATATATATTTACAAGATCAGACATCTGTAAAACTATAACTGCAACATATTGCTTGCTTCACAACATTGTGTTCAATGCTTTTTATGAAGAAATGAAAAAGTTGTGTCCCTGCAATGAGTACATGCTAACAAAGACTTTAATTTCTTATCTAGGATTAGAGCAATATACAAGACTAGACGTACTGCAAAATTTGTTGTACTTCAATATGCAATTGATTTATCTAGAAAGTTATCTGCAACATCATGTCAGTAAATTCCTGCCCTTTTTGTGTTTCCTCTGACTGATTAAGAATGCAACCCAGTTTTCAAGATTCTATGTTCTAGAATTCTAGCTTTTTTCGAGTTTTTCGGAACTCACATGTAATACGTTTTACGAACAGACTGAGCCCCCCGTGATCAACTTTAAGGAGAGTTAAAAACTTGCTTCGTTCATAAAACTGACAAGATAAACCTAATCAATGTTGGAAATTAAATTTGCCATGACAGTGAAGAATGTTCCCGCACCTTCAGCCGATTGCATGAAGATGACTTAACCATAAAATTTTTTAGCTTTTAAGAAAAAATTCCATGGAGGCGAACGAATTAGTGTTTAAGTGGGGATGGTGCGAATACAAAGGGGGACTAAATTGTTTAAATATGAAAGTAAGAAAATTAATATCATTATTATGTCCAACGTGTGTCATAATTTTTATAATTGTCTAAATTACTGTGAAGTCTGTACCATTTTTGGCACTTACTAACGTTTCGGAAAAGAATATTTGTGCCCTTTTTATTCGTTTTGCCCCCCCCCCCCCTGTTCAAAACTGCGTTCGGCGGCCCTGGTGTAAGGCTAAACACCAGAAGGTAGCTTACCGTTTCGCCCAAGAGGCTTGTGAAAGCTCTAGCGGCCCAGTTTGGATTTAGGACAGGCAGTGCTTGAGAAAGACTGCGCTGTGCCTCGTTATATGTTTCATTGGATTGTTTTAAGTATTAGAGTTCGCGGAGAACCGTCGTCGTTCATGCTAGCTGTTTGGATTAAAGTTTAGCCTTGGAAATGTTAGTTGATGGAAATGGAAAGAAAAGTATAGCCGCTCACAAGAAATCGTCATTCTGTAAAGTTTCAGTCTTCTCAGTATATCTCACGGTTTAAATCATCCATTTTACAAATTGATGACGTCATAAAAATATATTTTTAAAATTTGTGAATTTTGATCCCAGAACCTAAAAGAGCACCACGAAATACCTCTAAATCTGCAAAATCAGTTAAAGGTATTACGAATTGGCTGAGATATGGCCACATTAGCACCAGAATAACAGAAATCCGTTAGCAAACTTCAAATCTTCTATTGGTCATATCTCGCCCAATTTGGAACATATCTAGCTAATTTTGCACATTGAGAGGTATTTTATGCCGTTCTTTCAGATTATGTGGCTAAATTCAAGAAATTCTAAAAATATATATTTGACGACGTCACACTTCTTCGGTACTCTATTAGGCTATGGTGTACAAGTTTAACTCAGTGTCCTAGGCAACACTTCACGAACATTCTCTTATGATTCCATTCTTTCATTATGTTTATGACAATAGATAAGTTGAAGTTAATAATCTTTAATATATACCTTAAGAATGTTGCTTAATGAAATGAAATTTGAAATTATATTTTGAACAACAATTTGCTATTCTAGAGTCGACTGATGCGATTTAGTAGCTTTCGATTTAGTAGCTTGTAAATAATTAGTGGCTTTCAATGTTGGTAAAAAACGGATTTATTAGTTATTTGCATTTCAAATGTACAAAACTTTTTGCAATTTTTTTATTTTACCTATTCTGAGTGCCTGAGGACCAGATCTTAATTTTGGAATTATGCCAGAATTGTGATAAAATTATGCTAGGTTAACAAAAATTATGCTAAATTTAAAATCAAGGCTATCCTGTTTGAGAAAGAGGCAAGTGCATGCGCCTGTAACGTAATAATTTGAACAATTTACTCACAAAACAATAGTCACAAAACACACATGATTGTAGAAAACAGATTGTTTTTAATCTTATTTTATTTGTTGTTGTTTACGTAGAACTATTTTGGACTTTTGACCCTGTTATAATTAGATATGTTTAGCATTGTTTAGGCATGTTCTTGGGGACACGTAACATTTCTTCTCGTTATAAGCGTGTCTTCGAGGATTTGTAATCATAGCCCTATATAAACTTTGGGCGTGTTTTACCCAGAGAGAGAAAGAGAACAGCATCGATAGTAGTTCGTACGAGTTGAAAGCAAAAGAAGAAACCGTTTTCGGCGTAGTATTTAGCTGTGAATAAGCCTGTTGCTTAGATAATGCTACGAGGTCAAACAAATAATAAGTTGAAATTAATTTCGGTTAACCTGTTACTGTTTATGTTGCTTATTCTTCACGTTGTTATTTTCATTTAGTTGCATTACATTTAGAACTCGTTAATTAATTATGTATAATTTTATCAACTATTTTGTAATCTTGTTTATTTAGCGAACAATTATCAAGATTGAAAGAACGCCAGCGTTGTGTTTGCTTTGTGGTATCTGGGTTCATTTTTAATTAGTTCGTGCCCTCCCCCGTAGCAGATTTGCTTTGAAGCTACAATGATGATGAAAAGAGTTGTTAACAAAGTTTCAAAATTATGCAAGAATTATGCTGGATTTCAAATTATGCCAATTTTTATGCTAAATGACGAGTTTTCGTCAAAATTATGCCAAAGCATTATATTATGCTAGATCTGGCTGCACTGCAGAAAACCTAATGCAGGACTCACACCAGAAGGAGCTAGGGGGTCATTGCCCACCGAAATTTATCTAAATAAAAGGTTTAAATAAGACCAAACTTTCATATATAAAAACTTGTACATTACAGAAAGACACACAGACACAGTGGGGGCTACGCGGTTGAAAGGACAATTTGATTTTTATTAATGGCCTTTCCAGTTTGAAATCGGTTGCGCGAAGCCTGCAATAGGATTCAGAGCCTAAGAGACCCGCTAAGAAATCTATGTGAATCAATAACTCAATGACTTGCCTATATTGTCGTCATGATATATACCGACAAACATACAAACACGACAAGAAATACAAAGGGGAAAAGTTGCCAGGCATATTAGCCTAAAATTAACTGAACAGAACCGCCTAGCTTATTACTAAATCCATTTACTAAATTTTGGGAGGCTTCAGGACTACACTCTTCTTTTAATCCTCTTTCCTTGCTGAAATACCTTTTACACTGTTTTTACATACGAGCCAGTAATTTGAGGTTCGGGCTGGCTGCTTTTAATTTTTCCCGTTCTTAATGTGCTCTAAAATTATTATGGAGTAAGTCACAAATTATGAAAGATATAGGACAAGATTCAATATTTTACTGCAGAACAACATTGAATCATGTGTCGCTTTAAATAGAATTAGCCAAAGATAAACACCACTTCGAAATATATCTCCTTTATCAAAATGATTTTAAGAACAATTTTTGACAAGTCATACCAATGATTTAATTGCATCTGCAAAAAAATGTTGATCAAAATTACTTTTTGCAGTATCTCAGCCTTCGCTTGTCTTCGCTCTGTTTTTGATTTTGGACACATTTTAAGGCTCGTGTTTTGATAAAACTGTTCTTACAAATAAAGAGTGTACAAGGGTCATCTACAATTCACCCTGTAGATTTGCTTTGCAAAATGTGCCCGCGAATTTAATAAAAAAAGGAAGCAGTCTCTGAAAAGAAAATTTTAAGAAATCCTAGATTTTGAACAAGTTGTGAAATATTTTTGCATGTTTTCAAATATTACAGTTAGCATTTGGATGAAATCTAGGCATTTTTGCTTTGAAGTAACATACTAGAATTACAGCATTTAAATACATTTGTTTGGCTTGTTCTACAGAAGAAGGCCTAAACAGGCAGTATGCAAAGGGGTTTCCAATACTCTTGAATGATATGAATTCAAGAATAATGCATTATCATAGAGTTTCGTTTTTTTCATGTAAGCTATAGAATAACAGAATTCTCAAAGAGGCTCTTTCAAGCACAAAATAATACAAATGGCAGAGTTCTACAAAAAGATAACTGATGCTTATTAAACAACTATTGACAAATAAACTTTTATACAAGAAACTAAACCCTCTACACGTACCTTTCTGTGCAAAAATATATCAACAACATAACGAAAATGATAATACAGAGTACTGAAGAGTAGGCTTAACAAAATGAATTCAATCTCAACAGAACTTTAACTAACATTATCGGCCGACAATTATTTGTGGTCCAGCATCATCGAGAATAATGTTTGGAGACTTAATGAACGTAAGTATATAAAATGTTTTCGAGCATTTAACAGGAATTTGCGATGGATCAAAATGATATTACTTCTGGTTTAAGAGGGTGACATTATTTACATGATGCTTAATTTGTGGGCATTTTCTCGGTGCGTATTGGCATTTAATTCATTTGTTCCTTATCTCTGGGGTTGATTGCTAGAATGATCAATACAGTGTTCAGTTTTTCCATATTGACTGGCCCTTCCAGGATTATGACAAAAAATACGTCAGATCTATGTGGTATTACTAGTTTCAACTATGTCAGATCTATGTTGTAAACAATCCAATACTACCTTCTGACTGGTTTTGGGGAGCCCTTTTTTAGTAAATCCGACTTTGAGCTTGTGGCTGCTCCCTTTCTTAAGTTCGAGTCTGTTTTCGACGGAAGTTTTGTTCCTTTGCCTTGACTCCAGCACTCTTTATTAATCTGAATACCATCCACTTGAATCGACAGTGACTTCGCAGGTATTTGAGTGAACGACTTCGCACCACTGCTATACCTATAAAGACACATTAAATATAATAAACTCTATTGGTTTGTCTTAAAAGGAACATCATTCAACTGAAATGCAGTCATACCTAAAACAGCCTGATTGGTTTCTTACTTGCAAACACACTTTTTCAAAACAGGGTATATGTACCATGGTATAAGAAACATCTATATACAGTTCAAGTCTCGCCTTTAATTAAACCAACTTTTTTCGATCAGCCTATTGAGCCTATTTCGATCAGCCTATTAAAACAACCCAACGCACTTTGTTTGAGCTCACGATGTTTTGCCTGCTCGTGGTCGACCTTGTTAGCTATGTTTTGGCGGGTAATTTATCTATGTCATCTGTACGAAGTGCAAAGGTAAAAATCAACAAATCAAGTCAAGGCGCACGTCAGAAGGAGGCTCTATCTCCCCACATGATATGACATTTAGCCTTAGGCCATAATTGTTGATTTAAAAGCCGATTTTCATTTGCTGTCTAACATGGCAAACTCAGTTTCAGTTTTATGCCGAATCAAGTGTTCGCGGTTATCATGCTTATAAACAGTATGATGTCCACATTGGAGAGATCCTGCATTGTGAAAACGAAAGGGATAATCCTCATGATATTTGCGCTATTGGAGTATACAAGAATCAAGCTGTATTCTTGGTCATGTTCCAATAGAGCTATCTGCCATTTTCAGTAGATTTCTTGATGATTATGGAGAGTTAGAAGCTGAGTGTATTGGATCCAGATTTAATGCAGGTGAATGCAAAGAGCCTCAGTTCCCTGTCGATTACAGACTAACAGGAAACAAAATGTACTTGAAGACTTTGCGTGAAGAGCTAAGAATCATCAGCAAAGATGTTATAAGAAGGCTTTCAAAGATTACTAGTTTTGAGTTAGTTATCTAGCCTAAGCTTGATTGGAAGATATGGTTAAGCAAACTAAAACTTCGTAATTTAGAAGGTTCAAAAGCCACATAATCCAAATAGCAAGACACACAGTAAATAATGTTATGCCAATAGAATGCTAACATTATATATGTACATCATTATCATTTATTAACAAGTAAGGCAATGCCTCAAGGGATGTACACCCTGGAATGTCCCAGAAGTATCAAATTTGCAAAATTGTCTCTGCATGTTGATCTATCTTTCTTTTAAGTTTATAAAGCAGTTGAAAACTTGTCAGTCATAGCTTTGAAGAAACATCAAAATATATAAACCGTATAATAATACTATTTACCTTTTTAAAGGAAACTGTGTATGAACCAGCCTGGAGGGTTTCTTATAGAGGGATGTTTTTTTAGCAAAATCAGGCCTGAGTTTCTTATAATGCAGTTTCTTAAAGGCGGGACTTTACTGTACCTGGGTATCTGATTTCGCCTTTGCTTCAAAACACACGTTAAAAAGAATAAACGTCACATGCTGGTACTAAAAGAACCCTCGTTTAACTGAGAGGTAATCACTCCCATTTGTCACACCTGGGTATCTGATTCTACCTTAGATTCTAACAAAGACCAAAACAAAGACCAAAACAAATACCAAAGACCAAAACAAATACCAAAGACCAAAACAAAGACCAAAACAAGGACCAAAACAAAGACTACAACTAAAGCCAATTTTTGCCGTATAATGCCACAGCGATCTTGTGGTCTGTGAGGCGCTTTAACACCTAAAAATAAACATCTATACATTATCAAGGCATACTGTACTTAGAATCAGTCGAATCAAAGTGTATATGGCTACTACCACTCACTTAAACAGTCTGTCGATCATTTTATTGACAATCACTTTCGGGCCAACACCGTAAATCTTGTGGGCCTAAAAATAAAAGACTTGAAATTATTTTCATTTCATCTTAAATTAACACTTGCTATGTATTCATTTGCGTGCGAAAAATTATACATCTATCAAAAAAGAAACCTAAAACAGAGAAAGGCAATGATTCACTATTCATTTGCCAAAAAGAAAACAAAATTTTAAGAAGGTTGGTTTTCAGAGCAAAGAATATTGGCATTCAGAGAAACCTACCTCGTCAACCTCCTGTACATATGTGTAGAGACCTCGGAACTTCAAACCATCTCTGAACAATACAAAGAAGTGGGTGGCATTTGATTGTGATAAAACCTGCAAGAAACAGAGCCGACTTAATACACGAACACCACTGGCCTTGTTTCAGTGAGTGAACTGAGTGAACCAACATTCAATTAGGATGTAATGACCGTCCCGGCTTCAGTAATATAAGATGGGACTAAAACCTACTCTTCAAAGAAACGATCGCTCTCCTTTCCTGAAACAAACACCAACTTACCAGCAATACCTAAAAAGTTACACCTCCTCTCCTATGACTCGAGAAGAGTTAACTGACCCAAATTACATTACAAGAAAGCCACGTGGACAAAATTCAAATTTTGCTAAACTCAGAAATAATCTGTCTAACTATTTTGTATCAAATTCTCCTCTCGTGCAATTTCGAAGATTGACATTAGTGTCATATGTGACTTGTTTATCGCTTCTTCAGGCACAGATAAAGAGTTGTTCGGATCTCATATGTCGTGCCTACCCTAGAGGACATAGTATTCAGCCGGTCATACCTGCAATGACTTCTCCTTTGCCTCTTTGTTCACTTCCCCAGACAAGCAGCAGTAAGAGATGGCGTTGACTATAATCTGACGATTTGATTTTCCCGTTGGCTTTACATACACTGGAGGACCTGGAAAAACAATGAGAGCGGCGTCAACACAGGGCAGCAAGCTAAAACGGTGCTCCCAAGCAAAAAAATAGAGAAATAAATACCCGCATAACAATACATTGCACAAGAACCTTGGTGAATTCAGGAAAATTCTTTAAGCATGAGGGTATTATACAATAAACAGGAATTTTTTTATAAATGATGGCTGCTTCACTTTTGATTGCCTGATGTCAAGATCTATATCATTCTTGAAACATTTTACGTCTCGCACAAATCCTTCAGTTCGCTATTTTTCAGGGCATTGTTTCATTCTAGCGCTGTCACGAACAATGTACACATTCAAGAATAAAATAAAAAAAGAACAATTATGAAAATAATAACCTTTGTACTCCGCAAAGCTTGATTGTTGGGGTGGATTGTCCTCGACCTGTCCTAAAAGCGGGCTTCTCGAAATTCCGGAAGGTGTTCCCTGTTTTTTGCCGGGAGGTGTACCCCTAGAAAATTACAGATGAACAATTTGTGAGTTTACTTACATATCAAACAATATCGTACACACAATAAAAAAATGTTCTCCGCAAAGTCACCTTGTAGAATGAGTTCTTCTTTCCATAGTAAAGAGGCTTTAGTTTTCAAAGGTAAAGTAAAGAACATGCACTTCACCCTGGCATACGGGACTTCATCAGAGCAAAAGTAAAAAGTGCACAAATTAAAATGGGCGATTGTGATGTCAGATTGGTGGGTGTTGAATGGTGTGAATGCAGCGCAGCCTAGAAGAAATAGGTAATGAGAGTGGAAGAGGGAAGAGTGGCGAGTGAGAGAGCGTGGGTGGTGGTGGTGGAATGAAAGTGTTATGAGGTAGGGCAATGGTGATGATGTTCTAGGTTGCAGAACATACCAATACAGAGCATAACAAAATCAATACAATTACAATTCCTGTGATGTTATTTTTCTCGGGCTTAAACCCAAGGGAAGTGGTACATGGGTACTTTCAAATAGTCCTTGTGTTACTAACTATAGAACTTGTATGCAATAATATACTTTAAAGATATCACACATATAATTTAACTATGGTAAATCATCATATATGCATACCATTGCTCGTCCCTTCTTGGAAGGCGGAAAGGGGCACACTCTACTTCTTCAGGGTCCCTCAATTTTCCTCTCAGCGTTTCCTCTTCCTGCTTCTGTTTCCTTAATCTCTCCTGCTCTTCAACTTCTTTCTTCTCCAATTGAGCTTTTCTCTCCTTTATTTTCTCTTCTTTTCTAGATTTAAAACGTGTCAGAGCCTTTTAGTTTTTTTAATCCGTGGCCAAAAGAGCTCTACTTTCACTGAGCAATGTTTGAAAGAATCGCGTGGTGCTCAGCATTGCGTCGCAAAGAAACAAACACAACAGTTACTCAAAAACCCATTGGATGTTAAGGAGCTCTTTTAAAAGTTTTGATGGAAACCAAGACAACTGAGCAAGCCTGTGCAAGGCTGTGCAAGACACAAATAAGTGGTCAAATAGACAAAACATTGCTCTCAGCAAACATGTTCAGTTTTGCTCAATGAACGACAAATTGAATAAATGACCTGAAATCAGCGTGTGGGAGTAATTTGCTCAGGCAGAATGGCATAAACGGCGTTTTGCCTAAGTAGAATTATCTCACGAGCCTCTAGCATAAGAATTACAAGAGCAATATGCAAACAATTGTTAAAGGCGCAACCGGCATGCTTTGCGACTTTAATTCCAAAACCGGCCTTATATCGTACTGCATGTAAATACAAAACACAGTCAGATTCTCATGGCAGCTGCCGCTAAGCATGACGGTTGCGCATAAGCCTTTTAAGGCACTTTGCCCCAACACATTTCGCAGGCCATTTAATTTTCCTATTGGTTGAACTATACAATAGATCTGTTGTTACGTATCACAAACTCGATCACAAACGCGCTGCAAAGCCTATTGTTGTAAAGGTTCGTGTCCAGTCCCCACGTGTTAAGGTCACGTGATGTGACTGCCAGGGGTATGTATTTTGCCAGGGGTATGTATGGTACGTTGCTTACAAACGCTTGACGTTGCATATAATAAAAGTTATGTTTTGTTAACGAAGTTGTTTTTCTTCATGTTCCTGCCCTAACAATAAAACACCTATTGTTAACTATGAACGGTTGACTGGCGGGACACAGTGCCTTTAAGCCACATCTTTTGTGAGGTGGGAGGGATACCACGCACTCTCATTGCAGATAAGATGTCTAAAAATTATCATATTGTCAAAACTGTTATTTACCCAAAAAGAGCACGGCACATTCTTTTAAAACAAACTATACATTAACAAGAGAGAATTTGAATATGACTGATTTTGAAGAGAGTAGATAATGTAAGTAAGAAACAGGCATTACACTGGAGAAGCAGATGTTCTAGATGGCCCCAAATTCAGACTACTTCAAGACTTACCTTCGTTTTCGCTCCTGCTCCGCCTCCCTCTTTGCTTTCTCTTCCTGTTGTCGTTTCAGTCTGTTCTGGATAAATTTCTCTTTCTTCTTTTGTTGCTCTGGCGTGAGTGTCTGCAGAAAAGTGAATTCATTTATTATAAAAGTAGCAGCAGCTTGGTTGCATTTCTTGATAATTAATCTACTAGATTTGCTTCTCAAGCGTATGACATCTTGGAAAACACAAGAAATTCTACACGATTAGCATATTATAGCCCACAAAGAATATGACAGAAAGGCAGTAAAAAGGGCTTGCTAGCATAGTATTCATAAATAGCATTAAGATTTATAGCATTATAGCAAAAGATATGCAGCAGACTTTGAATTTTGGGTTGGTAAACATTAACACGATGCACTTAATTATTTTGTCTTAAAATTCACTTGCTTTTCTTACATCCCATGCATGTATTCTGTGTTTCCACTATTCCAGTGCATGCTAGTAGCAATATATGGAATAATGAAACAATTTGGGATGCTCCCTAAAATCTCTGCATGCTCGCTATACAGTTCTTAATGCCACATAAGCCTTGTGCCATTTTATCAATACATATATCAATACAAACTGCATTTTCTAACTTGATTTTAAGCAGCTTTTGTAATAGCACTATTTTGTTGAAACTCAAGCTTCTTTGAACTCAAAGTGTAAGATTAGCCATAACTGATAAGGCATCCAAAAGCATTTTATATAGGAAACCAGGAATACTTGATAGAGTGTCTGTTTGTATAATAATATCGTTAGTTGACGCTATATGCAAAGAACGACTGTGGCCTATTTTAAGAAACCCGAGAAAAACAAATGATTACCGTTTGCGTCGACTCGATGTCATCCGTTATCTCAATGATCGTTTTGCCACTAGGACCAGCTGCCAAGATATCATCACCCGGAATAACCATTGCAATGCCCTTCTCCTTCGGAGTTCCCCCTTCGCTTATCGCGTCCTCGTTTTGTAATGCAAACATTGCAGTTTCTCTTGGAGACTCTTTTCTCAAAGAACCAGCCGCTGCATGTCCTTCAATATCCGGAGGAGGCTCATAATGAGCCCTGGCTTGGCTTTCAACATGTTTTCTTGTAATGTCATCAGGTTCTTCATAGCTATTTTTTCTTATTACTTCATCCGTGTTGATATACTCACTCCTTGGGCTATAACCGGGTCGGGTATCTAGTCTTCCATCAACACTTTTTTGGTATGGTGGAAAGTCATCCGGTTTTACTACGTAAGGATCCGTCCAAGCTGTACGACGTCCGGTATTATTAGTAGAAGCGTCTTCAAAACCACGGTCGTCAAGTCGCGACGACTGATGAGGTTCATTTCCAGACTGTGGCATCGCCACGTGATGTCTGGAGTCAGAGGTATATGCATTCTGTTCTTTACTTTGGTATTGTACTCTAGGACTGACGAACACCTGACCATGCAGTTCGCCCGATTGATTCTCAGCCTCAAGCGCTTCATAACTGGTGCGTTTAGGCAACGAAAATGCTGCACTCTGTTCTCCTATCGTGCTTGCTTCCATAATTGTAGTAGAGCCGACACGATTTTCACGCACTGGGTAGTCCGAAGTTGTGGATGATTGAGTACGATTGCCAGGGTCCTGACTGGGTATCGGGGTAAGGGGGGTCGAACATTCATTAGGGGGAGACTCCAAAATGTTTCTCTTCGCTTTTTGATTACCTAAAGCTTTTGCTGGGTCATTTTCGTCGGAAAAAGGAAAAAATATGAGACCGGGTTTCTTCTTTTTTTCAGCATCCTACAAATGGAGTGAAAATTCCCATCAAAGAAAAATGGGGCAAAATAAATGAATTACAAATTTTCCAATAACTTAACTTGATTTGCTGTATGAAAACAAGTTGCTGATAACAACTTTTCGCAACAAAATTCTTTCATTAACAATACTAGTTCGAAGGGTCTTTGCTGCAAAAAATTATTCGAAAGCTTAGGGGAGCATATTAATTTGAGACAATCTTTTTATGGCCAAGCTCCAAGTAGAAATTGTAGATACCAACAGATTTCAACAACTTTCCAGATTGCAGAAATTATACCGGTTCTCAGTGCAGAAAAGATTCTTTAAAATGTTTTAAGTTCAAGTAAAGGGTGGAAATCACAATATTTTGGCATGGTAGACCATCCAAACAAAACCATCCTTCATCAAAGACGAAGAAAGTTGTGCCTAAAAAATTTCATACCTTACATTCTGCTACATTTCACTATCTATACAGTTAGGCCATTACATGTTCTGTAAATAGTTTACTTTCGATTTTACTTGATGTATATATTTATATTGTAAATATAACATATATTCTTGCCCCTTCATAAACTGGATAAGCTGTAAAACAGTATGAGTACGCAATGAAACGAAGATGTAAAGAATCAAAAATAAAAAATATACCAGAGCTGCTTGCTTCTCTTGCTCTCGTCTCTCTTGCTCCAGATTGGACTCTTTTCCAACAGCAAGCCAAAAGGCCTGTTGTCCCAGTTTCGTACGCTCCTCGTTCCACTGGTGCATCATTTTCCGCTTCTCCTCTTCGATATGTCTTCGCTTCTCCTCAAGCTGCATTTTCAACACAGCTAGCCGTGGCGCAAGCGACTCTCTCTGTGATTCGTTTCCACGATCATCTAAAATACAAACAGAAACCTCTAAAGCTTTCCAAATACAATGAACTGGTATAAGATTTCTACCAATAACACGAAAAGAATCGGTTGCTTACCGAAAGAGTTTAAAAATATACCCAAACTATACACGCATCAAATATCTATGACATTACATATAAACTGAATGGCTGGTTGAAACGTGACACATATAAACACGATGAAACATGACAGGCTACCCAACATAGAATTTCCTGCAGGAGGCCCTGCTCGGCTGAACACATGAAAGACAGTAAGGGTACCATCATTATGCGCGCATGTGTTGAGACTTTCTATGCTTCTTGTGTATCTCCACCGCAAAATTGTCTTGAAAAAAAGAGATTCAAATGGTGGAACATTTCTTGACATAATGACGAAGTAATGCTGATGAAAAGCATCATTAACGTCAAGAAAGAAATGAAACAATACAATATATCAAATGACTACACTGAAGAAAGAGCCTTCATTATTCGTTTCCTTTCATAAAGCATGCAAAAATGCAAAAGCTTCGCACGATGAGCACAGATACAAAAAACTGTTTTATTCCATATTGGTTTTCCTATTGAACGCAGGTTGTTTCACCCAAACAACTATCGAAAACTGGCGTGTTGCCACGCGGGATGTCCCTCGTGACACAGCCCCTTTAATAAAATGATTGAATAATAAATTATAAACTTTCTTATTCTCAAAATTTTACTCATTCTTTGTACCAAAACACAGTTTCAAAAATATAGGAAATATGAACAGAATCTAAGAAATCGATATTCAAAGCTTCCAGATGAAGCGAATATTAGATCAGGCTTTGAGACGTACAGTTTTCTTAGAAATCGTTGACCTTCAGCTTGGGAAATGAGAAAAGTCAGTTTAAAAAAAAGTATACTTATTGCAATAAAATGTGCGCGAACTAAGGCTAACCGGAGACGAGAATCATGTTTATTTGAAAATTAACTTAATGGAATTAAATTTGCTTGTTGCGAACATTCCTAGCAAACTAAATGCACGGTATGATTTTCATCAGCGGACCATCCTCATTACCTTCGACCCTCTGTTAAATTTTTCTTTTGCTAAAAGCAATGAGCTAGCTATTATGTACTGGTGTTAGTCAAACCTACCTACAACATTCAATATACGGAGATGCACAGCGGATCCACGAATACTTAAACTAAGAAATGGGTGTATACGATCTGATGTGCAGAAACCATGGCTTTACCCTCAAGATGGCTTTGCACATAATGCAAACATCAGGCAACTATATAACTTACAATTGAGGTAAAGTTGTTTTAGGAAAATAAGAGTGAATCAAGCACCTATGTACAGAACTGAAGATCAGTATCGTAACGTTTATGCGATTAATCAATTGCTTGATTGAGCAGTGCAATCGAAGTTATGATTTTTACAAGGAAGCAAGACTCTTAAAGCACACTCTACCCCCCGCCTCAAAAAAACTCATGCTACAGAAAGCCATCTCAAATAAATCACCTATTCAAACAAACCTTTTGCTGCTCGTTTATACCGAGGCTTCCGCGTGTTTTTTCGGTTGAGATCGAGACTATGACCCGCATCTTTGGAGTGTCTGTTACCTGACCTCGTTTCATGAACAGAATTGAGCTCTTGACGCGAATCTACCGACAAAGAATGATGGTCCATGTAGTCTTCAGTTATTCTTGCACCTCCTGCTACCCACGGCCTCAATTGCTTTTCTTTGCCACTCCGATAAATTTCCTCTTCATTGTGTTCATCATGTTCACGCAATACACTAGGATCATCATCATCTGACCTTGACGCTTCCTCGTCCCTCTCGTCTAAACATCGCTTGTGTTTATGAGAGCCATTGGCGTAATCTGCGTGATATTTGCTTGTTTCCTGAGACAACCTCCTTTGCAAATACATATCCTCCTTTCCATGCCTTTTATCAACCCTAACGACTATCTCAGATTCATCTTCGCTCATTGTATTTAATTTTGTCAATGATTTTGTCATAAAAGTGCACAATTTTTCCAGCTTTTCCAGCAATGGTTTTCGCTTAATATCGTAACTCATGGGTCTGTGCCCGAGATTCTGCGTTCTTTGTGCCCTCGGTAATTTGAACGGGTTCATTGTCAGGTCGCTGTCAAGACTGGGCATACTAGCAGAGGCCGTATTGACCGCCATGCTTTCTTTCATTGCTGTATTGCTTAACCGGCTGTTTTCTGAGACTTGCCTCTCAATGAGTCTATTGTTCTGATAGTTTCCCGCCAAATTCATGACGACGTCAACACTTTCGTCTCTCGTTGCATTTCTGTTGGATACTGTGATCACAGAATCAGACAACTGACGGTCAAAAGGCTTCTTATCGACCAATGCATCGGCAGCAGTCTTTTCAAACTGATCTCTGCACATCTCAGATTCTTCGAAATCTGACAGTACACTCTCGCCTCTAACAAATTTCCGTTCAACATCTTCAACTAAACTTGACTGTGATTCTGATATCCCACTTGAAGGCCGGCTTCCATTTGAAACATAAAGATCAAAATCCTCCGCGACTGTTTCGTCTTGACCTTGCCTTATGTCCCTGTCCATTTCATATTTTCTTTCAGATGAAACAGTAGCAACTTTTTCAATACTGCTTATCAATGCTGAATCTTCATTCGATTTATCTTCAAAGTGAGCTTTTTGCTTATCCTGAGATCCGACTTTCGATTCTTCAAGGTCGTCTTCATTAGATTTCTCAGGAAAACCTGAAGATTCATCAAATTTCGTGTCTTTCTCTTTATCAAAATCAGTAGATTTTCTCACAACAAAAGTCTCTTTTCTTCTGACACCCGTTTTGCTTGCTTCTTTTCCCAATTCCGGCTGCGTAACGGTCTTGTGTTCTCCACTTTTCCTCCTTGCTATTTTTGATGCGTCAAACTCTTCTCCTACAACAAAAAACTCTCCTTTTCGAGGCGAGTTCTTCTTTCTCTTTCCAACCTCCTCCTCACTAGCACCAACATCAGCCCCAAATGATTCACAGTCGACGACGAAAAACTCACTCTTTCTTTTGAAAGGTTCTGCAGTTGAACCAATAGTTTCTAGGCCTGTCTCATTCGGCTGAACACTAAGCATATCAGATGTCACCTTCGCTTTTGCCAATGCTACTTCTTCAATATATCTGCTGCTCTGCAAGCCTGAATTCTCGCTTGATTGCCTTTCAAGCATACTGTCAGTATCTTTATTGAATTGGTCCAGCGGAGGAGCAGCCTTTCTCATTTCTTGCTCACTAAGAGATGATATTCTATGCAAAACCTCTTTTTCTGCATCAGGAGTGATTTCCCAGGATTTATATCTGGCTTTGTTTAAATCTTCAACTCCTTGCGCCAGCTTTTGTCTGCGACTAAATCCATTTTCAAATCCAGTTTCTTCATTAGTCATATCACTGACGAAAACCAAATCACGGTCATCGTGTCTAGCCTCGTTTGCAGCAACATCAATTCTATCTTCACCTTGGTCCTTTGTAGATACCATTTCCTTCTCTTTAAGATTTTCACCAGGGAGCAAGGGTGAACCATTCATTCCATGATTCTCGCTTCCATCCTGGATTCCTCTGGTTTTCCTAACACCTGAATGTTCTGTAGTATCAGAAAACATTTTACCATCAAGCACACTTGATGAATTATTCACCATCATAATAGCCGAAGACTGATCCTCCGTTGATTTACTAATCCAAATATTGACCTTAGAATTAATCTCTTTGTCCTCCTCGCTACAATCAGTGCCGTTTTTCCAGATGTCATCAATTTTCTTCACCATTTCAGTATTTTTCTTCATTTGGAATTTGGAAAGACCAATCTCGTTACAATATTTCTCTCCATGGTCATCTGGAGATATAAAATGTTGACTTTGCGGTTCATTTACATCGTCCCATATCAAATCTCGATCAAAAGTTTCATGCAAAACTTTTGCTTTGGAATCAGCCGAGCCTTCAACACCGCAACTGTCAATTTTTGAATCATCAAAAACTTTGGACCTAGAACATTCCTTTCTGTTATTTGTTTCTACCTGCTCTTTCTCGACGTCAAACTCGGCTCCATTCTCATCTTTCTTATCTTGACTTATATCAACAAAGAAGCCGATTCTTTGTGTTTCAAAACTCTTTCTAAACTTCTCTAGCGATTCTCGTTTTGAAACATGAACTTCTGCCTTTACAGGTTTCTCTCTCCGGTCACTATTAATAGTTTCATTTACCTTTGTAGTCTGAATCTTGCTATCAGAAGCATCCTTGTTTAAAGTGCTTGACTCTCCATCAATAACAAGTCTCGGTTGTCTTGAAACATTTTCCACTCCGCGACTTTCTAAAACGTAAGTTCCAGGTCTGGGTGATTTATTTGCTTGAAAAGAAGTTCCTCTAGTTTTAACATTTTTGATTGAATGTTCGGATTTATAAGAATTATCTGCATCCTGAGCTGCGTTTCTGTCTTGCAAATTAGCTGCTGCACAATACGTACTACTGTTTTCCTCGAATGAACTCCTCTCTTCGTATCCTTTTTCAAGTTCCAACCGACCTTCTTCAATGGCCCTTCTGATCTCTTCCTGTAAGTTGCAATCTTCTGATGAACCAAGACTCCTTCTCGCAAGAGACTTTTTAAAGGCAGCTTCATCTTCATATTCATCTCTACTAAAAATTGGACTATTCAAAACATAGGTTCCTGGTCTTTCCTTGACTTTTCTCCGAGTTTTAACAGATAGTCTTCTTCTCAAGTCATGTGGCAAAGTAGCTGTCTTTTTGCTATCATCCTCAAAGTTTACATCAAATTTTATTCCTTGGCTTGAATAATCAACATCAGGGCCAGCCCTTTCCTTTCCATTGTTAATCTTCAATGTCAGCTGGACGTTTTCACTATTATCCACAATTTTCGAGGCATTTGCATCAACAGGCGGCTTAATTCTTTCACTTTTCCTGTTTGCGGTACTGTGAAGATCTTCACTCTTGTTCTTTGTTTTGCTTTGGCAAGACTTTTGGTTTTCCTTTCGATGAAAATCTCGCTCACTTGTCGTAATTCCGTCGTTAAAATTATCATTCAAGTCTGAGATGTTAATCTCTAGCTTTAGTGCAATTCTGCCTCGAGCCATATCCTCATCAGTTTCAGCTACACATGACGAGGAAACGATACACTCTGTCCCTTGTTCATCTTTGCCATCATCGCTAAACTCATTTAAATCATTATAATTTACTTCACAACTTGGTCTACTAGCATCTGCAATTTCAGTAAATGAATTATCTCGATACTTAATCGAAGCAATTTGATTGTTCTTTGATCCATGATTGCTGTATGTCTCCTCTTCGGGCAACCTAACCAATGCGCTTGGCGATCTTTCCACTAAACTGCCATCAACCAATGTTTCCAAACTATTATAAGCTCTTTTATGAGACCCACCTTGGCCTACAACTTCCTTGCTCTCATCTGCGTTTAATTCGTGCACCCTGTCCTCGACAGGTTTTTTTGAAAAATTAAAAACAGCTGTTCCATTGTGATGATTCTCATCTGGACAACAATCACTTTCTGCGTATATTGATAAAACAGCATGTTCATCTGCCATTTCGATGTAATCAGGCTTGTAAGAAAAATCCCTTTCAACTGTTTTAACTTCATTATTATTCAACTCTGCATCTTCCTTTGTTTCAACCGTAGAAGTTAATGAAAATTTTATACTGGAATCCGTTCCATCGTTGTAATCGCTCGGTTCTTTAAACAAATCTGGATCAGGCAATCTGCTTCTCTGTTCCTTATTATAAAATGCACCCTTGCTGATGCTGTTCTCTGCATTATCTTTGTCTTTCGGGACGCTGTCATCATTTATCTGCTCCTTTCTCTCTTCTTCTGAGAAATTAGCCACTGAAACCCGCTCAATCACACCCTTGCCGTCACCTTCTTCAGACCGGTAAATTTCTTTCTCTAAAAAGATTTCTTTATTTTCATAACCATTATTGGATATATTTGTGCCAAATTCAGTCTCTCTGGTTTCAGTTCCATCAATACTGCCCTGATCATAAGGTCCAATGTACTGGGTTGTTCCATCTGAATCAACGAGTGAAGATGTGGCTGTGATCCCACTATCTCCAACTACAGCTGGACTGCTTTTGATCATAACGTCTTCTTCTTCTTTGTCAGAGACTTCATCTCTAACTTCCGAGCTTTGATCTACACAATCTGTACATTTTTCACCGACATCAAGTGAAGTAGCTGCTGGTTTATTCATGGGATCAAGCTTTTTCTGTGATACTATCCAGTTCATATGTAATGGTCTCTCAATTATTTCTAGAGTTTCTCGGCTTTCATCTTGATGTGTGTTAGAAGCAACCGAACGTTTATTCTGTGCTGTATGGAAGGCCTTGGTAGTTTCATAATCAATCGTATCTGCTGACAATTCGGTATCTCTAACACTTTGTTCATCTGCTGCAGAATTCTGATTTGATGTTTTTTCTGTTATATTATCAGAAATCACAGTTTTATCATCTATTGGTTCCATTGTGTTGGCCTCAGTTGCTACCATCGTGTTCATTTCCTCAGCAGGATCAAATTGGTTTTCATCAAACAACTCTATCTCAACAGCTTCGAAACCTATTGGTATGTTATAAGAGATTGACTCATCCGTTTTATTCGCTGTCTTATCATTTTCAATTGTGTATGTACTCGGTCTTGACTTTTTCGATTTGATGTGTTGGTGGGACTCTGTGTTCTTGTCATTTTGAGTTCTAGCTCTAATGTTAACCCTTCCAATTTCAATGGGTTTCCCTTCATTTCCTATGCCATCCTGCTTTGAATCATTTTCCACTAACCAATCTCCTATACCTTCAACCCCAGTAGAAATAACCTCTGAATCTTCCCTGTCTCCATCGTTGTATATTGCACTATTTGTAATATTTGATAAAGGCATTTGCTTTTCTATAATGAATGTCCCTGGTCGTTTTCGACGTCTTAGGTCTTCACTTTGCTTTGATGAGACTTCTTGGCTGCTATCGAGAGACATCTCAACTTCATTCTGATTCCTGACATCGGATTTTTCAATTTTTGGGTCAGTAGCCGAGCTGTGCGGACTTTTTTCTAGAACAAAGGTATTGGGTCTCGGAATTCTCTTTCTTTTACCTATTCCTTCTGTTTTTGCAGAACTAGGCCTATCACCATCATAATTGTCATCATCTTCCTTTATTTCTTCTCCATCTAATCTACTGCTGGATATAGCACCTTCTTTAGCTCCTTTATTGGCTGATTGCTCTAATACAAATGTGCGTGGTCTTTTCATCTCTGTTACAGTGCTACCACGTGTATCATAACTAACAACACTGTCATCCTCTATTCTAGCTTCAACTATTTTCCCTTTTTCATCTGATACACTACCCAACTCATTTGTTTCTTTCTTCTCTGCTATTTCTAGCACAAAAGTACCAGGTCTTTTCATCTTTGCTCCAGTTTGACTGCTGCTGTAAGCAGTACCAATTCTGTTGTCTTCAGTATTTGGAGCAAGAATATTTCTATTCTCACTCGATAACCAAGCTTGTTCTTTGGTTCTTTTTGTATCTTCTTTTTCTAATACAAATGTACCAGGTCTTTTGGCCTTCTTTCCTGATCCATTACTCCCAATTTTAGCAGAGTCATCACTATAGTCAAAATCAACCATGTCCGCTCCAGCATTTTTGTAAAAATCTGAAAGTGTGTCACACTTTTCAATTACTTTTTCATCTGCATGTTCCAAAACAAATGTGTTTGGTCTCTTGATTCCACCTCTGACCACAGTACCCTCATGTTTATCAAACATAGAACTGTCATCACACACCCAATCATCACCCCCTTTCCTGTCTACAAAACTACCTTTTTTATTTTCTAATGTACTATCCTCTTTGTTTTGAATGCCTTTAACCTGCTTTGAATTGACATATCCCGATTCATTCAATTTTTGTTGTTTATAAACATAATCCTTTTCATACATGGGTCCAAATTTCTCCCTCTCTGTCTCAGTAACAATTGCCAAAGAATCTGTTGGCTGCTGAAGATCCTCATCATCAACTCGGTGTAAGACATAAGTTCCCGGCCTTTTAAATTTTGGCTGCACCTTCACTGGACTGTCATTACTCTTTTTTGTCATTCCTTTGGAATCATCAAGCAAAATTTCAACATTAATTGTATCTTTATTTTCACATTCAGGAAGCTTTTCTTGTTCAAAAGATTTAGGCATATTCTGTGTTACATCACTTGAATTCTCTGAAGATAGCTGTATTTGAATTTGATCCAAAGTGTAAGTTCCTGGTCTTCTTCTACCTAGTAAACTGTCAGTATCATTTGTATCAGAGATGTGTTTGGTACAACGATTACCAACTGGATCATTTCTACTGAAGTTCTCATTATTACTATAAAAACTTGTCCTATTTTTGCTTCCTTCTTCAATGATATCCTCTACTGTCTGCCATTTTACCCAATCACCTGGATACTTCAGTTTTTCAATTTGACATTCTTTGCTGCCTTTTTGTTCTTTTTCAACCTCTGACTTCTTTACCAAAAATTCACTCCTTGGTACAGAAAAACCATCTATGGTTGTCTCACTACCTATATCAACAGACTGATTATGACTAGCAGGTTTAGCAGAGGTATTGGAAGCTCTTTGCTTTTTGTTTGTTGGTGCAGAATCTAAATCTCTTATTTTAATTTCTTTCTCAACTTTATTCTTACTGCCAACTTTAGCATCAGTCATATCAGGTGGATCAGAAATTTGGCTGGCAAATACTTTATCTTTACTTCCTTCAGTGACATAGGTTCCAGGCCTTTTAACGCATGTGGAAGAAGGTGACGAAAACTCTTTTCCAGATTTTTTATTGCCAATTGCAAATGTATTGATATCATCAGAATATTCATATAAGACATCTTTTACTGTTCTGAATTCACAAGGAAAACTTTCTTCTACATAAGCTGCTGCTAATTTATCACCAACCTTGTCAATTCTGTTTACTTCTGAAGTAAGATCACTGCTTTTACATTGTATATCACTGTGTTCCTTATTACTAGCAAGATCCGGGTTACTGAAATCAGTATCATTTCTTCCAATATCAGCAACTGGCCTTTGAGATGTTCTGAGCTTTACAGACGGTGTGTTATAGTCTGACTCTTTTCTTACACTTTGGACATCAGTATTAGACATTGAAAAAGCAGAGCCATCAGGTTCATTATGGTTATAAAAGTCACTCTTTAACTCAGTCTGATCACCATGTCTAACAAAACTGCCCAAATTTTTATATTGTTTCAGAGATTTAAGTGCCTCAAATGATCTCAATACAAGTTTTGCTTGATCCCCAATGTATGCAATGTTTTCATCTACAACATTGTGGATACTAGTATCTAGAAATCTGCTTGACAACATTCTATCCTCCTGTAACAGTTCCTCATCAAATTCATTTCCTCCACCTGAAGCCACATGAAAGCTTTCTAGTGCTTTTGCAGTTTCCCTGTCTAATGCAAAGATCTTTTCATCAATTAGTCTTGAGGCAGTTGGAGATATTTCTTCCTCCTCACTGTAATATCCAAAGATTTCTTCGTGCCCCACCTTGTTATTATGTTCTTTTTCCTGCTCTTTTTTACTAATATCATCCCAATTCTCATTTATAAAACAATCTGCCATCCGACAGAGGTCATCCAGGGCATCAATTATTGGCAGACCTTTTTCTTCTGCTTCACTCACCGGTGTTGATTCAATGCTATATGTATTTCTTCTTTTCCTTTTTGGCTTATGGTAATCAGTGAGTGATTCATTTTCATAATCTGAAGATTCATCGCTACCAACAGATGGCTTTTTAACTGGTGATTCTAAAAAATCTCTCACTAACATTGGCTCAAGCTCATCACTTTCTAAATTAAGTGCTAACATTGTTGACCATTTTTTTGACTTATAATCATTTGATGGTGTATCATAATATTCATCTTCTTGGAATGATTCAAGATTTCCATCATACTGTTTTCGTGTCAAGCTTGGAGACTCTGGAGACTGAGCTGATATTTTGTAACTTGACAGTTTCAAAGGAGATTCTTTTTGCTCATTTGCAAAACTAAAGCTGTCACTTTTAGAGTATCCACTTAAATCCTCTACGCCAGAAGACGAATCTGGATGAAATTTGCCATACTGTTCTTGATAATTCATTCCATGGCCAGTTACAATTTTGGCTGATGAATTTCCTTTGCTATTATCAATAACATCAACTGACTGACATCCATGAAAGCTTTCTCTTGCATGTGTATCAGTTGTACTAATGACTTGAGCATCTGTTTGTGTCAAACCACTTCCATCTCCAGACAATCCTAACTGGTTACGACAGTTATCCTTAGTCACTTTCCCTTTATCACCTGCATCTGCAAGCTTGTGTAATGCATCAACAATATTTATGCCCATGTCAAGGGCATCATCAAGAATATCAGCTACATCACCAAGCGTAAACATACTTATCCAAAAAAGTCACCAAACATCACAATTTATTCTGAAACATGAGCATGGAAAAAGCAAGGAAGCTCTCTTTCTACGCAAAATGAAAAGAATTCCATCATATATTACACGTTGACCAACAAAGATAACACACAATATGGTAGGCAACCTGAGACTGTTTCTAGACAGGGATATCTTCAACACAAAGAGCTTGTTTTTGTATAACAATAAATTAACTAGACGGGGATAATCTCCCCTTTAGGCTTTTCGCTACAAAACACCAACTGCTCAAACAATCTCACATTAAACCTTTAACCCTACCTGTCGATTGGCCTACCAAAAAGTTTTCACGTCAAAAATATTTGGATATAAACAGAGAATACTCCCTGTACGCCACATAATTCGTCAAATGTAAAACAATATATTTTATTTATCCAGGAGTCTTTATGCAATATTTCCTTTTCCTCCAATCATTTAGTAACATCGACATGTGAAAATCTACTTTGCGATCCATAATCTCAGCTGACTGTGCATGCCTAGGCCTATCGTCAACATTAACAAAAATGGCTTCCAACGCGACGAAAACGAACGATGAAATGGCTTTCTGATAGCAATGATCCACAACCTCATTAATTTATTTTCCTTTAATGAATAATAACTTTGCTCTGCATGTTATGTTTTTCTTTTTCTTCTCTTGTGCCAATCTTTTAATAACTAAATGAAAACACTGTTGTGAATGTTGATAAGAACACTGCGGTCCAGTCTTCTATTGTCCACGCGTTCGATTTCTATTGTAAATCAACACAATAAAGAACAAAAGCCTATCGAAATGGATGGATAGGACATCAATGGAACTTCTTGAGGTCCCACGATTATTTAGGCAGTCCAAAGCGATAAGCAGATACGTCACTGGCTAGAAATTTCGATCTGTTTGGAAAGTGTTTTTGTTAAACTCCAATAACAAAGCTTTAAGGGTTGGATGTCTGATTTGTAGGATGGACAAAGCAAGCTCGTTTTAATTCAAGAAATGCAATAAATTGAAGTTCGTGTTGGCTGTTTTGAATTTTTTTCTTAATTTTGAAGCTGCTTTGCTTTAAATTGGCATTGCTTTAAATCTTTTCTTAAATCATTAGGGCGTCAGCAGTGCAATCGCTAGCTATTGCGATCAAGGGGAGTGTTCAGACCCCCTTGAAATCCGCCGATTTTAAGGGGATTTCACACCCCCATGCCCCCAATAGCTAACTCACACAATTTTTAAATCAAGCCGTCTAGAATGGCCAAAAATGCATCTCCAAGACTATGATTTAACAAAATACTATACCCCTCAGAATAAAAAGTTCGACGAATCTCAGAAAAACATTGATTGTTGATTTTTAGAAAAAATTTGGAAGGGGAGGAGTCAAGGGTCATGCTAAAACTAGAAAGAAAGGACAACCTTTGGTTCAGAGTGGCCGCAATGTGAATAACAAGAAGCTGTTGAATTGATTGACAGAATTTTACTTCCTGAACAGAAATGTGCATCTTCTATGTCTCAAGAATTTTCAGTAGGCCATTTTTACATATCGAAAATGCAGACATTACAATGATACAGAAAGTTATCTACTGAACTGATACAAATAATAGACAAATAAATAAGTTTGTAAATAGATAAAATAAAATCAAGCAGTATATAAACAATTTATTCTTTTTTATATCATACTCTGCTTTCAAAAATAATAAAAAAGACGGCCAAAAAACTTTACCTCTGAAAAAGTGAGGGGCCTTTGCACAAAATCCTCATCACATACACCATTTGTATTGAGATAAATCATTGGGGTCAGCTGTTGCTTTATGAAAATATCATTTTATAGCAGGCCTTGTGCACGCTCTATAATTTTGCATTTCTTATTTGTATAACCCTGATAATCTCTAGCCAATTATCAAACATAAAATAGAAGGGGCGAGAGGGAATGTGTGGTAAACATAACAAAAATGCCAAACCTTAAATTGCCTCTCTCGTATAAGCACTCCTCCCCCACCCTCGAAAAAGCCCCCGCCTTGGAAATAGAAATTGCTAATAAGCTCCCAACCTCGAAAAGCCCCCATCCTAATATGCCAAATATTGAATTTTGAAAACAACAAAAATTACACCATTTTAGTTAGTAAATGACTGACAACACATTCAAAGGCAAATGGAAAAAACCTAAAATAAATGAGACATTGACGAAGTGACCGCTGAAAACAATGAACATGCTAATACTTTTGACAAAATAGCTTTTAAACTTTGATTTATAATTTGGCTCCAACGAGTTTTTGCATGGCAACTTGGAGATGACTTGTACAACAGCCCACATCTAAAAACTGCATCGTGTAATAAGTGCTGGCTCGCGACTTAACTTATTCAATATAGTTTCTGCATTCACACTTGTGTCGAATTTCAGACCCATCGCTCCGTGATAAAGTATTTTACATCCCGGTCGCAAGAGTGTTTTTCCAACCAAGATGAATGTTTACCCATTCATCGATATGCTAATTCCATCTCATATAAAGTTAATGGGCCCAAAATCGAGTTTCGATTTTTAAAAGAATAGGATCAAATGGTAAGTCTTTTGTTGAGATAAGCAATGGTATTTCAAAATGAAAAATAAAAATATAGCGATAACTGGCAACCAAGCAGCATTATCAAATAATATCATGAAAATACATGTTTTTAAAAGAACATAACAAACAAATTTTGCAAAGATTATTTTTGAGTATTCTTAAGTTTGCCAAGAAACTAGAAATTGAAGTAAATCTTGCAAAAACTGCAACAATCTAGTGAAAACTACAACAAAATATACCAAACGTCTCTTTATTATGGTTCATAATATGTGTGATTACTGCAGCGATCGCATTTGTGCCGTAGAAGCGGAGCCCCTATAACAGAAAGCAGGAGCCCTACCGCTAAAATGCCGGGTGCCGAGAAAACTTGCTTTAACAAAGTCCCCCTTCTAAAGTTAATATTCTGGTCATCAAACCAAAATGTTTGTCTGAAAAGACATCTGACGTAACAAGAACGGTTCTTGAAAAACCTTTACGGGACTTTAAAAATATACTAGATTGAGTGCCGTACAATATAATTCTATAATAACGATGAATGTAAATTGTACCAGGGAAAAAAATGATTAAATGAATAAACGACGTTTTGAGCATAGCCCGTTTTCAAGGGACATGTACAGAATAACTGGTGTGAAATTCCCTGACACTTCGGACACTTTCATGGCTTTCCTTGACATTAGACGCAAATGGTTTACGTTCCCCCGATGTTCTAGGCTTTAAAGATGGTTTACGTTGTTGATGTTGACTATGGATAAGGAGACTTTCCATTCTCCACTAAGATTCACTGTGTGCACGCAGGTCAGTAAAAAGCGAAAAAGCAAACGTTAATGCAGCAGATAGCGTAGCAAATATGTTATAGCAAGGCATGTTATAACAATTTTCCTTGATCAACAAATCGAAATTGCCAACAAGACATTAACAATTTAACTGAGATCACCCTGACGCAACATATTTCATACAATATTCCCTGAATTTTTCAGGTGTTCTCCGATTTGCTTCTAAAAATTAGTCATTTTCAAAACTGTCCATGCTTTTAGAGTTCTTTACGAGCTCTGCTTCCAAAGGCATATAAACAAACAAAATATTAGTTTCGAGGGACTTCCTTTTTAAATTAAAATCTAGGAATAAATCATTAACATTGTTTGCTTTTTTTTAGGAGGTTTCCAAAGGTTTTTAGTAATAAAATAACTAACTCCTGACCTATTTCCCTTACAAAACAAACATTTGTAAAATTGAGTCATCTTGATTGATAACAAAATTATAATGAGAAAATCGTTGATTAATCTTATTTTTATAGATGCATAGTGCTTAGCATCTAAAGAAACATAAGGTATGACTAATATAAAACAATAAGAAAACTGCGATAAAAACACAACAATAAAATAACTTAGGGAAACAATAAATAAAAAAATAATAGGTAATTATAAGAAAGTGAGAGATTTTGTATTTGAGAAGTTTCCAAAGACAGCATAAGCAGCAAGGTTTAAATAAGTATCATCCGAAACCAAGGCTGATGCTCTTTCCTGTCTTGACTGTTATCGAAAATGCAGAGTGATATGAACGGATATCGTCGTAATTAAATGCTGTTCTCCGACTGATGCAGCCAGGTATCAATTAACCAACTACTGATATATATATACATACAATCAACCATTCAAGATTTTACTTTTTCAATAGAAACACATTCCTGCCTTCAAATAAAATATTTACATAAATTTCTTAATTCTGCTATGACGAATTGATCTAAGCTGCTAGAATAATGCTGGTTTCGTATCTTCACATATGTAAAGTAAAAGATCGGATAAAACAGTTGAGCCCCAATGTCTACACCTCAAAGAGATTTGGGGATTCTGTTTGTCAACCGAAGAGTAAAAACAAAAAAAGTTAACAAATAATCTTTTTCAAAATCAAGTATTTCCACGTGAGTCTAGAGAGCACAGGGAAAACTGAAAAAATAAGCCTATTTCTATTCCTTTGTCAAATATATAAGTAATTATAATTATATGCTAATATCAGGCAGTGACTCTAGCATAAGAAGATTTTGGCAAATGAATATCTGCAGATTAGTTGAAAATTGGCAGCTTTGCTCATTTTCAAAATCACTACTTTTCTACACGCAGTTACCTACAAAACATAACAATAGAACAGAACTTTTTTCATGCATAGTGGAAAAGCAATATATCCATGCCATAATCGAAAAAGAATACAGTGGCTGAATGGAGTACGATTGACTCTTAATGTGACCAAACGAGGCTCACAAATCCCTCATAAATATGCGGAAACAAAAAAAAAGCTCACAATTCTGGAGCTTCTATTTTGATAACGACAGATTCCAAGACACTGAAACGAAGAGCCGACCTTGCTTATGACCATCTTGTTTGAGTATTATGATAAGTTTAAAACTGTACGGACCAAAGCTTGTGCACAATACCGTATTCACCTAACCACGAAAAGAGTGAAATTATAAGATTACCTTCATTTTCACTTTGGATGACGTCTTCCGTTGCTTTGCTTTGCGCATACTGTGCCCAGTTGGTAACTGGTCCATTCGAAACAGTCGATATTCGTGGATCCTAAAAGTTAATCAACACATCTTTCATTTCAAAGACATAAAGAACATTTGAAGCAAGCACTGTAAAGCGGAAACAGCATACTAAAGTTTTTTTCGTCTGACACTCCTAAGAGTAACAACATCGGATACTATGGCGAAAAACATACTGACTCCGTAGACTCTGTAGAGTATATCGTAGGCGGAATTTTACTTAAATAACTTGGTAAAGCGAAGCAAAAGCTTCAGGCCAAAAGGAAACATTAAGAAAAACCCGGTATACTTTAAGTTAACGAAATCAATATACATCTCTTAACAAAGAGCCTATCAGATTCTTCTCATTTTCTTTTTGATATTTTCATGAGTTAATATCTGAAAGACACAATTGTAAAATATGGAGACACGATGTGAATTAGTCTGCAAAGGGTGACATTTCTTTTCAATTTAAAATCCAAAAGACAACATCTTTAAAAAATAACATACTTTGCCATCTTCTGGTGAGAGCAATCTGTTTGTTACACCTTTCTTTTCGTTTTTCACATCTGACCATGTTGTTGTTAGATTGAGGTCCTTACCCTCGATTGCATTGGCGTAGATTATTTCTCCCTCATTTTGCCCGTCTTCAAACAAGTGGGATGATTCGCCCGCAATATTGTTTGTAGATTCCCCTACGATTCCCTGAAATAAGAAACGTAACGATATGATAACAGCTTTAACTACCGCTTTCAACGATATCGACGTACATCGCCCTTTCGTGAGGAATTTTCATCAATTTTACAGCCTGATTTCTGAACTAATTGCTGCTGAAACTTCAGTGAATTTTACAAAAAAGGTCATCACATGAGAAAATTAGATGTCGTGCCGTGTGTCGTATCGCGTTGTGTTGCATCGTGACATGTCGTATCGTGTCGGCCGTGTCTTGTCTTGTCTTGTCTCGTCTTGTCTTGTCTTGTCTTGTCTTGTCTTGTCTTGTCTTGTCTTGTCTGGTCTGGTCTGGTCTGGTCTGGTCTGGTCTGGTCTGGTCTGGTCTGGTCTGGTCTGGTCTGGTCTGGTCTGGTCTGGTCTGGTCTGGTCTGGTCTGGTCTGGTCTGGTCTGGTCTGGTCTTGTCGTGTCGTGTCATGCAATATTCCTGTCGTATTTCGTAGTATTGTCAAGAAAAGCAGTGTTGTGATAGACAACAACAACATAAATTTCTGCAACATGTGGACCGATGCAGTGACAGTCTGAAGTTCTTAAGAAAATGATCACATGAATCTGAAGTTATACTCGTAGGAAATGCCAAGGGTGAATTTAAAAATAACCAAAGCGCAAACTCGAGAAAATAAAAAAGCTTGAAAAGCGACGAAATAAGAATTACTGTCTTAAAGAACTTCCTACCTTAAGCCGACTAAAAGACATTTGCTGAGCTGAAAATCTTTTTAGTAAACAAAGTACTTTTTTCGTTTTTAGTAAAGCTGAAAGGTTTGAATATTGAATATAATTGAAAAAAATTGAATATAATTACAAACGTGAACATATATCAGAGGGAACTGTGATAGCATAATGTAAGCATAATTCAAAAGTGTCACTAGAGGAGACTTACCTTTAAATCATTGAAATTTTGGTCCTCAAAGACAGGTTCTGCTTTTTCTGATCTTGTACTTTTTAACTCAGTTTTATTTGCTTGAGTAAAACCAGACAATTTGTCAATGTTTAGTTTCTTTTGGCTATCAACATGCAAATCAATATCGTCAGAATTGAATTTCGAAGAACGTGTTACCACCTCGCTTTCAATACGAGGGGTATCCGGGTCCATTGCATCAAAGCTAGACGACTCTCTGATATTCCCTACTTCATTCGCAAAAGAACCTGCTAACCCGTTTTTAGCCTCTCTCGTGCGGCTATTCTCAGCCTGTTCGAAATGACGGACATACATTTCCTCTGTTTTTTGTTCAACCGGGCCTCGAACTGAGAATGTTTTCGAATGCTCATATGAAGTCCCACTAAAATTCTGACCTGATGTCACAGTATTCACATTATCATTTCCTTGTACCAGTTGTCCATTTATATCTATATAATCATCTTTATCTCTACTGTGAAGGGATGTTCTAATGCTATTATGGGTAAACTTGCTCTCTGCATCAATTATCGGCAAGCCCGCTGCCTTTGCAGACTCTAGTGACATTTCTGAATTCATAATTGTGTAGCTAGCACGTGGTACTACGTCAGACGCTTCTAAACGATGTTCACCATCGTAACTCTTAGCATTTTTCCCCCTTGAAAAACTGTTTTGTAATAACTGTTCACTTGAAGAGTGGTGCAAGTCTACACTGCCTTGATTGTCACCATTAGAAAGGGTTTCTTGGCTAGCAGCGCCAGCTAATGATAGTTCAGTGTCTGTTACACTATAAAGGGGTGTTATATCACCACTAGGGATTGTAGGCGAAGTCTGGGAGTCACTAAAGGAAATCCTAGAGGAATCACTTTCAATGGTATGGGAATCTTCAGAATCCCCAAATGACCTGCGTGTATCAAACGAGTATACTGTTGGCGTCGATGGCTCACTGGTTTCCGCTATAGTAGAGAGATCATCGTCGTGGTCTTCGCCTTTCATTTCGCTTAAAGCTTCGTCATGAACTCCCAGATTATTCTGGTTTATTCCAAAAAGCTTGTTGGGCCTTGGAGAAGCGTGTTTATTCAGCTGGTCCACTCGATGTATTGCAGGTTTCGCAAAATTGGTACCAATTAAGTAATCATCTTCCTCGAGTTGAGGCTCAACAAAATCCCCGACAGGTTCTGTACTTTTCATCTGGTCCGTGTGCTTCAGTAACTCGGTCCGAAAATCCTCAGCAAAACTTGACTCTAACCTACTACCGATCGAGCTTTCTTTACCCGGAAAATCCTTGACTTTTTCATGCATATCATTGAACGCATCTGGACATGACAAAATGTCATCAGGTTCTTTTGCGTAAGTACTTGTTCGTGTATAAATACGCTGGGAGCTTGGGCGATTGACGTCATCACTAAAATCTTCCTTTGTTGATCCATGAGATGATGCAGTTTGAGTCTGACGTCGATATGCGCTAGAATCAGGCCTAAATAGCAAAATAATATAAAGAAGAGGTAAGTTGGGCGACAACCATCAAACTCCGATCTTTAAAACATTATATATCAATTTTTGATACATTATATATTATCATATATTCAAGCCCAATGTCGAAATCACGAGGCACTAAAATAATAACGGATGTTTATTATTAACAAATCTTCAGTATACAGCCTTCTCGTCACACATTTTTTATCGTCAATTTTTAATTACTATACTCAATGACAGTATGTTCTATCGAAAGCAAAGGTGTTTTTGTCTTTAAAGTTAATTTAATACGTGATATGTGACTATATTCTAATTTTTAGCCCTCCCTGTGACTGTGTTTGACACCTCTGTACTATGAAACAATTTCCTTTGAGAAGACTCACAAATTGATGTTATCGAAACAATGAAATATATCGATGTAGGAATTTCTCTTGAGTAAATAACATAAATTAAACGAAAAGGCAGTTAAACTTCCAAATAACAAACAGTTTCAGTAAGCATAAACAAAAGCAATAGTAATGATATCTATACAAAATTTACGAACTTGAAATCAAGCGAGATCTTTTGACTTTTCGATTTGCTTGCATCATCGGAATTTCTTGCCCCCTCCCAAGCCCTGACTGATTTACTCGGATCTACAGTAAAATTTGCCTTGCCAACAACTGACGTCATAGAATGAGACCTCTTCAAATCGAAGTCAACCAGCTGCATGCCTATAAAAAGAAAATGTATCATACATAGTCCTGAAAGTTTAAACAAAAAACATCCTTGTGTAGACGAAATTGAGCATTCGTGGAGCGCTTAAAGGCACAAAGATAAAGAAATTCAAGATCAGGGGCTAAAGAGAACCCAGAAATCAAACGATCTTTCTACAAATCTTGACTAAACTAAAAAAGAAGGATAATCTTATACTGGTATTCAGAAGAACTACGATTTTGGAGCACCAGGGCCGAAAAAATGGGTTATTTAATACAGAGTTTGCCCAAGTTCTGTTTCAGAATTTTAACCCAAAAAATTATGCTGATTAGCAATAAAATAAAATAATTTCTTACTCAAACTGTTTTGCAACACAACAAAATGAAAGATTAAAAACATAGAAATTCAAAGGTTCTAGATTAGGCCAAGAATTGAATAAAGTGAATGTGACGCTAGATGAGGCCGCTAGCCGGACTCTGTGAATCTTGCGTTGAAAATTGCAAAATAAAAGACAGGGAGGAACAACGCAAAACGCCAAGGAGCAATCTAATAAATATAAATCAAATTTAAAGAGGGTGGTTGATTTAGACAAAGACAAGGTTAGTACGTCTGTAAGAGTACCAACAAGTCTGGTTTATTTGTTCAGAGATAAGCCTATTACAGACGGATTTGCGCGAATAAGTACGAATGTCACACCCTGAACTATTTGGATTCCCTGGTAATGCCTGAATGGTTTTGAACGAAAAGTCATTTTCAAGAATTGTTGGTGGGGATACAAATAATAGGTGCGATATACTCATGACACGATGTATGTAAAAAATTGGTGGAATTTTTAAGAAAGCTCTTGAATCGAGAGAAAATGCGAGGGAGGGACACGTCCAGGACAGGGCTCGAAATGGCAACCAGCAAAATTTGCACGTCGCTGGTCTTTCAACTGAGCTACCCGGTCAACCTAAGTTCAAAAGTAAATCTCGATAGCTGACAATTTCAAACATTTGTCAAAGAAAAATAAAGAACGTTTTTGTCACCGAAATGCTTTGAAAATTCAAAATTTGTTAATTTTGCAGAAACAGTAAGAGTTTTGGGATTTCATAAAGAATAGAACCGTGGTAGCCCGTTTCAAAATAGAAGATATTTTTAAGAAATTTTTTCTGTCATTATCAACATTATTACCTTTGACAAAAAACATTTATCGTTGAAAAAAAAGCTTTAAAAACGAAGGCTTCGTTTTGTAAACAATGTAAAGAACAGCCATTGGTTCTTCGATGTCTTCTGAATAAAAACAGACGATATCAAAAAATTATAAGCAAATTTTAGAATTTCTTTTAACCTCGACTTCTAAATGAAAAGTACCATTCCCTGTTTACTGCAATGTACAGTTGTAGGTTTTGGTTCAGTTAAGCATAGATATCGGGCCTATTTAAAATACTGCACGATTTGGTAAATCAACTAGACACCTTTGGTCTCGTATTCCCCATCTCCAAAAAGCTCCTGCACTAGGTGAAGTTATTTATTTGATACGTCAACAGAAACATCCTATTTCTATCAATGAAAATCATTTAGACTATCGCAACCAACAGGTACTAATATACATAATAAGATATTTTTAGTAAACACCAAGTGACGATAGACACGGCCACTGGTAGTTCTATTTATCAAATAAAATTATCCTGACTGACTTCGGTTCGTATGGGTCGTATGAGATTCCTTGCATAAAAGGAGAACTTTCGATATGCCCAGGCCTTATGTCAATTGCAGCGAGAGCACAAAAGTTATAAGCAACACCACATCAAATAAAATCGATTTTGATACCGTTGACGACTTGGTCTGCTCTGACCATTCTGAACCATTTGACAGTTTTAAACAGCTGCAGCACCGTATCTTGAAGATCCTTATTTTTATAGAAATCATCTTCTTCCAAATAAAACTCCAAACAAAGCAACATATCTGAAGCAGCCTTCGAGCCAGAGGATGCACCGACTAGGCCAAATGTAAACACCGAAGTGGTTATATCTACAACGGACTTACTCAACTTTGCGACATTCTGCTCAAAACACAGCCAGACAAAGCTTATTGAAAGGATTACTTACGGGCGTTAATTATTAACAAGCTAGTTTAGCAAACCTTGACTAAAATATGCAGATCATTACAAAGAGCAGGTCTAATCTTACTAGTGCACGGATAATAACTAATCATAAATGGCTAACTTTGGTCACTAAAATGCAATGGAATTTCTAATATAGATATTTCCTGGTGTTTCACAATTTATTGTATATTGCGTAGTCTATTGTAAGTATATTGGGAATTACTGAAATAATTAAAAAACAGCAATGCAGAAATAGCCAGCAGGGAAATATGAGACAAATTCATCTGGGAGACAAATTTATTGTTTGGTAAAAGACACGCTAACCAACAGGCATCTGTTTTTAGCAATTTTTATTAGTTATTATTACAATATAACTATTAATTTTTATCATTCATGATAGCTTGTTGATGGTACAGTTGCTTTGAAAAAACAAATTTTGGTTGCATTTTAAGACATACTAATACTTTTTGTCTGAGTATAAAACATCAGAAAACATTCGAAAAATATAACAATGTATTAACATTTTCGATCTTTATTTTACTTTTGATACTCTTTAGAGTGCCAGAAGACAAGCATTATCATGTCTTAAAATTTGCCATAATATTAATCTTTGAATGTACATAATATTAATAATTTTCTTAATTGTTATGAAAAAATTTGGACATAGTGAAAGGCTTGCTCATGCTCTGATTCCTTTTAGCAAGCGGAACTATAACAGCCTCATTTTTAAAACTCAAAGCGAAGAAAACACGCGGCAAATTGTAATCGAGGCTATCGATGAATACCGTTCTCTGGCACTGCAGAGACAGGACGTTCTAAATTTTTCACAAAGACGCTTACTGACCCCAGGTGTTTTCGGTAATCGAATGCTGGTTTAACGTGACCTGAATGCAATTCCCTTACTTTCCATGCATTACTAATACCTACCAACTTGGGTAGAGCGCAGACTGTTTATTTTAAGCAATCAAAATTTGCCGTCTTCTCAGTTTATTGACAGAAATATTTATCAAGTCCCTAAAGACTTTGGGGCGTTGTTGGCCCCTATTTAAACACATTTGACCACCTTGTTGGGTCACCCAACATCGTAAAATTTGATCTTGGACGAAATTTGACTGAGGTAAAAAATGTTGGCAGCAGACGTCAAACAATTCTTTTGTTTTGGAGTTTTAAGTGAAATGTTGGATCGTTTGACCACCTCAGCCAACATTGTTGGCTCTGCGCAAGCGTAGTCAGTAAAAGACCGCCAAAATTCAATCATAGCATTGTTGTTGACTTCTCGGGTTGGTTTCGTTCGCTTAGACTCTCGCTTCGACTCTCGCTTCGATTCTCGCTTCGACTCTAGATTTTGTTTACAATTGATACCATTTATAGCTATGGCGACGACTGTCTTTCGTTTTCTCGCATCAAAATGTGGTGGCGCATCGTTATGTGCGAACATCATCGTGAGCGTCTGGTGTGCCTTCTGTTGTTAAGCAACATCAATGTTACCTACTGCCCATTCCCTTTTCGATCTCCGCGAGAAAATTTTGGGCGAAATGTTGGGTGAAATGTTGGATCGTTTGACCACAAACGTTGGATCATCTTCCAACATTGAAAAAAATTTTGGGCCAAATGTTGGGAGAAATGTTGATTTGTCGAAAGTCGAAAGTCGTATTGAAACATTTTTCCCTTCCCCACCCCACGCCCCTCCCTCTTCTGAAAATATTGTTGTCCTGTGATATGTAACAAGTCAAACCAACAAACAGTAGACATTTTCATCTGCCTTTTGTAAGAATCACCGTAAACCTTATCAAATCCTCTTAATAGGGGGACGGAAAGCAAATACAAAAGTAAAAGTAGTATAGAGATTGCAAATACAACAATGAGTAAAAACTTTGGGTGTTCTACTGAAAAAAACCTTACCTAGCACGTAGACTTTTCCTTTACTTACAAAAAAACAAGCAAAGAGACACATACCATTTAGATCGTCTGCACTGAGGCACCTATCTTCGTCTCCAAGAGTGGCAAGCTGCTTTCTTGACCTTTTTGACAGAAGTGGTTGACGACTTCTTGGAGGTTTCCCCTTGTCAGTTTGATCAATTGCTTGGTCAAAAACATCTTTTCGTAATCCACCTCTACTCGAAGAGCCTAAAAATTTCAACTTGGCTAGCTGATCTTCTATGGATGTTTCCACATTATCCAGCGGGTAAATGTCCTTAGAGTCAATATCATTGGTTTCAGACATGTCTTCGTTTTCGGCATCCCGAAACTTTGAGGCTCTCTTCACACTTGAATTAGGCTCAGTACTGTTTACAATAAAAGAGAGGAAGAAAATATACCAACCTTTATTCATTTGCAATATCTGTGTACAAGTTGAATCGGCTAACATCTGGATATTATGGTTAATGATAATTGAGGGTGTCTAATTTGCCTTAACTGTATGGTAAGTTACTGTTATGTACTGTGATTTCCTGTACGGTACTCTACTGTACAGTGCACTTCACTGCATTGCACTGTAATGTATTGTATGGTACGAAGCAAAAATCAAAACCCATAAAAAATTCTGGAAATTTGGACATACTCGTTTCTAATGCCATCATAATCCTCTGGTCCAAGCTTCTGCACCTTGTCAGTGCGAATTTTCTGTTGACAGCCACTGTCTTCTTTAGCATCCTTGCCAAGGGCATTATAATGACTTGTTTCTGTATGACTATTTTGTAAATTTATTTTCTCTAGTTTATTTACATTTATATCACTCTCTTTCTCTAATTCAAGCTTGATAAACATCTCACTGAGTAAAGCAATAACATTGTTCTTCAACTCAGGTGCTTTATAGATAAAATCTTCTGTTCTCAGTGCAAATACGGAGGTGCATATATGTTGTGCACACAATTCGCGAAACAACTCTATATTACAAATTGCATCACTCTGTTTCAGCGGAATTGATAACTTCATACCTGTATCAAAAAAAGCAAAGAAATATATTACTGAAAAGTTATTTTGTAGAAAATATTTTCTCTAGACTAACTGAGTACCATTGGAAAATATTCCAACTTGATTATATGATAGGATGAAATTTAAAATGATTGGTAAAATTCAAACGTCTAGGAAAATAAGTACAAAGAATCTGTAAATTATCCACAAATAGTCGATTTCTAAATTTGGCAGCTTTTTCAATTAACCAAATTCCTACATTTTAGGAAGAACAGTCAATGACAGATGTTGTTAATATGATGCCATTTTATTCCCAGAATGGTGTAGATATGTTAAGAAAAGAAATACCATGCAGTTCACAAATTTTTAAATTTTTTGTGCAGAGATCAATGTCATGGGAGTTAAAGAAAGAACATATGGTAGTTGAAATGATGCATTAACTACAACTTTGGAATGCTTTTGCAAAAAATGCAAAAGACATTGTCAAAAGAATATGAATATCGAGCACTCACTTTCCAAAGATAATACATCAGGGCAATAAAAATAGACCAGAGACAACAATGCTTTTCCATTAGCAACATCAGTCTGAAGATCATCAAGCTTTGGAAACCAATTGGAAGGCTTTTCTAAAACCTGATCTTTCTTGAACCTAAATCTCCTTGGTGACTCATTTGCATTTGGCTCTACAGATTTGGATTTGTGGATCCGTCTTTCATTTGTAGAATTGATCTTGTTCAACCAAAGCAAAAGTGCATCTTCCAAGTCAAAAGGCAGCTCCTTTGCAGCACTGAAGCTAGCAAATGCACTGTCAAAGCAAACAAAAAAGTTATATTCAAATAAATAGGAAGTGATGAAAATAGAATATGATTAACCATTTGGATACATTTAGATACAAGGATAAGTTGAAGTCATGGAGGCAATAAAGAAACAACTGAGTACCTAACAGCCTTGACTATATGTTGGATATTGACTGAATGATTTATATATGCTGACATAATTGCATCCACTAATGCCAAATGTGCATCCTAAAAGAAAAATTTCAGGTTTTTACCAGCAAAAGTACCAGAAAGATAGAGAAATGAACAAGTTAAATAAGTTCATTAACAGGTAGTGTGAATACCATAAATGTATGAAAACAAAACAACACAACAAGAAAAAACTCTACAATGCGTGAAAAAAATTTACCAAATCAATTTGTTCCTGTAAACTATTCCTTATTTAATTTCAACTCACGATTTGGGGATCTGGGTGACATCCAAAACTAGTTCTCGCAGTTTTATTTTATTTTGGTAAATCATAATAAACCATGAAAAATTTCAAAACAAAATATGAATGAAATGATCTTAAACATACCACATCAAAGCTCTCTAAATCTGTTAGCCTCTCCTCTGTTACTGCTTCATCATTGGAATCAACTGCATAAAAACCATCATAAGATAATTCCTGTATTATATCCCACATAGAATCAACTCTTCTCTCTTCATCAAAAAACTGGGAACAAACTTTTTTATACACAGAACCAGTGCACAAAAACTCAGCAACGAGTGGACGTACTTGGAATATCCCCTATAAACAAAGAGAGATTCCATTGAAGATGAAAGCTAAATCTTGTATTGCAATGAAAATACATTAATTGATGTTTTGTCCTCTTAATAATTTAAAAATTTACTACGTCAAAAAAATTAAGAATCGTGCATTCAATACCCATGAAACTTTGATGCACCCCCAAGAATCTGCATGATTAGAATACCTCTTGTAAAAATGTAAATAGGAGTAGACTGGGCCTAGTTTTTTTCCAAAAACCATGTGAAAGTAACTTGCTGACGTCTAATCTTCAGTTGTTGGCTGTTCCTGAATTTTTTTTACAAAGAAATATATTTTTGGGCAAGTTTTCCAAGTGCTTACCTTAAACTAGTTTGGAAGTATCCTTAAATTCTTTGTTTTGTGTTTAATTTACACAAAACTTTTGCTTCAATTTCCTCATTGCTTCTTCATTACAATAGAAATTGTCTTCTTGTGGTTAATAAAACTGTTTTTCTGTGCTAACACAATGTATTGATGCGCGGGATTTAAAAAAATTAGAACAAATCAGGAGGTTTTTACGAGATCAATGTTGACTGGCCAGAGATGGCCCTCTTGGTTACCTATTGCTCACTATGAGTATTTTAATTGGCTTTAAAAAATTCAGAGGTAAGAGACAAGGGGGGGGGGGGCTAGATAAAACACTTTGAGAAAAAGAAGACATTAATTTGTGAATTATTTGGCGGAAATATTTTCACTTATTTGGTTAGTTTTTGAAGAACTAATTATTCACAAAAGTATATTAATTTTAAAGTCTGTAAAAATTTAAAGTTCGATCATTTCGGGTGCACCACAAGGGCGACCAACCTAGATTTCGTAATGCAAACAATCGGTTCTTCAATTTGCTAATACTAGGAAACTGTTTCGAATATCGAACTTCGATCCTAATGGAAAATAAAGCACACATTTAGAAAGCTGTAAATGGTAAATATACTTTTTACAAGCTTTATTATGAAAAAGTGCACCAAGAGGGTGATGCCCCTCTTCAATAAATATATAGCATAATTTTTTTTTAATTCTAATCTAGTACAAGTTAATAAGACAAGTTAATAATAAACTGACACTTCAACAACACTGGTTTTGTATCATGTCGGAAGGCCTAGATTGCTTAGGTTCAAGGCTGTTTATTTTGTGTCAGATTAAGGTCATGAAAACAAAACACCAAGTAAGGTCTCAAAGTAATTGCTATCAAAAGTAAAAACCATAAAATTTTACCAAGATATCAAAATTGCATTACAAATAACTATCAGAAATTTTCAAACTTGCCTTTATAGACGATTTCTAAGAAAGGCAAATAGTTTACCGTAAATAATATTCTATGATCTGTTCTCAAATCAAGCCACATGACAGACCAGTGGTGTAAAGAGTCAATTTAAACATGAGACTCAAGAGTAGAACAAAATAAACTGTGTAAACTATTGCTCAGATAGCATAAACAGGCTCTACACTAGGCTCTCAACTACAGAGTTGATGAAGAGTAAACAAATGTAAGATGTAATTAACCATACCTCTGGATCTCTTTCTGTTGGACAAGTGATCTCTGGCGGTATATTTTCAAAATCTCCATCCTCTGTAGCATGAAATACAAGCCAAAATAGACATGCACAGAATTTGGCCTAAAACATGATATAGAAACCATGTATATATATATGGCTAAAATAAGTAAAAATCTCAAGTGGAATTTCAAGCTGAAAATTAGCTAACAAAAAACATTAATTTTGTTTAAATAAATCTATATAATGATGAGATTCAACAATTCTATAATCAGATGCATTTGTAAACATTTGAAACTATGTAGCTAAGGAAGCTCTAGTTGAAGACATTGGCTGAATAACTCTTTTTAACTCTTTTTGTTTGTTTGGTACATTGTTTATAATTTGGTTCAAAAGATACAATATTAATCACAATCTAGATAATGTTTACATTAAGGTTCTTTGTCTCTCATATATTATTTTTTTGTTTTAGCAGCCAACATTCATGAAGCAAGCATTATCAGTGTGCAACCCTGTCTTTCCATCACCATCAATTATTTTTTGTCTCCATCTATAATCAGATAACCAACTAAACTATTTAAAAAAAATTTAACAAGAAATCATATTTTTCATTTTATATATGAGGTCTTAGATATATAATGACAGTACATTAAGATTTGGTTGGTACACTAAAATACTTGTTTAGACAACGAATTTAACACATGTAACGATCTCATCAAAAATATTCGTGACAAGTATTAAGTGTAGAAAAAATGCAGTTGTTACAAGATTCACACTGCTGTAATGTGATGTAAACAGTACAAGAAACTTACATGCATAGTTTAAGACGACAGTGTTATGCAAAAAAATAATTTTTAAGAAAAGCTAATAAAACTCATCATAGCCTGTTTACCTCGACAGGGTTATAATCACTTTCGGGCAAAAGTTTGGGTCCATTTTCTTCATCCATGTTGACAACTTTTATAGGTAATTCTTGTCCCTAGCTGGGCCAATGTTGTGGATACAGTCAAGTTTTCGGCCTAACACCATAATAAAATCAATTTGAACGGAACGAGGCCTGCTCCAATAAAAGATTCCAAATGAAACATTGAAACCGCCAAATCCAAGTCGACCAAACAACAAAGCTTCTGATTTTTACCACAGCTTTGTGGGAACGTAAACCAAATCGCAGCAGCAACCAATTGTATCACGGTTAAACCCTAGGCCCAGCCCGCCATCATTCAACAAACGGGTCATAACAACAATCTAGGATTCTTTTTATCAGATAACAGGTTATGTTACAAAATCTAAAGTAACTATCTCTGGGTATCTTATGTTATGAAGCAACAAAACCAGTCTTATCCACACAGAAATACCATCCTGATAACGCCGTTACATTTTTTCTAACAGACATGAATTGAAGCCCGCTAAAACGCCGCCATATTTTGTTTGCCTACAACTTCATGTAAGGGATTCAAAAAAATCCCCAAACAAAAGATCTGAATTTGTTTACTGACAAAAAAGATATCTTTTTGCAGCCAAGACAAGTCTGTTTTTATGAAAAAACTCCGTGGTGTGTGGTTTCCAAAGAGTTACTCCATATGTTCGTTTCACGAGAGAGACATCTCCTTACCTTTCAACTGCTCTCAATATCAAAAGACTCAGAGTTTAATTTCAAACCATTTTGCAAATAGATGTTAAAAACTTATAAACTTCTGCAAAACAAAGAAAGCCACAATCGTACTGTTTTGGTAAATATGTCGGGACTCAAAAGCTATCCGGAAAATTTATCATTTGTTGGAAAACAAAACAATTTACTTAACTTTAATTCCTTACTCTGTTAAACTAAAAGAACTTGTTACAGAAAAACAACAAAATACCTTTCAAAGGCCCTGTAATGTTCTAATTGAAAAAGGAAACAGATCTGTTACTGTACAACAAACATTAATCTTACAATTTGATGACATAGATCTTCTTCTTGTTTGTGCTACTTAATGATAAACAACATTTTACATTGCAGTTCTACTGTCTTGTTTTATCTTGAAATTTTACTAAATTTATAAATATATGACCATTTCATCAACTTTTGCATTCATTCTGCCGCTATCGAGCATTCTCCTATCTCGATTTTGGTGCGAGCTCGTCTATGCTATCCATTCTTATTCTTCGGCTTGCTCGCATCATTCGAAAAGGCTTTTCTTTCTCAGATGAATTTTCATTGAATTTCTTTCCATCAACACCAGACGACGATTTTTTTGCCTTTTCCAACTTCTTTGCCAACTCTGATGGGGTCATTTCAAGAAATTCATTGCCTTCGCTGGTTCTTGTATCAACATCAAGCGTTAACCGTGCCGTTTTCCTTCCAAGAAGCTCCAACGGCGTTGCTAGCTCACTGTCAGAACCGTCGTCTTCAAACGCTTCGGAAAAGCTCAATTTTCTAGGTCTTATTAGGCTTCTGTCCTTTCCCCTTGCAAGCGCACTTTGCCAACGACGCCGTCTTGGTGCCCATGTTATTTCTTTCGTTCTCTGTGAGCTGTCGAAGATATCCCATGCAGTTGCTGGGGTGTTTACATGGCTCTGTACTTCCATTGTAACTATTTAGTATTAAATCTTCTTTACGTTGTTGAAAAGCTCTCTCGTGTTTCTTTCCCTGGTTCGACTGGTGCTCAAACGTGTTCAATGCTGAACCCTTGACTTGACATCTGTTCGTATTTGCTACTACCAAGTCTTGTACAAATGGTTGCAACACCTGGAGCATTAATCAACAACCAAATAATTCCGTTGGGGTTATAAAAACAATCAATTTTTCCCTTTTGCGCTTTCATGCCACATGTATATTTCATACAAAAACAGACCCATGGGACTGCTGCCCCGCAAACATTTCACAATGTAGACATTAACACTGAATTTCTAAAAACAACAAACAGAGGAAATGGTTCGGATATAAGCGTAGATTTAGGGCGTTTGATGGGGTTAAGGCTTCTGCTTTGAGTTTACCTGAAGACTCTAATACTTTCTCAAACATGTAAAAAGTACTAAAATTGTACAAAAGTCATTACTCACAAAATCTTGAAATTATACTAATTGGTCGTCCCATTCATAATTAAAAGATTTCTTATTGGTATTAGCGTTATCAAATATCATTCTACGATGTAATTAAGCATTGGAATTACGACTTAGAAATTTCGATTATTTGGGGATGTGACCACCCCACACCCCCTGGTATCTGCGTTTTGGCTTATTTCTTTCATTTTCTTAAATAACAAACCTGATGAGCGTGAATAATCAAAATAAAAACAATTTCCCCTTACAATGACTACATATCATCATCGAATATCAATCGAATTTTATTTATAAAGAGGATGGTGAGATGAATGTTTATCATGGTGAAAAGGAAATTTACCTTGAGTAGAGAATTCACAATTTACTTTTTAAAGAAGTTTTGATTGGTCTAACTCACCAACAATCTAGTTCGCATTCTGGTGCTTTTGATTTGGACAATCATTTAAAGCTTATCAGCGCCCCCTAGAATAGCTGCTCCCAAAGACTGTCAAAAATAGTTGAGGTTTTTCTTGAAAAGTTGAAGTTTTCTATTTTATTTGAAGAATACCTTTATTTTCTTTCTTTCTTTAAAGTTGGTACAATTTATAGCTATGCACACTCAATCTACTTGAAACCAACTATTTTAAATTACCAACGCTAGATATAATGTAGATCAAATATAGCCGATGTTGTTATATACGTATTCCTTGCAAAGATTACAAGTACAATTGAATGATGTGAATTCTGAGATTTTTTTCTTGAATATTTGTAAGGTAGGAGAGTACTTTATCTCGCTTGGAACTGAGTCCCATATTTGGCTACATCTGTATGACACGGTATTAAATCCATATATGTTGTAATGTGGCTCTGCTGTTTTGAATTGGTAGTTTTTTCAACTGATATGGGCATCAATTTATGGAAGATATTTCATCCATAAAAGGTAGATTCAAACCGTTAAATGTTTTGTAAATTTCTATCACAAGATATTGTAAATTTTTCTTTGGAGAAGTTACTGTTTTATTCTTTCTTAAAAGTTGTTCAAAAGTTGATTCATGATCATCATGAGGTATTCTCATTGCTCTTTCGTGAATCCGGTTTATCTGGCTATTACTTTTCCCACTGCAAAACATCCAAAAAAGGACAATAATTAAAATATGGTAATATGAACATTTTTATTAAAAGAATTCGCTCAGATTTGTCCATATACGAAGCAATCCTGGCTAGAGCGTTTACCTTTTTCCCAGCTTCTTTACAAAAAACTTTGATATGTTCTTCTAATCTAAGTTGATGGTCTAGTGTTACTCCCAAAAGTTTAACATTCTTACTTTCTATTATAGTAGAACCATTTATTTGAATTCTAGATTCCTCTAATTTGATAGTAAATTGAGCTGATTGTAATCTTTAAAGCTGAGGGGAGCATACTAATTGGTCTATAATTCTCTTTACTAGTTGAATCTCCTTTTTTGAAAATAGAGCACACATTCACCATTTTCTTAAGAAAGGGAAATGTTTTATCAGAAAGAGATCAGCTAGTGGTTCAGAGACAACGTCTATTGCCATTTTAAGAACTTTTTGGGGAATGTTATCGGCTCCTCTTGATTTGTCTTTCTCTAGGTTGTAAATTTGTCTTACATCTTCGGAAGTTACATTTTCAAAATTAAACTTAAGAAATCATAAGGGTGCGCTAGTTTTTTTCCTCCTGCTTCATCAGTTATATTGCGACTACCTTTGAGAACCAACCAATCAACAAGAAGCCGATTAAGTTACTTGAGGGCTAGAAACAAAATCCGATCGATCTAATGTAAAGTTTAGACCGGTACCCGAGTCTAAAAATAGCTTTTGGGGGTGTCTTTGAAGTGAGGTTTGCATCTCATCTTATTCAACATGTCAAATTACGCCAGAAAACAAATCTTTCGGTTTATGACATGAATAGCTTAAAAGATATTGAGGAAGACCTAAAAGGGGACTGGGTACAGGTACCCCAGTCTGAAAATAGCTTTTGGGGGCATTTTTGAAACAGGGTATGCATCTCATCTTATTTAGCATGTCAAACTGTGTACTTGTATCAACTTTTATGCTTGTATCATATAATGCACAATTCAACTGCTAAGCGACTGTACTATAAGCAAGCCAATCTTACTTGCTTGTGTAGACTATGCACAACAAAAACTTGCAAGGATCACATTTATCACGAGTAATTTGTTATTGCTATAAGTTGGTTTTAATTAGCTGTTTAGTAGTCATCATTGTGTAAACCAATGTTAAATAAAGTGAGAAAAAGGGGGAAAAGAGAGATAAAAGTCTAGTTTTATGAATGATTAGGTTAGGGAGGGAGGGGAGGAGTTAGAGAGTAATGAAAAAATATTTGGCCGACATAGATGAAAGATGATAGGCTTACATGTATGAAAGAAAATTTGATTGCTATTTTACCTACAGTCAGGCGATTAAACCAACCAACTAACGATTTTGTTGATCAACTGAAATTTGCCGACCAAATCATCAAATATTTGGGGGTATGCTAGCCCCCTAAGCCCCTGCTAGCCACAGATTTGATTTCCCCACAAGGAATATGCTTGCAGTGTTGCTTTTTTTTATTGTAAAAATCAGATCTCTGCAATGTCATGCAAAAGACCCTAAAGTAGACTCTTCAATCGAGCACAATATGAGACAGACTTTCAAGCAGTACACCTTTCTGGGGAGCACTAAAAGAGTTATACAATAACAATGGTATTTTATTTGTCTTTTTTCTTCGTATCAACATAAAAATTTTTGAAGGAACTTCGAAATCAGCAGTGTACACTGCATCGAGTATATACTTGCCTACCAGAAGTCATGTAGATTTTTCTATATAAGGGTAAATTTTTAAATGTCTTGAAAGAGTAACGGAGAATGGCCCTGAGGACCCTTTCTGTGTAGTGTAATTTGAGGTTAAAGCTGAATTGAACTAAAAGACATATTCACTAAAAGGTCTTTATGCAATGTATCTATGTACGTTATAACAAGGGTATGACATTTGTAAGTTCCCCTCCCTGTCCTTTCAATTTTCATCCAACAAAATAATCTGAACCCGATAATTGCATGATGCCCAGTGCCATCGGGACAAAATACATTTGGGGGGGCTGCCTATTGTATTCCTTCTCATTCGGTACACAGTTATAAAGGAAACATACTACAGTTTGACAATTATTAGGGGCTCCAGCCCCCCCCCCACCCACCCCTGTTCGGGCGGGCCTTGTGCCGATATTTTATAGGATTGACCCTACGCACACTTTAGGGAAACTTTCAATCTGCCTCCTTGCAAAATGTTCAGGTCCATGACCGTCATTTTTTCAATTTGCTTTGGAAATTGAATATCGCCACAGTAAACCACTAAAACGCAACTTACAAAAATCTCTCAGAATAGCTGACTTTGCATATAGTGTCCCAATTGTTCAACCTTCAATAATATAATACTAGATAGTCTTCTTGCCTTGGTTTTTCTCCACAAACGACATCTACAAACTTTAAAAGAGATATTTTCTTGCAATTGATGGTATCAAACTTAAATGGTAAAAAACAGCAAAAAGCCAACAACAAAGTATCTTTCAAAAGTAGAATAGCTTCCCATTTTTAGTCCCTACCTAATATAACTTGATGCAAACAATCGTACGTACTTTTAACCCTTTTTTCATTTCGTTTTACTTTATCTCATTTTATATTATTTTAAAGTTACTTTAAACACTTAAAAACCAGTTTTTACTTTCTGCTAATTCTTGCTGTTTTAAAGCTTCAAGTTTATTCCATGTGCCCATCGGCTAATCTATTTAAAATTCATGTTATTTATTGAATTTTTTTGTATGATCCTATCACACAATTTTTATTGATGATTTTGATTAAACAACTTTACAGTGAAGTAACTTGTAATTAGCTCATATGCTAAAAATTTACGCTATTTCCCGTCCCGTCAAAAATTTGATGGGCGTTTTTCTAAAACGAGGTTGCCTCTCTTACATTTCGGTAGAATCATTAAAAGAAGACAATCTAAATGTGTCATGGCTGGCACCCAGTCAAAGTTTGTTGACGAACTTGAAGAAGTTGTAACTTGACGCTGTTTGGTTTCATCTATCTGCCTTTGGACAAATATTCTATATTGATGATTCAAAATGTCGTCAAGGTGTGTGAGTTTCTCCATGTATAACCTTTCTGAGGAAAACGTGTAGTGTAGCGGCGGATGCCTTGCGCCCCGAGAGTAACTCATTCGGGATTTCATTTTATTTCCTGTGTCTAAAGAGAGTTTGGCAGTGTGTGTTGATTTTAGTTTGTTAGAAAAGTTTTCTTGAAATTATTTCTTGTATTAAAGGTCTTCGAGAAAAGGAATCTGTTTGTTTTCATCTTCTAGAAACCGCATTCCCATTATTCTTTCTTTTGAGATTTCGAGGTTCCCGTCTTTGAAGATCGGTCAACCATGATTAAGGCAGTTAGTTTAGCTCAAAATGCTATGTCGCATTTATTTAATACATATTCATGGATATAATCTTGTTTCTTGTATTATTATTTTAAGAATGAGAATTCTTTGTAGCTTAGAAATCCTTTAGCAGGTGATGTGAATAATTTCGTATGCTGGACTAATATTCATAATGGCTGAATATAGACACCCTTTTGAGCAAATAAAAGTCAATTTCAGTGTTTGTTTTAATTTGAATGATAAAAACTGATGAAAATGCATGATTTTCAAATGAGTCTAATGTAATTTAGCCCAGTTAACCTGTTAAAAAGTTTCTCTGACCATATTATAAACACTTTAACATTAGTTCAGTAAAACGGGCACATTTGAACATTATTGGTCCTAAAAAAGGTGCTAGAAAGAAAAAAACCATTATAGGTTAAGTTAAGTGATCATTTTAACAGAACCTTACATGGCACTAGGCGAACCCAGTCTGCAGAATATAGCAGCTGCACATCAGTGGCTGATATTGCATTGAACACAAAAATTTGATATTGCACATCAAATTTACAATTGCATTGTTATGAAATACTTCCATTTGCATGCCCTATTATCAGTGAAAAGAAGCTTTGGTGCAAAACAAAGTCAAAGTTTGTGCTGAGGCCAACCTGGCACCAGAGTAATAGGAAGGGATCTGAGGCAAGGGAGGCAAACCTTTTAGATGGCAAAGAACCAACCACACCTGTGCACTCCTGTGCTCTTCTATCCCTAGTGACACCTTGATTTTGCCAAATTGCAACTAGTTTGAAATATTTGTCATTTAACCAAACCAATGTACTTAGTGCACTGAGGTATGATTCTCCCTTTCTCTGCTTCCCCTGTCGGCCATTTCATGAGTCTTCCATTGCAGCAAAAACATTTACATTATTTATGAACCTGAAAAATTGTATTCCACTTTTATAACACAGTTGAGCACTCTCCAGTTTCACAGTTGGTCAAATTGCTCTTTTATCTATTTTGTTAAATCTTGACACATAGTAAGTCATGACATCAGCTAAAGGCTCATTTAAAGTATATAGGCTTAGAAGATTTCATTAAATTCTGGAAAATCTAAAGGCATAAAGAGAGTCAAAAAATTTTCTTAGGGTATGGACCCCAGCTCCTTCCTCTGCTACCCCTACTTTGAACTGCCAATATTTGCAAGATCAAGATAATGGACTTTTTTATCATTGTGGTGAACAGGTTATGCATATTAACTTTGACTTAAGTAGAGTGACCTTTAGTAACAAATTATTATATATATATTAAGTATGCTGTTAAGAGAAATAGTGTGATGTTGTATGGTTTTCCAAATTTGCATTTTTCTCTTTCAAAGGAGCTTGAAGAAACTCAGCGAGGAAAGCTTGACTAGACCACCAGAGGAAGTTTTTGATCTATTAGAAAAGCTGGGTGAAGGGTATGTTAATTTCAATCACATTTGTATAAAATTTATTCAGACACCCTTCAGAGTATAAAATATCAGAACATAGATGGAAACTCTACACTAGGAAATATACGTACCCTTTTTTCAAAGCAATTTTTAAGTTTTGTACCACCAAAAGATTGTTTAAAATTTATTTCTATTTTGCCTGCTAAGTTTTTTAGAAATATGGCAGAGGTAAGTGAATTGGCTATTACATATTGCTCAGATGATGATTAAATGCATTTAACAATATTTTGACAGTTGTGGTCATTATTTGACTGTTTTTTGAGAATATTTGGTGTACTGAGAGATATAATGCATAGTTGACAGGATTGGACAAATCTAGTAAAAGAGTGATCCCCCATTGGGAGCAGGGGCAGACACTTGGTCAAATATTTGGGGGGGGAGCAAGCCTATTGTTTTAATAAGATGATGTCACATTTCCCATTGTTTGAGAACAAACGAGCATTGTCCTCTAAAGTATTGGGGGGCGGTCGCCCTCCCTCGTCTCCCCCCCCCCAAGTGTCCGCCACTGGTTGGGAGACTAGAAGCTCTTTCAGTGGTGTCGTGCATATGGCCTGTGGTCTCCCAAAACAGCTCTGGTGATAGGGATGGACATTTCAAGTAAAAGATTGGTCACCCGGCAGTTACCCTGTGTAACAATAAGTGTTCTTCTGCAGATAAAAACCCCATTGTTTGGGGTGTGCGGGAGGGGTGCTGCCCAATTGTAAAATTACTGCACCTGGTTGGAACTCCAGCTTTCTGCATATTACTTTTTCAAAATAGAATTTTACTTAAAGACATTCATGACTATTAGCAAAATGATTACTGATCATACGAAATTGATAGACAAATCAAGATATTTGCCTGTTGTTTATTGTCTGTAAACTAGAGGCTTAGTTTAATGTTGAATTGAATTGAGACAGAAGACTAATTGTTTTGATATCAATTTAGACACATTACCTACAAAATGATACCAAAAGCAAAAATGTTTCATTTTTATATGAAACATTGTCTCATTTTATTTTCAAGGTCATATGGCTCTGTATTTAAAGCAGTCCACAAGGAGTCTGGGGAGGTCCTAGCAATTAAACAAGTTCCAGTTGATACAGACTTACAAGAAATTATTAAAGAAATAAGTATCATGCAGCAATGTGACAGGTTTGATTCAAGAGATCAAATATTATCTTGTTTTTTTCTTAACTAGCATTTATAATTTTAGATATGATTCAGTCACTTTGATATTTATTCATTTAGGTTCAATTTCACAGCTTAAAAAGTTTTGCTTTTTAGAGTTGAATTTAAGATTCAAGTGTTTGTAGTTTATATGTGAAATTATTAATCTGCTCTTATCTATTTTGTTATTCCTTATCAACTGACAACATGCATCAACACCTTTGGGCTCTTTTAAACAAAGTTTTAGACTCCTAATTTCATTCAAGACCTGGATACAGAAACACAAAACCTTTTCATTTTTAGAATTGATAGAGAAAATGTCTAACAAAAAAGTCTATTAGAAATCTCCTTTGTTTATTTCAGTCCATTTGTTGTCAAATATTATGGAAGCTACTTTAAAAATACAGATTTATGGGTATGTGCTGTATTATCTTGATATGACTTTAATGACATTACCTCTTATCAGTAAATTTTTGTCATGACTTTCAAAATATTTGCAATTAAAAGTTTGTCAGTATGTGTACTGTTACAATAAATGTATGCAAATACAATTTTGTTAAGCAAACCTGTACATTTAGCATATTATGTGGTTTTTTAAGAACACATTGTTAGCGATAAATTAATGCACACAGTTATCTGTAAATATTGCCATTGAAAATTAACAAACCAAATAATTTGGAAAGAAAGCCCAAAGCAGCGACTTGCTGCCTAGTTACCTATTTTTTCTATTCATATTTAAACATCACAACTCTGATTTTTAATCTTTCTAAAAGCTTAACACATGCCCCTTCTTGGAAGCTTTCAGAAAAAACCTGTTTTACAGTTATCAATATGTTGTAATTGGTTAATGAAGTAATATGGCAAAAACTGGTTCATATTTGCTTGTTTTCATCTTGAATGAATGCAAATGTGTTGAAATCATTTCACATGTGTATAAGATCATTTTGTGTTTTGCAGATTGTAATGGAGTACTGCGGTGCTGGGTCTGTGTCTGATATCATGAGGCTAAGAAACAAAACAGTATGTGTCTAGTGCTGTATTTAAACTAGTTGGAATTAATGCTACAATTTACCATTTCTGGCCTATATGCTATCACAATCTTCATGTTGAAAAACATAGTGAAAATCTAAAGACCTAGATTTAGGAATATAGGAAGATATGACACCTCATATTTTTTAAGAGTTGGTCAGTTGGTCCACTAAATTGTAAGTTGTGTGGTAAAATTGCCTGATGGTAAGTTCAATAATTGCTATTTTCTGTTCTTGTCTTCATTTATTTATGTTTCTCTGTTGACACCCCACAATCTGAAGGTCAAGCAATCATCTGTTATTAAGCAAGTAGGACTGCCAAGATAAGATAGCATATCTCACACAGTTAGTTACTGTTCATGAAATTTGAAAGGAACAGGATTGGTGCTGTGGGATAAATATCATGCGATTGTTTTGCCCTTTTTTGTCTGGCAAATACAACAGTTAAAAGAAGGCAACATATTAATCATATGTTTATTGATCAGCTAAAAGTTAATTGCCAGATGTTTTTAGCCAGTTGAGTCTTTGTGAATTGCCTGTGATGTTCTTGTTCTAAGTTCCACCAAGAAAAGACATTATGTATGGCAAGCATGTCTATGCCCATATGATTTGAATTTCAACAATTTGCTGGTGAAACAGAAAATAAAATGTCTGGTAATGGGTTTTAATGGGTTTAAAGTCCTTTTTACTGTCTTTATGCAAAGGATGATATCATAAAATGATGTTTTATAATCAATTGCAGTTGAAAGAAGACGAAATGGCCTGCATAGTGAAGGATACATTGAAGGGATTAGAATATTTACATTTTAGACGAAAAATTCACAGGTAAGCTAAAGTTATGTTAAGTCTAGTGATGAAGTAGTAAAGATGGACATTCCAATGGAAGTACTATTGGCAACAAACAATATTTGCTAAAATAAATTTCCTTGCATTTGGCTTTGAAAAAAGCAAATATTTTATAATGTATTGGCTAAATGCTATTTCGTCTGACACCCCTCAGAGCATAAGATGTCAGAATAAGGGTCCGAAAGAACACGAGGAAAATATATACTCAGTTACACAAGACCGGTATAGTTGTCTGATCAGTGGCGCGCGCCTAAAGAAAATTTACCACTGGAGTCCAGGAGAGAAAACGAACTCCTTCTGTCTACACAATAGCGGCTTTCTCGTTCATAGATCAAATAAAAAACTGCTAGATGGACAGACGACTGGGCTCTGCCATTTTTCTGAAACATGTCGTCATTAAAGAGTTTTGCACAATTTGGGTTATCTAAAAGATGTTTACAGGTGGTAGAATCACTTGTTTTAACGGTGTTTCTAAACCTACAAGATCTAGGAGGCTGTTCTCTTTGGGGGGTGGGGGGTTTCTTATGCTCTGATGTTTTTTCTTCATCACTTTTGCTCTGAAGCCCCGTAGGCCGGGGCGAAATATTAGCCTTCACTAATTTAGGTGTATTTATTGTTGTTCGTACTCGTCGCATTGCGGTGTTTCTTATTTGCTACATTTTCATCGATTTTTCGCCGCAATAACTCTTTGGAGTCCGTCGAGCAGGCTGCTATCGTGACCTTTTCTTTATTTACACATTTGTTTCTGATGTTGGAAGGAACATGTTGTTTTATCCTATCCCCCAATTCTTGTTTAGTGCGTCCTACGTATCGACCACTCTGATTTTCATTTGCATAGAGAACATTTCCTAGCACTAAAATCTCTACGGGCTAACGATGACATATTTGAAAATGGCTTTGAAAAATCAAACATTATTCAACATACTAAAAGCTTTTTCGTCTGACACTCCTCAGAGCATATAGGCTAGCACTCCAAAGACGTTTGTTGGAACTGGTCAACTCAAAAGTGTTGGCTACAGCAATTTATGATAGGATAAGACCCTCGGGCTCTCAACGACCACAAATGTATGGCCTCCCTAAAATACACAAGCCGAACGTCCCACTTAGACCTATCTTGTCTATGATTGGTTCAGCATAGCACGAACTGGCTAAGTGGCTTTCTGAAGTTTTGGACCCCTGTTCTTCAAAAATATTCAAAACATTGCAACAAGGATTCGTTTACGTTAGCTGAGTTCATGCAAAACTTGAACATCTAAAACGAAACATCTTTCATGTGTTCTTTCGACATTAGTAGTCTTTTCACAAATGTCCCTTTGAGTGAGACCATCAAAATATGTGCCGACGCTTTGTACCGGAGCGAGCTTAATAGCCCACCATTCCCAGAGGAAGTAGTCATTGAACTGATGGAAACTGCAACACGTTCAGTTGAATTTAGTTCTAACAATGAAATGTACCGACAAAGGACCGCAGACAGGATTTAAAGGCCCGGGGTCAAAACGAAAGATAGAAAGCAAATGGTCCGAGGAAAATTTTTGAGACGATGGTTGCTAAAATTGCGTCTATTTTGGTTGCTGAAATTGCGATGGTGGCTATTACTTCTTTGGTAATTTAAAGGGGGCCGATTATAGGGGGGGGGGGGGGCAAAAGACGCAAAACCGTGCAAAAATCCACCAAATGCCGCAATCCGCAATGAAATTAAGAGCGCCTGTATGGGAAAATTGAAATATGAAATAATTAAAGTTTTCGGGGAGAAAATATAACTATTTAGATTTTTTGGTTTTGAAATATGAAATAACTTTGGTTCCCAGTATGAAATAACAAATAACTGAATACATCTTTTAATGTTGTGTTAGAATTATCTATTTGATAACAGCATTGACTCAAGGGTTGCTCTTTTAAAACGTTTAAACTTTTTTGTGGCATTTTCTCAAAGGAGGCGCTTAAAAGAAGAGGCGGCCTTTTATACTTCACGATTGTCTATAGCATAGAATCTACCGCAAATAGTTTTGGCTTATATTATCTCAACAAAATAGACGAGAACATCAAATGGCATCATAAAAATGTTTTTATCTACATTAATTGTTCCACATCTTTATACTATGAATTCTTTCTAAGACCACTAAACAACAGTTTTGTAAACCATTTAAGTTGCAGGATTTCCCGCGAAGTTATTCTTATTTTAAACAAATTAGACGAAGCACGCAATACACCAATTCAACTTACAGCCTCATTTCTGCGTTAAATCTACAATACAAGCACAAACAATATGAAAAAAATTGTATCCAGCCTAAAAAGAGGCCGTAAGTCGAATTGGTGTATACTTGAGACAAGCAAGTAACCGATCTCTCATAATGTCAAAACAAATTGTTTCTGACCATACTTTGTATTTCAATATGGCACCAATAAACAATGCTAAAAATTGATAGATATTATGTTTTTGATGCAAGACGAAGTAACTATATTAGATCAAACTATAAGGAAAGATTATGAAAAGCCACGTGAAGGCAACCGTAAAGAGAAATTGGCCCACTACAGCTCCTGTTTTTTCACACTCGATGAGTACCCCTTGAAAAGACACCTAAATTATACTCTTTAGAAACATGTAGTCAATCTCTAGTATTTATAACGATTTCTTCTTGAGAACGCCGAAAGTGTGGATTTTGTTTAGTTTGAGCTTTGAATGAACTTTATTTTAGCATTTTTTCTTGCTAACTTATGCATCCAAGACTGCAAGTGACTAGAAATAACAGTATGACTGTAGTATGAAAAATTGATCAAACAACTGAATTTACTGGTTATAAGGGCTCTTGGCGGTTAGTAGAGCCAAAGAAAATGTCCTAAAATTCAAAGTTAAAAAATCCTTCAGGCACATTGTCTCTCCCAGGCATGTCTATAACTGGCCCCTTCAGGTTGTATCCTCCACGCAAAGAACTCCAGACTATCAGTTCAGTTTTATCTCTGAACAAGCTTAAGCATTTGAATTTGCAACGCTTATTTCCCAATATTTTTATTGCATTAAGTTTGATTCTGACTTTGCCTTCTAGTGTTGCATCAGACGAAATATCTTCCAGTAAGCTCAAATTCATAAAGTATTATCTTCGCTTTATCATTGACCAAAACAGGCTTAGCTCACTGGTTTCAATGTCCATGGAAACTGAAATTGCGGGAAAACTTGACTATAGCTCCATAATTAACCTTTTTACAGATGCAAAGTCTTGAAAATTGTTTTGTTAACTATCTAGAAAATTACCGAAAGCTACTAGCTCTGTTAGTGTTACATAAATGGGGTTAATACTATTACTGCTTCTACCTTATTTTATTTTAAAGGCTTTTGCGACTATTGTTTCTATTATTGAAAGGTTTTGATAATGCAGAAGCTGAATTGCTACTTATCAACTTTTGACTAAGTTATTATCTGTGGGCCTATAAAGTCATGGGCCCCCGTGTCAGTGATCCCCCTGACCCCCCCCCCTCTCCTCAGCACTGGCTATGGGTAGCCCTCTGGGACCTGCCTTGGCCAATATCTTTGTTGGCTTTCATAAAGAGCGTTTGTTCGACTACGACCAAAAGCCAGGTGTCTATTTTCGGTATGTGGATGACACATATACCATTTTCAAAACAGAGGCTGAGTGTGATATTTTTCTAAAACACCTTAATAGCCTACACCCAGCCCTCCTGTTTACATTTGAAAAGGGAGAAAATGATTCCATGCCATTTTTAGATGTTTTGGTCGAAAAGTCTAGCACTGGATTTCTTACCAGTGTATATAGCAAGCCTTCTTTTACCGGTCAGTACATACGCTGGAATTTTTTCATTCAACTTCAGCATTTGCATTTTGCCTAAAACAACGCAAAGTCAACCTTGTCAAAACTTTATTACATAGGGTACTTATGATCTGCTCAAAATCTAAACTGCACGCTGAAATGGAAAAACTTAAAACGATCTTTCTGGACAACGGCTATCCAGAAGACGTCATTTTATCTTATACTAAGGAGAAGATCGCAAGTTTTTCGGCTGTTCAAAAGTTTGGTCCGTCATTTATGAATTTATGTGCCAGTGTGATTCTGGCCACGTAGGACGCACAACCCAAAGATTGGGGGATAGGATAAAACAGCATGTTCCTTCCAACATAAGAAAAAAACTGCCCCTCAAAGAGAACAGCCTCCTCGATCCTGTAGGTCTAGAAACACTGTTAAAACAAGTGATTCTGCCATCGGTCAACATCTTTTAGATAACCCATATTTTGTTAAACTCTATAATGACGACATGTTTCAGATAATTGGCAGAGCCCGGTCGTCTTTCCATCTAGCAGTTTTTGAATCGATCTACATGCGGATGAAATAGCCGCTATTGTGTAGACAGAAGGAGTTCGTTTTCTCTCCTGGACTCCAGCGGTAATTTCTTTTTAGGCTCGCGGCACTGATTGGACTGTGCTTGCGTTTTTCTGATTGGCCTCTTTCGATCCACAACTGGGTATATATTTTCCATCGTTTTCTTTCGGGGCCTTATTCTGACATTCTATGCCAAAATGTTATAGAATGTTTGCTTTTTTCAAAGTCATTTTCATGTTTTGTACAGCAAAAAAAACTTTCATCGTATACTTATGAGTCTATGCCCATTGCCTCTATTGCCTATTGCATACACTTTTTGGTGTTTAGAACAGGATGGTTCTAGGTTGCTGTCCTGTTCTATTAACACTTAATTACAGTCCGGTAGTAATTTTCATTAAGTCTAAACAAGTTGGATCAAGACTATCTCAGATTTCCAGAAGTATTATTGGTTACTAATGTATTTACATAATTCCCAAAAACAAGAATACTTCTAACCTATTATTTTTTTAATACTTTATTATCATTTGTTATTTTATCTCAGGGATGTCAAGGCAGGGAACATTCTCCTAAACACAGAAGGATATGCAAAATTAGGTAAAAGATTGATTCATCTATGAAATATATACAAATCCAATAGCAGCAGTTGAGCTTTTGTGTTCAAAAGAAAGTTGCTCGTGAGCATTCCGGTATAAGCATGCAGTTTAGTTGCAAGACACACAGTCACAAAGACGCATCTCCACATGTTTACTTGCCAACATGTCCACATGTTTGTTTTTTCCACCTTTGCTTAAAAGTAAACATAATAAAACTTTTTATGGTATCATTGTTGCGTATATATGATTCCATAAGGGCGGCAACATTTCATTATGGCGGATTTCGCAATAAACGAAGTCCCTGCGTCTGTTTTCTCTGGGTGTCCTGTGGTTACTTTGCGCATGGCAAGTACATTTTTCCTATCTGTTACTTGCCAGAGAACAGCTTTGTATGTATGATCAGGAAAAGGCATATCAATCTGTCACTCATTTTGATGAAAAGTCTTTATTATCCTTCAAATAAGAAAATGATATTTTTTGTTAAAAAATCTCAAAATTTATGTCCGGGAATAAGAAAGTTTCCTTTATTTTCTAGCGGATTTTGGTGTTGCTGGGCAACTAACGGTACGTTGCATGAATAATATTCAGTTTGAATTATTGTTAAGTTCTATTTGTTATTCTTAGCCTTTAACAAATGAATATTTAATTTAGAATGTAGCAAGAATAGACGACCAAATGAAACGTAGATGAAAAAAATTGATGCAGGATACTTTTTTAATGCGTATTCTGAGCTTTTATTAATTTGTGTTGTTAATTTGCCTGTCCTGGAACAGGTTAATACGATAAAGGTTGCCGATAACCTAAAATTTAATTTTTGCTCCATTGAACGGATGACAATTAATATTTGATAGGATTTATTTGAAGAAGAGTAAGACAAAATTTCAGCGCGATTGTTTGAGAGAAAGATCATGGAGAAAAATATTCATTTTCTCAACCTGCTTTTAATTTTTTTCAACGGAAGACAAGAGTACGTCTGTATACTTGATTGTGTTGGCTGTCCGGTGTGATGTTGTTTCTGTTAAAATCTAATTTAAGTTAACGGAAATAGTTATCTCAACATTGTGAAAATCTCTAATTAGCGAATTAGGAAAGTATAGTGTTTAACCAGAACGTTTAGCCATTATAATATTTAATCGTCCAATTCTTTTATGAAAGGTTTTAATTGATGTGAAATCATTGTGGTTCTGGAGTGCAATGCCGAGAAATGTCGAAAGATCCCTGCGCATAAGCTCAGTCAACTTCCCCCTTTATTCAACGATTGTTTGACGCATTATTGTTGTAGTTTTACCAGCGAATGTCGAAAGAAGCAATTCTGCTTCCTTATTCCCAAAAAACTGTATTAACTCAGCACTATTGCAAATTGGTTCATTTTAGGACACAATGGCAAAACGAAATACTGTTATTGGGACACCGTTTTGGATGGCACCTGAAGTAATTCAGGTATCTTGTCACCCAGTTTGCTTTTCTATTGCTTATTCCATTTTTTGCCCTTTTCATTTCATGTTTTTATGAATCGTTTTAAGTTTAAACTGACTGCAGTTGTCAATAACTGGCTAGGCACAAGATAAGGAAGAACTGAATGGCAATATTAATTATTTTAGCTAAGCTGCTGTTTAAAATTTTTGTTTCTCTATTTCTGATTATGAGAGAGTATCAGAGTAACATGATTTCAATCTTGAAACAAATATGGGATCTTAGTTTCCCGGATATTTGGTTAGCTTTGAAACTTATTCGTCTTTTTGGAATTTATGACGGGTTTTTTGGAGACTTCTTTTTGTTATGATGTCTGTATTAAGGATTCATTCATAATTTTTTTAATTAGGAAATAGGATACGATTGCAAAGCTGATATTTGGTCACTAGGAATAACTGCATTGGAAATGGCTGAAGGCAAGCCTCCACATGCCGACATCCATCCAATGAGGGTAGGTGCAGCTTAAATGCGATTCTATTTGTCTCGTTCTATCTGTGAATTTCTCTGTGTTGTTCAAGGCAGGGACAGTTTTTACGCTCAAAATTTCATCTTCAATAAAGTACTTTTCATGCATCCAAGGTATTATTTATTTATAGATTCCATGTGACCGTAAAGGTTCGAAGAAAATTTCTTGTGATAGAGCTGTTTGGAATTTGTGACATTGAAATTCCCCATGTATGCAAAGAAAGTTGTGTTGTTAAGACAAGAAAAAGATATATAAATACAAAAAAGAATTTAAGATGTGTTGAGAAATGTTTTGCTGGCGCATTCTTCGTAAAAGTCAATGCAAAAATTTCTTGTGAGAATGAAATAGTCGCGTGGTCATGGAGAGAATAACAGTTGATTGGTTCCTTGTTTATAATCAATCAGCGGTCGCTAACCGTTCCCATAGTTGGGAGAGTCCAGAAGGGTCAATTCCCATTTTTCCTGTAAACGTTTCACGCTTTACCAAGCTATCTTAAAGTATTCTAGTGCGTCAGCATTGTTTTGAGGTCACAATGCGAGATAATGGTAAGACTGGAAAGATGAAAACCCAAGAAAATGCAAGGCCTTGAGAAGATTTCTTGAAAATTCCTCTTTTTGCACAACATGTACAAATGCTTTAATAAAATCCAAAAGATGAAAAATACTTTGCTGAAAGTCAAGAAAATAGTGGCCAACGAAGTTCGCTGATAAAAACCGATTTCAGTTATCAACCTTGGCCTAGACAATCCCCTGATTCTAACGTTGGTTAAAAACGCCTGTGTGAATTTTGATTCACTTCACTTTCGGTGTTGGTCATTATTTTTCGAAGCAAAACTTTTTAACGATGTTTTTCTTTCAAACAGGCGATTTTCATGATTCCAACAAAGCCACCGCCCACTTTCAAAAAGCCTGAAAAATGGAGTGATGACTTCATCGATTTTGTGACAAAATGTCTCGTTAAAATACCGGATGACAGGGCGTCAGCAACACAGCTTCTGCAGGTAAGAACTGCTGTACATTGCTGGATAATTCATGGGATTTATATGATATAATAACGTTTTTCTGTAAGCCAATGGATTTTAGTGTGGGTATCAAGTTTCATAGTATATTAGCATTGCTTTGATTCCGTGTATGTCACTAGGGGCTAGATCTTATGTTTACTTTTTGCTTAAAGATATGCTTCCTATTAATGGCGGACCCCTCCTAGTTCTTGACAGGATCGATGTAATGTTTTTTTCTAAGCTCGATAAGTAAATGTTAGGAAAGGGGTTTAATTGCAAAGTATTGTTTGTGATGTAATGTAGTTCTTAGATTTCAAAGCTGCCTTTATGGAGAAACAGTTAATCACGGGTTTTCCCTTTTGGTAAATTTGGTGTTTTTTTAATTGGTACACGTGCGCGGCCTAAAATGTTATTTGGTTGCCAAGCACTTGCTCGACAGCGTGAATGTGAAGCCCAGCAAATACCTCCTTCCAAATCCAGAGTTGAAACATAGGTGCTTTAAGGTGCTTTTAGCAGAAATGTCAACATTGGACTATAGGGAGGGGAAAGCGAGGGGTTTCAAATCCCAAAACCGTCTGTCCTAGATTGTAGATGTGCCAGTTTATAGTCATTTTATACCCAGCAGATTTTATAGCATTTCAACCTCAGAATTCTACTTTGTCATCGACTAGTCTTTCAATTTCAGCATCCGTTTATTAAGTCTGCAAAACCGGTTAGCATTTTATCTACGATGTTAGCAGACGCAGTAAGGATACGCGAAGAGTTAAACGACGAAAGTGAAGAGGACTCTATCGATGGACTGGAAAATGATACGGTATGCTGTTCAGTTATTTACTTATCCAAGCCATTTCCTTGCTTTACCCCTCTATGCGATTCAACACCTCACCAACGTGATAACCAATTAAGCCTAGTCTGCACTGTCAGTTATCTGATCGGAAGTTGAATTGAATCGCTATTTTCTAGCAACCATGACGCGAGCAAAAGGGAGAATGAAGAAACCGACGAAACATCTAATTAACCACCGTTTGAATAAGATCTAATTAACGGGTTTTGGGGGCAGTGACCCCCAAGACAAAGAGACAAATCTAGAGGAATAAGTCATTTAATATTTTATTGAAACTGTTGCATAGTTGCCAAGTTTCGGCGAATAAAATACTGGAGATTTGACTGCTGCGCAGCAGCACTGTGTAGCTATGGAGGAGCTTAAGATATACATCTGTCAAGTTCGAATGTTCGAAACTCGAAGTTCATTGGACTTGTCAAGACTGGATTCATGGAATATTAACTCAGCTTTACTGCATTTCTTGAGACCAGTAGTCGGCTGGGATTGTCTGGTCAACTCAGACTGGGAGAAAGCTTGTCAATTGAACCACAATAATAATTGAACCTTCACCGCCTATTAAATTTAGAAAGAATTTGTTTAGCTTTCTACCATATTTTGAAACGCTCACATGTTTCTTATATCTCTTCAGTCATCATAACGGAGACTTCTTTAGTAGACGTCGTTCATAATTTCAATGTTTTAATGTTTTCAAATTCTAAATTGTTTGAACTCGTCTTTGATGTGCCAGTTGAAGCGGAATGAGTTTGAGTAGAGCAGTTCTGACATGAGCCCAATTTTAATCGCGTACGATCTACATTAGGTACCATTGGATTCTCATTTCAAAATATAATATTCTTCACAGGGTGAAGATTTGAGTGGGGAAGTAGGAGAGGCTGGTACCATGGTGTGTCAAGACGAGTTTTACACCGCACAGGAAAGTCTAGGAACTATGATCGTTAATAACAGTGGTAAAATGGATAGCAGTGATGGTACTATGATGATTGCAAGTGATTCAGGGACGATGATTGAAAACACAGGGACAATGATTGAAAACACTGGTACTATGATTGAAAACACTGGTACTATGATCGAAAATGATTTAGGGACAATGGTGATTAATGATTACACTGATGGGAGTGATTCAACTATGATAAGTAAGTTACTCGTTGGAGAAACTGGTTTGTTGATCAAGTATTTTCTACATAGCAGAAAGTTTTGTAGTAATTATGACTTGATATTGAATTTCAGTTGCATAGTATCCTTGTGTTAGATGACTTGATTAACTTAATGATCATCTCTTGATAGCTTATTTAGATTTCTTGACGATATTAGTAGGCACATGTCAAAATGTTTGAAAGTCTAGGCCATAATTTTGTGTAAGTTTTTCCCCCAGTTATTATGGAGTCTATCTTCAAGGTTCGTTTCGAATTTCTGTGACCATAGCTAATTATCCATCAATGTAAATACCACCAAACAGCGAAAAAAAACCCTTGGTCCCGAATTGCTTCTCTGCGCTATAAATCGTTTAGAAGTAACCTCCAACAACAGACATATCTCGGCAACAGACAGTAACTCTGGTCGTTTAGAAGTGACCGAGTGGTTCTATTGAAAGCCAGAGCAGGCTAGAGCTAGTAGCCTATCAGTACCTGTAGATTGTATGGCAATACTTTCAATGGATACTTGATGAAAGAAATTCCCGTTCTCGCCAGCTTTAGGCTTCCTGGTCATTGCTTCTCAGAACTCATTAGTTGGTTGGGCATCTTTTGATTGATGGATCTTTTATGTCAATAAGATTCAATACTGGATTTTCTGCTGAAGTCACGTGCCAATATACAAGATCGCACAAGTTGTTCCTACAGACCGTGATTTTTTAATTTCATGTTTGTTGATGGGATACAAAGTATTGACGTCATTATAGCTAATTTAAGCTTATTCATGTGTCGAAATTCAGAATTTTCAGCTAAATAGAAAATCGTTTGCTTTGTAGGTGTAAACACGGCTGTCCAAGAAGTGAAACCTCAGGAGTATAGACCGGCCTTTTTAGATCATTTTGAAAAGCTTGAAGAAAATCAAAGGAATTTGGATGGCAAAAAGAGAAATAAAGGCAATGGAATTCGACCTGATGCAAACTCGCAGTTTCCAAAGAATTTCTTAGGCCCTGTAGATTTTGATTTTGTAAGTATTTCTGCTTGTCATCCATGCGATCGCATCTTGTTGTAGTAGAAAGCCTGTTTTCGCTTTGGGTTACATTTTATCGCATAACGTGGCATGTTTCCCCCCTACGTTACATTGTATTTCAGTAGACCTCTTTAAAACTTATTTCGCGGGATTAAACTTTCGCTGTAGGATATCTTGCGATATGTCAGACGGAAAGATTATGGAGCTAACTCTAACAAATGAACTAGAAAATTTGTTTTGAGCAGAACCTATGTTCTAAGGAATAAGATAATTTGCGTTCAAGGTTTAGCTTTTTAGGTTTTTGGCGATATTTTGATAGGTCTTTGCGTCTTTCGCGACTCTTCCAAATCTCCGATATCCTATTCAAACCGAGATCAAAAGGGCTTTTTATAACAAGAGTATCAACATTATAATATCATAGGTAATAATTTTTGGTTTTCAGTTGTTGTGTACGCTTTGCTTAAACCAAGGGCTATTGTTGTTGGCGTAAAATTGAACTCTTGGTTATATTCTGACGAGTCGCCGTGAAAATGCCACATGACTGTGCTTTTTTTGGTACCGGGAAACGATTTTTTCATGAAATTCAGATAAACTAAATATTTCTGCAGCTTTTATCATTCATTTTGTAAGGGATGTAAAGTTTGAAATTGTTAGAGTGTGAACAAGGAACCTAATGCTGATATATTTTGTATGTTGCAGCTTAAATCACTAACATACGAAGAACTTAATCATCGTATGGGCTCACTGGATCGAGACATGGAACGCGAAATCGAGGATCTTAGGAAGCGATACCAAGACAAAAGACAGCCGATTCTTGATGCAATGGAAATGAAGAAGAGACGTCAGATGAATTTTTGAGTGAGATTTTTGTAATATTAAAGTTTACTGTAAAATGTTTAAATAATATATCTCTCGTTGGAATTAAGGCTCTCATAGATCAAATTTATCATAGAGTCGGATTAGTAGAATTTTCACGTTTTATAGAAAATTTTTATGTCTTGTGTGTTGTTTATTTTCACATTTGCTTTTAGGTGTTCAATATTGTGTATCGCTGTCATAATGCGTTGTATGGTAGGGGCGATTAATTTGATTTGTTAATGGACGTAAAACGTATTATGACCCCTCAATTTTCATTGCTCTTTTGTGAAATAATAGCATTTGTAGAAGATATTACCCTGCATTCGCTATTCTTAGAAATTCACCGAGTATGCTGAGATATACTCAAAAAAATTTGAAATTATTTGCCGTCCTTAGCTTTACTGTTAGTTTATTCGTTGCATCGCTGACGTCAAAATCAGAACACCTCACTAACGTGACAATTTAAACAGATAGCTACATAATCTCGGAATTCCTTGTTTCCAAATACCGTTATTTGATTATATGAATGGGAGAAATCCAGTGGCGGAGAAATCCACAGGGTGTACTTTCCCAGAAGTCGATGTTCTACTTTCAGGAAATCCGTTGAGAAACCTTTTTGGAGGAGGGGGGCTGTTAGGTGGGCTAATCAGATCGATTTTGATTTTTGCACTTGCAAAAAAGCCACCATAACGAAAAAAGCTGCTTGAGAAAGTTGCTTGCTCTAAAGTAGAAAAAAGATAGATTACTGTACTAAATTACGAAATAGATAAAAAAATACCAAAAAGACCTTTCCAAGAGTTAGAAGGGCGTGGCCGAGAAAATTTGTTTCGTCCACCCCAGTTTTTTTTGAGCTGGCGACGTCACTGGAGAAATCTTTTCTTGTAGTCTAAATATAGGAACATCTGCAAGTAATCAGGGCCTACGCCATAAGTTTGCAATTGACAGGGGGGGGAAGTCTAGCAAAAGTAGGGGACCAAGGCTTTTTCCTCTTTTACTGCAGCTTTAAAACTACATGCTTCGCAAAAAGTGTGGGGCCATGGCCCCTCCGGCGCGGGCCTTGAGTAATGTGAAATGTTTGTTTTGTGACTGCCCTGTGGTATTTATGAGTTTAAAAGCAAATTAATGTGTGTTCTATAGACTGTTTTGTTTAAATAAATGTTTTGTTGGTTCATATTTGTTTCTCATTTTGCGTCGATTTGGTTAATACGTTAATTATAAACATTCATGGTTCGACTGAGACTCGTATAAACTTGGGAAGACTGAACCTTGAAATCTCCCCCTTTTATTGAGATGAGCAATTTTACTAATTAAGTTGTAAGAAAGATCTCGGAGAATCAAAGTTTTGCCTGACACGGCATCCCCGTACAAATGAAATTAAAGTATTCATCTATATTCGAAGAAGGCATGGAAGAACGTAAATTCAGCATAATAATGCACATTTCATCTGACACTGCACGGATTGGTCAAAAACAGGGATCTTATCAATGTTACTTTCACGTTTCTGGATATATGTTTTTCTTATGTTTATTTATTATCAGATGTTTATTCTCTAAGGAATATCGAATGAAAGTACTTTAGTATGCTAAGTTTTATGTTTTCCGTGCTATCTTCAAGTTTTGCGATGCCAAAGGCCATTCCATTGTAGCGAACATTACAATATTCAGTTTTGATAACTAGATCTTAAGGGGGTGTGCATTTTTCAGTTTGCTTTGGTTTTGCTTTAACCTCTTAGAAAGTCTGCTTTGCTCGTTCGAAGTTTTTAGTCTGCTAATATTTTTAATTTTGTTAGAAATATGATCATTGACAAAAATTATATATAGGCATAGAAGCAATTATTTTCATGCCAAAAATATATTCGATCATCAAAAATTTTGCGAAGATTTTAGGAAAGCTTTTCAGAATCGTTCATGTGCACTTACCTGAATTGAAATAAATTACTAGATATTTTTAAAATAGCTTTTATCATAAGCAATCTGTAGCACAAATCGTTCATTTTGAAAGCGGTAGGGATTTTCAACATGTTGCGTTGCATGCTTAAAGACGTAATACTAACCTTAAACTATGCTTTTTCAATATTTGTATTTGTAAATATTTTTCATTGAAATATATTCGTTTCACATGCATCATTTTTGCTATAACTTTCCCTATCTATGCAAAATTCTCAGCATTGGGGCACCTTCCTCGTTTAACTTTGGAGGGGAGAAGTTGTCATAATTTCACTGTTTCGCGAGCTGCAAGCAACGTTGTGTTTCAAATTTCCGAAAAATAATGACAAACACCTTTCAGTTTTGGATCGAAATAGGCCAATCAGAAAAACGCAAGCACAAGACCGGTATGGTTGACCAATCAAATGGTCAACCATACCGGTCTTGTGCTTGCACCTTTCAGTTTCCCCAATGCCACGGTTCTTGTTGTCGTCGCAACTTAAAATGATCATGGATTAATCTAAATTGAGTATAATTTATCTGGGCGACTGTTTTTGGACTCAACATACTGTAGGTTCAGGAGGGGTGTGGATGTTCCTTTCCGCTTTGTCACCCCTGCAAAATTGCATCTACGGAGGAGCTATATGGGAGGTACAACTGGAGCCATCGCCCCTCGCACATTGTTCTTGCAAAATGGCGGCTGAAAGTGGACATTCACAGCGTACGCGGACTTATTCGTCCTGTTCGTGCCCTAGTTCAGATGAACATGAAAATCTTGATGAGCAAAAAGTTGAAGATGTGACAATCGGGTTTTTGTACAAACCGAGATCAATCACTATGATGTTAGCATTGACAATTGGTTTGCTCTACCGAGCATTTGCAAGGTTAGTTAGGCTCAAACACGGAGGCCGATATCCATCTTAGGAGGTTTTTCAGTTATTACTCATCTAATGTCAAGTATTGTTAGTGTTGCTTGAAATAACTTGCAATTTGTCATCGAAGTTTAGAATTGCTCACTTGCCATGTTTTTTTTAAGAGATCAGATTGTCGAAGTTTCATATCACACCCTTCTGTGACATGTGTTTGATTGGGGGTGTGTCAAATTTGATAATAAACAGCTGAAATGTATAATAAACTAGAAGGGGCCTTGATATATACAAATCTACGCTTTATATAAGCAAAATTTTCAACATGGCAATAATTTAATTACTTTTTCAGCTCTCGTTCTTACCTGAGGACCAGATTGGAATCTTTGAAATATGCGCGGGGGATCTGTTTCATGTCCATGAAAATTGCGCATTGTAAATAGCACAGATTAAAATTTTGTGAGGCTGAAACTAATAACGATAAAAACACAGTATCTAACTTTTGGGAATACATTTCAGAGAAAAACATTAGTAACATCATTAGTGGTGATAAAAACAATATAGCAAAGATAAACATTTTTCATTATTCCTAAAAATAAGAACGAGGGGGACCCAACCAGATGAGAATAGTTTCCGTGAACCAAAATCTGCTCAAACTTTGAAAACTTTGTGCATGGTTGTAATTAGATCATTCTGCCCCATTTGTATTTTACTCCCAGAAATGATAAAAATATTCTTCACATGTTTGCTGTTTTTTGGCATATGTGTGTACAAAAACCAGCCTCCTGTGTACAAAAGCACAAAGTAATGACAACCTAGATGATCTGCAACTCTGAGGGTCTTCAAATTCAAATTTAATTAAAAGCGTCAATTATTAAGACAGTTAAAGAAGAATCATGTGCAGCTGGATGAAATTGTGCGGCTGCAATCGCGACTGATATTTGAAGTTCCAATCTGGTGAGGCAAAAAATCCAATGTGGCGAGGAATTTGAATTCATCAAATTTGAATCAAATTTTATTCAATTGTCTCTCTTTTTAGCCTGGAATACATGTTAATTTTTATCAGTTCTTTGACTGATAGTTTTCAGTCATAATCTCCTTGATACAAGACCAATTTTCGAATGGTAGTTGACTCTGTTTTGATTGTGTTCTTTTTTTCAAAATTGAGCTCGCATTCAAAACAACTATAGCTATGATTTTTGACAAAATGCCAGATATAAAGAAAAATGAAAAACAATGACGTTTTGCAAACTATTTACTATCTTGAATCCATTTTTAACTGCAAAGTTACATTCCATAGTGGTTTCTATTTCTTCCACACATCTGGGTTGATAAATTTTTTTCCCAATTCAAATTCCTTTGCTCTGAAGAAATTTGCTGCTTGTGCAGTTACAGGGTTTTAATGGTGTAAGCTTCAAGCAAAAATCAGTCTGCAAATATAAATACAAATCACCTCAGTCAAAACTTGACAAAGTTTGATGTCTCCAACTTTTTCTGTCAAAAATTGATGGCCAATAATGAGTCATTTTTTCAGTTTTTGTAAATTTTTTCACTTGTTGTTGACTTATAACTGTCAGTTAGAAACTTATAAAAACTGGCTGTGTGTTCAACCTAATTGATTGTTGATAGTAAACTTACAGATCTTACTATTTACTTCCAACTTCACCTGAAAGGTTAATTTACATGATAATTGTCCATAGATTTTCCACATTTTTGTCATGTACTTGTTGCTATGATAATGTAAAAGTTATAAAAGAAGTGTTTTGTAGCTTCTTAATCTGGATATTGAAAGCAATTTACTCCTTTGCATAATTTAAAATTGCTGATTATTTGCCTTGTATGCAAAATAGTATATGTTTAAAATTTGAGTCTGCCAATATTTGGGTATGAACCTGATTAATGTCTTTCCTATTGCAGAGATTACGATGCCAACCAACATGATAACTTCCTGCAGGGAATCATTGCTGCTGTTGTTGTATTTGCATTTCTCAGCCTGTTGATCTGCCCTAACGGTATTCCTATTCTACAACATTTTGAGTTTTCTTTCCTTGATGTAAATTATCCAAGTGTTGAAACTGTTATTGCTACATTTAATTTTGTTTGGTACTTTTAAATACACCAATTCAACTTACAGCCTCATTTTGAAAATTTTGTAAACACTTTTTTTGTACACAATTTTTAACCCCAAATTCGGATTGAGAGCAAGACACCATTTTAGTGTACTTGGAAACTTTCTTTATGTTATTTCTAGTGATATTGATTTTAGGACAACATAAAGATAAAAATTTTATATACATTAGGGATTTGATTGTGATTGGCGACAAAGGATGTAAAGCTCACCCAAAAGGATTTTTGCAGTCAAATCCTTACAAAAAATAGTGCAATGAAGTTTGGAGAATTTTCCAAAACCAGGCCACAAGTTGAATTGGTGTTTTATATGTTTAATATTGCTCACCTCAAACGGCCAGGCCTGTTGTATTTTGATAAATCTCCCAATTGCCATAGGGATGTGTGTTATTTAATATAGATGTTACTTTTTGTAAATTACATGTCTAGAATGGGAACACTGTCAATGAATTATATTTATGTAAATAATTTTTAAACTTACATTTAGTATGTTTTTGCAGGTCCATTTGTCAGGCCACATCCTGCTGTTTGGAGGCTTGTTCTTGGTAAGTTTCATCCTTTCTCAACTAAAACAATTTTTTTCTCAAAAGCTTTCATCGGGATGTATTATTATGAACAAATCACATAAATCTGACCATAGAATGATATGGTTCAGTTGCTTTAATGTAATGAGACTGAAGGAAACTCACTGATGAATGTCCAGTAGGTAGTGTTAGAAGTCACAGACGATTAGGAATAATACTAGCCAGGAAATAAGTGTGAAGAAACACCAATGAATAAACTTATAACACCAATAACTATGACTGTTTTGAGCTAGAAGTATTATTGATATCATAGGTGTATTTTCTGATCTTGGTTTCTCTTATATTTTCAATTCTAGGTTTTGGTATTCTCTATTTGCTTTTTTTGACATTCGTACTTTTCCAAAGTTACAAAGATGTCAGAGAGATGATGTTCTACCTGGATCCAACACTGAAAGGACTAGGTCCAGACACAGAGGTACAACAGTAGCTTGAGGATTGGAAATTAAAAAATTAAGATGCTTGATTCAGCACATTATTAGATTTGCTAGATATGTTTATACTAGATTTAGGGCCTTGATTCATTTTGTTGGCTGAGAAGCTAGTTTGCTGTATTTTGTCAGTTCGTAAAAAGATTTTCATCGGGAGAATCAAATTATTAAGTTGTACATGAATTGCCTTTTTGTGAAGAGAAAACTGGAAAAGACCAGTCAGCTTGGTGACATTATGTTGTCAGCACTTGAATGGCCTTAAAGCAACTTCAGAAAATAGCTACACTTCAGGTCTATCAATGTGTTTTGATTTGATCATTTTTGATTGCATTGTGACCTGCTGATAATAGACCCAATCAAAAGGCCCCAATCAAAGTTCTTAGAAGACTAAAGGAAATCAGTTATAATATATATATAGTTATCAAGTAGTATTTTCTGTCATTTTACTGTCGTACACTTTACCTAAGGTATATGCCGCAGATTGTGAATTGAGATGGGATCTCATTTGGCACAGAACTGATACCTTTGTGATTGCACATTTCATTGGATGGGTTGTCAAGGCAATCATGATCAGACATGCTGGCATCCTTTGGCTTCTTAGCATAATGTGGGAAGTAACAGAGGTAAGTTTTAAGTCACATAAAGGCAGTAAGCATAATTTTGCAATATTTTTTTCCTATTTTAAGCAGTTTTCGTTTATGTGAACACTGTAAACCCTTTGTATGCCTAATCTAGAATTAGCCCTATCCTGGAAGTCAAACTTGTTAATGACCCTAGACTCCTCGAATAAGCCACCGCCCTCGGATTGCTTTTTACAATACATGACCTTTGTGCATGACAAAACAGAAAATGAAAAACTGATAAAATCTAAAAAAAGTTGCACTTTATCAACATCAATTTTGAGGATGTTTTGCTTCTTAAAGAGATACTGAGAAAGCATTGAAAACGGGCTTTCTGTATGGCTTGCGTTTAATTTTCACAAGTTCCATCCATTAAGCCCCAGCTAAAGCTAGCTCCTTGCAAAAATGGTGCCATCACGATGATTTACGGCATGTTACAAGTCCCTTACCTGCCTCTTTCATTCTTCTATTCATTTTATAGTCTATTCCAGTCGTTTGGTTTTCTGCTGGCACTTGAATCATGTCCTTGTGCCAGTTTGATATGTTTCTTACTTTTTCAAAGTGCAAATGAAGTTTTTCAATGATTCTTCTATTTGACATGAAATGGGCTTTTCATGAGCAGATAACCAATTATGCTAAGGCCCAAAGTTTCATATTTTCTAAAACAAGTTTCTTTTTATCTAAAATTTCATTTTTATCCTTTCAACAGATTGCCTTTTCTCATCTGCTTGAGAACTTTAAAGAATGTTGGTGGGATTCCATTCTGCTAGACATCTTGATATGCAATGGCCTAGGCATCCACTTTGGCTTGTTTCTGTGCAAGAAGCTGGAGATGCGAAAGTATTATTGGGAAAGCATAAAGTATGCTTCATGTTGCATTTAGTCCCTTTGTCTCTTCTCTTTTAGTTATCTCAAAACTGTCAATTTTAAAAGTTCTTAAAAAACTCAGAACAGAAGCAGGTCATAGCAAGGAATTATTTGTAGCCCATCACCTTTGAAACTTTGAGAGAATTTTGAAACTCTTTTTTCATTTAATTTATTGCCCCTTGAAGTTTATATTCATTCACTTGGTTTCCTGTTGAAATCTAACCTTGCACTCGCTCCTACCATTAATAAGTGCCACGAAGAAAATAGACTTTTCTAGAACATTGACAAAGTTAAATCTAAGTTAAATACAACATACTATGGACGACCACAAATAAATCAGAGCACATAGAACAAGTATATTTGCATTCACCATCAAACGCAACTTCATTTTTCGATCTATTTAGATTTTGTTTGATTAACCTTGCTACTCTGGTCTAAAAGGACCTGACTACTGTTCTACTATAAAAAACAGTTTATCATGCTGCAGTATTTCCATTCTTAACCCAAGCTGAGCAAACCCAAACAGTAACACATCACTAGTGTGTTTATGGCGAAACATGTTTATAAATTGCATACAATCCAAGAAAGAGAAAAATAGGGAACAACTGTGTAGGCTCTCCAATTTTTATAGTCGAAATTCCAAAATTCTCATGATACTAAACTTCCTTCCTAAGGGACATCCGTGGAACATCGAAAAAGCTCAAGAGAGTCATCATGCAGTTCACTCCCGCTAGGTATGAATATTTCCTTCGCATTATTTTCTATTTTCTTTGCAAGCAATCCTCATATCGTCTTCGTTGGATTTTAAATCACTTATGGATGCGTGATAAATATTGTATGGGGGTTGACGCTGTGCTAAGAAACAACTGGATACAGATTATCAGATATAGCATGTAGATGTAATATTCTTACTTCATTACAAGTTGGACAGAAAATTGAAAAGAGAAAATCAATTTGAAGAGCAATGCTTCGTTGTATGGCGGGTGAATTCTGACGTCACAACTGCAGTTTTTGAGTTTCAAAATTTTTTTAGTTTTGCTCATTTCTAGACCTAAGTTTTCAGTAATATTTCTTGCTGCTCGGATAGATTGATGTCGGAATATTAACAAGCAGCAAGCAAATACTTTTTTTGGTTATGTTTTCAGTGAATATCCTTATTCATTTTAAAATTGTTTAAATTCAGCATACTTTCATCGTGAACTAAAAATGTTATAATAACGATCAGGAAAAAAATTTCTTAAATAGCGAACTATACAATTATTGAAAAAATTTTTCCCTGGTACAATTTACTTACATTGATCGTTATTATAGCATTATATTGTACCGCACGCAATCTAGTATATTTATGGAACTAAAAATGTTGTTTTTAAACCTCACTTGTTATTTTGTAAAAGAACCAGTATGAAGTTCAAGCGGGCAGTTCTTAATTTTTTCTAGAATCTTAGGCTGGATTGTTCTTAATTTATTCTTAAATTATAAGGGTGAGAGCAGTACAATTTCTAGCTATGCGCTTTAGGGAAGTCTTCAGTGCTCTTTTGCCAGCAAAGTGAGTGAGACAACCCTTATTTGCCGACAAATTCACAGAAAAAGCACCCTTAGATGGCAAACAAACTCCGCGTTTTGAGTTGAAACATTGTTCATAGTTACATTTTACAGTAGTTCAACCTCAGCTTGTTTTTAACTTTTGACCAATTTCGAGGCTTGTGTTCTTATAAGATTGTTTTTCTAAAAAAGTTTCTAAGACAGTGTGGTAGCTTCTAAGACATTTGTTAATGATATGTGGCATGTACGGCTAGAGACTCGTCTGGAACCGGCATATGTATCATATACAACCAATAAATGTTCTTCTTTATCTATAGTTTGTCGAAATCTTAAGGTTTACAGTCATTCACTGCAGCTGAGACACCTTTACAGTTATTCACTGCAGCCAGGTTCTGTTCTTTAAACACCGAAGTAGATAAAAGTCGGATTATATTAAGCACACAATATATTGCAATCTTGGTTCGCTTTAAAAACTGCTCTTGTTAATTTCCAGCTGGACACACGTTTCGTGGTTGGACCCAAAGAGTACTTACATGAGGTACTTTGCAATTTGCCAGCTCTGCATCATGTGGCAGGTACAAAACAACTCTGTCTTGAATCTATTCTAAATCAAAGAGCAAAATTGTTTTGTCAGGGCTTATAACTAACACACTTCGTGGTCGTAGCAAAACTAGTCTAGGCCTAATGAGTGATCTGCATAAATGAGAACCTGCTTGTTTAGCACTGAGCTAGACAGACCAGCAACATCATTTTCCCGTTTTTTGAGACTTGAATGCAAAGTTATTCTATTAACCAATTTATATCTTGAATTACATGTACAATTTCAGATTGTAATGCAATGGATCTTTTGCGCGATTTGTCTTGCAAAAAAATAATAAATAGTCGACAAACCAGACTTTAAGTCAAATGTTTTTAATTTCATTTAGATTTTTGAGCTCTTGATTTTAATTGTTTGGAAATTGCATCTTTATTTATTCATACATACATTAATGTATAGCCCTGGAAATTTGGCAGAAACGCTCGTTTTGTTACGGTTTCGTTTCCGCAAACCCCAAACGACGGTTACCTTGAGAAAATTGATAATAAATACATTTTAGCCTTTTTCAATTTCAATTTTTTTGCTTTATGCGTGTCTTTCTTGGTATTAGATTTAAAAAATCATGAAGAAATTCGAAACTTTCCAAACTTTACGCAATTTAACAAGATAGCATCAAACTTTGTTTCCCTTGTTAAAGCATCGTTATCACAACTCTAAAACGACTGCAACGAAAAATCGTTATGTCGTTTCAACGACCGTAAACCGTAACCATAGGAAGCCGTCCCCATAAGCCGTAACCATATGCCGCATCGGTAACCGTATGCTGTTTCCCTAAAGGTGGAAAATCACCAGGCCTAACATATAATACCAACACTTTTGTTGTTGTTTCATTTTGATTTTCCAACTTTGATATTTTGCTATTTTTTTGCAGATATCTGAATTAAACACTTTCTTCCTGAAACACATATTTATGGTCCCAACAAAGCACCCGGTCAATTTGTATCGTCTTATCCTCATTTGTTTGATGACTGCTCCAGTTATGAGGTATGTATTGGACTGGCCTTAAATCAAATAAGTTTATATGGCCTAGCTTTGTGAAATATGATGAAAATTGTCGCGTTTTGGGATTTGAATCAATTATAATGATATGGTCGAAAAGGCATGTAGTTCTGTTAATGTGTTGGTGTGATGCTAGGAAAAGAGGCCTAAATCTTAATTTTTCAAATTCTTCATTCCCCACCATAGCAGCACTAAGCCTCTTGTTCTTGCGATTCTCTGTGTTGAATCTTCCCTGATAAATGCTTGTTTCTATGAAATTCGAAACTTTTGAAAATTTTTGACTAATTTAGAATCAAGAAATGAAAATAGGAAAATGTTAGAGGACGAAGGAAGTCAATCGTATTTTGTAACTGTTAAATATTTATGCAACCGCTCTAGCAGTCCACAGATTGGCATGCAACCAATATGGCTTCTGTTAAAACAACTTTCTAATTTATTTACTTTCAGACAGTATTACATTTATGTGACAGACACGAGAACGAAACGTCTTGGAACACAGTGCTGGGTTTTCGTGTAAGTGTAAATTTTACGTTTCTGAGCCATTGTTTTTTAAATGACCCCGTTTGTAGTGCCTATACCTGCATGTAATGCCTTTCACTGACTGATATCTTCAGAGTACAGATTTCATTTTATGGTAGTTTTTTTCAACTTATCCAAAAACAGTATGCAACTAAATAAGGCTTTCACACGACAAATTTACAATTAAGCTCGAAATAATGAAAAAGTTTTATATTTGAAATAACGAAATAGCATCCACTATATTTCCCTTTGTTTGTGTCATTTCATTTTCTTTTATTTTTCTTTGAGAAATGCTTCATCTAAACTGATGTACGAATTTAATTTGTCCATGTTACCATCAATTTGGCCTAGTTTGGTTCTTAATGATTAAAACCATTTTTATTCAAGCTGAATTCTTCAGCCATGCTATTAGCCAAGTTAACGTTCAACTTCATACACTAAAAAATTAAAAAAAATAGAAGTTGAAAGTAATTATAGTTTAAAGAAAGATCGCTGTTACTTGATATTAATATGGGTTGGTTATATACTATTGAATTTTAACAGTAATGTTTCAAGTTTTGTGTTTGGGACTTCACTGAATATGTTCGTATCCTTCAATGCAAATTCGTCCTTCTTCTTGCTTCTGTTTCTACTCTTGGATGCAATTAAGTGACGTTGTATTCACGAGCTGCTTTGCTGTGCTTTTCTTCTAGTAATTTAATGAGAGTAACGTTCATTTATGATTCTTTGGCATTGTGATGAAAATTACTGATTACCGGTCTGCCATATCGTGCTCACTGCCGTATAGGCAGAGCTGTACACGCTTTAGTGTAAAATTGTACAGTTATTTTTGTTTCACGCTTAATAAAATCGTCAGGTAACTGAATTGTATGAATTCTATTTAAATAATTTTTTCATTGCTGTTATTGTATGGACGAGGAAGTCGATTGAGATTCTTGCCCCCTTCATAATCTCCTTTTTCACAGGTTTGTGACTCTTCTTGAAGCACTTGTTTGTGTTCGTCATGGAAAAGGCTTGTTCTCCAATGCAGATATTTTTGCTATAGTTTCATGGATAGTATTTCAGGTAATAAATTTAAATTTTTTTCGCTGCCAGAATTTTTGTTGTTGAGTTTTTGTTAAACCCATTAGGTTGAAGGAGATTCGCCATGTTGCAAGGTTATCCCCCCCCCCCCTCAAAAGCCGCGTCCCCAAATATGTTGTTCGTTGTGATACTGAATCCTTATGTGAAAATTTACAATATCGTCTCAACGGAGTTGTGTGCACGGGGGATTAACGATAAATAATTTAACAAGTTGTTGACCGACTTGGCAGTGTGATCATCGCTCACAAGCTTTCATTCCAACGCGTTTCGCTATTTTAGACCCACTGACTCATGCCGTGTATAAACATAACTTTCTTCAAAATGAAATACTCATGCTTTATTACTTCATTCTCTTTTTTATTTGCTTGAGCTCGTGATTTTGGAAACAGAACGCCCACGAGCATTGTCTCTGGTATCGTTTTGGCGTGTTCAATAGACCTTACGCAAATCATGTTAATTTTAAACAAATAAAGTTTCGGATTAAGTGATCTCTCTTGCATCGGATTTCCGATTTCATTTCCTCTGCTCTTGTTCGTGCATTTCGCTTCTTGTCAAATTAGACGTAGGGAGATAAGATAATTCAGGATCCTGCTTGTAATTGGCTACAATGTTTACTTGAATTGAAGTTGAATGGTCAATGCAATTTTTACATAGAATATCTAGTTTGGTATGGAAGAATACGGATGACATTATGGTATCCGCCGAGTTAAAACTGACAAAGAAAATTGAGGACGTGGCGCAAGCCTCATTACTGGCTCCTACTCCTTGATCCATCATTTTCAAGTAAAGCAAAGTTTTATTGCTTTGTGGCCTGACAGCAACCCCTTCCTCATCGTCTTGATTCAGCAAACGATTTTTGTCAGTCAACTTTAATATATATACGATGCAATTTTTTTTACCTCTGTTTCTTTTTCGCAGCTGGTGGTGAGCTGTTTCACCGTGTATTTGATGGTGCTATGGAGAAAATGGGTATGCCTCTATTTTCCCTCGATTTTTTACCCCTCGATCGTTTGAATGCAATGTAACGAGAGCAATATTCCCTGACACTGACGTCAGGAGGTTGGAACTGAGACCAAATCATGCCTCGTTCCACAACCGCTACCTTCCTCGGCGAATCTTCGTTTTGCATAGGCCAATGATATTGCAAGTGTAATAGTATGTATGGCAAGCTGTCTTGGTGTCTCTATAGGTTCAAAACTACTTACCTCTTGATGTTAAATTGTCGTAACATTGCCGCTATGACACCAAGCACACGGAAATAGATGGGCTATGCGTGATTTTTTTGTAATGTTGTATTCATAGACGATGTTTTACACTGTCTGTTAAGTGGACGGTTCTGATCTGAGGTCTGTATTTAGAACATCTTAGAACGTTTAGATCGTGCCAATTTAATGATTTAAGATATACAAATGTATCAAAATCGTGTGGGAGAACCCACCGACAAGTGATTCGATGAGGAATATTCTACTTGATAATTCTAATGATGACGACGATGAAATGATTTTATTCAACCAGGCCACGTTGAATAGTTATAAATTTGCAACTAATAGATAAAATCGATAAATTCTTTTCAGAAAAACAAAGTCAACAGCCATCGGTCTAAAGAGTCTCCCCAAGACCCGGGATCAGCTGTTGGCGAAGAAGAACAAAGTACTGAAAAACTGACATCGATTCTGAAACACGAGAACAGTCCTAAAGTTGGCCTTGCCAAGGGCCTACGGTTCGAAGATAGTAGTGATGACGAAAGTGAAGAAACATACACGCGCATTACCCGCAGAAAAATCATCAAGACAAGGAGTCGAACGAGGAAGGAGGAAATACAAAGTGAAAATAGTGGATTGTAAAATGAGCTCGTTGGACAATGACTGCATATTGAATGTTTTGATGGATGGAATAATGTAAACGGGGATCTTTTTGGTAAATCAAAGATTGTTCTTTATTCGCGGAGCTCACCAGCATAAAACAGCCTGTTGGGTCATTCCCTCGGTATGAGAGCCACAAGACTTTGATGGTGAACGAACGGAGGAGCAACCTGTCCCTGTGGAGTACCCTGTCCCTGTGGAGTACCCGCTCGCTCCCCCTTGCCATCCTTTTGGTACCCTGTCAGCATCGTCCAATCAGCTTGTTCAAGAGTTTTTATTTAAATTGTACTGGAACTAGGTTTTTTCTAATTTAAATTCGGTTTGCTTATCCATCAAACGAGTTGATTCCGTTTTTGGCGCGTTCTTGTAAAGGCTCCCTAGAGTAAAGAATCTATGAAGAAGCAACTGGACTTCCCTATGGGAATTCGAAGCTTAAAAGACTATGTAATCTAAAGATTTGTATTTCACTTTATTGAAGACAAGATAATGTAAACAGGCCTGGTACTAAACTGGAGATGGACGCAAGTCGAGTAGATTCAATCTGATCAAAATGTCTTGTTGCACCGGATCTAACTGCAACAAGTATGTCTCAGTGCCAAGGACAAAAATCCTGGCTAGAGGTTAGTCTAAATCTGCACAATTTCTGGTTTTATCTAAATGAAGTTTTATATAAATCTAGACAATTTTTATACTAAACCACAGCTGTGCTACACGTAGCAGGCAATGATAGCGTATAATAAGATTCCTTGAACCCCTCGACCTTGCAGGGTAGTACGAGCTAATACCCCGCTTCTGAACTGCAACAGCTGATATCCTGCTCTTGCCGTAACTGCTTATTCCATTAACTCGTAACTCAATTTTCCTCTCATCCTCAACGTGATAAAAATAACCTGATATCCAGACTTCAGTTTAAAGAGAAACCTGTGTTCACAATGTAGTCATTTTCCAAGCATTGCATTTAGTTCTTAACGTTTAGTTTTTAACATTTAGTTATTTATGCATCGCGACGCTTCCGTTCAATCACCGCTACCCTCCCCGCTCGCAGACAGTGTCGATTTTTTTTTATTTTTTTAGTTTCTTTTTTTTCTTTTTCTTTTTTAGTTTCTAGTAAAAAGTAGCTGGGTTTATATGAACACGCAAAACCCTCCTGGGTGTCTCGCCTAGCATTTATTTACCCTCCCTGGGTGTTTCCCCTAGCATCATTTTTGGAACAGACTTTGAGATCATTGTGAATGTCCACAGCGTTGTTATGAAGATTCAAGCCCCCCTGTGGTATTGTTATTATACTGTAGTTTGTAGTAGTGTGTTGAAAATTTCTATGAGCATAAAAATATCATTAAAAGCCAAGCCGCATGAAAAAAGCTAGCCATTTCGCACAAACTTATATTTTTGTCAGTAACTATGTTTTTATAATAAAATGCTTTTATGTATTTCAGCTTTGGAAATGAAATGTTTTGCATATTCGTGTATCTTCTTAAATCTGCTGAAATAAAATTGTTCAGTAGATTCTATGCTCATGCTATATCTTTGAGTTATTGATCCTCAAACCACGTCCAATGCTTGTACAGCTAGGGGGTCTGCAAAAAGCAATGCAAAAATGTGTATAAGTCATTCTTTGATGTATTGCGTTCACGATTCCCATGCGCAGCTTCCCACAATTCCATGCGCAGCTCAGCAATTCCCTTGGGTGCTTTGCAGACGCCTTGAACTCATTGCATTCGAGAAAATAATCTCCAGGTATCCAACAAATATTTGTCATTTTTTTGTTAATCATTTTCAACTTTCTGCCAACACTGTCGGATTGTGAAGCCGTCCTTCCAAATACCCGTGCAACAGTTGGGTGAATGTTGGATAAACCTTAGATCGTGGAAGTTGCAATTCATCTGTGTTGGTGTTAATTTAAGGCAACTCAAGACATAGAGACAACATAACCAAAAACTTAAGATATTTTTTTAACTTTCTGGATCAAACTGATTCAAAATTACAGGATATTGTTGTGTCAGTATATTTTTAACTTCCAATATTACATATCGATTATACAACAAACATAATCGGAAAGATGGCGTGCCAAAGCAACTTTAATCGCTATCATCTAATAATTTTAATACAAAAGTTGGATAGCGTTCTTATATTTTTAATAAATATTTAGTCTTAGTATATGCCTTAGTCTAAACGGATGGCGGGACTGGGATCGCCAAATTTTGGGATGTAGAAAGAGCGAATTGTTCTCAAGAATAGTTATAAGAGACATTTATAATGGAGAAATAATTGTTCTCAATTAATATCTATGTTGTCAATGATTGATTTTTCGCAATATAAGATTTCGACTCCTGGTGTATAAGTTATTTCCATAGGAATTTTTTGCTAAAGTTGAATACTCAAAGTGTTAATAGCAATGACGGTGATATATATCCCAAACATATAGATAGAATCCCAAACATTGGAGCTTCAGTTCGGTGGTACTAAAAAGAAGACGGCGGGAGATCAAAGGTCGTGTGTCTTGGGACGTGTTCAGCTTTGGGTGAGAAATAAATGATTCATTGGTTTATTGAGCAAAGATTTCATGGCCGTCGCTGCAGGAGGAAGTGTGACAACCCCTTGGAAAATTATTTCCTTGTAAAAATGAGAAGTTTTTTCACCAGTTATGGGTGCTTTGTCGGCAGATTTTTTAGATTTATCGGCAAAAAAGATGGTTCACCAACCTTGTCTGCAAATAGGATCGGATCACCCCCCCCCCCCCCCCCCCTGAGCTATATAGCTAGTGACGTCTTTGAGCTGATCGTTGGAACTGCTAAAGCCATAGAAAGAAATAAAGCCCCTGTCCTAACAGGTTATTTGCCTGTTCTTACAAACATCAAGCGGACTTGCATTTGCGGAATATAGGGAGAATTAAAGATATGAAAGATTCCCTTCTTTCTTAACTAAAACGACAGACTTTTAGCTGTCCGTTTTTGTCACTGTTTTTCACATTTCCCACTCGAGATATTGATGTGTGAGATTTTCAGACAGGATCTGCACATCTTTACACTACAAAGGTTTCCTGTCGCATTTCTTTCTTACTGGAATATATCTAAAGCGAGATTGTTTCCCTATGCTTTTCCCGCATGCTTATTGACAACCACCGAGTTCGAATGGATAAAAGGCGGCTCCTTGCACATCGACAGGGCGTCGATTTTATGAATTTGAACTTGGTATTTATTTGGATCAGCAGCCGCGTGGGATGCCTGCGTTGGCACCGGCGGGGCATTCTCGTCAACCAACGATGGAAACATAAGCAGTTTTATTTTTTGACCGAAAAGGCCAAACAGCGTTAGAAAACCTATGCAGATCATAATTGCACACAGCAAATGGGCTCTTGTATATTGGTGGTCTTCTTTTGATATGAAATACATCGGCATGAACACGGCCCAACATATGCAAGTGATGTACATTGTGAAGCCAATGAATTTTGATTCATTGTAATTCTTCGGGAAGTTGCGCGTTTTAAACGCATACCAAGTGCAGCAAATCATGAAGATAACGCTGAAAAGCAAATTGAGAATCATTTTTGTGCCTTCATCACCGCAGTGAAACATCACATACTCTCCAGGCTCATACGATGGTTGGGCGTCAGGGCTGTTGCTAACGATCCAGATAACGCCTAGCAGAATCTGGACAGAAATAATAAAGAGCAGCAACAACAACTGTGACTGCGGGCTTATCAATGGCGGCCGCGATATTGATGTTTTCGCGTTGCAGAAAATGCGATAAATCCGATTTGTTTTTAGGAATAAAGGCGAGTAGCACACGCATAATGCAATGCCCGGCAGAACCACTTGCACTGAACACACTGCTGCCGATGGCTTGAAAGCGAAAGTGAACGGGATTGTGAACATAAGACAAATTCCTGCTAACATGAAGTAACAGAGCTCTCGTCCGGACGCTCTTACTATGCGGTTGTTGTTGTTCTTCACAAACATTGCTGCCACAAACAGGGTGCAAATAATCCCGAAGCTTGAAAAGCCCATGTATACTTTCAAAGCCATGAATTCTGACGCTTCGCTGCCAAAATACTTAATTGGTAGTAGAACGCAACTCCGCTTCCCCGTGTCAGGCTTTTTGTCTTTCCCACAATCAATGCACAAATTATTCCGGGTGATATCGTTCTTCTTGCATTCTATGCAGCTCCAGCAGCATTTTGCGAGACGATAATCGCGCTTCTGTTCCGCAATCCATCCAACCGGGCAAGGTAAACGGCAGGATGACGTCATCACAGGACTATTATCTTGCCATCGAACTTCAGTCGCTTCTATCATAATGGTTCCATTATAAGATTGTTCTAAGTAAAATTTACCAGTCTTTGCTAGTCCTTCTCGTCGAAATGACCAATTACCAACCTTCTTGTTAATGTAATGTGTATCATTTCTTACAAAGTTTAGAAACTCATACTGAACAATGTTGTGGTCTATCTTGGTGACTGAATCCGTGTATATGAGGGTCCCGTCAGCAAATGAATTATTTTTCAAAACGGCACCAAATTGCTTCGAATAGAGATATATATCCGACGGTTCCCACCTGTCGCAACTTTCTTTTGTTGTGCACCGTTGCTCAATTATCTGCCGAAACACGTGAGCCAATGAAAATACTGCATTTACAACAGTATGGATAGGCGTGTTCGGATAGTAACCAGTCCCCTCTCGCAGATTTTCTTTCTTTGTGCACGCCTTTGTGCTTCCATTTACCGCTCCCGAGATCTTACAGTTAAACGTCCATTCCCAAAATTCCGTAAATTTAGTGTAACTCCTTGAGTCCATTTTAAGAGCCAGAAAATGGTCCCTGAATCCCTGTAGCTCCTTTGTTGCATATTCAATACTGATTGATCCTTCCAGAATGTCTTCATTGCCTTCTGTGATTTCCATGTAATTCGTAAATCCGGAAGCGGCGATGATCTGAAATTTACGTGTTAAATTATGTTTCCGCATAGCGCGTAACAAACCAATGGAATCATCCACAGTCGTGAATAAAATAAGACCTTTACTTTCCTGGAAAGCACTCACCTCCAGCACTGCTTGCTCAAAATCCGCGGCTGCCGCGTTTTCCGGCAATGAAACGTAATGTGAATAGCATATTTTCATGTCTGCCGCCTTATTTAAGAACTTCCGCGCGACGTCATCACCATCACGGTCATTCGAACTGATTACTGCGATGTAGTTCCAACCAATCTTGAGTAACAGGTCAATCATTGCCATTGCTCGAAAAGAATCTTCAGGAACGGTGCGGAAAAAGTACTGGTTGCTCTTGGCATTTATAATGAACGGAGCGCTGTAACTGACAACTGGATAAGACAGTGCATTTGCCACAACTGACACCTCATATGCATCGTAGGGTTTGTATGGAGCGAGGGCTGATTGCTTCATGTTTCTGCCTGCAAAGAACTTGTAAATTAAGTTATATAAGATATCTTTCGCAGGGCGAATAATGCCGTCTTTCTCTATCTCAGTGGAGAATTTAAAACCATACAGGAACGAGCTGTTTTTGTTCACTTGATCAATTGCAAACAAGAATGCTTCGACAATATGAATTCCAATCTGTGGGTTTACTTTGCCCGTCAATTTGTTCTCAAGTTCAAAAAAGCCTCCAATTTTGATGGTCTTGTTCCCTAGAAGCAAGGAAAATACATGAAGGCCTAGTGTAAATTACAATGTCGTCTCCAACGCAAACCACAGACAGAACGAGCATGCTAATTTGGGGGAGGGGGGGGCAACAACTTAATGCTAAACAACTTTTGTTAATCATACACGTTTCACTCGGCATGACATTTTTTTACAGTCAGAAACGTTAACAGGAAATTGACATTAAAGTGCCTGTGACATGATTTTCGTACTTTTGGGTTTATATATCTAATCTTATGTAAAAAGGCCTGGTATTTTCATTTCTGAGGTTAGTTTTCACGTTTCGTGAGAAATGAAGGAGTTATTGGCGATCTTCTACGCCAAAATTCGCCATCTTGGTTTTCAGAATGCGTAGGCAGTGACGTCACGGGAGGGACCCGATCGCCTCCTCCTTCGAGTTTTTGTATCGTAGTCAATGAGGGAAATCTAGCAGGTCCAAGAGGAGCGATATTTCCAGAGAAAGTAGTGGCAGTGAGGATGAGATTTTTGAAGGTACTGCTTGCATTATTACAATAACGAGTTCCTCCCATGATGTCACAAGAGAACGGCGAATGATGATAAAGCGACTTGGCTAGGCCGCACTATTTTGCTTAATTTCAATACCAAAACGCTTTTATTTAAAAAAAAGTTCAGATCTACTATAAGAGCAGTGCAACGCTTCAATTAAGAGAATAAAAAAAATCATGTCACAGGCACTTTAAATTAAAATTGGAGACACCGTTTTTGCCACCACTAGAATCCGATGTCACTGTTTTCCAGGCTGCGTACACACTGAGAGCGAAATGGCGAAGCGAAGCGAATGAGCGAATTAGCGTTCAGATAGCTTGTACTGAAAACAATACGCCTGTTTACATCAAGACAGAGCGATAAAGACAAGAAGCGACAAGATTACTTCTCATGTATTTGATCGCTGCGAACGGAAAGGAATAACAACAATGGGCGTTGATTATATCGTTGCCATACAACCGATTAGTTACTGGGAATAGTCTGACGATACTGGTCTTCAACCAGACCAGTATTAAAGTACATGGCGTCATATTTGGGGAAAAGGGTGGCCCCCAATAATTGCCAACTGTACTTTATATGGGAAGCAAAACAATAGACATCCCCCCACCAATATAAATTTATTTCCAACGACACTGAAATAACGAGTCAAACATAGATGAGTGCACTCTGAATCTGAAATAGCCTTGTCATTCCTCAACTGCGGCACCAAATAAAAATATCCCCCAGATAAGAGCAAATATCTACTTTTAATAAAAATCAGTTCGTTCCGCTTTTTATTTCGTGAACCCAGAATCGTCTTCGTTTTTAAAAATAAGAGAATATTTAAGAAATCATCTTTCAGATAAAATCATTCTTTTCGTTTCAAATCAGCCACTGCGCCATCAAACTTCACCCTGCAAAACTGTTTGATTCGCGATTTTACGCTCGCAGCATGTTGTTCCGTTAGCTTCTGTTCGCTCCTGTTCGCTTCGCTTCTCTTTTTCGCTGCAGTGTGAACGCAGCCTAAAGAAACAAGTATGTGACTTTTTTCTAGGAAGTATTTCCTGTTTCAGCAATCAAATTTGTTAAGCTTGGAATCTTAGGGAGATATTTGCTAGTCTATATAGATGTACCCTGGGTCTTGTACCCACAAAATATCCTATCTATTATGATATTTCATATTTTATATTTCATATTAAATTAATTTTACACAAAAATCTCTATGGCATATCGACACGAGATCTAATTAAAATGACCTAAAGGCAATAAATCTTACAACCTAAAGGCAATGAATCATTAGGGCCTATTTGCTGCTCTTCCAGGAAGTCGTGTTTTTATTTAATTTCAGCTCTTGAAGTATGATTTTGATATTCTTTTGAACTGCAAGAGGGTTGGCAGTTCCCTATTTGAGGTAGCGATGCTGTTCCACGCAATAAGAGCTGAAAAGTAGAAGCCTTTTCCACATATTCAAGGCTACATCTTGAAATTTTGATGTCTTTGCAACAGTTTCTTGTTCTATAGTTTGAGTGCATGAATATCAGGGGAAATTTATCCCAAAGGCTTTCTGGGCACGTCCTGTTCATAATCTTGAAGGTCATGGCTAATTGATCGAATTTAACTAGCTGTTCTACATCAAACCAATTATGTGACCAGTTATCCGCAAGTCTAACTTTCTTAATGATAGTTTGGGCTCGGTCCGTAGATTTTGCAGGATCTTTATTTCAGAACTAGGAATACTTCTCCAAATGACACTGGCAGAGCGCAAGTGACTTTCTATAAAGGTCTGATATCTAGTTGTTTTGTGCGAGAAGGTTTTTCAGTTTTTTGAGAGAAGAAAACCCTCCACGAACCTTACCTTTAACAACTTTGAAGTGTTGATTCTAGTTCAAACCTTCATCTAGGATGATCTCAAGTGACTTTGTCTGCTTAACGCGTTTATCCATTCTGAAATACTGAGAATCACTTTGAGCATTCTCAAGTATATTTTCAACATCGTTAGATGTTATTGTCATATGTGTATTATCTGCGCACATGCTGGCTTTCGATAGTTATAGACATGTTTTGAAATCGTTCAGGTAGATTATGAACAGGAGTGGACCTAGACAGGAGCCTTGAGGAATGCAAAAGGTTACCGTTTCAGCCGATGACTTTTGCCCGTTCACAGTACAAAACTGCTTCCTATTTTGCAAATATGATGTAAACCAAGTCACCAGTTATTCCTCTTACACCATATTACACCATATTTTTTCGAGCGCGTAAATAGAAAATCAAGCGGAAAAGCGGCGTAGTGTCTTCCGCTTTATCACTCCTATCTTCTGTTTCCGCTCTCGAATTTATATGGCTCTGGGGCCCAGGGTAATAGCAAAGCCCTACCAAAGGAAAAGGGGCAGAGGCCAAATAAAAGGAGGTTAGGAAATTTTGCTTAAATAGGCAACTAGTCCAATACATAACTAAATATCAAAATGGAAAAGTGGAAATAATTCAATAGTAATAACTAAATGATAATCGGAATAGCTGGCAAAGGAAGGTTTTAGATGAGTTTTAATCTATAGGTGATATTTTATCAAGAAGAAGGAACTACATAAAGTGCTTTAAATGTTCTGATAAAGCGGCTATTTTACAAGCAGCTGGAAACATGCTTGTAGGGGTGGAGGAGAACAAGAGTTTGTCTTGTGATTGTGGGCTGACCCCCTGTACTTGCAGATAGAGAACATTCACAGTATCTTTAAAAAACAAATATAGCAAAATTTCATTATGCGCGGGAAATAGATATTTTGTTAGCAGACTTTAATTTGTACATTTTCGCAACATGTTCTCATTCAGTCTCGTAATTTGGAAAAAATTACATTGAAATATTCCAGAGAAACATACCATGGAAGATTTTTCCCTGTGTTTGATGTATAAATCCAAGAATAAGGAGACATGCCAGTGCAGACCTTGAAATTCTTGTTTCCTCTTCTTGGCCCATCTATAATGGAAGAAAAATTAGAACTCTCTGAGTTTTCTGCTGTTTTCTAGAAGGAAGTTAGAACTTAAATCAACTAATAACTGTGTAGAATGACATGTATGATTTTCATGCTCTGTGAAGTTCTAGGCAAGAAACGAAACAGTGATCCATTAGAAAATTCCAAATCTTTCATTGGCCATATCTCGTTAAGTCTCATTTGCCGACAACGGGGTAAGCCTTTCTGTACTTGCCGACAAGTTTGGAAATTTGCTGACTAAGAACCTCAACCTCTTTGTTTTTGCAATGATATTGTTTTGCAAGGGGCGTGTCACGCCCCACGCGCCCCCTATAGCGATGGACCTGACCACGCTCTTTGTTCTTTAGCATGTCTAGCCCCCCCTCCCTCAAAAATCGTTCTAGCCTCCTCGATCCTTTATATGCTCCACAGTCCTTGGTGCCTAGCCATATCTCAATGTCCCTAGCACTGCCTTTGTTCTCAATCAGAAAGCTTGTATTGGGCTGTTCAATTCACCTCATTGGGCTGTCATAAGTAGTAGATAACTCCAAACACAAGTATGACAGCTTTCTGCTCATGTAAGTTTATTAACATTATCCTTAACATTATACACTCTTTTTTTCATATGAAAAATTTCATAGAACACGAGCTTCAAAATTTGTCAAAAGTTGAGAAGAATCTGAGGCCGAGCTACTATAAGATGTAATTTTGAACAACGTTTTACCTCAAAAACGATGATTTTAGCAATGCGTGGGTGTTCTTTGGTGAACTTTCAAACTTGTCGGCAAATGAGGGCTTTCTCACGCACTTGGCAGATGAGGCCTGAACACCTCTTTATAGCGAAGAAGCTAGTAATCGCACTGCTTATATCCTATTAATTTAAGAACAAATTTAAAACAATCAAGCCTAAGATTTTCGAAAAAATCAAGAACAGTCATCCTTGTTAATTTCTTTTCTCTCTTCTGACAACAATTTTTGACCCTTGTTCTTTGTTTCCGTTTCTTGTTATTTGTTTTTTGTAAATGTCATCACCACACCTTGTTTTCTAAGCTCTGCTTCTCAAGAAAAAGGGATTCTTAATCTCCCCTTTCAACCATGAATTAGTTTTGCTTATCCACTTTTTTGACATCAATAACTGTATCAAGTTCTTCCGCTGCCCGAAAAGGCAAACCATGGCATCAAAATATCGCGTCTTTCTTTCAATCGGCGAGCTTAACTCATAAAACAATCAATTTTGAAATATCAACCCTTGTTTGATTAAATCATATATATATTTAGTTCGTTTGATTTAAATTATGCGTCTGCAAAATAATTTGCTTGAAGATTTGTGGCTATGCAATAAAAAAGTGCTCGGGATCAACATAGGCGGAGGAATAAAGACTACGCTTTCAATGCCTACCTACCGAATGAAAATCTACAGAAGGTTGGAGAACCGTTTGATGTAGAGAAAATGAGCTGATCCAAAGACATACAGAAAACAAGATTTTAAGATTTAGAACTTTTAAGGCATTTCTTTTTTCAAGGAATTGGCCTTTCTGAACATACTAACTAGGGGGCAATCGCCCCTGCAGCCCCAGTGACTTTCAATTGTTTCAAATAATAGGCTATTGTCCTTCTCTTTATATAAACAAAGGTTTGTCCCCGCAGCTCATTTCCCTTAGAAAAGGCTATGAGTGGAATCCTGGGGAAACTTAAAGGGCTAGTAGGAAATCTTATTCTGTGACATATGCCAGGAACAAGTCAAGTCTGCAAGTGATGAAATAGATAAGAAGATTAGAAAAGAGGTGTTTAAAAAAGGAGAACATATTCGATTTTTGTTAATTTGTATCAGTCGCGAAAGGCATTATTCAAAAATGGGAAATTGTCCTGAAGCCGAATCTTGATAACAAATAATTCATAAAGTTTACTGGAGTTAATTTGATAACTTCTCAACCTCCTTTTTGCTAAAAGAAGCTCAAATGATATATGGGGGTTTATGTTCAGGAGATTAAGGAGAAAGGTCAGGAGTATATGTCCAGGGGAAGCTCAAAGTACCAGCTTTGAACAGGGTGAACTCAGAGTAGATCAGTAGTACTAAAGTAGAAGCATCTGATTTCAGTAAGAATGTTAGTAAACGAAACTGAATTAGATTTTGCTGCAGCCATACAGCAAATAATTTGAAATCATCAGTAAGACTTATCAAGAGCTGCTTGATTAAACAAAAAATCTCAAAATCATAGCGTAGGCCCTGATAGGAGTGGTTTTGCACAGAAGTTCGAGAGAATGGCAAAAACCAAAATAAAAAATAAAAGAAAATGTGATTTATAATTAATTTCAAATATAGCGATTAGAATCACAGAGGGAAAAACGATTAAGTTCTCAAATAATGACCTCACAAAAGTCTATTTTTAGAATTATTTAATTTGAATCCTATAACCTGAAAAGGCATCATGGTGTACTTGAAATTAGCAAAATCAGTTAAATGTGTTACGCATTGGCAAATATATGGCCACACAAGGAGAGGATTTTTTCCCCATCAAACCTCGGTAATCTAGTTTCTGTTCATAACTTTATGAAAAGAGCCTAAATGGAGCCCAGGGTTAGATAACAGTGATCCGTTAGAATATTCCAAATCTTTCATTGGTCATATCTCACTTTTTTATGACACATTCAAATGATTTTGCTTCTATAGAAGTATTTCTAAGTGTTCCTTTAGGTTATGTGGTAAAAATCCTAAAATTTAAAAATAGATTTTTAGGACGTCAAACTTAAAAATTATATAGCTAATCGTATTGAAGCCATATTTCCCTATTCAACAGAATGCCTTTCCTGTTGTTTTTGTAGATATGTATCGTTCATGCTCTCCTTTTTAAAAAATATCAGCTTAATACTGAAATAGGGCAGATATGAATGAGTTCCCTTTTGCAGTTGAAATTTTGTCTAAAGAATGTTGGTATGCCCTGTATCTATGTTTGCAAAAGTGTGTTTAGTCTTTGAATTTAAGCGATTTTCTCATGATTCCTTTAAAAGTTTCGTTATCCATACAAGAAACGGGTCTCTCAAGACCTTAAAAATGATATGTAAGCAGAGACGTAACACAGTTTAGCGGCCCTTAGCTCGATAACGAAGACAGCGGTGGTTTTAGGGTCTGTGGAGCCCCTGTTCTTTGCTATTTTTTTAATTTTCTTTTAGCTACCATAAACGTGTGGCCTGGGTTCATGGCCCCCTGTACAGCAATGGACATACACTCCTCAAGTGTCCTCAATATATTTTAATATTCTTGATCCTAAGACTTGATCATAAGAAATTCACATTGTTTTCAAAAGCTTCTTTAACGAAACATATTACTTTGCTCCCCTTTCCTGCTTCCTGAGACCTTCTTGCAGTCCGCAGATATGGGCCCCGTTTCACCACTGTATGTAAGCATTCAAAAACACCTGATAAAGCCACTTCAGTGCTATCTGTAAAGATTTCCAGCGGAAAACAACGAAGAGCACTCTATCTTTTAGTCTTATGCTTGGAGCATAGCATAAACTTTGGCACAAGCGCAACATAACTTTGATACGAGGTTAATAATGTCACACTGTCTCTATGTAGAAAGAAAGAACCCAGCTTTCCCTTAAGCATCCGTTGCTTAGAAGCTGGTCACCCTGAACTAAAGTTTACGATTTTTTACGAATTCAAGTGAATTCTTGCGCTTGGTTTGTGAGACATAAGTCATTCACGTGGAAAAATATTTTACTCATCGCGGAAATACAGTCATACAGCCCATACAATCTGAATGCCAAAATAAATTTTTGATGACTTAATGAGCGAGATATGAACGAAATGATATGGATTGACACAAGCTAAAAAGCAGTTAGTAGAAAATCATCGGTGAAGAAAATTATCATCTTCTTTTCTCTGCATGTCAAGAAGTACCTTATATGTATGATTAATAGGTTTGTTTTTCAAGCATTCAGAATTTGTGAAGTTACAGCAGAAAGGTCTCAGTATTAAAATTGGCCGATTTCTAAATCTTTCCTTCTTTTGAAATGACTATCTGTTGCAGGGGTATTTCAACGTAATCGCGAAAAGTTGCGCCGTTAATTTGTAATGTAAACTATTGAACAAGCCTTCGCGAACACAATTTCAAAATTGTGCGAAATAGCGGAAATGTTAAACGCAAAACTTTAAGTACTCTTTTGTTAAAGTACTCAATGTATCAAACGTCTGATACTAACTAAAAGCTAAAGAAATTGATATTTTGCTGCGGATCGGTAGTAATATCAAGATAATATAATAAGAATCTTGTATTTGACATACAGAATTAAACTGCAATTCCAAATTATGATTACTTACCTTTTAATATGTCAGCAACTTCGAATGCAGAGTGCTCTAACTTGGATTGCCTCAACCCACTGATGTTCTCTTCGGATCTGTAAGAATACTGAAACTTGATCCCATAAATCAATTCTTCTTTGTATTTCTTCAAATCGTTAACATGTTATTCTAGCAACAAACATAACACCCTGCTCCATACTGGTTTAATCATGCTTATAAACTGACCCTAGCGATGAACTAGCACTGTCCACAAAATTAGTTTCTCTGCCAATATTGACAAAGCAACAGTCATGGCGTTTGCAAACGAATCTTGTGCATTGTCCAATGTCTTGAACTTCTTTGAAAGAAGTCGGTAAATATAGATAATTTCACCGCCATATACCAGCTACATGATGTTTAAAGTATCAACTGGTTAATTGACGGGGGATGCTTAGGGAAATTTCAACGCCTGCGTATGTTCAAATAGAAAACTTAATGAATTCTTATCAAAACAGCACATAATTAATTAACTGCGGCAGTGCTTCATGCATTCCAGAAGAAATTCAAATCAAGAAAAATAAGAAGTAAAGGCTGCAAAACATTTAAGGTAGGGTAATTGTGAACGAACTTTTGGCAGGAGAAAAATTTTGGTTAACTTTTGAACGAAATATTATAAGCATAGTTGATGAAGATATGACAAAGAAAAATATCACACATTAAAGCACCTTATTTTGACAACCATTGCACCTTGAATTCACATATTCTGACGAGTATGCTAATTAGCAAGGGTGCGCTTATTCGAACAAGTGCGCTTATTCGAACGTGTGCGTTTATTCGAACAAGTGCGCTTATTCGAACGTGTGCGTTTTTTCGAACAAGTGCGCTTATTCGAACGTGTGCGTTTATTCGAACAAGTGCGCTTATTCGAACGTGTGCGTTTTTTCGAACAAGTGCGCTTATTCGAACGTGTGCGTTTTTTCGAACAAGTGCGCTTATTCGAACGTGTGCGTTTATTCGAACAAGTGCGCTTATTCGAACGTGTGCGTTTTTTAGAACAAGTGCGCTTATTCGAACGTGTGCGTTTATTCGAACAAGTGCGCTTATTCGAACGTGTGCGTTTATTCGAACAAGTGCGCATATTCGAACGTGTGCGTTTATTCGAACAAGTGCGCATATTCGAACATATGTGTTTGTTCAAACGTGTGCGTTTATTCGAACGTATGCGTTTATTCGAGCTATTTCTTTTCGTGGACCTAAGCTTTGGAACCAACTTAAACCTAATGCCAAAGAGGCACCTTCCCTTGCCACCTTTAAGAGAAGAATAAAAAACTAACTATGAAGGACCATTCTATTTCGTAGTATCTATCTTCTTACTTATTAATGTTTTTGTCACAGCCCCCTGAAAAGCAGTTCTCTTGGACTGACGGGGCTACCGTGCCTAAATGATGAAAAATGTAATGTAAAAAAATGTAAAATTTAAAATTCAAATGTGTGCGTTTATTCGAACGAGTGCGTTTATTTGAAATAGCGCGCTTATTCGAACGTATGAGTTTATTCGAACAAGTGAGTTTATTCGAACGGGCACGCTTATTCGAACGCGTACGCTTATCAGAATGCATGCGTTTATTCGAATAAGCGCGTTATACTCTTCCGAGAAAGCACCAGCCCTAGCTTTGCCTAATAATTTTACCTTACCACTGTCTCTTCAGCAAAACCGAGCTCACTTTTTTTCTACCGTTAGTGACAAACTCCTAATGATTATGCATAGGTGCATTGCATTGCAACATCTGCTGTAGGATATTTTCCCAGGGAAATCAAAAGGAAGAACATTTCAAAGAAATCTATATTCAACAAAAAAGTTCACAGGCAGCGCAATGGTACAGTAGCATTGCAAGACTTCTTCAAAGACTCAACCTCTTTTCTCTTGCGAGAAAATAGAAAATGTCTGAAATAAAAAGGGACACGATATTGGTTTGAAATTTTAGAATTTCTTTAAGGTACGAAATGCTGAAATCATCAGTTAGCTATAAAATGTTGATGAAAAGTAGCTTATTTGCTGCACTTATGAAAGGTCGTATTCTAAATCCTAGTAAAATGCAAAAAAGGCGACTTGAAATGCAACTCAATAAACTATTCGAAAAACACTTACTCATTTACTTATTGCTTGTTTAAAATTAATGAAGATTTCAACAACGCTTCTTCCAACGTTTTCAGCAAATTTGCAAAAACTTGTTGTGATTGGCGTAATGACAATGGTCTCTTTGTTCTGCAATCATAACAAGTCTTTTTCATACCTCTAAACAAATCTTCTTTGGAAAAAAAGGAAGTTCAATTAAAAGGGCAAAAGACTTCCTCTCAGAAGAAAATATTTAAGATTCACGTACAAATCCACGACAATTATTTTCGGCGTGGGCAGGCCCATAGACTCTGGGGGGCAGGGGGGAAATGTCCCCCAATAATTTGCGAAAATTGTGTTTGAAGATCTTATAAGCGCAGCTTGATCTGACAGTATTTCATAAGGCAGGTATAGAAAAAGCTATGTTTCTATCCGTGCCCCCCCTCCCGATCCAGTTTAGCTGTCTACGGGCCTGGTCGTGAGCAAGTAAAAGTTACACAAAATTTCGGAAAAATTACAGAAAAGCTACATGAAAGAAAATTTTGGAAAAGAAACTTCACGTTTGGAGAACACGAGCTAAGTTACGCTCTCGCCATATCATTAAATATAAAAGTGAAATTAAGACAGTTTTTTAAGAATAACAACTCATTTCTTAATTTTGCATTTTGTAGAAATTAGTGTTAAAATTTTGAATGCCATCTTTGTGGATTATCCAGAGACAACCGGATTGAATGTTTACTGTCCCAACTTTAAGGGATTGAAGCCTAGCTTATAATATAGAATAAACGCGGAAACAATTGGCTTGAGTTTCGACTGGTTGGGATTAACCTTTGATTCAAACCAGAGACGGATTTAAGCGGCAAGAATTAGGAGGGTGTTGGATAATAAATGGACTTTGTGTCACACCCTTCAGGGCACTGGAAACTGATGGAAACGCCCATTTTCAAAGTTCAGTCTTTACTTTTAAGATATAAAAGATAAAAAGATGAAGAAAGTAACTTTCCTGCATCATTTGTTATTACTTACTACCATAAAATGCATTTTTACCGAATCAAAACAAAATTTGCAAAAGTAAAACTTGCTTAGAACGTATTGGGAGTAATGTAGAAGCTTGTGACTGTTATATGTTTGTATGTTTGTATGTCATGAATCTTAAAATGCTATGTAATATCAATGTCTTAATAAACTAGGCAAGTTAAGAAAGGAAGTAAGGTCTGAAGAAACTTCGTATAAAATATGAAAACAATAAATATCCGTATTGAAAAGGAAAAACCTTTTATTCACATCTCCTTTTCGTCTCCTGGAATACGTTTTAACTTAGACCACGTGGTTCAAAAATAGCTCAACGGTTTTCGATTAAAGGCATTCGACACAGGTAAAAGTGGCTTACAGCCACTCGATCACGAGCGGTTGACCAATCAATTTGCACACAAAGAAAAACATGCAAACAGTTTCCGCCTTTCTGGAAATCAGCGAAATCCTAGTGCAGCACGCAGAGGTTTCACGTGATTAGTGTCCAGTTCCTTTCTTGTGCCCGTGCTCTGATCAATTTGATATTATCAGTTATTTTTGAATTTGCTTTACTTATGCATGTCAACTGCCTTTAACAATATGATGATGCAAGCAACTGCATTCATTCCAACTTGACTCCTTTCAATTATTTTTAATGAGAAAATGTTCTTGATTCACTTGATTTGTTTCAGTATTATTATGTTCGCACTAAGCAAGCCCATAAAACATGGATAAAATGGCAAACTTTATAAATTTTAACCAAAATTCTTGTTAAATTATATTAATACCATTTTGGATATCTTTAATTAGATCGTTTTCTTAAAAATATTAAAAAAAGAACACCCCCTGTACATGCATCTTCTTGTGAACGCTCTAGCGATAGGCAATCTCGTGTAGCAAAGTTGTAAACTCAAGAGTAGAAACGAACCCCCCCCCTCTTTAAACCCTCTCTTTGCACCCAGCAGGAGTGGTCCTGTAGCGCCCCTTCCCTAGACTGTTGTATTAAGCTACCAAACTGGAAAATAACTTCCATTCATCTTGATGGTATTCGCGTCACTGAGTTCATATTTGACTACACGTAGGCCCGGACAAACAAAGTGTTACATCGTTAAATGAGGGTCATCATTTTCCCACGACCTACAAAGGCACAGTAAACGACATGTTGCCTTCCTTTCCCTACGAGTTGCATCAAAGGTAATTTGAGTTCATATCACCTTAGACGGCAGTAACAGAATTCTGAGAAACAGAAACCACTAAAATGGTCAAATCATTACGTCGAAGGTAACCTTTCAGCAAGATATGAAGGATGTATTTAGCTTTTCAGAAGATCATGTCTACAAAATAAGGGCAATACGATAAATGCTGCAGTGGTTGTAATTTTTTTGGTTCTTTTTGTCTCAAGCAATTATATGCATTAGTATTGGCTGTTCAAAATCCATCTCAGGAATGTTAACAGTAAAGGTTGGGTTGAAACTGAGAACCAAAGCTTATATTAAACAGTGGTGGATTTAAGGGGGCAACTAGGGGCAGTTGCCCCTCCCTCAACGAGTTGAAGCAAGTCTGGCGCCACTTTTTTAGAAATTGTGCGCCTCTTTAGAAGAATGAGAATCAGATGAAAAAGGTTCTTTGACCGATAGGTTAATTTGCTTCAAGGATTGCCTCAAAGTTATGTTGTTTATTCTGAAAAGGTATCTGAAATTCTTGTATACAGCGTACTCTCGTAACTAATTTTTGCAAATTTTTCAGCGCCCCCACTACCAACAGTCCTCCTTCAAATTTGCTCAAGATCCGCCCCTGTTATTGAGTCATACCCCCGTATTTATGCTGCATCGATTAATTACGTACAAATGCTTGAATGCCATTACTTTGTGATACCGAATGTTTATTCATATTTTGAAGTTGATACCTGCTACTCATGGTTGAATTAGCCACAGACGCAAAGAATTTGTCAAGCTAAGAAATTAATCAAGAAAAATTATTGCCTTTCCAAAATGAAACAATTCAGTCCCAATCAGCTCAGAGACCTTAGAGACTTCAGCGCTTAGAACATCATATGGGTATAATATATAACCTGACTCCTGATAAGTGAAAATTTTAGGTATCCTTACATGAAGTACCAAAAAACGAATTCTAGAACTATGCCTGTCACATGTCAAAGTTGCCACTGAAGATGACAGCCAACAAACCATATTGATTTTAACATCTGATAATGAAGGCAGACTTGGAATCCGAATAAGGAACAAGTTTTGCTGGATGTCATGTTGGCAGGAGTGCATTCCTTTTCCCTAGGAAAACTATGATTCATTAACTAAGTCAAAATCTCCTTGACGTGTATGGCACGAATTTAATTTGAATATTCTATTCGGACACGCTAGTTCGACAAAACGTTTTTGTCTCAAAGATGGTATATTAGAGATGGGGGTACAGACAGTAGCTTCGATGATCTGCCTTGATTTAGAATTGTAGCAACTAGCAATGAAGTGTCAAAAGATCTGTCAAAAAGCTCACCTCTTCTTCTACGAACAAGCATTGAATTAAGTAGTTCTTCCTTTTTCAAATGGTTCTCTACGTCCAATTCAACGTTGTATTTGAGTCTCGTGAGAATACTTCATTTCGGTTGCCATGTCTAGCACTGAGATTGCTTCATTTCGATAGCTAGAGCTTAGTTAGACCATTGTGTCATCAGTTGCAAGGTGCAGAAACGCCAGTCATAGAATCAGTCACACAGCATTGATCAATATCGCTGGTAGTGACAACAGCGTTGCACCGCGCAATCACAATATCGCTGAGATAATCAAAAACACGGGCGGGATTAACCCCCTAATAATAAATTTGGAATAAGTTTGTTTTTCAACTATATCGTTCTTTTCAGTGACTTCTGTGCTTTAGGAAGAAAATGCAAGTGACTAGTTCACGCGAGGGCTGGTGAATTTCTACACATGTCACAAAAAAACAGTTCCTGGAGTCTCAAAACCAGGATGCGCCGTTTTTTGTAGATGCAAAAGCAAAGTGATATGGGGAAGGAGAATGATGTTTACTGCCTGCACAGATTTCAAAAACGGCTAGCCTTTGTACCTCTGTTGATCTCCGCTTTCACTGGATTGGTTTAGTTATTTAACGTAAGTTGCGTTGTTTTCGAGAGGCAATTTACTCTTAAAATAGCGTACAATACTTCCACCAAAACAAAATGAATTTTCTAGGTTTACGCAGAGAAAACAGGATTTCCACCAAAGATGTACGCGATTCTTATGGAGTTAATTGTCCCTTGATTGTTTCCAGCCTTCAATGATAGAACGAGTAAATCGATGTGAACCGCCTACAGCAATGTGAAAAAAATATAATGACAAATGTCAGAAAAACATTATTTTATCTTGATGCCAGTGAGTGTTCAATGCAAAGGCCTATAAATGAAGAAAGAGGGACAGGGAAGAATCCTTTTATACCCCATCTCAAAGTAATTGCAAGAGATTGCTTTGTTTTTTAGCCTTTTTGAATGCAAATTTTAAGTTGGTTTTACAAATGTTGTTGATTTATGAATTAGACGAACTTTTCAACCGTCTCAAATCTAGTTTAAACTGACTACACCTTGCGATAACCTTCTACCGGCTAATGTTTCACTATCCTGTCAAGCATATACAAAACCAATGCAATTTTCTGGAAAGTTTTTGGAGCCATTTCCTTAAAAGATTCTGAATTTCTGTCAGCAAAAAATCTGCTTCATTGTTCATATGTATGTAACGGCTTAAAAGGGCTATTTTATTCGGGCGATATAGAGTTCTAAAGTGATGACGTCACAACAATCTTTTTAAAAATTTTGGATTTGGATCCTATAGCCTGAAAGAGCACCATAAAATACCTCTAAATGTGCAAAATCAGTCAAATGTGTTACGAATTGACTGAGATATAGTCACATGTGTATTGGCCCTTTCTTCATCAAACCTCTAATCTGTATTTTAGTCTCTGTTCTTAAAGTTATGAACAGAACCACATTAACAGTGATTCGTTATTAAACTTCAAATCTTTCATTGACAATATCTCAACCAATTTTTAGACATAATTGAACAATTTTACATATTTGAAAGTATTTCGTGGTGATCTTTAATGTGATGTGGTTAAAATTTAAAAATTCTGAGAATAGATTTCTGGTGACGTCACACTTTAGAACCCTATTCAAGGCGATATCTGAAGATCATTTACTGAGTTGCTAGTAATGCTCAAACCTTTTTGTCACTGAAGACAAGGATTGTGTTTGGACAACAGACCAAATTCAAGCAGGAGTATACCAGAAAATGAAACAAGGTGATAAAAACTTGGCTTCAATTTACTAAAAATAATTCAAAAGCACTCCTTTTTATGATGTTTTTGGGGCTGAGGAGAGTGTACGAATGGTGCTTTGGTCGAAGTAAAAGGGTACTTGAATGGCTAGCTCATGCATATAGGAAACAATTTTAGGCTTATTTCCCTCTTTCTCATCTAGTAGGCATGTAGGCCGAAAACAGTCACTTTTTCACATGCAGTTGACAGTATTTATCCAGTTGACAGTGTATTTCAAGTCATAGACGTTGAAACTGGGGAGCCACTGGGTGCTTTCCCACATTTTGTAGAACCAGAGATAAAGTCCATCTTCGCTGTTCACAGATGTGCCTCTTTCTGCCTTTGCCCCCTCGCCACAATTTACAATGCTTCGTACGTTTATGTAACAAATGCCGTTTCATGGAATAGGGGCAATTCCCTTTGCCTCGTTAGGCGATATCAGTAAGGGTCCCCCTGTTGTTCTGCAACCACCAGCACATCAATACTTTGTGCAACAAGCTGTGTCATGCCGGGGAACCAAAGCAACAAATGTTTTTTAAAGCCTTTAGCAATCAGATTAAATGCGTGTATCATCCGAGTTTGATATATTCCATAGAAACTAAAGCTAAAAGACACAAATTGGCAGGTGAAAAATTAGTGAAGACTTTTGAGATGAAAGGCCGAATAGAGTCTTGCTTAAAATACTATTGATTTGGGCCCAATGACATACAATGCCAACTCGCTGATTACATTTCCATGCTTGATTTGACCAGATGTGAATCAATATTTGTCATACGAAACGCGTAGTGAGTTTTGTCGAACGTTTCCCAGACTTGCAAAGCACATAAACAATACTTCAGTAGAAGGAGAGATATCATTTTGATAAATAGGATTGAGCTGCCAAATGAAGTCTAAGAGGACCTGAAGGTATCAAATGTTTCTATTTTGAATCAAAATTGAAAGATAACCTTGGGATAGATATATCACGGTTGTAAGCAAGAATCCAAATGCACTCCATGGTTATTATTTTGATAACAATCAGTCGAAATCTAGGGGATTATTATGCCATATTCTGTGTCTAGGTATTTTTAGTTGAAGCGATTTGTGCAATAAGAAATAATAACTTTGCAGCGACAGCCAGCTTTTCCTAGGAGAATATTTTAATTGAGGAATTTATAAATCAAATGACAAGGAAAGACTCTAGGAGACATTCCGACAGTCCGAAGGGCATATTAAGGGAGTTTTATTGGGGGATGGGACGGTGGCAGCTCCTGTAAATTCAATTTTTATAATTCAGTGTTGAGTTTCTTAAACTAAACCCCTCGCTGCTCTATTTATATAACAGCAAAAGTAATAAATAATTTATTTACAGTTGGCAACGAGATCTAGGACTAAGCTATTTAAAGCCAACTAATTGCAATGAATGTTGAAAGTAGTTATTTTTTAAGAAGCTCTAATGTACGCTAACTGTTTTACACAATCTACAGCTGCACTCGAGGTTTCCTAAAGATTTTCTGCTACGTTTAAAAGTATGTAGTGTTTCTTGTTTGGGACTCTTCAATTTCAGTATGTAGCTTTTGTCACAACTTTTGGCCAATAAATCTAATCATCTCTGTGCCATATTTTGTTACTTCTGCACTGGGCCAAAATAATATGACTGTTTGCTCGAAATTCATATTTTAGATTTCTAGTAACAAAAACATCATCTGTTAATGCTGGATCCAAGCTATCGATAATATTGTGTATCTCGATTAAGTGTAGCTGGAAATTTCTCTAGTGAATAAACACAGATTTTGTTAGATAAAAATTGATCAAAATTGGAGGTGCTATCTTTACAAATGCTTTAAAGAGCACTCTCATCAATCTTTTTAAATTTGTTTCTTATTTTTTTATCATGGAACAGCCATAAAAGTGGACAATAGCTTAAATGAGACATTATGAATAATGTCATTGGTAGAGCTTGTTGAGGTGTATCCATGAATGTTGATATGCGATTTAAAGCACGACGTTTTTGACTGGTTTTTTTGCAGAGGTTATCAACATGAGATTTAAAAAACTTAATCCTCTTGTCTAAAGCTGTTTCAAGAAGGGTCTTTTCGGTGTTTTCTTTGATGAATAACAGATATTTACAAAGATTTCTTTATCTGTCTTCCCTATAATTAGAAGTTCATTTTGATGTAGCTGTTCTCAAGCCATTGTGATAACAATCAGTCTCTTTCAAGTGATTCTAAGATCGGATCCACGCGAAAAGATAGAAGTATCATCCACATGATTACATAAATCAGTATCTTTCACCAGATAAAAATTGTCGTTAATGTAGATATTGAAGAGCAGAGGGCCTACTGCTGAGCCTTGTGGAGCGTCAAAGAAAGATTTCCAAGTATTGAAAGAGCTATATAACTTGGAATTTAAGTGAAATTATACCAGAAGAAAATGGCAAAATAATTAACCACAAAAGAGCTATTTACTTTCACTCTTTGCCGCCTTTTTTGCAAATAGCTATGTGGCCCTATATATTAGATTAAGGGCGTCTTTGCTGAATCCATATGCTGCAGATTTTGGAATTAAATTTTCATAATTGAGGCAGTCAAAAGCCTTGGAAAGATCCGCTCGAAGAAGAAATCGAGCAAAGTGCAAATCTTTCTTGGCCCTGGACAATACAGGATGATGTTTTTCGGTTATGAGTATACCGTCAATATATAAATTGAAGACTTGGGTACTCATGTACTATTCTTTGTTATATGTACTATTCTTTTCTCAGTTAATCGAGGCTGCCAGTTTCCCCATTAAATCAAAATTCCTCTCGACCAGATAAAGCACGTTTGGGCTCAATAGACACGAACTTTTTGATTTGAGGTGTCAAGATATAGCTTGCGTGCAAATTCTAAATTTCTTCCTACGTGGAATAGTTGAGCCTGCTCGCAGGCTATCAAGCTACCAAAAGAACGCTTCCATTCTCAGTCATGTGCATTTCTATCATAACAATATAATTATATTGTGCTGTCCTTTAAAGGTTGACATACGAACACCATTTATTTCTTGCAGAGCATTGCACATACTTGAAGGAATATCGTCATGGATATTTATCGCATCGGGCAAATCATAAGCGTCACCATGCTTCTGATTCTTGCTAGGTATAGAGCCCACTGCAAAGGTAGGTACATAAATCAAAGAACATTTAGCAGTAAGGATAATATTCAACTTATTCTTTTTCACCAATACAAACAACATAATCGTAACCTAGATAAGTGTTGATTTTCCTATAAAGCTGACAATATTGGTCTAATGTACACGTTTGTCTTTTTATTGGTAATATCTAGTTTGTTTGCTTTAAACGATTCATGGCGCTTTTTACATTCATAATTTGCCTGGTTAAACCGAGTATTAAAATTTTCTTTATTTGAAAAACCGTCTGCAAACAGTATTGCAATAGTAAGGTTGACGGTGGCATATCATCTATATAAATAACGAATAGGATTCGTCTTAAGATAAATTCATTACACCATTGTCTATGTGAGGAAAGGATGACCTTTTTCATTGACTACTGGTTACTGGGTCCTTCTGCTAAGATAGCTGAAAAATTAATCACTTATTTGAATCTAAAATAGTAACTATGAGAGCTTATTAAGGAGCAGAGGATGACTTACCGTACCAAGGATCATGACAATGCGCGATGTATTCTGGGCTTAATATTCTGGTTATTTGAGTGACCTTCATGTAAACTGAACTGCAGATTTTACCGGAGCTTCTCCTTTTTCAGAAGGGAGGATTCGCTTTCCTTTAAAATACGGTCCATAATCTTTTCGAAACAGGAAAAGAGTGCGGTTCGTCTTTGATTTCTGCCATGGGTTTATCGCCTGTAGGGATTATCTTGAATTTTTTCAAACTATTTGGCAAGATCCTATTAAGCATATGTTTAAGAAGTTTACAAGCTATGTTCGGGCAAAAATAAAACGAATAACGTGATGTTGTTTGGCCTGCTTGCTTTCAGGCTGTTTATTTCTCGTAAGATTTCATTTTCATTTACTATCAAAACCCGCCATGCCAAACAGAAACTATGCTTCATTTGTTCACTGTGCTTTTTAAAGTGGTAAAGATGCATTTTGGGATATGGTAGAAGACCATAGAGTACGTAATATAATTTTTTTCAAAAATTTCCCATGGGTGTCAACAGATGATCAAACTTGTGCGTAAATAAATCAAATTTTTGCAATAACTGCAACATTTACTGGAAAACTACCTTCAAAATCAAATTTTGCGGTAATTTTTTCATCATATCCAAAGAAATAAAAATTTGACAAAATTTTCATAATTGACCATTTAACACTTGATACCTTTAAACCCTCTTTGACTTCACTTGGCAGTTCACTCCTAGTTATCATATTGATATCTCTCCTTCTATTGATATACTGTTTATGTGCTTTGCAAGTCTGGGAAACGTTCGGCAAAAACACATACTACGCGTTTCATATGACAAATATTGATCACACCTGGTCAAATGATGATGCAACCTAACTGGATGACCTATTGTATAAGAAATTACAGTTATACATATATCCCTCACAGTCTAGCAGAGGAACACTAGCAAGTCGAATCTAACTACTTCTGCTACGTCAAAACTAAGTCAAGATGCAAATAGAGAAAATGCAAGTTTCGCTGTTCTTCTGTCTTGCTGTCCACTTTTGCCTCATTAACATGACATTGGCAGAACGTCAGCCAGCAGTTCATGTCAAAGCCATACCAAGATCTTGTCTTGATCACCTGAGAGACGGGACAACAACAAATGGATACTATTCTGTTGCAGGACCAAACGGGGAGTCTTTCCCTGTCTATTGCGACTTCACCTCTGAACCAGGCACAGCATGGACCATGGTTCTTTCATGGGCCCTCAAAAACAACAATTTGGTTGCCTTCCAAAGCACTCCATTTTCAGTGGACGCGCCAGTCAATGAAAGAACGCCAAATTGGGTCGCCTATAGGCTCTCAAAAGCTCAAATGATTTCCATCAAGGCCCATTCAACGCACTGGAGGGCTACATGCAGTTTTAACACGCATGGCATCGACTTCACCGATTACGTCAGGACGAATTTTAAGTCATTGGATGTCATGACGTATCTTGGGGATGGACTTTGCAAGAAAGTTGAGTATATAAACATTCGTGGTCATGCAGCCTATCAGAAAACTGCTAGATTTTGGCAAGTGCTGAATACATTTATTTTACACATTGACAGTTACCTTTCGGGCGACACTTGCGAGTTTGGAGCAAAGCAAGGAGCAGCTGTGTATGAAGACAATTTTGGGTACCATGGTATAAGAAACAAGAATTTTAGATGCACTGCAAATCCAGAGTCAACCACCCAGTACTGGTTTGGCGGCTATTTATGAAGCAATGACTTTCATAAACTTATTTTGTTACCTAATCCTATTAATGATTTAACATTTTCATTAAAAATGAAGCAGAAGCGAAATTATGAACTCGTTTCATCAAGGTTGATCGTTGTGTTTTTGAAGCATAATCCCTGCTCAGTCCTTTAGTGTTCAAATAGAAGATGTATGGATTGGTCGTCACCCCGTTATCTATATAAATCTTTCATTCTGCATACAATTGCTTATTCATGAAGAAAAAATTTCTTCCTTTTGGGAGGCTTGAAGCCATGTCAGTCGTACTTGTCATGTTCCGATTCGATCGAAGATTGATGTCTATCTTGTTGCTTGAAATGTCCATAGACTTTTCTTACCCCTAACAACCAGGGATAAACTAACAAAAATTAACCAATGGGTCTCTACAATTCCTAGTCGAAGCAAGTCTGAATAATTTCACTCGTAATCCTACTCTAACAGCACCGGTGTCTAGCTGAGGGTAAGAGCAGTGGTGCAGTAGCATCAAAATATCAAGGGGGCTCTTGCACATAATGTTGCTAAAACAATAACAAAAGTAGAAATTGGTTTTATTTTGGCCCCCTAGCACTACACCTGTGGCCGCCCGGGGGTTTAACTAATATAACAAATAAGAGACACTGCAATGCAACGAGAATGAACAGCAAAAAATACACGTAAATCAGTGAAGGCTGATATTTCGCCCTGGCAAACTTGACTTCATCAGAGCAAAAGTAAACTGACTTAAAGATTTACACATTAAAAGAGACGATGATGGTGTCGGATTGGTTGATGTGGAATGGTGTGAACGCAGCGCGGTTTAACTAATACACTGGCTACTCGCACAAGGGATGCGCAAACGGGTCTCATTTTTGGCTGAAAATTTTGAGACAGTATCATACCTTTTGGCTCTTTGGCCCTTTTTTCCGATACAAGTGTGCCCATAAATTATTTTTTTCCACAATAGGTCATTTTTGTCATGAAAACGAAAGTGTTGTCCAAATCAACTTAAAAATGTATTATTCTTTTCCTAACAATTTCCTAAATGTATTATTTTTTACCCCCAACAGCCAGGGATAAAGTAACAATGTTATTCGAAATTGTCCTCAAAACCATACAAAAAATTGCCGTCCTCTTTGTATTAGCATTTTTAGCGCCCCTCCCCCTCAAAAGGCTTTAGCCCCCTCAATCTGTAATGCGTTCTGCTCTCTCAAACTGAGCTTTGGTTAGTGCTGGTCTTTGTCGGATTAAAAATTCCTCAAATACCATTCTACTAAGCCATTTTTTCCTAAGTTCAAGAGCTTGAGATGATCAATTTGTTACTTTTATTGTTATAAGACGCAGTCTAGTTATAAGACGAGCAATTTAAAATAACTAAAATGAAATTGAAACTACAGCATCGACCAAGAGCTTGTGTGGTTTCAGATATCATATAATTACAACTTGGTTACACAACTTTCGAAAATTCTATAAATTGCTATTGCAGCATTTTGCAACCTCTCTCGTAGGAGGCCTCTTAATAAGAAATAGTATAGAAGAAAGCATCCGCTAAGACGACAATATAATTAAACATCATACTGCTGGTCACCCTCAGCCTTCAGGAACTGCTCCATAATGGTTGAATATAAACAATTTTCTTTTCCTGGTTGGGGGCTGATTTGAGGGGCTTATACGAGGGGACCAATTTCAAGATTTATATGATAATCGCTTAATTCTTTGTATCTGTGCAATTTGACAGATTATTCAACTGGCCTAGCAACGGCTTTGATTACTCAAAATTTCAAATCATGTTTTTGGTCTTTTTAAAATAATGCGTTTTTCGAACAGTCACATTCACTGATGATATCTAGCAACAGGTTGGTGCAAAAAAAATTTTTAGCGTCGTTGCGAATAAAAATAACATTAATTATCTTCCATATTTATATATTAATACAGTAAATTCACGATAACTTGAATATTCGTTAAGTCGAACTGGTATTGCATTCTGCAATACATTCATTTAAATATACTTTCTTTAACCCGAATCCTCGATGACTCGAACATTCGCTTTCTCGAACCATTTTTCGATTCCCATATGGCCTACTTCGATGATCCGAACTTGTTTTTAGTGCGCATGATCAAATAACAACAATATATGAATCACACTAGTGTTTTTCACAGAAAAAATTTGTTTAGATTTATAATCAAACAATCTTTTGGTGTTTCAAAAGTTTAAAATGGGTTTGAAAAAGCAACCATCTTGAGTTATGCTTAAGCTTTTCGTCTGGCACTCCCCAATGTATAAAACATCAGAACATAGATTGAAAACTCTACGCTAGGAAATATATACTCCCAGTTGTGTAGACAGAAGGATTTTCATCTTAGGACCCCATTGGTAATATTTTCAAATGGCAAGCGGCACTGATTGATCAACCTCGACAGTCATGTGCTAGCGTTTCTGATTGGCCTATTTCGAGCCACAATTGGGTATATATATTTCCTAGCATAGAGTTTTTGGTCTATGTTCGGACGTTTTATACTCTTAAGAGTGTCAGACGAAAAGCTTTGATGACTCAAAAGTTTTGCTTTTTTCAAAGCCATTTTTATGCGCTTTCAAACCAAACGATTGTTTAATTAGTTTTATAATCTGCAGAATGAATGGAGAAACCAATCCTTCTCAAACACGAAGATTGCACCTGTTACCAGTTACTTTGGCGATGCATTTCGCTTCAGGATGACTTACCAATATACCAATACACAGAAATAAACCAATAGTTTTGGCCAAATGTTCAGTATTTCCTTTATTTGAATGAGCAACAATCTATTTACCATTCCATTTATAACACATAACACCTGTTGATCAACAGGGTTTTTTGATTTTCAATCTTGCTTTGGAGTCTGATATCTTTATAAATGTTCTGTTCTTTAGTATAGGATTCAAGATTTATCGAAGCTGTAAAAACGATAGGAACTTTATTTTATAGAACTGTCGCATCTCTTTTTTGACATTCACACCCTAATTCAGTGAAGAAGGTTTTTTGAAATGCTGTTTCAATCTTCTGTTCCATTCTAATGTCATTTATTGTTGTTGTTGTTGTTGTTGTTGTTGTTTACATGAACAACTTTCGTTAAGTTCGACAACAACAACAATAAGTAATGGCTGCCTTTTTCCTTAAGTTCGAGTTATCTAGAGTCTCGATAACTCTAGACTTACTCCATGAGCCTCTGTTTCGCTACTGCCTCACTTGACGGACGCTACAACTACATTCGATAACTCGAAGAATTTAAATATTTTCATGGTTTAATTGTTCCCTTGGTTTCATCTTTCCCGTGGAAGTTAGAGTTATCGGGAAGTTTACTGTAGCTTTCCTCGCATTGAGCAACTATGAATTCTTCTCTGCTTTTAGCACCAACATTAATGTCGTTAATTAGTGATTTCCAAGTTAGTCTTTCTAGCGCTAGCAGGCTTAAACTTTCAAGATCCTTGATTGAATTGAGCTGGATTATTTAATTTTTTTTAATTTTTTGTGATTATTCATCACCATTTTTTCATTGTGTAAAACTGATAGTGTGCAAATTGGCCTTCAAAGAAAATTCTCTGAGTTTGATTTTTAAAAATGATGATTCGTTGCTTTCCACTGGGGGCATCGGGGTGTGGTCGTAAGATATTTCCAGAAAGGTTCCATTTATTTTACATTATTTCTTAAGATAGGACGTCTTTACCTGTTTGCTTTGTGTGTGTAGGGTATTCGACATTGAGCACCCCTCTAAGCTGTTGTCTTGAAATCAATTTTCTCTCTTTGTTGATTGCCAGTTACCAGAGATGTAAAAAAATGGTTTGATTTCAAACTTGACCCTTAAACGTGGTTAAAAGGCCTATATTTTTAAATTTTTATTTCAGATCTTACTGAATTCGGAATCGCTGGTATATTTGATATTTGCTCGGGATCACAATGCGACTCTTGTTCAGTTAATTCTCAAACTGGAATCCATTTGCAAGAGGCGTATCGCTTCGCTATAATGAAAGTAAACGAGAAGAACCTTCTCTACGGATTCAAGTTAAAAGAAAGTACTGTCTATACAAAAGACGAAGACTGGCTATATAAATCGATTCTTATTACTTTTTTCTTAAACTCCTACCCTATTATCAGTGCCTTAGAGCATCATAACCCATTTGTAGTTTCACTTTTCACTGAATCCCTCAAAATTCCTGTTATCAGTCATAGTGAAGACCCTCATGCCAAACACCAAATGGACTCATACCAATTTCAAATCACGCCCAACGAGAAATGCAGACTCTCGGCGGCTGTTGCCATTGTGAAGCAGCTTAAGTGGGATTACGTCATAATCATCAGCTCAAGCGGTAGAATTGGGAATGAAATCACGTCTCTGTTTGTGCAACATCTTCTCAAGTTTGATATATGCGATGCAAAGAGTTATCGTTTGCCTTTAAATCCAAGCGGCACTGACTATATCGAGACGGTTAGGGGTGCCAATGCAACGAAAGCCACAGGCCTTGTTTTATTTACAAATACAAGAGATTCGAAAGGCATCGCATTTGGTCTGAGGGCCTTGTCCTTAAAAAACAGGTTCCAAATCCTTGCGTTGTCTGGCTTTACCAATTATGTTGAGGTAACAAAAGGAAATGAGGAGTTTCTTGAAGGAGCCATTAGCATTGAATTTGCAACAAAAGAGAACCAAGAATTTCGAAACTACTTTCTATCTTTGAAAAGGAACACATACACAGACAAGCCGTTCAGTTCCTTCTGGAGAACCACTTTCAATTGTTCTGTTGGGGTGGATGAATGTGGACAGCTGCATAACTGCTCAGGAGCAGAGAAACTTCGTGTTAATGAAGGTTACTACCCAAATACCCCTGTAAACTACGTTATAAACTCAGTATTTTCTTTCGCTTACGCAATTAGAAAGTATATTGAAAAGAAATGCAACAATAAACCACCATGCAAAATCCCTTCCATAAAAAAATCAAAGGAGAGAAAACAATTCTTTTTATTCCTGAATACCTTTCTAGCAAGTAAAGCTTTTGCGGACAAAACACTGAACATCAGCGACCCAATAACAAATCTCAACCCAGCAGTCGTTAGTTATAACATACTCAACTACATTCGAACTGAATCTGGGTTTCAGAATAAGATACTTGGCAATTGGACATTTGAACGTGAGGGAAAGGCAAACCCAGCTTTTAACGCATCACATTTAGTACCTGGAGACCTGATTCTTAACTCTGAAATTATCTGGACAAGAATAAAGAAGCAAGCAGTTTCTTCTTGTCGACCTCAATGTCGTGGGGGTGAGAAATGGGAGCAGAACATGAAATTGGGACAGTGCTGCAGAAAATGTACGAAATGCAAGGAGAACGACATCGTTGTCAACGACAGTTGCATGGATTGTGGAAACGATGGCAGACCAAATATTTTGAGATTAGGTTGTGTTCCTCTTGAAGTGCAACATTTTGGAAATGACTCGTCGTCAAAACGAGCCATTTTGGCATACATCGGGTTGTCAGCTATTGGAGTCATAGCAACACTGTTCGTTATATTTATTTTCATCAAGTTCAACGACAACAAACTCGTTAGAGCATCAGGTCGTGATTTGTCTTATGTTATTTTGTGTGGCATCTGTGTTCTATTTCTCTCACCAATCGCATTTCTGATAGCCCCTTCAAGAGCCATTTGTGTATCAAGAGATATCATACCAGGTATCGCATTCTGCATGTGCTACTCGCCGCTGTTTCTTAAGACCAACCGAATATACAGAATATTTTGTAACGCCCAGACGTCAGTGGCTAGGCCGAATTTGATCAGTCCACAGTCACAGCTCTTTCTTCTTTTGAACATCATAGGAGTCCAAGTATTGCTAGGAATTGTATGGATGCTAGGGACAGCGAAGAAGATCACTAAAGTTTACGACAAGCAGAACGGTGTCGTTACTCATCATTGCAGCAACAGGGCACTCTCTCTTGTTCTCAACATGTTGCTGAGTGTCTTTTTCATGTGCTGCTGCACGTGGTACGCGTTTAAAACGCGCAATTTCCCGAAGAATTACAACGAGTCAAAATACATTGCATTCACAATGTACCTCACTTTCCTTGCCTGGGCGGTGTTTCTACCGACGTATTTCTCTGCTGATGAGCTTAGCTATGCGCATGACCACTTGATTTGTGCCACTTTGATCGCCGCTGCCTTCGTTACCCTTCTCGGTCTGTTTGGTCAAAAAGTCCAGATACTTGTTATGCCTACGCAGGCTCAAAAAGAGAGGCAAGTTTCCGATGTTTCAAAGCAAGAGGCTGATCCTAACCGATTTCAAATGCAATCTCATAAACTAAACTCAATGTCCTTGCAAAGAGGCACAGAGGCTATGTACGGCCAGAGACGATTCACTTCAGCAAGTCAAGATGTATATTGACATTGCGTTTTTGTGTTTATTATCTTCTTCTGATTGACTTAATCCATTTTATTGCAACAATTTTAAAAACTTACTAGATGCAAGCGAAAGCACAGAAATCGGAGCAAAGAAAATGCTGCAAAAAGTATTAATAATACTGGTGTCTGTTGTGTAAAATGGAAACGACGTCACCATATTGTTCAGATTTTCTTTAGCTTTTTATGCAAAGTACCCAATAGTTGTAGATGTCCTATATTTCCGCACTAGCGCAGTATCAAAAATCTAACAGGAAACTTAATCAGATAACTGCTTCTGTTTGATCCTACCCCTTCCAGCAGGATATCTAAATTTTCTTGATTTCTTTTACTTCAGGGCTTTGAATTTCCATACGGTGATAAAGTCAATTCCTATTTACAAGGACTTCCTTATATTACATTTATATTTGAGCATAAGAACAGACAAAATTGAATGAGAGAATAGTTATATACCGACATTTCATACATTACATGAAAGAAATTTTTGAGAGCAAAATGTTTTCTCCAAATAGCAATCCCTATCTCTAAAACAGTTTCAATGCATAGTCAAAAACCATTAGAAGACCTTTATACTCGTTTAGTGCCATTTGAATTTAGTTCAACGAGGCAGGCAGAAGTTAGCCACATTTTTGTAAAGGCCTTCCCTCTTATTTCCTCATAACATAGTTTCCCCGCCTAGACCTTATAACTAAACCATCTTATCATTACGTCGCCTTGCTCGTTAAGGTCGCAACCCTAAAAATTTTTAAATTGGAAACTAGGATGAATCAAATTTTCCAGTGTATATAGATAGCTACTGCGATTCTTGAAAAAATAAGATTAATTTAAGCCAAATATTCCTTTGATGGGAATTTCGTTTTCCCCGTGTTGAAACCCTAGTTTTTGATACTTGATTTCCAGTTCATTATAGCATTAGCCTGATTGTGACGTCATTTTATGATTTGGATTGTGACGTAATCTTAATTTGCTATCTGTTTGGGTATAAAGCTGAGTATGATCAGAGTATTGATGCTTTTCGAAAAAAGCTCGTAAGTGATCGCAATCGCAAAAAGGACTGAGGCTTTTCTTGGTGCTCGATTCGAAATTTTGGTATTTATTGAATTTTCTCTAATAACGATGTCGTGCAGCAGCGAATCTGAAAGCGATACTACCTTCATGGTTGACTATAATCCTGTCGTAAAGTTTATGGTAAGTTTTGCATTATTTGGTATAAATATATAATTTTTTATTGTAAGCAAAATGACTAAATAGACGTTATTTTCCTAAAGCTAAAGTTTGTTATTTTCAGTTCCTTAAAAAGAATTTGTTAAAGCGATGGTTTCAGCTTTCTTTGCTTTTACATATCACTTATTACATATTACATTAAGTTTGGGCTTTAAATGAAACTCTTTGTGAAAGATCTTTCTCATTCCCACTTAATGCTTCAAGAGTTTTTAAGGATATGTTTGTCCCTCATGGTATACCTCGAAACTCATCAAAGCAGTTTCTTTTTCTTTTGGAACGCAGAGAATTGAATGTAGAGTTAAAGATTGAAATATTGTCCAAAGAAAAACATAAAATAATAGATTATTAAATGCATATATTAGATGCATATTCTGAGATCCTCAAAAAATAAAGTCACCGGATCTGTGAGCTTTATATGAATTTGTACACCTACCAAGGCACTTTCTGTGACTGAACTGTGGTGTCTATCTGGGAAAAGTTCTTTTGAAAATACAAATTACTTCATACTTGTTGCCATGAAATGCTGCAGAGTATGTTCAATGTTTGCTTCATTCAACACTCTTCCATTTCATGTTTCTCTTTCACCAACAGAATGCATTTCCTGTTGGTTTCTTCACACCAAACGACGGAACGATGACCAACTTGTTTGAAGAAATCAAACTTCATATTGGTAAGACAAAGATTTTTTGTTGTCGTATAGACCCTGCTGTACCTCCCGTTACGTACATCTCTATCTGTACCTTAGCATCAAAATTTAACCTACAATCCTTGCCTAAAATAACTAGAACGCCTTCCCATTGCAGCATGCAAATAAAAAATGCAAATCTAAAGCTACCTTACCAAAAAATCACTGCTGCTTCAAAAATTGAACTTCATTGTAATGGAAGGTAGGGGGGATATTTCAAGAAAAGCTTCAGCTTTGCGCAAGTGGTCTAACAATTTTGGCAAGGGTTGTAGAAGCGTATCTGGGGTAGGAGGGTGGCGTGCCTAACACTCTAGGGCATCGAATGAATTTGCGCTTGTGTCCAAATATACAAAACCAATATCAGACCTCACTCTCTGTCTGTAATGATTTCATAATGATACTCAGAGACGTATCCAAGGGGAATAGGCCTCTGAGTACCACTTCTGCCCAAACATACGACACCAAAATCAGACCTTCCTCCAACTCTAGAGATCTGTATATTGGAACTAGCATAAAAGGAGTTATTTAGGCGGCAATATGGTTGCTGCGGAAGAACGGAAAAGGCTCGAATTTTGTACTCTAGATCGTTGGGAAATATTCTCTTTTAAGCAATGTTGTCTTGCCAAAGAGCTGTAGTAGAATATAGAAAAAACTGTTCAAATTTTGAAAAGTCAAAAGATTTTATTAGATATGAATTCTTGTCGAGGAAAAAAAAGTTCAATGTGTGATGAAAATGAGACTTAGAGACAAATAATAATCCTAACAACCTTCTTTGAATGAAAGATTTTCCAGATCTTTATATCGAATTGGTACCCTACTTAAAAGTAGTACCAAGGGCGCCCGCCATACCCTAGAGACACCACTAAACGAAACATAGAAACCCCTTTTTCAATTGGAGGCATTCCATGTACTTCTTTTCCTGCGGATAATAGGCCTTAAAAAAAAGATTAACAATTTGCTCTTACTTCTTGCATCATAGTAAATAAAGCCCTGGCCAAACGAATAAAACATCGGCATAAAACATAATCCAACATTGTTGCTTAAAACATGTTTGATTCGTTTGGTCACTATGTTTTACGATGTTTTATGATGTTTTGCGAAATTTGATTTGCATCAAACATTTCGTAAAACATTTCCTTTGTTCTCATATTTGGTCAACAGTGTTGCGTTGGTTTGGCCACCCCTTAAACGCACGCAAGCGCAGTAAATTAAAATTCGGCAAATACAACGCAGTAACTGTAGGAAGCTGTGCGGCAGCGCTTGACCATCACAGATGCTTAACATTTGTTTGATTCGTTTGGCCAGGTCATAAAACATTGTCCAACAATGTTGGTGCAAAAATGTTTGACAATGTTTTACGGATGTTTTATGCGTTTGGCCGGGCCTTAAGCCTTGCGCATACGGGCATTTTTGAAGGTAGACGATAGTGGACAAGAGACAATATTCTTCAATATTTAAAAATCTTTTCATTACTTTACCTTAATGGAACTAAAATAAGTGTTCAGGGATAACGAGACATAAAATAACTTGCTCTAACTATGCCTAGATTTCCAAGGAGACATAAGATAACTAAAAAGATCTGCTGAATTCTAATAGTGCAGATTCAAGATAAAGTACTGTAGCCTATATTGTTCATGAGAGCAAAATGCTGAGCAGATCTGACCAAGTAAAGACAATATTTTTGGATAATTCGCAGGCAAACTTTTCGATGTGATCAAGAAGTGCACTGATATCGTCGACTGCCATGTTGTTGAACAATTGAAAAAGAGATGCTATCAAAAGACGGCCTTTAATGAGGTTCGTTCTTGACTGCTTTATTCAAAATCGTTCTTGCACAAGAAACCTTTCTATTCATCTGTGTTTCAATGTTTAGAGCACTATGCTACTATTCACTGTGTACATGGTTTGAATAATTTATAGTTGGTTCCTCACTTAACATCATTGTTTTCAAAAATAATTTGCAGCCTAATCTCTTCATATTTTTCAATTCAAGTGTGGTTATGATAAAAATTGTAAGCTAATGAAATGAAAGGCCTTGAAAACAATATTGCAATTATGAATCATACATCTTTATAGGAACCAGGCATCTGTTCCCAAAAAGCAAAAGCCTAGAAATGCAAAGTTATTTTTAGATAAAACATCAATTGAAAGGAGAAAGAAGAAAGCAGTTTCCACCTGCAATAAACAAATCTCTAATTTCATAATATTTATTGTTTTTACCTGTCTTGTGCAAATTTTTAATAAATTCTTTGGTATTTTTGTAGATTAAAAATGCAGTTCAGTTCATTCTCGATCGATTGGTGCAACTTCATTCCTATGTGAGTGTCTTACACAATATTTTTCGTGAAGATTGTAAAATAAGCTGAGCTGATTTTTTACCGATACAGCAAAATATAATCATGTTTCTTCATCTTTAACTTTCATAAGGACTGCAAGATCAAAAAAGAAACACTGGCTGCGTTTTTACATTTTTTGTGAAATGAAATTCGAAGAAAAAATTCGAAGAATCTCCGGGTCCTTCTTATGCCTAATTGTGTGGAATTAACCGTAATTTTAGTATCTGCCTCCTTAAGCTTTATATCTACTAAACGTTTTCAAAAAGACTTTCTAGGCCGTGCTTTACAGGCCTCAGAACATTAGTCGATAAACAGAACTATTTTTAACTTCAGTGGATTTTTAATTGAAACTTCAGTGAATCTATGCAATCTTATTCTAGTTTGACACAATAGCATGATCTTACACTTTCGAAACAATGTTTTTATTTCACCACCATTTTGCAGGCAGACAACAACGATGTTGCAGATTATGTGGAGTTATGTGGTAACTTCTTGAAACGGCTACTGGATGCATGGAACAACTTTTTCGCCAGACTTTACCGAATCGTAAGTTTCTGTATTTGTTTTGAATTAGGTGTTGATTTTTCTGAATTTGGAAGAACTACAGGTTTCTCAGTTTATCAAATTGATTTCGAGTTCCAAAAAAGTTACCTCGAAGCATTCATTACAGAGGTAATAGCAAATCTTGCATGCAAAAAGGCTTCAGTTTTAGGTTCAGAGATAGAACTAAGACGTGAAGAGCTGCGAGAGCTCAGGAGACACCGCCAAAAAGTAGTCCTTTTCTACTTAACGCTTGACTAATGAATTCGTGGAAGAATCACAATGCTCAACTTTATATTATTTTCTTTTTTGTTGTTTAGAGTTTTACAAAGCACCAAAAGCGAGCCGAACGGTACTTGAAGAGACGACACAGACTGGCTGAATGTCAAACGCAGAGTCTGCAGATCAAATTGCAAAAACTCGTCCTGAAGATGAATGGTGTCTTTTCAACTTGCAAAGTGAAGCCTGCGATCAAGATAAAGGAATGCTTCTTCGATAGCTTGTTGCTGTTCCATCTGGCAAAACTTAAATTCGAAGTGCAGTGCGCAGAAGAAACAGATAGTGAGGAGGAGACACCGAAAGACGAAGACTTGTCAAAAAGAAGGAAACTTCAAGGAAGAAAAAGAAAGAGAGCTTCCACTGAAAATTGTTTTCATAAAAGCAAGGAAAACGCCGAGGACAGGAATACTTTGAACACACGAATGGCGACAGGAATACCCTACGGTGGCATTAGGTTGACGCTGAAAAGAGATGGAAGGAGATGGGTGGCTTGTTTTCAAGAGTGTAATACTCGTCAAGTGCAGAGGAATGAAGATGTCACAGACAAAAATTCATTTGCTTCGAAGAAGTCTTCCAAAAGACGTCGTTTGAGCAGTGACATTCAATAGTTGTCTCTCAAAACTGTTTCAAGAAATACTGTTTTTAAAGACATTTAGATGCTTAATTTAGACTTCTGTATTGCTGTTTGAGGTACATAGATGTGGAAAAATCTAACCATGATGTTGCTGTTGTCCTCTTTAAAAATTGTTAAGGTTGAAAGGAAGCCTTATGTGTCGCAAACTTCAAGTAGCTGAAATGCGTTCAAATTCAGAAATAAACCGTGCAGATTTTTACACGGAAAGGAATATGTTTTCTTATTCAGCAGAATATAAATTTTCACATTCAGCAGATTATTTCTATTCACATTCAGCAAAACAATTGATTGTCATTTATGCTAAAATTATTCATTCGGGCAACAATGAAAAATCCCATTCGGTCTGAGGCAAGAGGCAAGAACGACTGAGGCAAACTTTAAGGGAAGAAATTGTCAGAATAACTCATGTTCCTACAAGTTGATATAATGTTTTCGCTAGAATTGATTGGGAACGCTGCCAGGGCGACCGCAAACGAGTGTCGCATTAAGAATCTGGCGTAACTAGGCCGAGTTTATTGAGCCCTAGCGTAAGCGCTCCGAAGTTTTTATTTATTTTTTTTATTTTATAATATTTATACAGGTTAAAGGTTCATACATATGTTTTTCAACCTGACCTGTTTAAAAGATTAAAATAAGAGCTAATAACTATGTTAAAATACTAGTAACAAAAGAAATTTACCAATCAAACCTAATTTACAATATTTAATAATACTAAGGCTATAAAAAATGAACGTAAAGATGAAATAAAAGTTGTCCCCGACTATAGTTGTTCTTTGAAGGTTTTCAGGGAGGGGGCCAATTTGTTAGCCCTTTCTAGATTATTCCACAGTTTTGGACCGCGATAAGAAAAAGCCTTTTGGCCATTTATTGTTTTTAGCAGCGGTATTTTAAGATCAGTTTCTGATGAACGCAGAAACCGTTCTCTATCATCCGAACATTTTTCGAATAATTTTCCCAAGTAGTCTGGTGCAAGCATATTTAGAGATTTGTAAGTTAGCGTGGCTGTCTCCTTTCTTACAAGATTTCTGATGGTTAACCAGCCAAGATTCTGAATTATCGGAGCAGCAGACGCATCGTATGGGCTGCTAGTTACAATTCTGGCAGCTCTATTTTGGATTTTTTGCAACACGTCAAGCTTTGATTCATTACAGCAGCCCCAAACGGAACAACAGTAGCTCAAATGGGGCTCAACAATTCCTCTATACATTTTGTTGAGGATGTCAGATGGAAGATATTTCTTAGAATACTTAATAAGTCCAAGGGCTCGATTAGCCTTGGTCTTGATAGTATCGATATGCTTGTCCCAGTTGAGCTTACTGTCTATCTGAACACCTAAGTATCTTGTGTTGGTAATCATTTCAATGTTCTGATCACCTATTGAAAAAGAAAAAGATGGTCACCTGTATCGTCGACCATCGTCGACCGTCAAGTGCATCGACATCTGCCTTTATCAACAGATATTTTGGTATCGGGAAGAAGAAAAAGAAGCGAACTGGCCACCTATGGAGCTGTTTACAGAGCCTCCAATATTTTTCGAAATTATGACAAGAGGGGTGAGCCCCATGAACCCCCTCCACTGCATTTCAGGTTCTAATTCAATATCAACATTAATAAAGTTTTTGCACCCACTGGCTACAGTGATACACATGGCTCATATGACGCAAAAAATCCATTGGCTGAGATTCGATCTACCGGATTTTCTTTTGCTTTAAATACGGTCTCAAATTTCAAACAGTCTAGAAGAAGTGCGCTAAGGTTTGTTTCGCTAATTGTACAACATCAAAAGAAAGAAAGGATGCAAATTGTCGAAATGACAGTTTTTCTTTTTATCTTTCTCACTGTCCTCATTTGCCATATTTATACGGCACCAACAGGGAATGGAAATCAGCCAGCAGTTCATGTCAAAGCCATACCAAGGTCTTGTCTTGATCACCTAAGAGATGGGACAACAACAAATGGATACTATTCTATTGCAGGACCAAAAGGGGAATCAGTCCCTGTCTATTGTGACTTTACTTCGGAACCAGGCACAGCATGGACCATGGCTCTTTCATGGGCCTTCAAAAACAACAATTTGGTTGCCTTCCAAAGCACTCCATTTTCAGTGGACGCGCCAGTCAATGAAAGAACGCCAAATTGGGTCGCCTACAGGCTCTCAAAAGCTCAAATGATTTCCATCAAGGCCCATTCAACGCACTGGAGGGCTACATGCAGCTTTAACACGCATGGCATCGACTTCACCGATTACGTCAGGGCAAATTTTAAGTCGTTGGATGTCATGACGTATCTTGGAGTTGGAAAATGCAAGAAAGTTGAGTACATCAACATTCGTGGTAATGTAGCCTATCAGAAGACCGCTAGGTTTTGGCAAGTTGTGAATCAATATATTCTCGTCATTGACAGTTACCATTCGGACGATATTTGTCAGTTTGGAGCAAAACCAAGGGCAGTTTTTAGTGAAGACAATTTCGGCTATTATGGTACAATAAACAAAAATTTCCGATGCACTGCCGGTCCAGAGTCAACCACCCAGTACTGGTTTGGTGGCTATCTATGAAGCAGTTGTCTTTTATAAACAGTTTTTCAATCTTTTATTAATAGGTTAAATTAGCTTTGATGTTTTAACTTTTTCGTGATAATATAAGCGGCAGAGAAGCTCTGAACCCCTTTTCCATCACGGTTGACCAAGGTCTTGTGCAATGCGACTCCCTGATCGCCCCTTTTGTGCTCAAGTAGAGGATGTATGCAGTGAACTTCACGCCGTGTAGCTATATGTATTTCCATTTTGCATTAAATTGCTTATAACGATATTTTTCCTCTCAAGTTCTTATGGATGGCGTGAAGCCATGTCTGTCGTGCATGTCAGTTGTATTGGTCAGGTGCCCATTTGAATCGGGTAAGGCGTAAACAGTAAACGGTACGGAATGTATCTGCCGAAAAAAGTCCACCTTTTTGGCGCCTTTCTTGCAAAGAACTGTTTACTAAGAGCAGGGACGCCGGAACGACCAAGAGGCAAGGGGGCGGGCTTGAGTAAAAGGGCATTTGAAAAAATTCTCAGCTTCCAACAATTCTTTCGTAACTGTCATTTTGTTTCGATCTTTTGTCAGTATCTTAAAAATCAGCTAAATTTTGGCATAAGAAATTTCTTCACAGGTTTCGAAAAATGTCGTCATAAATAAGGCACTACGGTCAGGAATTCATCTCATGGATTTCCTACAAAAGGCCGGCGTCAAGTGACTATTATGAAAATGGCACTTTAACCCCTTGCCTCTCCTATCAAAAGGCAACAGGGGCGGTCGACCCCCGCGCCCCCCTCTCTCCGGCGTCATCAATGTTGCTGATGATAGATATTGATGAAATTCCTTAGGAAATTATGTTGATGCCAATGTGGATAGAGGTCTCTTCAGTTGATTCGATTTCGTTTATGATCGTTTTTCCATGCCTCTTTATCAACTGACTGCTAGTGGCACCATCGATGCCTGTGACAACTATACTGTTCAGTTTTGTGCTATCAAGACTCTTTATGTGTGAGTCACCAAGCAGGAAAAATTTTTTATTGTTTCTTTTTTTTATTATTCTTAGCATTTGCTTTCGGTGTTACCTTAATCATACCATTATCAGAGTGGTTGGCATTGTTAGAGTTGCAACCCTGTTTCATGATTCTTCAACAGAGCTACAACGTCTCTTATTGCTGTGATTGCATATATGAAGTTACTTTATTTAGAGACAAAGTCATACATACCAACAAGTTAAAAATTTTTGTTATTTACTGAATAGCCAGCAAATGACATATTTACCTTGTTCTGTTAATCATGTTCTGTTTAATCATTGTTTGATCAAAATGTACCCGGGCCGAAAAAATTAGCCAGTCCGCCCCTGAGAACGGGTTGAAACGAGTAGACAGACACCACAAATCCAGGGTGCATCGGAACAGCCAACAGGACCACAGATGCGTTACCGGCTGCGTCCCAATCAATGCTTAACTCTAAATGGTCTGCATTTCTGTAAATGTTTTCAACATAAGCTGATCTAGCTATGTGCAAATGTAGATTGAAAACACACGGTGGCATCAAACATAGGTCAAAAACTTTCCCATTAGTTTAAAAAATATTCCAGCAACTCTTTGAGCGGACGACATGACCTTGGTGACAGTTGGAAAACGGTATGGAGTAGAGGCTCCCTGGTACCGAGTTTCTCCGTATAACATCGATTTTCGTAACCAGCGTATCGAAATTAACCAAATAGAATTGGTCTTGAAAAAACCCCTCAAAGGGTGACGATAACCCCCCCCCCTTTCTCGCTTGGTCTATAAAATCTTTTTGGCTCTCCCATGGTCAATAGTACACATTCGAAAGCTGTAGTTTTTCCACTTCGAAATTCTGAAATATGTTCTAGAAAAAAATAGAATTTCCTATCATGTTTAAAATTTTGGAAGCAAATAATACTTTTCATCAAACTATTTTTCCATCTTTGGGTGGAAGGGCGTTTTGTGAGAAGATAATTGCCATAAAATTAGGTATTCAAACAAGAGACATGGGCTGGAGTTTGGCGAAAGCACTGTAATAATTTACGGTGGCCCACAGGTGCCACGGCAAAACTTTCTTTCTCACGGCAAAACTTACTTTCTCACCAGTGGGCCACCGTAATAATTGGATCCAAGGGTTTGAGCCTTCTTTGCTGCGTCACTGAAAATACAGGATATAGTAGGGTATGGATGTTGCTTTGAGGTTCATTACTGCCCTGCCCTTATTATTCAGATCTTATATATTTGCAAACAAATTCAGACCATGTATACATCTGAAATTTCCGACGAAATTTTATAATGTCAAGTGGACACGCTTTAAGTTAGAAGAAATAACGTCGATATGAATTGTACAACAAATTTGCATTAAATTTAAACAATATGTTTACAATCACATCATATATTTTGTATAAATAGACGTTTGTCCCATATGGCGGGGCATAGGTTCCATTTTCCTTCCACAAAGTACCAGGGTCAGAAGTTTCTGCGAAGGAGATGATAGTTTCGAATTTCAAAAGGGCCGAAAATCTTGTGACGATCAAGGAAGAGAGGAAACTGGAAAGATGGCAAGAACTGTTTTCACATTTATTGCCTTTTTCTACGGTATGTAGAAGTTTATTACCTTTTAAGTATATCTTTAAGTCCTTTAATTATTTCTTTTATTGTCTACTCTGTCTAGTACGCGAGTTGTCCCAGTATACTTATATACGCTTAGCATTGCGGCTTTCGGGTTTGTTCAAATACGTTAGGCCGGGCTCCGTTGCATAACCTGGCCTAGCCTGCCCTGGATCTACCATATATATCTCCATGGTCTTCTATCTTGATAATGAATTTCAAGACGATAGAGAGCGTAGCACAATTTCTGTTCAGGCAAACAAGGATCTTTTGGGCCTAAAGCCAGTCTGCAGAATGTAGCATTTGCACACGAAGATTTTTCAGAGGCTTGTCTAATACACACAAAAACGTAGGGCTATACACATATTGAAATGACCTATGCTTGCCCTAAAGCCATTGATGCTCACGATGAATAATCTATAGACTACAATGCTTGCCAAAAGTCTTGGTTACACTAACGTCAGTTTCAAAAGACAAATTCAGCCATTCCCCTTCCCCGTTTGAACAATGTTTGTTTACTACAAAACGAGGTTGGTGATTATGAAGAACGCTTTTTCTGCGACGTCTATGATATTTTTGTAAGTTATCAACATTGTTTAGGGGGAAGGGGTGTGGAAGTAGGAGTATCAAGAATAGAATTGAAAATATAAAATCATTACCCAAATTGCTGGGTGTTCCAAGTACTTTTGGCAATGATTGTAGCTCATTCCAGTTCTCTTGGAAACTCAAGTCTGAGTTTATTCTGAATGTTCAAGGCCTTGAAGAGGTGTATTAAAGGGCATAGAAAAATCTGAATCAAAGAAAATAAATTTTTTAAGCTACAGTGTCTGACTTATCCTAAGCATTAGCTGAAATAGTATGGGTCTGCTTTTCCCGTTGTGGTTTGTAAAAAGCTGGAGTTTCATTCATGAGAGGCCAACAGAAAGATTTGAGAATATGTGCTTGAATTTTTAAACACATGCAAGAAACTATGAGTATGCTGCAAGTTTTCTAACCTTAAATTTCAAAATGTATTTTTTGTGCGATCCTGCTTTACAAAATGCTTTGCAGTTAACAAGAATCCGTGAATATAAGGTGATAAATTTACAATCAAGGGGTGCAATGGGATGTTAATTCTATTTTAGCATAAAATATTTATAAACATTTATTGAAAATACAAAATTGAGAGACCCTGAAAGAAAGTAAGTAAGTAAGTAAGTAACTGTTATTTGGTGGATGGGTGGACCCTTTGGCTGCAGCTTAATGACACATTTTTTGGTTCTGATACTGGGGTTGCAGTTGCTGTTGCAGTTTCATAATGCCAAGCGAGGAATTGCCATTTTCCTCTAATTGATGTCCCGCTTGTAGTTACCAAATGGTGTTGACTCAAATTGGTTTTTCTGACCCTATTGTGATATTAGGTGACTTCAATGTGAATTGGAAAGAAGAATAATATGAGCGAAATTGATAGACTCTGAGTGTTATACACAGTTGATCAGTGAAAATACAGCTGACTACGATACACTTATGGAAAATATCTATACAAACATGCCTCATCTTGTATCATCTTGTGGTGTCTTAGAATCTTACTATAGTGATCACAAGCCACTTTTTCAAACTATGAAACTTTGAATGAGACAAAAAACTCTTCAACCTGTGAATGGATGCAGATGGCTGTGAATTAGATTTAATCACCATGAAGCAATGTTGATAATCATGTATCATTGTGAGTGATCAACAATCATCACAAATCATATATCTGTGAAAGTCTTCTTAAATCAGCTCAAATGATCCTGAATCTCTGTAATTCATTGTCAATCTGCATAAATAAAAACAAATCAGCCCTAGAAACCTAATTCAATGTCAGTGACTTTGTAAACAAGAATAAATTCATCCAATAGGCAATAACCAATAAATCAGAATTATTGTATCCAGCCTATTGCAAGTAAGAGCATGAATCATTAATCATGGCAAAATTTACTAAATGAACTGAATGCTACACATTGTATAGTTACATTCATGTTTCCCTCATGAGTAATCGTGAAGGGTACTGTGCGACATAGAGAAGTTTCAGTGACTTTAGAAACGTAAGGAAGTTCCAATTCTGTTCAGCAAAGTTACAGGAAAAAACAGACAAAAATAGCTTTAGCAAATAGAACAAAAAGAAGGCCATGTAACCAACAAATGGCAAAGTTCCTATTACTCTGCTTTCGTAGGAAAATGAACTAAATGAATCGTTTTTGATTTTGGGTTCCCACCGTTCAAAAACGGAGACGTTTGATGATGATGTTCAAAGTTATCAACCAAAAACAGAGCTGTTTGAAAATGAATCATTTTAATGCGAACAGCGAAAACGAAGTCATTGGAGAACGGAGTCATTAAAAAACGAATCTTTTGAATGAGAGAATCGAAAATGGAATCTTTTGAATGAGAGAATCGAAAAACGAATTTGTTTATCTTCAGTTTCAAGATGAGCTCAAACAAGAATATGAAAAAGGACAAAATAGAGTGATGAGAAAGCCTTCGTTTTTATTTTGGCCAAAACTGTGTGGGCCATAGCAATTATTTATTATGTTTATTATTATTATTAACTCTTTATTTACAATGTTGGCATAAAAAAGGTATCAAATAGCCAAGCAAAGCTAACAAAAATTAACTATTTATAACGAGAAATTAACAAGAATAACGGAAACTGAATGATCGGAAAATGGAGACATACGAAAACAGAGTAGTGGAAACAAGGATTCGATGTCAAACTTCCTTTAATAAGAAGAGTTTCTAGAGTGGATTGACCTATCAGCATCTGGTAATTGCGCTCTTCAAGAGAAATATGATAACCTTGGGCACGTGCCTGCATGCTCGTGGGCTGCCAAGCCCCCCACCGAAAGCCCTAATATTACAGATTGAGAGGGCTAAAACGTTTTGGGAAGGCTAAACATGCCTAAAACCAAGATTTCATAAAAGCTGTTTTCTATCTTATTTCCTTAAAAAGTATGGTTTTGGCGCTTATACTTGGCTTTGACACTTCTGAGGGCCCATATCCTGATATTTCTCTTTATAAACATCTTAACAAAGGATGCCCAATCCTTGTTGCTGCTGTCTTCTTACTGAGCTGATATTATGTACCAGACATCTTTTTCGTACATAGTCATTAGGCCCCTATGTTTTGAAAACACATTTGTTCAATGTGTATGCACAAACAGAGGTGTTTGAAAACTCTCCAAAACATTTACAAAAATGGAAGCAGCATGAACAGTAAAAACCACAGAAAGTTACATTTGTTACTCCTTTTCTGTGACTTCGGTATACACTGGCATGGGATGTGCCATTTTTGTGGTACCTTTTCAAGATAAAATAAATTTTTGAGTATCCATTTTTGTAAAATCAGTCAAGGTCATAAATTTTGGATTGATTCTTAGCATGACCTTAAATTTTAGAGTATCAATTTTAGAAGGTGATGAATGTCTCATTTACTTGATTGAGTTGTGGGATTTTTTCTCAATTATGAGCCAGCATTAAATATTAATCTCAAATTTGAATTAAATTTAAGAGAATGAATTATATCTAAATTCTGATGTAGGGTGTTTGGGAAATTTATAAATTTTAGGGTATGCCTGTCGTATGTTCAAAATGGCACACCCTTGTCTGCCTATTGAAGTAACCACCACCCCCACCCTGCAAAATATTACTTAGAGTAAGTTAGAGAGACAATAAATGATTGTCCATTCTTTATTTTTTAGCACTCTTGAGTGTTCATGTGGATGCATACTCCAAGAGATGGATTTGGTCAACTGACTGGAATGACCCAAATAACTGGGACAAACAGAGATTGCCATGCAGCCAGGATACAATTCAGCTTACTGAAGTTGGTCCTTGTAACATTTTACTATGTACCTTTTAAAAATTGGGGCGGCTGGCAACAGAAGTAAACTTCTATAAGGCCCGCCAATCAATGGCAGAATTATGGGGGCATATAGTTTCCGTTCCATTTGGAGAACGGGTGCTGTGCTGTTTGATCAGGCCACTTTTCATGATAATGTGGCAATCGTGGAAAGTTTTCCTTTTGCATGTGCGATTTTTCACACATCTCAGAAAATTTAGGCGTGTGTAGAGGTATGCACATGCAATCACACACCTCATATTACAAAGACTGGTCTTTCTAACAACAGGGCCATTGAAGAACCATAGAAAGAGCCAACCCTCCTAAAGGACAATTAAAATAGGGCTTTGAACAGTCCTTTTAAAACTATCTTGATAATCTTACCCTCTGAAAATCTCCCATCATGAAACACAACAAAAATAAGCATTCTTACTTCATCACCCAAAATACATGATAATGTCTTGTAAACAGACTCGCTGAAGCAATCTCTAAGGCCTGGTTCAAATGTCACACTTTCTCATGTGCTGAACCTAACTCTGTTTGGAGCACGACTCCCGTTTCAAACGTCGAACTCAATTATGTCGCGCCAAATGGTTTTTAGGATTGCTACTTGAAGTATATTGGTTAAGGGGGGCAATCTCAAATATTTTGAAACGCATGCGCCCTCCAAGAAAGCAATCAATTCTGGGAAGGAAAATAAATTAAATATAATTATGCATTGAGTTCAGTACATGACAAGCTCGACGCTTGAAAGTGTGCCGTGCAGCTCGGCAAGCTCTGCCGATCCAAACTAACTCAATCTGCCATACCAAATTGATTCAAATGTTGCACCCCTCATGTACTTAATTCTAGAGTTAGGTTCGGCACATGAGAAGCGCGACATTTAAACCAGGCCTAAGAGAAATTCTTTAACCACAGCCTTCCATCATTTTTTAATGTAAAAAATTGTTTCACGAAGTAAACATAAGCAACTGATGTCACTGAATTTAATCCCTGTTTTTATGAGGAATGCTTCAAATTCACAAAACGTTATAAAACATTGTTAGAAACACCGTCATAATTATAGTTATGTTTGCAAGGGTCATTGTTGACATTTTTGAAAGGATATTGAAGCTGACAGATTTTTGGTAAAAGGCAATTGACATGCAAGGATGCAAATCCGAATTATAGGCAGTGAAAACAAACACTGTGGGCAACTATGATAATTGCTTTGGAAAAATACTGTTGTTAGACTAGTAACCTGTCCCTGATTAAAAGTAAAAAACATAGATGGTATTTTGGGTATGTTACCCTCTCACCAAGGAGAGTAGATTTGTCCTAAATTCCTATTGACAATCCCAACAAACTTAGAATTTAACCCCAGGCATCATTATATTACAGTGTAAAGCAATTACCGCCATTAACAAAATAGACTAACACGTTGTTGTTTAATTAGAAGTTAAGTATGAGAAATTTAGCTTAAATCAATTCAATGACTTGCCAATATTCTTCTACAGGGAGTGATAATTGTCCGCAGGAATACCTCTACAGGAAATATGGTATGTTCAATGAAATATGTGTTTATATATATATATCTTTTTGGTTTCAAGAAATAATTTTGCTAATCTTAAGTAGCTAAGAGTAGCAAATTTGTATTCAAGTATTATGACATAGGGTTTTTGTAGAATGTTGATATTCATTGCTAGGTTGTAAAGCAGTCAATTTTCCTTTGCCTGATGATTTGTGACTTACTGTTATTCAAAGTGGCTTTGAAACATTTTTTGTTTATTCGAAAGTAAACTATAAGAATGGGATCTTAAAAAGAAAACTAACAAAACTGATCATGACAACTTTCCCTTCAAAACAAGTCAAGGAATTTGTGATGATTTGCACATCTGATATCATTCAAGGTGTTTGTCAGATTGTCCATGATATTCATAATGGCTCAATTTTTCATTCTTCTCTTCGGTTTTTAATTTTGAGTAAAAAGTATAGGAAATGAAAGTTTCCTTCTTGAGAAAACTTTTATACACAAAAATTAAACAGATGGATCCCAATAAGTCGTATCCTGGGTAAACGCTGACATTTATTAAATAAACCTGATTTTCAGTTCCCATTGGACTTTCCTGACCTATTTAAAGTCAAAAGTCATACTCCAGGAAAGTAGATTAATAAAAAGATAAAAGGATATATGAATATTTGTCTCAAAATGATGGTATGCCCCATTTTGTATTTTAGGAATTATCAAAGAATGGAGAGTTGGTGCTTGGGGAAAACACTGAATTGTCTGTTGGAGGCTCGGTGAGCTCCTCTGGTGTAGACAAAAATTGTCCAAGTAAGGATAATCTGTACTACCGTACTTTGAAAATCATTTTTTTGTCATTTCAAAAATGCGAAAAGCTTGTTTAGTGTAGCTATTGCCAGGATACTTTGGTTTAAAGAGAATTAACTGATATAATAGGGATATTGTAAGCAAAGCTCAACATTTTTAATGTGAATTGGGATCCCTAATTCAGTTAATTTTGACAAGTATTAGCATGGCTTGGCACTTAAATACAATTGCTTTTTGGGGCTTTGCCTAGACCATACTGTTGGCTCAGAACATCTCCCAGGACCCAAAGCTGTCACAGGGCATCAAAGGTGTTGAAATTTTTCGAACTTTTTCCTGCAGCAATTTTTCAACTTTGAAGAAGATCCTAGGCCATCAGACTCCCTTATTTCGACCCCTGATTTGTTGAAGGTACTCAAATTACAATCACTGCCCCTTTATTTCCTGTCTGGATTGGCAGAGCACATTTTAACAAGGGCAGTCATTGGAAATTTAAAGTTTTGTTAGGCTGTAATGGTTGTTGCATCACTATTAATTGATCTAAATAAGACTAGTTTGTAAGAAAATTACTGTTTACCGGTCTGTCATTAAGTGAGCGATGCTGTATTGGCAGAGCTGTATTTGCTATTTGGTGTATAGAACAGGACACTTCTATCCTGCTACTTCGAATTCATGCTTAGTGCACAGGCCTTGTAAGGAGCAAAGAAGCAGGCATATGACAATCTAAGCACCTTAAATTCCTAGACTTGAAATTTCTAGACCTAGGAAAATATGGCTTAATTACACCCAGGAAAAATATATCTTAATTGGATAGCTTTCTTGTTTTATAAGTTGTCAGCAATATTTGAGAGTAGAGGTTTGTTTGCTCAAAATACATAGAGTTAATTCTGTTAAAACATTGTTATTGATTTATTTGTTATGATTATGTTATTGATTTATTTGTTATGATTATGATATAATGAAATAAACTCAAATAAATTACGTCCAAGATGAAAACGTTGCTGTGAACAGGATGAAAGGTCCTCACACAAACAGCCTATGTATATTTGTCTATTCGAAGCTTTTCATTCAAATGTTTGCGACTCAGAAGAATGTCAAAACAAAAATATTATCAAACATTGTCAAATATCATTAATAGCAAAATTTGGTTTTCACATTAAGTTATAGACAGCAAAAACACGAGCGCCTCTCCTTATAAGATATTTAATGCAATAACAAGACAACTGTTCTGTTGAATTATCTCTATCAAAGAATTATTATCTTTTCTAGAAGGAGAATCTCTTCAATTTATTGGAAACAGAGCAAGAAATTGGTTTAACCCACTTAACTGGAAATTCACAGAAAATGGAAAGATAGCTTCTTGGTCTAATGGTACTTTGTATATGGACAGAGTTCCTTGCATCAACGATCAAGTTTATTTTCCAGAGGTATGAAATTTAGACACATATATATTTTTCATACCTGACATGTCTGTTTCTTGGTTGATCATTAATGGCTAATTATTTATATAACTGACATTTTAATGTCATATCCTAAGAAAATGTCTCTCATGTATACCTAGAAACGTGGTGTTTAAACAACTTCAAATAATTGCCAAAAATTTTGGAGATTAGGGCTATGCTGTGGCCAAAAAGACATGAAATTGTCTGCTTCACTATTTTCTAAAAGTACAAAAAATTGCTTTTAGTACTTTACTTAAAAATTGCTTAGATGCTCCTTTCTTCATAGAATTTTGTTTAGGAATGAGCATATCTCGGCTGCAAACAGGGTAACTTCAAACAATCTATGAAGAATGCAATACTTTCATTAATCTCAAGGTCTTACATTTATTTTGCCACAGAGAGACATAAAATGATGCTATCTAATTTGGTCTAACTTCCCCCTTATTGGGTGCATTATAACAACTGTCTCAGTTTGGTAAATTTTCCGACCTTTTGGGAGCTTCCCGTGTCCCCTCTGTTAATACATATGCTCTGTTTATGTATTACTTCTTGTTCTGTTTTGTATGTAATACAGAAGCCACAAGTGAATGTTAATGTTATTTTCTTTTAATTCTTAACCAGAAACAGATCTGCTAAACTTATTTTTTGTATGAAACTTTTGTACCATGTATGACATAACTTTTTTCGAACCTACCCTCGCCTTGTTTAGTTTGAGTCCCTTTGTTTATTAGTTTTTGACGATATTTCCTACCCCACCTCCCATTATTGACAAGCCCTTGTTTGCTATGAATATAATAGTCCAATTTATCTGTTTTATATTTCTTTAAAGTATTTTGTAATTACTGTTTACTGTAATATTACTGTAAAACAGCATTTCCTTTCGAAATTTGAGAAGCACTGTAGCATGTTTTTTGTGAAAGTGTTCGATATAGAAGCTCTCAACATCTGTATGCATAGAAAGTATTTCGAATAAGTCCAAAAATCACTTGTGTTTTCTTTTGTACGCAGGGAGATGCCTTCAAAGTTTCGTTGTCAAACAAGGCAGAGGTTGCAGAAATTTTTCTTAGCAAAAAGGTCTGGGGTTAGAAATTGTGTCATTTAATACTTAGCATTTTTGTGTTCTTATGTTTCGATATTTTTTTATAAATATCAAACTAAGGTTATTGTTTATTTGTGTGAATGAAATTTGAAAGCTAAATCTTTTTGTTAAGATTTTACAATATGCCCACATTTATTGCTTTTGCAAATGCAAAAGTTTTCAAAAGATAGCCACTGGACCCAGAATGCAGCTAACTAAATGTTTGACCATATGAAATTTAGAAAGCACATGTTGAATTGTGGTAATTTGCTTTTCTTGTAGTCTGTTGGAGACATGTCATCGTATTTGTCCTCAAATGAAGGCCGTCTAAGGTTTACATTATCATCTGGTGGCAGTTTGACAGTAAGCAAGAACGTTTGCACACAGAAATTTGGCTGTCCTTGCGGCTATGCGAATGTATGTTCTTTTCTCATTTTTTCATATTTGTGTACTGTGTAAGGTGCAGATTTAAATTCTAAAAAGGAGCTTCCTTGTCAAACTATGTTTAATACAATCTTAAAGAACTTTAACTAATTTCACTTGTGTTTCTCTTGTTAAGAAAGCTTTTACAGAGATGTAGCAAAAGTTTAATGTAGGGCCTTAATGGTGGTTTCAGAAGTCTAAAATTCACTAAAAGTTGGTGGATTATCTTTCTATTATAACTGACCTACTTATCTAAACTTTTGAAAGTGTAAGATGAAAGGTTTCGTTTAACAAAAGCAGTAATTTCTATATTGTAACTTGCTCCCTCATTATTTTGTTATATCAATTAAGTAAAATACTTTATGGCAAATATCTTGCTTTAATTTTCGATGTAGTTCATCCAGAAATAGAGAGACTATTTATGATTTTATTACAAATTTTCTACAGTGTTTCCAAAGTTTTGGCAACATCCCCAAAAATCCCCAAAAAATCTTATTTGCGTATGTGGTGGATTTTACCCTGAATGTGCTAAAACTTTTGACAGGGATTATGTGTAGCAATTTGTTGTTATCCAAGTCGCTGTTGTATGGATACTTTTCTGCTAAAATGTAAATGGGTCCTCTGAATCCTGAAATGGTAACAATAAACAGTATTTAGGGCAACATAAAAAAACGAGAAATGATACGATTCATAAATAGAAAATGGTTTGCAACACGAACATGTCGAAATGCGTTTGCTGCAGCATACTTTTCTCCATCAGAGCATAGTTGATAAAGGGATCCATCATTCTTTATTGTGCCAGTTACCTTATACCGGATTGCTATCGGAGCGGATTAATTTTCATATCGGATAGGGGTTTGAGTTACACTACGCCACATCAATCCGGTACACAACGCTCTGATTAGCGGAGTGAAAATCACTCCGCTCTGGAGGTGATACGAAAATCACTCCGGAGTCACTCCGTAGCTGAGCGTTGTAGTGAAATCGCACGAATCCGATATGCTCCACTTCGAAACAAAGGATTTCTTATTGTTTTCTGCTTGAAGCAATTTGATCGTTGGTGAACAATGGCGATTTTCGAGATTTTGTTGCTGTTGGATAATGCCAAACCGAAATCATCCCAACAATTTCGTATTTGGATTTCATCTCCTCCTAAATTTTATTGAAGTGGCCCTGGGACTAAAAACACACTTTAACACATCAGATAGCAACACAATCTTGCCATCCATCCTACGAACCCCATCATTTATCTCTCAGTTTCATGGTTGGTTTCTTCATTTTATGCATAGCTATTGAAAACGAATTCGCAACAGCACATAGATTCGAAAATATCATCAAAGAATTTTATCTGGTGGATTTTGTGTACCAGAAATACAAAGGAATGCAAGCTTATGAGCGAGCGGAGCGTCGTAGTGCAACTACTACCCTTAATATCACTCCGGAGTAAAAGTTACTCCGCTCTGCTCCGCTCCTATAGCAATCCGGTATAGTGTAACTCTAGCTTTAATCACGGTCTGCAGTTCATTATCTTTCTCGGAAAATTTCCACTTTTTTAAAAGTAGAATTTGTCTGCGATTTTCTGTCGCATGTATGAATGACTCATAACTTTAGTGACATACAACCGCTTATTTACATCATGGGTTATTGTATTTCGTTTGTTTGCTTGAATGTGTCTCTTTGACAATTTAGACTCAATAGAAGACTTTTTTCTCTAGATGAAAAAAATGATTTGCTCTTCATTTGAATGCCCTCCTACGTGCAATAATAAAGTCAAGCCAGAAGGAGATTGCTGTGAAAGATGTGGTAATTTCCTTTTTATGGTCATCTTCATGATACAATATTTTAATGTTTATTTTATTTGATAGAAAACGGGAGCACCTCCGTGGCTTTGTTGAAAACGATCATCGTACAGCCGTTCCATCTAATTTTATTTGGTACTTGTGGGGTTTCAGTGAAATGTGGCCTGCTGGCTGCATCTGATTGTCCTATTTTGTCCAAAGCCACAAAGCGATTTAAGTCTCAGGCATATGGCAATTTTTCAAACCCTTTGAGATTCTCAGACCATATTCAGTACATTATAAAATGAAATTTTAGAAGGATCGTTTATACATAAAATTATTCTCTTAAGAATTATATTTCAGTCTTGATTTATTTTTATTCCTGCTACTTTTGCAAACTTTTAATTTGAAGAAATTGAAGTCCTTGTTTAAAAAAGTTTAATTTTGCAGTTGACAACATGTCAAACAAAGAAGATTGGCATAGAAATTTCATGTTTTGGTGTTGTTGTTAGAAATAAATTTGGAAGCCTTTTCTCCTTTAATATCATTTATATTCTTATTGCTAATATTTATTATATTCATTTCAGGTTCACTGCTAAAGATAAAACTTAACCAAAACTTTAATTTAGGAGTTTGTCAAAGATCCCTGCAAAACAATTTAGTGAAAGGGGTATGTATGTTGATTATGTCTTAATATAGTCACCAAAGGGTGATGCTTAAATCGTATTACATTTCATTTATTTTTTTTAGTTTATTAAGTACATAGTGCTCTTTGCGTGTTTAGTCTTGGTGGTGCAAGGTTTTCAAAGGGAAGTGCCCTTAAAATATACAATGATTTTTTATTTCATTCCACCAAAGAAAGTTACGTTGTTTCGAGATGGAGATGTTATGACGAAGTGGTCTCGTTTTTGGAAATTTTAGGGCAGTACAAAAAGAAAGATTTGCTTGATGAGGCTGCCCGCCTGATTGTGTGAATCTTGCGATGCAAATTTTATAATAAATGATTTGTGCAACACGAAGAAGAGCAATTTAATATCAATCAAACCAATTTTAATATAAACTTTAAAATAAAGTAAATATTTATTTTCATTAACTTCTAAAATATTTGCACCAAGTGTTCATAAGCAGAATATCAAATTTCAGTTTCTTGAAAAGTTTTTCTGACTACATGCGTGTTGAGAAGCAGTGTATTTTTATAGATATCAAGATTTTTTCGTCTGGTATTATGTATTTGAAATTTTTTGAATTTTGAAATGATTTGCTTCCTAACTCTGTCATTGCATCTCAAGGTCTATGGATATCAGTAACTAGCATGACACGGTTCATCAAAGTATTGTGTTGCTTAAAGGAATTTCCTTCAGTCAACAGTTGAGTGTTAACAATTAGCCTTGCAGCGTGTTTATGATAGAGGAAACATTGCGAATTATCCTTACGTTGCCGATTTGATACGTAACAATAGGTTTTTTGTGTAGTCCAACCAATGGGAAATTCAAATGGCCAATGAAATGCGCTGGGACATGGTGCCTTTATGTAGCTTGTAACCGTCTTGGAAGCTAGTTATCGAATGGGTATCTTTCTAGGGTTTCAATGGAGCCACACTTGTGATTTCACCAATAGCGGAAAACAATGCTGTAGAAAGAGCACAGATTCTTATTACAGATAATGCCAATGGTATGTGACCATATTGTGTTAAGAAACGTATTTCCAAAGCAGAAATTTCACCGATTTTTTATTTTCTGTGATGAAAACCGTTTACAGGCTCAGTGGTTTTGAAAACCAGAAATGAAAACCACCAATGCTTTTGTTGAATTTAATGTTTGATTGTTTGGAGGCAATCAAAAATTAGAGTAATTTCTTAAAAGTTTATCTAAGGACATTTTTTTAGAAAAGTGACGAAACATGTTCTCTTGCATTCTGGTACCTTTCAGAAATCCATTGAACGACGAAACAATTTAAAAATACTTTTTTCCCTTTGTAAATTTGTCCGCTCATAGAACTCTTTTTCAAAGCCATAATTTTGTCGAGGACCTCGAATAAACATCCGTTGCTTCAATTTGATGTATTTGTTCATATATATAATTATTTGTATAGTACAGTACAAGTTTGAGTTGTTTGTTTGTGAAACATATTGAGGCAAATTGAAACATAGAGCAGCACTATTACAACATCGAAAGAGATTTGGGGGTAAAAGCGGATCCGAAATCGCCAGAATTAAAATGCTATGCACGCAGTTGTCTTTTGAACTTTGAAAATGCGACAGCCAGTTCCAATTTTTTCATAAACCGCTTATTGATTTTGTGTTTTCTTCATTACTACTTAAAAATGTTACGTTTCTCAAACCTGGATTGTAGGAAGGGATGTTGGAAGAGCAGCCGATATTACAGTCTCATATTTGCAAGCTGGGAAAGGTATTTGAGATTTGTCTTAGCTGTAATTACAACCTTGATTGTGCGTTATTTCACTTTTCATTTATATATATTGCCATTAAAAGAATGTTCAGTTCTTTTGGTTTGAAAATGTCACGAATAGTTTATGTATATCCTGTCGCATCAGCTGTTAGAGATCGCCTATTTGTAACAATATGGAGCCAAGAAAATTGAGCATTCTTCCTCTCTGTCAATTCGCACCATCTATTAATATTTGGAGGGATAGATACGGTGAGGTTGTGTTTTAACCTATCAGTTGAAGAAGGTTTTCAACCTATCAAGACCTCATGTTCTCAAGACAGAATAACTTCATTTTTCATTCGAAGTCGTTACTTATTTCAAGATGATAGGGCACAAGGAGGTCAAAGATAAGGCAAGCAGGCGTTACGTAGTCTAGAAATTAAAGAGTTAAATTCGTTTTGATTGTTGGATAAATTGCTGATTTTTGCAGACAACGATTGCAGTGTTTTGGAAGTGAAGAAGGACACAGATTCTACTAGTGGTAATACTGGAAAAAGCACAGGTACACAAAAGCCATTGTTTTGATTCCAGCTTGTGCATTTTGAACTCGAATCACATTGATTCTGTAAAGTTTTTGCAAACTACTGAGAGAAGACCCCAAAGTTATGTTTTTAATTTTGTTTGTTAAATGCAGGATGGTGTTTTCTCTCTGATTTTTCACTTAAAACAGTATGTAATGGTTTAGCTCAATGTTTTATACTTTATATTTCTCTAGTACAATGAGTATCTGACATTTGAATCTTCAATTCTTTTACTTTGTTGTCTTTATTTACAATCAACTCTATTATTTCGAAACATCCCTGCATGTTATTCTCTTATGTTATTCACAGCTTTTTTAATTTACAGGCTCGACACAATCCTCCTCGACTGTTGCCTTGGCCGTCACGCTTACACTTGTTCTGGTCCTCATTTTCCTGGCCGCTGGCTATTTGTACTATCGTAGGAAGAATGGGTATAGATATGTTTTTGTTGCTTCTGCTATCATTAAAAGCTCTTGCGCAACCGGCATGCTTAGCGGAAGTTGTCTTGAGAAATTGACTGTGTTTTTTATATTCGTGCAGTACGATGTTAGGCCGGTTCTTTGAATAATTTTCGCAAAGCATGACGGTTGCGCAAGAGTCTTTACGTCTAGATTAAATAGTAATAGAGTTATTAAATGTGACGTCATAAGATTCCATTGTAAGAATTGTTGACTTTTTGCCTACATAACAAAAAAGAAAACCATGAATTACCTTTCTCTTTAGAAAATGAGTTGAATATGTTAATAATTGGGTGACATGTGGGCAGTGATAGATATGTAATTTGTTAGCGGAGTGCTGTGTTATTTTGGCTCTGTTCCTGAAGTTATGACAAAATCACAGAGGTTTGATGGGGAAAGAGCCTGCGCTTTTGGCGCCATGTCTAGTCATTTTTAACGCATTCAACTGATTTGCACTCTTAGAGGCGTTACATGATGCTTTTTCAGGTTATGTGATCCAAATTCAGAAGTTCTAAAAGTAGATTTTTGTGATGTCATCAGCTTGGGACTCAATTTTTCAGATATCATTCATAATGCCCTCGCCATTGTTGATTGCATGTGACACTCGACTCGAACTTGATTGCATGCGATCGAGTACATCGCTGGCTTGCTTGTATTGCAATTTTCAGAAATCTTTCCCCATGAGACCTATTTTCCTTTTTGCTAACTGAAATTCATTGTGGTGCAAACAAAAAATACACCTTTGTGTTATGACATGCTTCATTTGAGTTTCTTTAAGACCTAAAACTGTATGATTCAAGAAACCGTGTCCATAATCCCTGCTAAACCGTACAAAAAAAGTAGGGTATTGCGATGGGTGCAACTCTAGTTTGAAAAAGTAGACAACATGTATTTGAGTAGCTAAAAGAATCAAGAAAGAAGCCATTCTCCGGTAATGCCGAGGGGAAAAGATATCCAAAACACCTTCTGGAGGAAATATATTAAATACCTTTCTAACTACGTGTCTTAGCTCTTGTCCCTGTTTAACATAAGTAATTGCGTAAATGCATTTGATTTGAGGCGAGAAAGCTAAAAACATCCTAAGTGTCCATTCATTTTGCATTTCAGATCACTGATCTTCAGAAAGCAGGTATTGCATAATGAAATGGATATCACTGGCACAGAGCTTACCGATACGCAGTTTTCTGGCACAGTTTTGGATTATGATGACAATGTTATAGAAGTTCCAGGAAAAAGTGGTGCATCGTTTGCAAACCCAATGTATGACGAGGCGGTATGTGTGTGTGTATATGATTTGTTAAGGAAATAGAAATAACTGTTTACGGGTTTGTCATACAGTGCTCGATGCCATATAAGTTGCTACTCCAGGTTTCAAGCTTATTGCGATCGCCAAGAAACTGTTCTGAATGATATAAACTTTATTCATACTATCGTCCAAAAATAAAGCTGCTATTAAAATAAAATTTGTTAGAAGGTCAAGAAGTATAAAAAGTAAAAGTTTGAAAAAGAATCGTGTACTTGCTCATTCGTTCACGCACTAATAGTGCAACCAAAAATTCATAAAGATGCCCATGCTTGCCGTATAGCCACTCATGAAGCCCTTAAAGGGTCGTCCAGCTAAAAATAGTTATTCACATTTGCATTTAGCTGCATTTAGCATCATGAAATTGTTTTCGTTAAAAATCTATTAAACGGACAATTATTAACATGAATACTAAAATTTGATTCATGCAGTTCAATTTGATCATTTTAGGAAAACATTGACCTGTTGAGCCGAACGCTGTGAATTTACATTGGCCTAAGCCTTGCGATTTTTTCCTGAAGTTTTTTTGTTTGAACTGATTGGAAGTTTTTTTCGCCGCTGCTCGCTGCTTTCTTCTAGCTTCAAATACGAAGGCGAGCCAGGTCATCCAAAATAAACCATGACGTAAAATTTACGTAAGCAGTGTCAGTAGACACTATTTTTCTAAAGAAACAACAAATTCGCGGTCAGCAGATTGCATAAGACTAGCTCATAAAATGGGATAGCAAATTTTGGCTTGAGGGGCACTTCAAAGTTATAACAAAGTAATACTTCTTACAATTTGCAAAATGAATTCCTTTTTGCTATTCCTTTCTCTTATAGATACATACGGGACCTGCAGTAATTGAGGCAAATTCAGATTCTCCTCACCTTGAGCCAGTCAAAGCCAAGCCATTGCGTGTATGTAATCTCCGTTACATCGACCGTTCTTTTCACTCGATCTATATAACCATGAAGCAAATATCGCGTTTGTCGTACCATACATAGAATAGTTTTATTTAGATACTAAGGTTATTATAAAGCTTTTAAGAATAATCTTACCTATAATTTACCTGTTGGAACCTCATTCGCAACCATAGCTCCATAGCACAACGTTCTCTTCAAAATGAGCGAGCTTCGTTGGCTTTTAGCATCATTGTCTCTGTCTCTGGTCTCAAGCTAGTTTACAGAATCAGCTTGTTTCCTTTTTGACCTTTTTATTCTATTTCATTTCCTTACCAAATTAAAAGCCTTTCTCTATTCATAGAAACAGAAAAAAGAAAAATCAAGCAAGTTGTTTCCAAAGGGAAAATCTAAACAAGGAAAGAAGGAAGATGAAAATGCCTTCGAAAACCCTGCCTATTCCGTATGTTTGCATTTTCTTCTCTTCAGTGTATTTGTTTCATTATATAAATACTTTGATATACACGACCCAAGAAAAGTATGAACTTATCTAGCTTTCCGGGCCTTTAATAAAGGTATAATTAAAAACAAAACAGTAGTTACAATAACAGAAACAAGGTTGGTTTTATACTATATAAACTGTGAACCGCTTGATTAGAAAGAACGCCGTAAAATACCTCCTTGTGCGTAACATACCTCATCAATTAAATTTGCTACAGACGTACTGAGATATAGTTGGTGAAAGATCCGAGTTTTAATGGTGGATTACTGACGTTATGACCTAGTTCATAAGTGGCAATGGCAAATTACAGTGGTTTGTTTGTGAAATTGCTTGTTCTAATTCAGCCATATCTAAAGCAGTTTGTAACAGAACTAGCTGGTTTTTTCATATTAAGAGGCATTTCATAGTAGTCTTTCAGGTAATATCGTCAAAATTCTAAACATCTAAACATAGTTTTTTATGACTTCATTATTTTGCCACTCTATGGGTAGTTTTTATCGCCTCCTTTGAATTTCACAACGTTAACGATATAGGAACGTACCAGGAGCCCAAGAAAGCCCTCAAAGACGCATTTGGGGACCTAAAACGGCCAAAACTTTGTTACTGTTAAAATGATCCTTTAATTATCTCCCTCAATCAATTTATGCTTTTACAACAGGTTTTCGGAAAAGACCTGGATGATTCCTTTGATCAAACATACAATGTTCCGGTGCCGGATGATTCCGGCTTCAGCAACCCGGTGTACGGCGACATTTATCCTGATAGCCCAACAGGTGATATAGAAGAGGTTCAAGGTAACCTGCCCCCGAGCTTCCTTGACAAAATAGGGTTCTCCCCAGATGACATGGATGAAGCCTTGAATGATGCCAATCAAGTAAGCCCCAGCAAAGTTGCCCCAGAGGGCGTTTGCATAGGCATTATGGATGATGATCTTGATTTTGGCTTTGGAGGCAAAAGAGAGTCTGAAGCTTGAGGATGTTTTCTGTTGTGAGAAACTCTTTTGTTTACAGTTTTGCACTTTTATTTGATTCTGATTAAATCTGAATTTTATTACGCTTTTTATAACCATATGCAAATCCATTCCAGCTTGTGTTAAATCTTGATTCCCTAAAAGATAATTCCAAATTCCATTAAATTTGTATAGAAATTGAGCTGTATCTAAAGACAAAATGGAATGAGTTAGCACAGATCAGCTCGTTATGACGGGCTGCCATTTCATAGATATGTGCTAGCCAGTTTCATCGTTGAACCTCTTGAAACCTGCATTTGGCGATTTTGCTTTTTTGGTTCTACAAGCATTTTCGCTCTTTTCATTTGCAAGTCATGAGCGGTTACGAAGGCAAGAAAATACTTTGTTTTTCCCTGATCGAATAATTGACCATTAAATTTCGACGCGAGCAATCGATGAATAGATATTTTCTGTTGGATATTTCAAATTGATTCCCTCTATTTCTCTGCCGGAAACGTGATGAAAGGTCAATTATGAATAATTAGAAAAGGAATCATATTTCACACTTCAAATCTGGAATGGCCTTGTGTACTCAGATATAGGCATAGTCAACCTTGCAGAAGTCAAGTATAGATGCAATGAATCGTAAACAGTGATCTTCATAAAAATACAGCCATGCCTTTTATAGATGCCAATCTCATTTGGTTTTGTCACAGTTGCAATTAAAGAATTTTCCAAAACTGTAATTCACGAATCCCAGCTCGAAATCCTTCCGTTACTCGAATAAAGAACACTTTCACAGATCAAGCTTTTAGTGAAGAAAACCAAGAAAATGATACACAAAAGAATATTTGAATCGTAACTTCTTTGATAAATTCAAAGAGGCACTTTACAGAGGGGTAATGGTGGAAGCTCGAAATGGGTAAAGAAGCATATACTTTCTTGCATTTGCAAATGACTTAAGTGAGGTTGACGGCAGTCCACAGGTAATTGTGATTCAGGTTTTCTATATTTTTATAGCTACTGATTTTCTATAAGATAATTCCTATTTTTGTAAACATTGGCAAGGCCAAATTGATTTTAGTAGCTAGAGCTAGTCTCTAAAGATAGGTCATGCTTTACCTGTAATCGAGGCTATTTGATATGAAAAGCACGATCAATATTCGCGATTTTTAGACTGTTTCTTGTCTTCCTCGGTATGATGAATAAAAGAGTTGATTTTATGCAACTTATTGTTCTGCATCTCGTATCAAGCATGAAAGAACTTTGATATGGTTTCCAACACTTCTGGCATTCCTCACATAAAAGGACGTGCTCACATTATATTAATCTTCACACGAAAACCCGTATATAATTGGGCGTATGGCTAGTTTGATGTCCAACAAATTGGTTTGCAAAGTGTTGCCCTCTTCTTGTACTTTAGATAGAAATTTAGAATCTGTTGGTGAATTCATCACCCAGGTTCTCTGGACAGATACCATTAAAAATGTTTAACGTGTTATGAACCCTCGTCAAACAAGAATTGAGATCAAACGGGAAGCCATGTGCAGATCCGACCATCTTTGTCCCTTGCTTCCTCGATAAGTTTATTTTTTCTTGCGTGCAATCGGTGTAACTAGGTCAAATTTGTATTGGAGAGAACATCCATAGCGGAAATGGGTCTCAAAAAGAGCTCCAAACACCTTGCTCGGGTTTCTTTTGGGGGAACGATGTTTTTCAAGTTTTGCAGTGATAACAATCCTCTCTAGCTTATATTTGTTTTGCTTGTACTGCTCCTTCCTGTCAAGGTTCTTGTCAATTTTGATTCCGAGATATTTTACTTCCCGGATCCTTTTTATATTTTCATTGTTTACACACTTTTCTAAAGACTATTCGAAATCGTTTATATATACAATGTATAATGAAAAGTAAAGGTCCCAAACACGAGCCCTGAGGAATATCTAATTTCTACTAATCGGTCACTACAGTTAATGCCATCATAGTAGCAGAAGTGTATCCTATTTGTCAAGTAAGATGTAAACCACCTGTGTGTCCTGCATTCTACACCGTGCATCCTCAACTTTGAAAGCAAAGTCAACGGTATCAAAGGCTTTCTAGAGATCAAAGAAAACGCATACACTTAGACTCCCTTCGTCTGCTTCCCTAAACCACGGGTTAATAACGTTTGGTAGACTTGTCATGGTACTGTGCGGTTTTCTGAATGCAAATCGGCAAGTATGTTTAGTGCTTTCAAATAGTCCATCTTTTGACAATGTATAATATTTTTCGAGAATTCAAGATACGAATGGTAGCATAGATATTTGTCGGTAATTGTTACATCTGTTTTTTGTATCTCTATGGTTTTTTGCCAGCCTTTAAAATGGGATAGACTGGCTGACTTCCAAATCTCTGCTATGGTACATTTTTCTTGCGACGCTTTGTAAATGAGAGACAGCAGCTGTGATACCAAGTTACTATATTTTGACAGGAATTGTATCTGGTTCGGGAGATTTACCACTCTTCAGAACCTTTATATTATAGCCATCTCTGCAAACTTAACTGTCACAGATTGCAGCTTGCATGACAAGGATTATAATAAAGGTAGCTGAGAGGATCATGAAAGGACTTGCTTCATATTTTCTTGGCTGTTCCAACTTGATAACCAAATTGACAGCCAAATGGACTTGCAACAGAACGTTGAAAGAAAGAGAACATCATCCACCAGTTTGTTAGAAAAACTTCTGCATTTATCTCTTCACAGATAGAACAAAATTTCAAGTTTGATGGCTCAAGTTTGATAGCTCAAATCTAATAATTAGCAGAGAATACATGTGTAACATGAATTCCTGTACTGTGAACTAGAGCAGGGTCTGGCAGTGGATAGCATTCTGAGACATCAGCAAATGGATCATATTCTTGAAAAATTACAGAGTGACAAGGAACATGATATTGTCCTTACCTAATGCTCATGATACACAGAGAAGGAGTTTTTATGTATTCCAAGTAGCTGGGGGGAATAACCCTTGACACTGTTAGAACTGTTTCATTATTGTATGTTTGTTCAAATTTTGCTCAATTTATTTTTTATCATAACATTTTTCATAAGTAAATACTTATTTTGTATTAAATAATTTAAATATACATAAGAAACTGGGCCCGATAACCATATTCTTCTCGGTGTCCTAAGCAACTTATTGATTATATCTACACTATATCTTTGTATGTATACTAAGAATTGTAATTCTTTGTTAGTTGTTGGAACATTGGAAGTGTAAAAATGCCGGTGCATGATACACTAAATGACTCCCTCATCAAACAAACTTCAAAACGATCACTCTTTAGCCCAAATGAAAGATAAAGCATGATAGATTAAATCAAAATGGTTTGAAAGACAAGAAAAATACAAATTGATAGCTACAAGCCAGGCTTTATCCATTGTTTCCTTTTCAATCCACACTTTACAAAAACAATAAAATGAATGTTTAATCTGTCTGATAAATTGGGCCTAAACAGTATTTCTGTCCATTACTTCTTTTTGTCATTTATGATTTGTTGTTTTTCCAAATCCTCTGTTTGCCTTATCTTGGCTTCACTTTGGGTCTTCAATAACTTGTGTCTTTCAATTGCCTCCATATGCCTCTTGATAGCTGCCTGGTGGAATGTAATCTCCTCATCGTGGTATATGGTTTGTTCCTGGTGTTGCCTTTTCATGCTATTTAGCTGATCTTCTTGCTATGGTTTAGAGAAAGTACTCCAATATATATTTTTTTCATTTTATGTTCTGGTTATTATTACTTATGCGATCAGAAAAAAGGAAAAGACAGAAGAAAAGAGGCTAACAAAAATTCTGGATATTCCAAGATATTCCAGGATATACAGGATATTCCAGTTGGGCTCTCCTTTTATAAAAATATGCAACAATTGTGATGATAGAAACTCAAAGTCTCCCATCAATAGCAATTTTACAAAATACTTTCCGATAATGTATGATGTTTCTGTTAATTAATTCAATTTTTAACTTGCCCAAGTGAAACCCGAGAAAAGAACAAAACACAATAAGACAAAAATTAAAGGTGTAAGAGACAAGCCTTATCATCCATCTTTTCTAGATACATATAGTCAACATTAACCATTTTGTGAGTTCTATAAGACTTAAATAATTCAATTCTTAAATTCAATGTGTTTTTGTTCATTACTCAATTGCAATGTCCTTTAGGGAACTTTCTAAAATGGGTAAGATTCTTTGAAATATGTTAAAATCTTACATTTATTATTTACACTTACCAATCTTCTAAAATATTGGTCTTCTCTGGCAGCCTCCATCTTTCCAAATGCACCACCAGCACTCCTGCAAGACAAAAGAGCAAGATCAAAGCTAGAAAATTTTAGACATTTATCAGTCAATCAAATAATATTTTCTATGAATCTTAACTATTCTGGCAATGAAATGGCACAATGAGTAAGTTTCTGTTATATTTGAAAAAATCTACAAATGAATATTTCATTCACCTTAAAAAATCTGGATCAATAATAATGGCATAAGTACACATAAACAGATCTGTGCTACATTTCCTTGAGCACATAAGCTTTTAATATGAGCATGCAGTTCATCAAATTGATGCTGCCTGACAAGGAAAGGTGTTCCATTTACTTCAAAACACTCAGGGGCTGGATAACAGGTTAATTGATGTTTTGTTATTTGAGGTATTGAATCTTGGCAGAAGTCAATTTTTCTTCAATCCAATGACAATGGTACTGTTACTAGTTACATTTTTAGAATAAAGAAGGAGACAAAGTCAAAAGAACTGAAATGAAATGTTAACTTTTTAGTTAGTACCTGATATCTCCACCACTGCCACCACCCTGTTGAATAAAAAATTTGTTAAATTCCAATATATATAAAACTCATTAGAAGCCTACCAGAAGGGTAGTATCACTTAATCATTACTTATTAATAGTGTGATTAAAAATTTTTTTCAGTGTTGCTTAAAGAGTCAATATACTGACAAGCCTAATTAACTTCACAAGGCTTCTATGCCTGGGAACATCTTGCTTCTATGCCTGGGAACAAAAGGTCATGGCTAAGTATATAAACAAAGCAATTTGACTGTCAAGACCAGCTAATGCAGACAGTACTTCAATCTAAAGTTTATTAGATCTAGAGTTAATTTGCATCCATATCAGCTTTCACTATCAATTCAGTAATGCTAAAAAACAAGACAACTGGAAGGTTCTACTAGCAACTCAAAGACAAAGTTCAGAAACATGAGAGCACCACTCAAACACTGTACTGTTATTATCTGGAGGTGCAGTACCAGAAGATATAAAAAATTTCCAAAAACTACAACTCTTTTAAGTTGCTTTATAGAAGCAAAGAAACTGCATATCTTTTGGAACATCATTGACTGTTACCAGGAAAGAAACTTCTATATTCATTTTTGTTTAAAAATTTTGAATAAATCTCTGCAAAAATTATTTTTCCATAACTTTTAATTTGCATCCATGTCAGCTTCTTAGCTGAATTTCTGACCTGCTGTAGCAACTAAATGTATATATGTAAAGTACTTGGAACACCAAGCAATTTGTGTTGCATTTTATACCTTAATTCCTTTTCCGATAAAAAATTACTACTTCCTCCCCCTCCCCCCTAGAACAATGTTGATGTCAGTGTTCCAAGACTTTTGGCAGGCATTGTTTATATGTAAAAGTTGTACAAGCAGGAGTAGAAAGTCAGGGAAAGCAAAGTTTAGTAATGTCTGGGATTGAACCCTAGACTCTTGGATCTATAAGCCCTTTTCAAGTATATTTCAGAAATTTAAATATTTGTCAATTTAGCTTAAAAGTTGAAAAGTAGTGTCATTGCACAACTACGGCATTAGCATTGTAATTAGGTAAACCAATCTGCACACCACAAATAAATTTGAATAAGATCCCCTGCTGGATAAACCCCCTGTTTGCAAGGTCAAAGTAAATCGTTTTAGAAAACCCCCTTCCAAATAAGCACCCCACTCAAACAACAGAGCTTATTTGAACAAATTTTAATCCTGTAGAGACGCTTTTTCAATCAAGCATAAAATATCTGGGTGTGATTGCATTTACATTTTTATCTTTTAGTAATCCATCAAACTAGTATGGTCTGACATCAACAAACTATAAAATGGAGATACAAATTGTCGCAGATTCTTAGTATTTCACCATCAATTTTCATATTTACTCCTGCAACGAATATATTTTGTCAAGCGCCTTGCCGAATGAAGCCCTTAGGCATCAGGGTTCAATTATCTTATATCGGCCATTTACGAGAGTTTAAAAAGCTCAAAAAGAGCTCGATGTTGTCAATCCAAACTTGCAAACGCAGTAGAAAGTTAGCCGTTTTTCATAATGCCTAGCTTCAAATACTTATCAATGATTTATCTTTTCATGAATAAATCTGTTTCGGGTCACACTGTTCCAGGCAGGCAAAAAGTTACACGTTGCGGCAACAGAAGGGCCTACTTCAGGAATAATACTTTTTCCCATGACGAAATTCTAGCTCGAATTTTCCAGAAGATGATCAGCTTACCCTTCCAGCACCTTCACCGAGACCGCCAGCCATTGTTCTACTTAGCGGCGCACTAAAAACTCTCCATGTTAGGGCTCTTGCTGTCCTACAGCTCAACGCCATTTTGAAACCTTTGTAACGTTGCCGAGATAAGTGCGCAAGTCCGCAATCCGCATGGCGCTTGCATCTCAGTGGCTTGCATCCTTTTGCTCCTCCTTATTGGCAGACGGCACACAAAGTTTTTTGGGGGTCAGGGGTCGGAGGTCGGTGGTCGGGGGGAGTGGGTTGGCTAAGGAACCATGGTTAATAATGTCCAGAGTGTATCAGGCACCGCGCAGCCATTGGGCTTGCAGGGGCTATAGCCCCTCCACTTTTTGCAATAATAGATTAGAAAGTTTTTTGGAAAATTTACTCTAACTATGCTCTAACGCAACATTGGATAGTATACTCCTAAGTAGTAGCAGTTCTTCTTGACTGGGAACCGTTTTTGCCCATTTTCTAGGTGTTTTTCTTGATGTTTTGTTATCCCCAAGCTAATTTTCTCTATTTTTATAATTATTAATATCTTTTCTGAATAAGACTGTCTAGAAAACTTCTAGCAATTTATTTTATGGATTTAAGCGCTTATGTTAATCATGTATGAGTTACTGTTTTGATATCTTGTTTTCGTGGTTCTAGCTGGTATTGACACAAATGCCTCATTTTGGTAGTGAGGCGCATTAGCTGACTCATATACATTTGTAGTTGTAGTTTTATCATCGGGTAACGTAAATAATGTTTTAGCATTTAATTGGTTCTTTTTTGTTTGTTGCACCGAAAACGTAGTTCGTTGACCTTATTTAGAAAGCATATGGTATGATGTAATAGGAATGTGATGCCAGACGGTAGAGAGATTCGGTTGAAACGAGCTTGAAGAAGAGATGTAACATGATGAATGAAATTAAGAGCAGCTAACGGAAAACTGTGGCTTTTCTTCGTCGACCTCGACGAATGTCTATGGGATAACAGATAAGAAATTTAGAAGGTTTCTTAACAATAAGCAAATATTTTCTAAAAGGGGTGCTTTCGGGCGTTCTAGCAGGCGTGGCCTTAAAAAATGTTCGGTTATGCCTTTTTCAGCTCTCCCACATTTTGACTGGTGCGCGGTCCCTGGAGTGTATTATAATATTCCTTTATGACAGAAATGGAAGCAACTGAATGGGCAGCTAAATTTATACATTTTGTTCGGACGACTTTGATGAGATAAATTTTGACTTTTTGTCGTTTTGTTTCAACGACCATTTTGCTCTTTTAAAGGCCTCAACTCCAATAGCAAAATCAGAAGATCTCTTTGGGTTGGAGCCATTGTAGCAGAGGGGGCATGACGGGTGTAACGACCCATTCGAAAAGCTCTCTTTCAAAAACGAGGCCAATGTGCATACATTTTGGAAGCAAAGCGGCAAAGGCCTTGGCTGGCGGTGAGGTGAAGGGTTAAACTAAATAAATTAGACCTATGTCAAATGATTAAGCTATGTACGAAACACATGGTATCGAGAAAAAAACTTTTATAAGAAAGATTTTTTAAACGAGATGGAGTTTACCTTCGTTACCAACACAGAGCAATATTGCTGGTCAACGCTTCCAACGGGAGTATTAGGCCATATATTCTCATTTCTGACCCCATCATACCTTTTAATTGCTGCCAAAGTCTCCGTAAACTGGCATTCAAGCGCTGTATGGGCCTTGCGGAAAGTGAAAGTAGACGAAAGCACTGCTTTTGGTGGATGTTGGCTAGAAAGCAACCGAAATAACGAAAATGTTGTGAAGACAGGGCTCTCTCGATTTATCAACGATATCTGTGAAACTACGGATGGTATTGAGCATCTAGAGCTAAACACTCGCTACATTGATAGTGAGCTGGTCGAACAACTTTTATTGCACCAACGTGGAATAAAAACTCTTTGTGTTAAATACAAACATTTTTTAAGTGGTCATCGATTTGAAGCAAATTCTATAGGCAAAGCAGTGTTAAAGGGGATTTTAAAACACGAGCCAACATTAGAGAAAATAAACATTGGTATTAACTACTACTTTATGTCTTTTCAAATGCTAGTTGATGGTTTGAAAGGCAAGGAAAATATTTTTCCAAACCTAAAGTCTATTGAGTTTCTGTCAACAACCGCTGGTAGTTTTGGGCACATGGCAGCCAAGCAATTTGAAAAACATCAAATGCAATTTGATGCAGTTGAAAAAGAATATGCAACAGTTTTCCTTGAAAAATTGCTAAAATCCTCAAGACTTGAAGAATTAAATTTCCAGCCAAATTTAGAACTTAGAGTGAATCAACATGAATGGCAAGTATTTTGGCACCCAGCTTTCAATAAAATGTTATTTCATTATTTCAAGAAGGGTTCATTTGCAAAGCTAAGAAAGATTAATGTTGACAGCATGAATAGTGAAGGACATTATTGGAAATTATCTGAAAGGGAAGCACAGCTGATAGTTGAAAATTGTCCCAATATTACCCACATAGATTCTAATGATTTATATGATGTTATTTTTGAAGAAAGGATGTGCCAATTTTTGGAGGAGCCAATGATTATGCTTTTAAAGAGTTATGGTCCCCAACTTGTTTATCTCAACCTTCAATTCATGACAACAGATATTGGGAAGTGTTTAATTGAAAACTGCCCAAATGTTAAGACACTTTCTATTCAAGACATCTCATCTATTAGATTGAGTGATAATATATTTCTTTTGATGAGCAATTTACAAACATTGAAAAGCATCAAAATGGGTTTTTTTCTTAGTTCTATTAGGGAAGAAACTGTGCTGAAGTTTTTGCAAAATATTTTAGATCAACTTGAAAATCTATCTATCGAATATATGCTTTACAGTGAATTTTACACAAATATTTTCAAAAGCATTGCATTGTATGGAAGAGGTTTGAGAAAGCTATTCTTGCTGTTTCATTATGAAAACTCAGAAGATGAATTCAAGAAAATAATGGAAGGATTCCTACTTGTAATTTACTGTTGCCAAAATCTCAAATATCTTGCTATACAACTACGGCGGCAAGGAGTATTACTTGGTGAATCTAAATTGCCTCTCTGTCTGGATACAAGAAAGTTCTACTCAAAGGCTGTAAGCAGGGAGCTTGTCTCTGAGCAAAAAAACTTGCGTTATCTTAATATTTTCCATGATACAATAATATTGCAAGAGGATAAACAATTTATCATCAATGGAATGCCTTACTGTGAAATTGAATTTCCACATTAGTTTTCTTTCTTGTGTTAAAGCTTTTTTTAAACACTGTGAGAAGGAAGAAACTTATTAATCATGTGTATTTATTAAATTTAGTATATTTTATAATCCCAGTATATAGCTGATAGTGGTAAAGCTGATATGTCCTCTTTAAGAATGTGTCACTAATGCCAGGTGATCAACTCCTTCATAAATATATTGAAATCGCTGTAATAAATTGTTGCAATAATAATCAAGCCTTGAGAACCCTGATATTGGTAGGTAAGTTTTTTCCATCTTTGATTTGATTTCATATCAACATGAATTTAGTTTGATCAGTTCATGGTTCCACTTCAAGTGTCATTAATTTCAATCTTCATATTTTCCAAAAATGGACTATAGAATTGGAATCTTCATGCTGAAATTAGTCTTTGCTAAAATTTCACGTTGTTTTCAAAATTTAGCTTTTCCTGTAAATTTCACTGGATTTTTTCTGCTGCTATGAAAACATTTTACTGCAGTTGCACATTCTAGTAAATATTTCTACACGCGGCACACGGATTTGGCAATGGGTTTTTGTGGATTGCAGCTTGAGCACAAGATGCGTCTTGCGTCTTTTGATGTTGGCAACGGTTTACAGCTGTGATAATGTTGATGCGTTTTTTATAAAAATACGCAATTAATAGATTTTGAATAAGGTTTGATCCAACGCAACGTGAAACAGAATGAGAACCATAAGAACTTGCCATAAAGTTACTTCTAGTAATGCTTTCCTTTACTTATAAACAAGTATTTTGCTTTTTGTGCAACGGCACGTTTTGCAATCGACGCCGCGTCTTTGCTTGTTATTTCAATGCGGATTGCGAATTTTTGCTGATACTCGCACGGCTTTGCGGCTTTAAAACCCCCTATAATAAGCCCCCTCTTGATATTCAATAGGTAATGGGGGCAAATTATAGGTTTGCATTTAAAGGTTGACATAAAAAAGGAAGGGTCTTGCAAGGTTTTAGAATAATCTTAGCATAGCAGCGTATAAGATAAAGAAGAGAAAAAACGGTTAATAGAATGCTATTAAACGATCAAATGATAAAATAAAACATTTCAAATTTCGGTACTCCATTTCGGACCAATAACTGTCAACGGAGCCTATATTATCATTTACTGCAGAGAAAAATAAAAATAGCCGATCACACAAAAGAAAGACAAAAGATAAACCGAATTCCAAATTTTGAAGTGTTAGCCAAAAAATTTTTGAGGTAAAAGCATTCGGCGGGCCGGATGAAATTTTGTTGCGGGTCAGAGTTGGCCCGCCGGCTGGAGGATAAGAATGGCTGCTCTATGAGTAAAAAACTGGTTTTCCAAAGTTGTTTTTGTCGTATAGATCTTCTGCTATTATATTGAGCTGGTAAATTGTATAATGGTTTTGTTTACAGGGGAAAATTAAAAGAGATGCAATATGACATTGGCCACTGGGGTAAAATACTAGTTTTTCCTTCTCTGCTGGGACGAGAAAAAGCAGACCCACGCCACCGGGGGGAAGCCGGGGGCAATGCACCCCTTAGTTTTTTGCGATGCAAAGTTTTTTGCGATGCAAATAGTTTCATAGCTACAATAAAAGGTGAAAGAATACTTACCCCTTCTTTCGTTAACATTGCTCCCCTCTTTAAATTTCTGGCGTGTGCCCATCAGAACAAATTTCTCCGCAGTTAGTACAAAGAATATTCTGGAAGAAGTCCTGAACTCATTTGGCATAAATCTTACTAGTTCTAAAGCATAATCGAGAACAACCGACAATTTCGTTGTTCTAACACAGGTGAATGTACAAGGCGTGGATTTTTTTATACCATTTTTAACTGAGAAATGCCCTTTTTTCTGGTTAACACTGCTCAAAACTTGACAGTCAATGTCATCTTCTTTCTCGTAAAAATATTTCTGCAATTAATCATCTGTGATGGCAGGGCTTCCTGGCAGCAAACAAAAATTCAAGATTTCCTGCGAAGCTTCGACAAAGTTTCAAGCCTTCGAAAGTGATATTTAAGTTCCTTAATTTGTTATCGAACATCAATCATTTTGTCCCTACTGTATTAGATGATCAAGAAGAACGTGATTGAGCATACTCATAGTTTGTTTTCAAGGTTAAAGTTAGTAGATCTGAAGATCCAAAATAAATTTTGATTTAATGTCATATCAGTACTAGCAAACTAGATACTATTGAAATATTGATGTATCCTACATCTTGTTCTGGGTTTCATGTTTGCTGCTCATTTTTATCATCAAAGCTAGTAGTTCATACAACATGTAAGAATACTATTTTATTTTTCAATGGTTAAAATCAGGGGTGGTGCTAGAGCCAAAAATACAATCCCAAAACGCTTACATTTTATTAAGCTAGCGATGAAAAAGGATGTGAGTGCCAGTAGAAAAGTATGAGTAATAATGGATACATCTACACAGGTTTAGGGGCATTTCCACCTTCAATACAATTGACGTAACAAGACTGGCTGTCTTTAAGTGTTTTTTATGTATCTAGAATGGCTAATGTAAAAAGAGAAACGAACATTGTTCTAGCTTGCTTGAATTGAATTAGTAGTTGCAAATCATGCCCGAATTGCCGGAAATTTAGTATAACGGACGCTGATGATACCAGATGATTGTATTTTGAAAGCTAATCTTCGTTTTTTTGTTAATAGTGCAGAACAAGAATTATACAGTGCGTATTTATATCACTAGAAAACAGCGTTCCGTAGAAAGAGAATAACATACATTTAATGTTCATATTAAAATCAAGCAATGGCGATTTCACTTTAAAAATTTCCTGGCAAAGAGCAAGAATTTCCTGCGATGAATTCGCGCTACACATTTCCTAGCAGCGCCGCTCCGGTAACATTTTCCAGCACTGTGTGATGGAATCTCCTCAATGTTGCCTCTTTCTAAGTAATTTGAAGATTTTCAAAAAGCATTGACTGTTAAATCATTCCAACTATGAACTTCATTTTTAATATTGCAAGTGAAATCTATCACAACTTTACATCGTTTAGTTGTTTGTCCGTCATCTACATTTTGTCGCAGTTCACTTTCCAATTTGTTGCAAACCTAATAATTCAAAACCCTGTAATTTTTCATTTTATCTGCTAATCCTGTTTCTAAAACATCGATAATAACATAGGCTCCGACTCCGACACAGGTTGGAAAGTAGGAGGGGGGCAAGGGAATATTTAACACATATAACAAAAGATTTTGTGAAAAGCTCTATTGATTTGCAAAAAATTGGGGGCATTGTCCCTGGCCCCCCTTTGTCGGAGGCCCTGAATAAAAGACAGTGAAACAAAGTTTGACCATGTCGTATTCCTGATTCCAGACTCTGTATTCCAGATCCCGGATTCCGGATTCCGTTATCTGTACTGCGAAGAAATAAACAGTAGTGCTGCGGGGGCGTTTGTAGTTCCAGGAGCTCTTCCACTTCCACTTCCACATTGATCATCACCTTGCGTGTTGCCGAGAAGGCAAAATGGCCTGTCTTGAAGCAGCGTTTATACTCTTATTAGTCATTCAGTGGGGAAATTTGTTCTATGGTAAGTTCTAGTTAACATTTTCTTCTGTTTTGATTATCAGTTTCCCCTTTCAAAGCGTAGAGTCAAATTTCACCAGAAGCAAAAGAGACCGGGCCAGAGTCCTCAAGAAGAAGAAGCAAGAAATAACGCTTTATCTCCAGTCATGCACTGAGATTATATCTTATTTGCAACACATTTCATAACAATATATCGAGCAGAAGGTTAATCTTCCTTGCATGAACTTTGTTACTTTTTTTTAGGTAACGATCTGCTATGTCAACAAATATTGATATCTTTTTAGATAGAGTTCTCAGGTTTCATTAAAATCAAAGAGATTTTAGGTTTAAAATATAAATCTTTATTAGATGAAATATTTTTCTAAAGGACGAACTGTTTCCTGAAACTGCTAAAAGCGAGCAATAAAAAATTGCCAAGCTCCATTTTCGGAAACATCATTGTTTTGTCGGAAAATTTCCAGACTTCAACAGTGGGAAATTCTAAAACTTTTAGCAACATAAACTAATTGTACTAAAGTACTTACCGTAATTTCGAAAGGCCAATTCACTTTTGTAAAGAAAATACTGTATTTCCACAAATCAAAGTGATTTCTCAGGATTTACAGATTTTTACCATAGAGTGATTTGCTGCTCGGATTTTGTCAGATAAAATCCGAATCTTCAGGGGCCAAATTTGGTTTATAGAAATCGGTCAATATTGGTCATAAATTATATCTTTATTTGATATTGAAGACTGGGGCAGTGCCAATTATGTGCCTATCACCAGATTTTTGAAAATTTTGCCCCAGATTTGAAAATTTATGCAGTTATGGTGCATAAGGTAAAACAAGGAAGAATTCAATCAAAACCATCGCTTTCCACCAGTGGATATTCAATTTAACCAAAAACATTTTACAATTAAAATTTGCTTAAAGAATGCAATTTCCGGCGAATTTGAAGCAAATTTAAAGATTTTCCCTTCAGTGGCAACCATGGTGCCGCCTCAGGTAGTAACTTCATTCTACCCTTGTCCTAAGCTATAGATGTCAGGGACGTTTGCTGTAAGTATAAAGAAACAGAGACAAAGACAAAAAGTACATTTTAAATATCTTTCCAGCCAAGGCAAAAAGTTATTAGCCCTTCTGCCCCGACCCTTACATTTACATGAAATGCTACTATTTGAGTAAAACTAATCAAAGAAATTTTGTCAGAAAATTTTTCTTTCTGCCCTCTCTAGAATTCATTCGCCATGACGCCCCTGAACTATTGTACTTTCATATAAAAATGATTAAATGGTCAAATGATCAAACTGGATGAGGGTTTCTATATCCAGGTGGTTTCTAATAACATCCATGAGAACATGAGACAATTTTTAATTCCATCAGCCTCTTGAAATCTCCATGAAACTTGGCAACCTTGACAAATGAAACGAAAATTTTCTTAAATATTAATCATTTGTTACTCCTTTTAATATGAAAGTACATAAGTTTCAGCAATCTTCAGACATTGATAAGAATACCTTTAAGAATTAAATCACAGTGGAGAGAAGAGGCATTCAAAATGTTTCTTCAGGAAATATGGGTAATATTGTGCGGAATATGGGGAATATGGGAGTATGGGAGTATCTATCAAAATTTCACATTATTGGTTGATCCTATTGCATTTTCTCTGATAAGTTAATAAAATTAAAAAAAGTTTGGTACACTTAAATTATATTCCTCTAGCTTATGATGATGTTTTCTTATGGGGCATGTTCCCAATCCCCACTCTGAATGCACAAATCTGTGTACATTGTGAAAAATAAACTAACCTTACTTCTTTTTCTTTTCTTTGCTTTTACGGTCTATCATACAAATGCTCCCTCAGTTACCGCAGTTCTGAATTGGGTGCTTCAAAATTGCAATGAAACATGATCTCCTTGAGTAAAAAAACGGTTGCTTTTAGGATCACTGCTCTCTCCTGAGAAAATTTACACTGTTTGCTCAGCTGAAAACTGTTAAGAAAAAATAGTTTGGTTTTTTCAATGATCTGAACAAAATAACATGCAAGAGCCCATGCAACTGACAGATTTCAAGTTTTGTTCTTTCTTCTTCAAAATATAGATTTTGCTATTTTAGACCACGAGTTCAGACTAATACACAAAAATGCAACCAATCTGACAACCATCTGCTAACTGAATGACATATAGGAGCAATTATTAGGACAGTATCATATTTATGATGTCTACTTTGTTCATACTCTAGTGTCTCTAATAGACAGGTTCCCCGTGTATTAATTTCAGAAGAATTTGCCCTCCCTCCATCGCTCATTAGCACCCCCTTCTATTGAATTTTACAAATCAAGTCATTTGATTTTCATTATTCGTTGTTTTCCATGGTTTTTTGTAAAATCTCAACCGTACAAAGGAAACCGATGATTTTTGACTTGCAAGTTAGAAGCTGTAAATTTGATTTATCTTTGTATGATTGCAATTTTCTCTAAAACTATGCAAGAAACTGAAGCCAAATTCTGACAGTATACTCTAAAAGGTACTTCGATTTTAAAGAAGGATTGCCAACATAAACACCCCCTTCTATTAGCACCCCCTTCCATTAAAAACTGGTCGACATGCACACCCCCTTCTATTAGCACCCCCCTTCCATTGAAAATTGGTCAGAATGAGCACCCCCCCTTCTATTACCTCCCCCTTCTATTAGAGACACTAGAGTAATCATACTCTAGTATAATTTTATTTGTTTTTATCTATTTTTCACCATGAATGTTTGCTTTTACTGTATTGTATCTGAACAGTACTTTGATGATATGCGTTTATCTTGTTTTTTTGTTTGCTTCAGTCCATGGAAGTCAAATTTCAAATGAGATTGCTGTGTTCAACAGTTTGAATGAGTCAGTCAGCATTGCCATAAAAGCACAAGGAGAGGTATGTATACAAACTTAACATCAAAAGGAACTTAAATTATACTTTTGGTGTATAAAACAGGACAGTTCTAAGTTGAAACTCATGGTTGATAGTCTAGGCAACTATTCAGTCAAATGATATAAGATGTGTTTGTCTGTGATGCTTTATTGTGCTTTGGGAATGATGCCAGAAAAATGTGTTCTGTTTACGACCATTCTTCTATTCATGAAATGAAAAATAGTCTCAATTAACAAAGAGAATATAATAAAAGAATGCTATAAAACAATATTGTTTATAGAAGTTGTTTGTTGCACTTTTGGGTTTTGATATGTTAGAGTGCCTTATCAAATTTTATTGTAGATCCTCTTAAGAAGAAAAATATTGAAAGAATGACTGAAGAATATGATTAGTTTATAGATAAATTTATTGGTTCCTCAAACAAACATTGCTTTCAAAAAACTTTGTGGAATTTCTCTAGATTTATTTCTTCTAAGGAAATATGTTGGTTCATTTGAGGTTTTTTGTCATCCTTATCTGCATTTTTGTTTTTGAATGTACATACCTTCTTCTGTTCTCCTGTTGTCTCATCAAACTGATGTCTTCCATTATTGTAAAAGCTTTTTGCCATTTTTATCTTCTATGACATATATCCTTTCTGTGCCTTTTTTCTTAATTGTCATCAATTATATCTATTAATTCAGAGAATATTTTTCAGGAGAAGATTTTCTTTGACAATGTTGAGTCACAAAGGCTGTCAGGTTTTAAATCAGTCACAGGTTAGTAAAAAATATTTTCTATTGCTTAGACTTTTTAAGACAGAGACAAAAGGTTCTTTATCTTAGGCAAATAGTGAAGGCAGTAATTTTTTGCAGGACAAAACTTTGAATGCTGTGTTCTTTGTATTCGCTTGTGTTGAACTTACATCATATAGAAAATTTCTTTTGGCACCCAGCAACCTGGATTTCAAACACAATTAATCCACTGAAATGTTCTAAGTAGGATTGTATTAGCAAATTGAGAGGTCTTGGACATTTAATTGAGATGTTATGTGAAAATATTTTATGGGGAAATGAGAAAATGCTATGAGAATGCTATGAAACAAACAAGGGGGTCTCTGGTGGCAAAAAGTATTTCAAAAAAATGAATAGGAATGGAATTTGTCACTTCTCTGTATAAAATTTAGCCATAGGTGCAAAGGAGCTGCTTATTATTGCACTTTGGACTAGAACTTGAGATGCAATTGTTAGAGACAATTGAGCTTGATAACAATAAGCCCTCCAAATGTGACTACAATTGGGCATATTTCAAGAAAATCAATGCTCCAGCCCTCTTTCTTTTGTTTTACTCTTTTGCCTGTCATTATAAAGCAGCAAATACTAGCAGGTATTAGTGTACGAAAGGGTACAAGTACTTGTGTTGCCATTTACAAAGTGATACAACAAACATAATGCCTTTTCTCTGGTAGGTTTCAAATCCTGGAATGTTACTTTGAAAACAGGAAAAAATAGTGGTAAAGTTTTAAAGGCTGGTAAGTAATAGGTTTTCTGTATGATACTATTGTATGGTATGAGTCTATAGCATTTCTTGCAACCAAAGACTTTTTTTAAAGTTTTGGCAGTTAGTGGCAATGGTCATAAAAAATTTTATTTTGTTGTGATGATAGTCTGCATTTAGATAATTTTACGTATCTCTTTTTAAAATATAGTGTTGATAGGTTTTTGCAAAAAGGCAAAATACAGATTTTCTCAATCTTTAGGAGAAAGATGAAAGATTCCTAACACTTCTTTAATTCCAACCCCTTTGCTTAGTGTGTTTAAATGAACATTCTAAAGGTCCCTCTGCCAACACTCTTGTTATGGCTACCTTGGTAAAACTTGTTATTGTTACTTTCCTACCTTCGAAAACTCTTTGCTTAAACTATTGTTAGAGGCCCATAAGTCTGAGTATAATTATGTAGCGATATGATATTGTATTTGTTAATACCCAGCTTCCAAGGAAGTTTTTAGGACACTGAAAAGCTGTGCTTATTGAAGAGTGTCCTGGCTCTTCCTCTACTTGTGACCACACCTCTTGATTCGTATTATTGTATTTATGGTTGTTACACATGATATGGTATCATTTGTCATGCTATGGTTGTTATGACATGATACATTGACAAGTCCGTTGATAGCTATTTTTGACAAATCTGTGATTTCTTCTAGGTCATGTTTTCAAGCCTTTGAGGAAAACAATTCTTGCTATTCATGACGAAGCTGGAAGAAATAGAGTTCTTTTTGTTGATGCTGGTGCTATGAATAAGCTGCTTGGAAGCAAAGCGTAAGTTTTGTGTGTTGTTACAGACTTTATTGTAAAGTCTTGTGGGTAAAGTACTCTGTGGTGCTTGTGGTTTTCCAAAACTTTTTACCGACAGAAATTACTCTGCTAAATAAGCTGTTGAAAGTAAAGTGTTCATGCAGCTACAAACGTTGCTGAATTTCAATGTGTGCTTTGTTATGCAGAAATTGAGGGTTCATTGTGTTGTAATTCTGAGTTTCACCCATAAAGCTCTACCTAAACAGCTTCAAGCACTATATGGCAGACAGGTTAACTGTAATTTAAATTGAGAATGGCTGAATAAAGATGCTCAATAATTTCATCTGATTCTGCAATCCTATGCATGATTTATTGTATGTCCTGTAGCCTACCTGTAGATTCTCTCTGGCTTTCTTGTTGACAAGGAATCATAGATTTTTCTGATTTTCTGCTACTTTCTGCCTTTACTTTACGTAATGCTTTTGTTCCTCAAGGTCTGAGCAAAAAGTAGGAATTGATGAAGCATGGGTACATGTGCAATCATTAAACGCTGGAAAACTGTTTGTCAACTGGAAATCAGAGAACTGCTATAAAGTAGACAAGCTTTCTTCTGTTGCTACTTTCTTGTTTGCTTCGATTTTGCATACTTTTTTGGATTCGAAGATTACAGGAATTGTCCATAGGGAAAACAATGATTGCAATAATATCGATTGACATTGCTGTGATTTGGCAAGTTTGGAAGTTGTGCATTTAGGCCCTCCTTGCAACTAAAATTGAAATCCTCGAACTATTTCATTGGGATCATAGAGTTCTCTTTTAGCATACTTGAATATATAGGGACTAAGCATAACGAACCAGGAACACATATAAAAAAATTACAAGGCTGTTAATAAAGAATGCGAAGATGTTTGCTGATACCTAAACGGTATTTATCAATAGATGGCAATACTTTGAAAGCTACTTGACGCTGGAAATTTTTGAAAATAGCTTTTTTATGTATGTGCTTGTTTCGCTTTTGAACTTTAATTGATTTCGCAGTTTTTCAGTGGCCTTGAGATAAGTGCATTGCCTATGGATATTTATAGGAACTTTTGTAACGTCAAGGGCAAATGAGAAACAAGGCTATAGAGGCAGCCATTTGCTTAATCCTAGTGCTAGACTAAAGATGACCATAGCGAAGAGCACGAGAAAATGATGCAAAGGGAGGCATAATTGAATATTGAGCTCTGCTGTGTGGCGATGTGTGCTTTTTACTGATCTGTTGGCGTGACTGATACACATATTACTGTCTATTTTTGAATATTTTAACGTTGTTATGTGTTTTTCCTGTGTTTAGTGCACCGATCAACTATTGACTGTTGTACCTAACGACACAATTAAGGACATAGTCATTGGAACAAAATGGCCCGTTATTCTCGATATAAAAAGCAACAAATCGGGAAATTGCAGGTGATTACAAATTTTAGATTTTTCTGATTTTTTCTAATCATAAAAAATAGCTCGTTTTTTAAAAATCATAAATTGTTTGTTAACTTGGTGTTTTCATCTTTGATTTTCGCCTGTTTTGTTGCTGGAGAATACCTCCATTTATCACGACACAATATGTTGGTAAAAATAGTGATAACAATCATGTGGGGGTCTCAGAGTTGGATATTTCGAAAATTCACAATTATTGAAGCAAAAAGACATTTAGAAGGTGTTCCCCTTTTTCTATGCTTTAACTAGAAATGAAAACCTTAAGGCAAAAAGCGAAGCTGTTTAATAATAATAATGATAATAATAATGATAATGAGAGGCTCTAATAGTTGATATTGCTGTACCTGCGGATACGAGGATTGCAGAAAAAGAGTCAGAGAAGGTAGAGAAGTACCAAGATCTGAAAAAGGAAATAAAAAGGTCGTGGGAACTGCGATGTGCAAAAGTTGTTCCAGTAGTGATTGGTGCCCTCGGGAGCGTTACAAAAGATCTTGAATGTTGGATTGAAAATATGGACATTGTACTTGAAGATGGAGTACTGCAGAAGACCGCTTTATTGGGGACAGCAAGAATTCTGAGAAAGGTGCTGGAACATTAAAAGGAGAAGGACACCTGTTAGCCTTTAGTCATTTGCTATGACTCGCCTGACAGGAAGAAAAACGGCAATAAGACCAGCCAGTGCAGAAATGCTTAAAATCTCGTAATAATAATAAAAATAATAATAATAATAATAATAATAATAATTCGAAAAGTTATACAGGAATAAAAACACCTCATTGAATGAACGAATGCACTTTGAAGAGTTTAATACTTAGGTTGGTGACGAATTATTGAAATTGGTTGTAATATCAGCTGTTATTCGTTTTCCAATGTTTCCAACAAGACTTTTTTAAACTGTCTTCTGTTTTGCATTGAGTAAAGTTGCTTGATATTTATTATATAAACACCAGACAACTTTATTTTGTATCAATGCGTGTCCTGTAAAAGTAAAACAAATAAAAGTTAAAAATTTCCAATTTTTAATTAAACTTGGAAGGTTGAAAAGCTAAATATTTCAAATATTTCCAAAGAATAGACACTATTTCGTAGTTAAATAAAATTGAGTTTAAATAAGTTCAAATAAAGTTAAAGTATTCATTGAGGCTTTTCTCATATTCAAAAGAACTTTTAATTTTTCTAATTTTAGAGGAAGTTGATTGATTAAATATTCACTTGATACTTTAAATACTTTTTGTAGTCAATACTTAACACTTAATGCACATTTTTATACTTCGAAGAATTTACTACTTAGGTTGGTGTCGAATTATTGAATTTGGTTATAATATCAGCTGTTATTCGTTTTCCAATGTTTCCAACAAGACTTTTTTAAACTGTCTTCTGTTTTGCATTGAGTAAAGTTGCTTGATATTTATTATATAAACACCAGACAACTTTATTTTGTATCAATGCGTGTCCTGTAAAAGTAAAAAAAATAAAAGTTAAAAATTTCCTATTTACAATTTTTAATTAAACTTGGAAGGTTGAAAAGCTAAATATTTCAAATATTTCCAAAGAATAGCCACTATTTCGTAGTTAAATAAAATTGAATTTAAATAAGTTCAAATAAAGTTAAAGTATTCATTGAGGCTTTTCTCATATTCAAAAGAACTTTTAATTTTTCTAATTTTAGAGGAAGTTGATTGATTAAATATTCACTTGATACTTTAAATACTTTTTGTAGTCAATACTTAACACTTAATGCACATTTTTATACTTCGAAGAATTTACTACTTAGGTTGGTGTCGAATTATTGAATTTGGTTATAATATCAGCTGTTATTCGTTTTCACAATGTTTCCGATAAGATCTTTTTAAACTATTTTAAATTTGGCATTTAGTAAAGTTGCTTGATCTTTGTTATATAAACATCAATCGACTTTATTTTGTATAGAATATATTTTGTTCATTATATAAACTTGTCAACAATCAGTAGCTTTCTGTAGATTTCAGATGCATTTTGATGAACATGGAGAATACAAGATTGTTATTTCAATTGTTTCTTCGAAGCTGAAATGTCTACCAATCCAGACCGTGACGGATCCTAATTTTACTTATGGGCGTAAGTGAAGTGATAAAACCATATCTATCGATTCGTTTTTTATGTATTGAAAGAAGTGTAGAAGTCGAACATTTTATCTTGATATAGAGATAATCTTCTGTCTCCAATTTTCCACTTGTTTCAACATTTACCAAGGCTGATTGGAGAACATGAATCCATCAATCTACAATCGACCAATCGGATAGCAAATTGTTGTTTGGACCTATCAGAATTTGCGATGTACTGTATTTTGCTGCCAAATTTAGCTAACTGTTTGCTCAGATTTTGTTTTTCCATGAGTTGTAGATTCGTTGAGAAGTGGTACGTGTGATTAACAGCTTGTCAATTAGAACCATTTTTTAGCTGAAAAGCTTAGTTACACAAGAACGTTTTCTCCATTCCACGATGGTTTTTCTCTCTCCAGTATATTTTGCCTCGTTTTTTTTTATGAATTCCAGTCTTGGAAAAACCAAGTCTGGCTGTCTGAAGCAGATTCATAGGTCTCCTTTCAGTTTGCTGATCTTTATCGAATTTCACTCAGTATCGCTAGTGAAAATGTTGCGAACTTTTCTTATTCTATATCTATCGAGTTGTTTTTATGTATTGAAGAAAACAAAGAAGTCGAACATTTTATCTTGATAAAGAGATAAAGTATCTTCTGTCTCCAATTTTCCACTTGTTTCAACATTCGTCGAGGTTGATTGGAGAACATAAAGCCATTAATCTATAATTGACCAATCATGCTAGTTTATTTATGCCCTTGACTGCCAATGGCCTGTGACACAAGAAAAAGAAAGATTAGTCGATCCACCATCCCCACCCAAAATAGGCCTAGATCGTTTGACCGCTTGCATAACATAGTTCACTTCACATATTTCCAAAACATTGTTTGTATTGGATTATTATCTAGCCTGCGTGCAAGCTTTACTTCCCGTTGCGAAGGAGAGCCAGGACGAACACAATACAGGTTCCGTATTGGCTCTCCTTCGCAACGGAAAGTCTGCGCGTAGGCTAATTATTATCATGATAATGTAGATACATTTGCTCATTGTTTTCAGATTTTATATTTGATGTTCTTTTGTGATGTACTTTTTATAATGTGCTTTTTATGGTGAACTTTTTAGCAATCATGGTGATGGTTGGAATTTGTTCAGGTCTACTTGGGCTCTACATTTTGTGGGTTTACATAATCAGGTAATTTCGTCGTTTTCTCTTCCATTTTATCTCTTTTTATTCGTCCTTTTTCTAACGAGTTCCTTCGATTTCTATCATGAGATGACTTTTCAGGACAAGACTGGTGTGTATTCCTGATACGTTACCGTGATTAAAATTTGTTGGCTTTAGCTATAGTTCAGAAAGTCCTTCCAGTTTTTGTTTATTTTTTTAAATCAGTCATGCCTTTGTTCACATGTCTGGTTAAGTTGAAAACAAAACACGCGACGTCAAGTATTTTTGGCCTTTTTTCTACTGCAAAACGGTTTCGTAACAAGCTTTAAAAGGAGCATTTTGAAAACATTGAATGTTAAGATTTGTTGTACTTTAAGATTTCTTTCTTGCCTTTGTATCAAATGTGATCTTCCTTTTGGAATTTTTGACGCTCTACTGTGGCGTACGGGCTAATTATAGTAAAAGCGTACTATATTTATACGCGGCCATTCACAGTTTAAATGTGTATGTTAATTAGAAATAAAGAATAAATGTTAAAATCGAATTACCAGAAGTATTTTTATTATAAACTGGCAATACGTAAGAAAATACCATGAACCGTGCGTACCAACAAAGAAAACAAAGAAACTACATATCTCTTCTATGATACAAAAATTTATGTAATCCTTTATTCAAGAAAGTGATTGTTAAAAGCGAGTTAGAAAAAGCACGTCCGTAGCCTTTAAGACTTTTTGTCATGCTTCAAAGGGGGGTGTATTCTCAAAGGAGACTTTTCAAGACAGAAACCCTTTCGTGCCCAGCCGTGCCTCTACAATAGAGAGGTGAAGGACCCAAAAGATAAGTATTATTATGCGAGTGCTCGGTTTCTGTGTGGAAAATATGTAAAGCGGTTTGCAAATGCTCAAGCAATAATCATATAACTATGTCTTAAGACTAAGATATCTAATTGCTCTATGAGACATATAGAGAAACAAATCTTTACGTGTTTACCGACATCGCCCTCAAGTTCTTGGTCACTTTCTCTGTCAACCCTGCTGATCAGAATGCAAAAAGATTTAAAGGCAATTTACATTGTGACAATGTTTGTGATGCGGCGCGCAAAGGCTCACGGTTAACCAAGAGTGTTTAATACTTTTGGCTTGCTGTTAATCATGAGCTTTTTTCATGATCTCGTATCATTATTGCTTTCATTTTAGGCGAAAGCGCAACACCAATGTCCAATTAGACATTGTGGTATGTCTTCATTTATTCTTTATTAAACAATTTACTCTATTTTATCTTTCTAATAACATTTTGCAAATATGGTATCATTAAAAAAAAATTTTCCATAGCCCCTTCACCACATTTTTTGGCTTTGATTGTAATCTCTTTTGTGACAGTTTCCAAAGTTCAGAATTGGCTCCCTCTCAACTCAGTATATGGCGTTAATCCATCTAAAGTGACTCCTAGGAGCATCCACCAAACTTCATGACATTTTTGTTATGATTCACGGTTTTTTGTCCCAGATTGAGCTTGATAAAAGCTTACACGGAACTCCAACAAAACTACTCGACTCTTCGACTTAGCCTATCAAAACTCGAACCTGCATTTGTAGCAGCCTTGATGGTCAGAAAGAAAGCTCTTTAATCAATCTTTTGACACAGTTCTTTAAACTTTATCTTTAATCAGTCTTTTTATCTACAGAATCTAAGTCAACCAAGGAATTTCATTACATCAAGCCTAGATCCACCAAATAATACTGCACCGAAGACTGGTCCTGAAACTTCATCATCAACTGAGGTGATTTCCTTGGATTCAATATTATGTGTGACTTTTCTTACTGTAAATATCTAAGTACGGATAACCTTGCTTAAGTCGAAGCCGATAAAAGCTCGTTGTACAAAGTCAGAATCTGTCGTATACGACTAGATCTGATCGCGTATGAGTATAAGTCAAAAGATGTCTTCAGACAGTCGCATTCGATTTTCAAAAATCGTACGTACTCCATACTTTCGTCTAGATCGAAAGATTAATGAATGAAATTTCACATCCACGTGCTGTATGGTGTCATTTAATACGATGTTTACTTGACTTGATAACTGCCTACATTTTAAAAAGAACAATGAAATTGGTATGTAGATTGCAGAATTCAAAAACAGATGACAGAATCTCGTAAAAATGTTTATGACCCATTCTTTTACAGCAATCCTCAGTTCCCCTACATCAAGCTTTTCATTTTTGATATGTTGCAAATCTCAAATGCAGTTTATTTATGAATAGGATTGCGTACTTAATTGCTAGATTGCAGAGGTACAAGTTGTAAATTTTTCCTTTTTAAGGCCACTGTGAGGCCAAAGAAGAGACTCAAGTCACTTGACGCTTTCAGAGGGTGAGCGCATTCTAGTGCTGTTGGCATTTTTGCCTACAATGAAACTTGTCAGTAGATGCCTAGTTAGTTTGTTACTGCATTGCTTAGTATGGCAGCTCCTGTGGTACTTGCATTACCAGCTGCATTGGGATTAGGCCATTACCTTAATGCTCAGGAAACAATGCTCATCTTATGTATTATGGGTGTTGTAGTAGATGTTGATTAATCTTTAGCTGCATTCATCAAAACCTAAACGTAAAGAAAATTTACTCAATGAAAGTATGCATCCCTATGACGTCGTCACAAGACCTTCGTAAAAGAACCATGCGGTCATATAATAGTTATGAGTATAAATGTGGTGAATCTATTGCTGTATGTCTAGCCCATATGGCTTACCATATACTTTTCCCTGTTAGGCTGGCAATAACTGTGATGATTTTTGTCAATTACCAAGGAGGAGATTATTATTTCTTCGAGCATTCGCTTTGGAATGGTAAGACCCATACATGTCATAAATTAATCCCAAAACCCCTTCTTGTCTTGGTATTATTTGTGCTACCATGGAATTATTTCGGGGGAAATATCTGAACGTATGTTACAACTGGTATTTTTTACTTTTCAACAATCAGCAATGTAAGATGAAATCAAGCAGATTTTATTACCCCCATCAATTTAGCTAAACAAATGAAAAGCAAATCCGGTTTTTCCGTTCCATTTTTCGAATATCAACAATGCTCTGAAAAATACTGCTCCTATGGATTTCTAGTGTTTCTATAATCTTAACTGCACAGCATTATTAGTAAATCGTGGTTTGTCATTAGTATTCGATATGTACCTGTTATTGTATCTTCCTATTTCATTTATGAATCTTTGCATATCTGAGTCATATGAATTAGTCCAAAAGTACTTTATATAAAGTAGAAACTCGTATATAAAAATCTACATTATTTCTATTGAGCCTAACTAGGCTTTTACTCAACAAGTATCCTAGAGTAAAACAGTGTTTAGGATCTAATGCACTCTTTTGTTATAAGAACGATTTTTTGAGAACACGAGCCTCAAAATTGAACAAAAGTTAAGAACAAATTAAGAACAAGCTGACGCTGAGCTACTGTAGAATGCAATTTTGAACAACGTTTTCTCTCAAAATCGAGGATTTTTAGCAATGTGTGGGTGCTTTTTCGGTGAATATTCAAACTTCTCGGCAATGAAGGTTGTCTCGCTCACTTCGTTGGCAAATAAGGCCTGAACACCTCCTTACAGCGAAAAAGCTAGCAATCACATTGCTTACACTCTATTAAATTAAAGAAAAAATCAAGAACAATCCAGCCTCAGATTTTCGAAAAAATTAAGAACAGTCAGCCTGAACTTATATTTACTGGTTCTAATGAAAAATGAGTGTATATTTGGACCTTTGTAATTGATTTTTGAAGTTGTTTGGTATGTCGTCATTTTAGATCTTCAATCCTTGTTTTCTTTATTTACCTAATTACGTGTTCATATTGATGATGAAATACCACTTTATGAAAGTAGGTTCTTGTATGCAGGATTTTACAGTAGTTGTGTGTATGTTTTTTAAAACCATTCTTATTTTGCATTTGTAAAGGCTCTTGTGCAACCGTCATGCTTAGCGGCAGTTGTCTTGAGAAATTGGCTGTGTTTTGTATTTTCATGCAGTATGGTGCTAGGCCGGTTTTTTGACTAATTTTTACAAAGCGTGACGGTTGCGCAAGAGCCTTTAAATGCCACAAAAAAGTTTTTGTCACAAATTAAACAACAATTATTTTTGTCTTCTACAGGTTTGACTGTTGCAGATCTTGTGTTTCCATGGTTTATTTTCATAATGGGAACCTCGATAGACCTGTCCCAGCGATCTTTACTTTCAAAAGGCGTTCGCAAGCGGACGATATTTCAGAAGATCCTCATTCGCTCAGTCAAGCTTTTTGCTATAGGCCTCTTTCTCAACAATGGTAATGTATTCAAATATAATTCTTTTAAGGCTAATATAAACATAGAAATGTTGATTATGTTCAAAATATTGTGATAGGCATGATGCTGCAAGAAGCAAGATTTGCGTCCTATTACAACTAATTTTTAAAACCGTAGTAGAGTAATTTTCACGACTGCTTATGACCCTAAGCACTGATGTTTCTAAAATTTGTCTTTTTCTATCATGATAGGTAGCAGTAATCAGTGATGATACTAGTCTTTTATAGTTTGTAGGCCTACGTTAGGTTTGAAGCATGAAAACTGCGATTTGCTTAGTGTACCACTGTATTCTGTTCTGCTTACTTAGGATGTTAGTGACGTCCCTTTATGCTGTTGGAAGTTATTTTAAGCAGTAATACACACGTGCTACGTTTGATGGAAAAGGGCTTAGTTCAATTATGATTTCAATGCACTAGCCTCATACTCATTTACTCAGACGTTGGTGCAGTGGCAAGTCGTTTGATTCCCATTTGCTTGGTTGTTAGACCAAGGCTCCAATTCCAATTATATCTAGGTACACACCAGTTCTCGCAAAATTAGAGACAATCATGAACAATCTTTCTTTCTGTTACATTTCGCAATAAAGTGCATCGATTTTGCAAATCCAGACAACAAGAAATATGAATCTATGCAATTGATTAAGACCGATCTATCAGTTATCAATAGCAAAATATTTACCATAACTTAATTAAAGTCATAAGGGCTATCACTTTTTCATGTAGTAATTTCCTTGCCATTGTTGAAATAACCTGAAGTTTTGTCCCTTATGTACTGTTGATGTTATTACTGGGAAATGTTTTTTCTTTTAAAACTCAGGTAAGAATCTAGACAAATGGAGAATTCCGGGGGTGCTGCAGCGATTTGGGATTTCTTACTTTGCTGTTGCAACAATGAATTTGTTTCTAAGCCCAAGCGACGAGACACAAGATGTAAGTTGCTAAAAACATGTAATTACTAGACAAGACCTATTTAAATCCCAATTTGCCCTATCGCGTCTTAGCCTTTGCCGTATTAGCTTCAATCGATTGGTTTGTACAACAGACATATTTGATTGGTTGATACAGCAGACACACCCCCAAGCTCTGATCAATCATATATCGGAAAACTGTAAACAAACGCCACAACAGGCCACTTTCAATCGTCCGGTGTAAAAGTAATTCATAGGGTAAACCATTTTGTCATTTTTCAAAGTTTATTTCCCTGGAAAATAAATGTCCGCTTAATCGGTTTTAGCCGCATAATCCAACTTGGCTGCCAGGGTTTCATATTGTCTCGAGGAGAAGGTTTTCTAATTAGCATTAAGCAACTGTCCTGAGACTTTAAAAATTACAAGGGTTGGTAATTTTGATTTTAAATAGGAATAATGAAAAGATTGGAATTTGAATTATCAAAGACTGTGATATCATTCTTAGAGTACCAGAGGGGGTGGTCTTAAGGCCGGTTGTCATTTGAGCAAAATCTTCAGCGAATTCATCAGCGATTGGAATGACTTATGTTTTTTCAGGGCACCGGCGAATTCGCTAGCGAAATTTGAAAGTTGAAAGGAGTTCAACTTCCCAGCGAAACGCAGCACCCCTCTGAAGGGGAACACCCTCGGCGAATTCGAATGCGCTAACGAATTCGATGAAGAATTTGCTCAAGTGAAAACCGGCTTTAATGATGGTTAAACATTTTTAGCCTCATCCTCCCCTAACTAATATTTTTCCTTTTGCTTCGGCCCTATATACAAAATTGAGTGTGGTAATGGATCTAACAAGCTTTCTAATCCTAACAGGATATGAGGCGGTTTGATTGGACAGACACCATTCGAGATATATGGATGTTCTGGAAACAGTGGGTTTTCATGTCCATTTTTCTGATTGTGTACCTGTTTGTAACCTTCCTTGTACATGACAAAGCCAACGGCTGCCCAAGGTAATTTGATTATTTCACAATAATTAATTAGAAGATAGCACGGGTAAGCGGAAACATATCATACTAAAGTACTTTTTCCGACACTCCTCGATCGAACGAACCAATCAAACGCACCATCTTATTTTGTAAACCGGCAGCCTATCGGTATATAAACAGCGCTGAAATATCATTATCTCTAACAGAGGCAACTTTGATTCTAGAGCTTTTGAATCGCGCCACATAAGTTTAAATTTTCAGTATATAAATTTTCAGCTTACTTTCGTCCATTATTCGAGGTTGAAGAATATCGACGAAATGTACTTAGTATGCTATGTTTCGGCTTACTGCGCTATCTTCAAATAGTTGATTAATATATCAACCTTTTGTAATATGATGATGCGGTTTCTGATTAAATAGTTTCATGGCCATTGCCATTGCATTTTATTTACTCTTTATCCATGATGAGTATGCACCGCTTGTTAATTTTTTGTCTAAGTTTTTTCTCTGCCCTTCCCCGCTGCTTATTTTGGATCCCCTTTTTTTAATTTCAAATTTTTGGTCCATTAGGATACGATAAAAGAACTTTGACATTTTTTACTGTAGAATTCTTTATGGGATATTAATCAACTGTTGTTTTTTTGTGAATTACCCTTTGTTACGAACGTATATGTGTATGCAAAAAAAGGTAGATTCTTTTGAAAATTTTAGTGAGGTTTATTGTAGCGTTCAGAACCCCCTCCCCCATCCTCGCTGCAAATTATTAGTTTCTAAAGCTCACGTGGATTATTGGAAATATAGAAGAAATTGTGATTTCAATGAGGATTAAATCCTCACCAACCTGGGCGTAGTGAACGCTAAACGTTTGAGGGAGGGGGGAGGGGGCACTTGTATGTGTTTTGTCAGAATATTTTGCTTCGTTGAGATGAAATTGGCCGAATGGACTTGAAATTCGATATATTTTGTCTGACTATTAAAGCTGCAGCTTTCATCTATTAATGTTTTTGTGTTACTGCTGAAAAGTGCTTGCTCGAAAATTATATGATTCCTTGACTAGGAACTCTTGCTCCCTCCTAACAGCTTCTAAAAATGTGGCGTAATAATCCTGTGTACGACTATATTCATTTTTAGGGGCTATCTAGGACCAGGTGGGATCGGAGACGATGGAAAATACCCGAATTGTACAGGAGGGGCCTCAGGTTACATCGATCGTCTGGTCTTTGGGGATAATCACATGTACGGAAAACCAACTTGCATGGTAATTTGTTTATCTCGTACCATAATTTTTTTTAACTTGTGTTCATTTCTTTTCTTGGAACTTTGTTTCTTAGAACTTGATAAAGTTTTATTATATTTCATGGAATCATAATTGGATGTTTCTGTATTAGAGTCGTTTAGTGTATTATTTCATAGTTTATTTCTGTCTGCTTCATCTTTCTTTGTTTGCTTTGACCAAATCCTGGTTTACCGTGGTCTTCCATTTTGGTAGGTTTTTGTTCCACAGCATCGATAAATAATATGTTTTGATTAGTTAAAATTAATCTGCAAGAATATTTGGAGTAGAGAAGTCTTTCCTACTTCTTTGATTTAACCTCGGCTCAACAATTTTTGATTGAAAAAACAAAATTTCTTATCGCAGCCCCAGAAAGTTTTAACTTGTTCTATTTTGCTAAGGATTTTATAGATTTGATATTTTGCTAAGGATAATTTCTTGAAAGGATTTGATAGATTTAGCCAAATGCCCGACATTGAATCAATACTTTCTGAATTTTTTATGAAGCTATTTCTCTAAGTTGATATCTTGGGTCATTGTCTTAGATTATTTGGGGAATGCTAACGAAGCACCAATTTAAGTTGTTTTTAAGCATAAACTCAGAGTCGCTCAATTAAGTTGCTGCTTGTTTGGGGATAATTTAATTGCGGGAACATGCCAGTCATGAAACCAATCGATTCTACCAGCTACCCTCTACCTTATGCTCTTAGTTAGTTTGTTGTATTGACCTGAGGTTTCGAATACAATTGATTTCTTTTACAGAAAATTTACAAAACCACCCAATCTTATGACCCCGAAGGAATTCTTGGCTGCCTGACGTCAATATTCCTCACGTTCCTCGGTCTTCAGGTTTGTAAAGTTTTCTCTGTTAATGACGAATAACTCTCTGTTCATACTCTCTGTTAATGACGAATAGGTTACTAAACAACTATGACTGGAGTTTGTATCTGGTAGTTTTTAGGACACTTAAAGGCTATGCGTATCTAGCAGTATCATGCTCCTTCCTCGTGACCACATCTCGTAATTCCTAAGCATGGCACAACCGAGAGCTGACGACTCTACTCTCTCTTAGTGAAAACCTGATCATGGCATGGGCTCAAACTCCTGACCCTTGGCTCTGTAGTCCGAAACAGTAGCATTGAGTTGTAAGCAACTGTAGGAACTAGTGTTTTCTGCCTGTTGTCTGTATTTCTCCATGGAGTTTTATCTTTGAATGCTGTGAAGGTAGCCAAATTTTGAAGCTTCCTTATCAGCCTCTCAATTTTATTCTAATTTAAAAATTTTCCACAGCTAAAGGCATAGAAAGTCTCAATCTGCATGGAAAGAGTTAAAAAATTTTTAGGAGTCTTTTAAGCTGAAATCTCAAGTATATACAACTTAAAAGGCTAGCTGTAATTCGTATCGTAAACTGATAATTTGTCATATTCCTTCACCCCTGTCTGAGCTTATCACCCTAATGATTGGCTCTACAGATTGGCCTTATAGATTAGCGCTGAACACTGGCTCAATGTATGAGCGTTATGTTATTCCTTCTGTTAAGTAGCTTGGCATTTTGTTGTAGCTGTGCGAAAAAGAGTGAAGCTAGAAAACCGTTGTGTGGTATTATTTGGCCTCTCAATTTATTACAAAATGTCCTTATTGGTTTCTTCATATTATTTGGTCATTCTTGCAGTGAATATGTGATTTCTATGTTGTTAATTTTGATTCTGTGTTATTTTTGACACTTTTTGCTACTGTGCGAGTATTTCTAAGATTTCTTGTTAAACTATAGGTCTATCTTGAAATTATCATTTTAGCCAAGTAGCCTGAACTTCTTCTCTGATTATGAAAATGCCAGGTAAACCTTCAAGTATAACACTTGATTTTCCAGTCTGGCAGAATCCTCTTCACGTTTTTCGCGGCAAAGGAACGCATCAGTCGATGGTGTCTCTGGGGAGTGTTTTGGGTATGTTCCGCAATAATTACGTCATAATTTGAAATATGTACTAAGCAGTTACCATTATTCATCACTAGCGACAAGTGTATTTATAAACTATATCCTGGCAGGTTTACACGTTGTTGTATAGAACAGGACGGTTCTTAGTACAACTGTTGCCTGAAGACCGCATTAAGAGTGAGGCGTAGAACCCCTCCTGCTCTTTATGAAGATTCTGAAAGACATAAATTTTTTATATCATATTTTGCTACTTTTCAAGATAATGCAGTTTGATAGCTGCGATGATCCTTGGAGTCCACCAGACTTGTGTTTTATACATTTCAGTCCTCAAACTTTACATTACATTACATTGATAAAAGACATCCATTCTTATAATTTCAAGCGTTTTTCAAACACTATAAATTGCGCAGGCATTAACTGAAGAGAGGTTGAAGTGAATTTATACGAAATCTAGATCTGAAATTCACGAGACTAAGATTCTATATGACTTTCTTAATTGGAAAATTTTGTCTTATGGACTAAAAAATTTATTCTACATTATGTCTGCTTTTAAGAATATCTTATTCTCCATTATGAATTAGACCCTAAAATCCTTGCTTATTTTTTTCTGTAGGGTGTTCTAACCTTTGCTCTAACTGGCGGCACGAAGAACGAAGGAGTCATTCCAATAAACAAGAATCTATGGTAAGATTATGCTAGGCCATCTAATTGTTTGTTGTGCGTACAGGCATCTCACATCGACTTTTCCTGGAACCCATTGCAAGACATGCTGGTAGATTAATATGAATTTTTCTTTGTTTAACATAATACATGCATTTTATCTTATAAGAAACCGACCTTTCAGATGAAATATATCAAGAAACTATTGTACATATCACCTTGGAGAAACCCCTAGAAAAAAATTCTTTTGAGGATTAGATGGCAATAATTTTTTAAACGATTGAGTGCTTTTTTTAATATAGAGCTTGTGAGAGATTATGTGCTCTATTCTTTGTTATAAACTTTTTACGTTTTGTGTCTTTTTTCTTCTTAAAAATTAGCCTTTTAGCACCGGGTATTCTAGAAACTATTTTAGAAACTGAAAACTAATCCTGAGAATTTTTTTAAAAAAATGCGTGTACAAGTTTTTGCAGCTTTTAATAGAATAAATTGAAGAATGGCAGCTTTTAGTACGATCCAACTTGATAGTTTTTTATAATTCTCAGTGCGTCTTGAATTCGATCTCAACCCACTGGTGGAACGAATGGGGTTTGTAGTTACACTCCATCCCCTTATCCAACGGAGACAGTATGACACCAGTACTGCGCTAACTGTAACGTGGACGAAAGTCCGCTACTTAAGTGTAACCTCTCGAGATGAAGACAACGACTCGAGATATGAATATTAGTTGACTGAATTGGAGGTTAAAGGTTACTGTTTATAAACAAATGTTATCGAGGCTTTGATTATAAATAATCACGTGTGGTTGGTCCTTCTACACTTATTCGACAAGACGCGGGAATTTGCCTCAGATGTCAGTGATAATTGATAAGCACACGGTCGTCTCAGAAAATTGCCGAATTTTTGACCTAGCAAAATACTAAATTTCCTGTAATTTCGCTGCCTGAGCAATAAGCACCCAAATGCTATTAGTGTTCAATAGCTTTTGCTTATTCCGACTCTTTTCCTTATAGGTCACTGTCATTCATTTTTGCTACTGCATCTATGGCATATTTCCTGCTCGCTTTTATGTATTTTCTCATTGATGTAATGCATTGGTGGTCTGGAGTTCCTTTAGTTTTTGCAGGTGAGTTTGCTATGCTTCACAATGCTGCGCCTCACGCCTTACAAATATGGACTTACAAATATTGTTATTACGGGAAAAAGAACTAAGGCCCTGGGCGCACTGAACAAGATTTCAGGAAACTTCTGACAAACATAATCCCTCTTGTTCATAGACAAAAGGGATTAAGCTTGTTAATTAACAAATGCTGATTTTCCAGTGCGCCCACCCAAATTGCCACTGAATCAAATTTACTAATTCCTCAAAGGTTCCGTCGTCACAGCCCACACAAAGTCAAATTCGTTCTTTGCTTTAAACCACTTTACATTAACCAAACAGCAAACAACCATTTTATACACCAACTGCATTGTGCTAGAATTTCCAAGCGGAAATCGGATTATCTTTGTCAAACTTGAAAAAGTATTCGCGATTTTCCATTTTGACAAAGATAATGAGTTTTATGTCACAAACCAGTGCACCCAGGGCCATTGCCACTGAACCAAATTCACGAACCCCTCAATATTTGAAATAGATACAGAGATGACAAGAATTTTAAGAATTGTTGCCAAAAGTAGATTATCAGCGTCATAACGAGATCATAGCATCATAATATAAGCCGATAATCGGATCGTTTGCAGTTGCGGGCCAAGGAAAGGAAACAGTTAAGGCATACTGCAACGATGTCGGAAACATATGAAATTTTGAGGAGCACAGGGTGAGAGGGACACCATATTACAAAAGGGGGAAATATTTCAAAGAAGTCACGGGGGCATGTGCCCTTGATGGATCCCTGGCTCCTGCGTCCCTGGCATTCGGTGTGCTTTGTCAACACGTTCGAGAATCTGCCGAAGGTCGTAAAGAAACGGAGAACTGATTCCATATAAGGGTCATTTGAGGCCTAGCTTTAAAAAGAACTGTTTCGCTGGGGCTTAGATTATATAAAGAGTGGTTAGGCTGTGTTTTGAAATTGGTTTTTGCAGTAAGTGATGTGGAAGAGGAAGTAAAGCCAATGGTCTTTGTTTAGGCTGCAGTAAGTGACAGAGCTCTACACTCATTTTTTTATAAGAAACTGGCTATAAGAAACGAGTACTGGACAGTCAGAAAAGATTAAGAAACTTGAGTAGTCGAAGCAAAAAATTAAGAAACTATTAAGTCGTGATAAAACTGAGAACAACGAAATTTTGTAAAATCCAAGAACATGATTGCCCTGATGGCCTAGAAAGACACAAGGGATAAAAATATACTTCCCACATCTAAATACAGCGTCAGAACGGAAGCGAATCTCTTGATGTGAAAAAAGGTCACGAACATTTCAGAACATCATTCATGACATCATGATTAGGAACCTGATAAGAAACAATGAGTATTGAAATTTCCAGAACTTAAGAAACTGGAGTACTGAACATCTACCTTTGTTTCTTATAAAAAATGAGTGTATCCTAATGGAACTGTTCTCGATGGCCTTCTGCAAAAACGTGCCAGATTTCCCGCACTAAGTCTGTTTTGCTGCTGATGAGAACTTCGTGAAATTTGTCATTTGAAGCTTGTTAGCAATCTTCTTGAGAAAAAAACCAGAGATTGAAACGTCCCTCTTTAGAATTTCTGAAGAAGAGCATGGAATTTTTTTAGAAAAGAAAGCAAATATTGGGGATATTAAGGCAGCTTATTGGAGAGACCTTAAATATGCAGTGACAGCCCATACCTAAATTCAGTTATGATCAAGAGATTCGTTAGGGGCGATGTATACTTTTGAAACACGGAGACCACACGTGGTGTACAAGTACTGTTTTATTTCTAATTTTTTTTTCTTCCGTTGATTATCGAGCCTATATTAAAGGCTCTTGCGCAACCGGCATGCTTAGCGGCAGCTGTCATGAGAAATTGACTGTGTTTCAAGTTTACGTGAGCATGATATTAGGCCGGTTTCGCTATTATAGTCGCAAAGCATGTCGGTTGCGCAACAGTCTTCAAATTTGGCGAAACGGACAGGCATGCTTTGCGATTTCCGTAGTTACAAAGGCTATATAGAATTTTTCCTGAAACAGATGACTTCGAATAGCCTCATTTATTGCCACTATTCTCCATTTTGATAATAAGCCTGCATATTTCGTCATAAAAAGTCTTATTTTCAGGTACGAATGCTATACTGCTGTACTGTGGCCACGAGGTATTTTACAACTTCTTTCCCTTCAATTTCACTGCGGATCCCCCCACCCACACAACCGTCCTTGCTCGGTCTGCTGTGGGAACTACATCCTGGCTTTTTGTCGCCTACTACTGTTACGTGGAGAAGATATTTTTCAAAGTGTAGTTTGTACGGAAAGGATGTTAAAGACAACACGATACACGCATCTGTTTATGCAGAGAAGGTATCATATATATGCATAATAGTTAGAAAGAAATAGCTCGCAGGTTTATGTTTGTAACCTAATATTGAATCAAATTGAAATGTAATTATCACGAAAGTAGTATTATAGATCAAGTAGTATTAGAAATCAATCAAGATTTGATCCATCATGGCTTCTGTTTTAACGAACTTCGCCATCAATCGAATTGCTTTTAACTGCATTATTAAATAATTGGCTTGCTAGCAGTACCTCATGTATCGCCCCAGTGCCAGGGGCGGATCCAGAGCAAATTTGAAGCAGGGGCAGTAAGTAGTGGAGGCGCTGAAAATTTTCAGAAATTGATGACGAGTGGTGGCTGTATACAACAATTTAAGACCCTGACTGCTGACAATTGGCTCTATTCGATTTGTAAGAAAATTTTCACAATAATTGTTGCATACTTTGAGGTAATCCTTGAAGTAAATTGACCTTTAAGTTTCAGAAACCTTTGTCACCTGATTCTCATTCTTCGAAAGGGGCGCACAATTTCCAAAAAAGGGCGCCAGACTTGCTTCAAATCGGCGAGGAAGGGGCAACTGCCCCTAATTGCCCCCCTAAATCTCCCACTGCCCCAGTCCTGTATTGAAGCATAATGAAAGCCGATGTATATACAGCACGCTGAAGAATTTGTTCTGGGAAACATGTTTCCCAGATAATAGCAAATAATTAATTGTCAAAACTGTTGATCAATGGTCTTATAGTAGCTATGTAATTGCGGAAAAACCAATTTCAAACAACATGAAGAACACTTGAGCCTCAAAGACTTCGATGAATAAACATCGTTTGACAAATTGCTACAATATTTGCGTGGAGTTACTAGGAAAAAAGTTGCTTGTTGATAACACGTTTTCAGAGATACGCGCATCGTTTTAAAAGAGCGCGAGCTAAGTTCCATCATAGGACTTTGAAGCTTTGAAAAGATAGATTAAGACCCCGTTTACACTGTCCCGTGCAAGTTTGGAACCGTGACAAAACTGTCGCGGTTCGCCCTTGCGTTTACACTAGCACTGTGGAACCGTGACGATTTTGCTCTGCTATCCGGAACAGTTTTGACCCTGCTTTGAAAGCGAACGAATTTTGTACCGTCACGGTTCCGTTTTTGAACGGGACAGTGTAAACACCTATCCGAGACGATTTTGTCACGGATTCACAAAGAGGCCTTTTGTATGGCTGTTTCAGGTAATCGAGGCTTTGATTGTGGCGTAACTACGTTCTCAAATTCTGAAGAAAAGGAAATTCTGAAGAAAAGACGACCACAGAAAAGGCTTGTAGTGTTTTCCAGTCCAAGCCTTGATTGGACTTGGCAGTTTTGTAGTCTAAAATAACACTGAAAATTAAAGCCACCTTGTCTTTCGTCCAAGTAAAGTTTTAATCGGCCTTCCGCTCCATTTTAACTCACAATAAAAATTCGATTGTTGACTTCAGCGGCAAAATAGAAGCCTTGGTTGACTAAATACAGCTTCTTCTAAACAATGTTCTACCATTAAATTAAGGTCGTACCGGTACAGTGTAAACGGAACGGCTAAACGGAACAATTTGGAACCGCGACAGTGTAAACACTTGCGAACCGTAACGGTACAAAATTGTCCCGGGACAGTGTAAACGGGGTCTAAAGTATATCGTTCCGAACTTTTCTTGAACTAATTCTTGGATCATGGCTTCTCTTCCTTGCCGGAGATGGATCGAAAGCACTCTTTGTATGAAAATATTTTTTCTAAGGCTATGTTCACATTGCTCCGTATTCGTTTTTATCCGTGTTCATATCGATCCGTTTTGCCTGTTCACAATGCTCCGGATACATTTAAAAACGGTATGAAAACGATGAAGCGTTCACATTGCTCCGCTCTGGATAAAAAGGAAAACGCCACGAACTGGTTTACAGCACTCGCGACTGCTAAAAAACTTTTTAAACAACTCACTGCCACTAATGTTCCTCCGAGTAGTGTACTAACTTCGAGTGAATCAGCCATGTTAAGAAAAGTTGTTCAAATTGGCGCGGTCTAAGCATCTTGCTGTATTGTTGTTGTTGTTAGCGTTTTCAAAAGTCTCCGTTTTCGGTGTTCACACTGAATTTTTTCGTTTTCAAAAGACTCCGTTTTCGAAAGTCTCCGTTTTCAAAAGTATCCGTTTCTGCAGGGGAGCAGTGTGAACGCAAGGCACAAACGGATACTTTTTTATCCGTTTTCATTTGAATCCAGAGCAATGTGAACGGTGCCTAAGAATATTCATGCGTGGAATTGTTTAATTTTTAGGAACATTATAAGGATAGTGTTGATTATCAGTAAAAGATTTCTCGTAGTAAAATGAAATTTTATTTCGATGTGTTCCCCTGAAACTTTGTCAGCTTTGAAAAATATTCCATGTGTATGTGAAAATTGAAAATTCTAATTTATCAAAACAAAAATTTCTTGCGAGTGGACGAAATTTTTGGTATTCTTTGCAAAAAAGAGTGAATACATTTTGATTTCAATTTCAAAACACTTTTTGTATCGAATGTTCAATGGGTTGGTTTTAGTCTAACTTGCTTGCCGTTTCTTATCAAAATTAAGACAGGTCTATTATGGATGGTTGGTTAAACATGCATTCACTTTAACGGTATTGGCAACAAATGACGGTATTAAAAGCAAATTTGAAGTGAACTTAAACCTAGTTTAAACCCTTTAAAAGATAAACTTTTATTCGCTAATTTGTCCATGTAAATAGAATAAAGATGACGTCACATTGTTATCCTAGCGCTATTGTTTGGGTCACGCGCAGAAGTCGGCACTAATGTAAGCATACCAGGATGGCCGAGTGGTTAAGGCGTTGGACTTAAGTTCCAATGTGCGAATGCACGCGTGGGTTCGAACCCCACTTCTGGTACTACTTTTCCGTTTTGTTTTCTTCAGTCGGAACTTTGCTTTTATATTTGACTTTGTACAATATTTTTTTCGAAGCCTTCGACAAACCGTTTTTCATTTTTCCCAGGCAATTTCATTGCTCATAACATAGGAAATATAATTTTATATTTTCGTGATAGAACAAAAGCTTTTAATTTGTTGAGAGTTACAACTTCTAGGCAGGGCATTCTCCTCAACCATCGACCGCATTGCCTAACCTTTGTTTTCTCGACTGATTATGGAAATATATTGTATAAGGAATAATTTAAGCCCTTACAACATTTTCAAAAATTCACCAAAATCACGTGATCGGTGACGTCAAAAAGTTAGTTTTACAAGACTAAAAATCATTCTAACTTCTAAAGTAGACGTCCGATTTCAATATAAAAGCCAGATTCGGGCTCGCCTGAATAACAGCTTTCGAATGATATATACAAATATACATTTTGATAATGTTAGCATTTTTATACAATGACGTCATTACTGTCAAAATGGCGGTCGACCATTACATTTTAAGATAAGAGCTCTAATATAATCAAAAACATTTCTGATTCGTTTTGCAGCATTTTTTTTAGTATAATTGTTCTTCAGGACTCAATTTAACTTTTCAAAATTAATAACAATTCGTCTTAAGGAATCCATTCATCGCCAGAATCCTCCGAGGAACTGAAGTCAGAAACTTCCCATTCGCTGTACTGTTCATCAGAAAGTCCAGTGCTATTTAAGTCAGAGTCTGACTGGTTTGATGTTTCCTTTTCTTCGTTACTAGCACTATCGTCATCGCCACAGCGAGTCTGTTTCAGTACCTTTGCACATCTCCTGCGTTTCTTTGGAGCAGGGGGGTTTTCACAGTAACTTTCGACATCTGCCCCATCGCTTTCTGAAAGTCGGCTCTTGTTTCGTCGTCTTGACCGCAAAGAAGGGGGCAGTTGGGGGCACGTGAACCAAACGGGTTTCAGTGAAGACCCTTGAGAAGACCATTCCCAGCCACAACCTTCAAATGAAATATTTTCAACAGATGGTTCTGTACAACGCAACCAGTAGTAGGTTTGCCAGTGCGCTCTCAGAATAGCTTGCTTCAGCGAGTGTGGATCAGGAGGGAGGCTTAAGGAAGACTTTACTTTCATTTTGTGATACATTCTTACTCTTGTTGCCACATAGCTTTCCTCATTCTTGCCAGGATACATTACAACTTGAACAAACTTTTGAACATCTTGTATATCGCTGTCACCAATCATTTTTTCTTTTCCAAGGCTGTCAAGCAGTTCAAGGTATCGCGGGTTCTTGATGACTGTCTTCAACAACCTTACCTTTCCTACGTTGTAGAAATAGGATGTAGTATCACAGCCAGATAAAGCATGTAAAGATGGTAGATGAAGGCAAACGTCTCTTCCGAAATGTGAACAGATTTCTCCCACATCTGCAAATTGTCCATCATCTTTTCTGAAGAACCATTTGCGTTCTACATCGAGAAAAGCGAAAGCCCAAACCATCAATACGAGCACATCTGTATCTTTTGCAACAATGACAACATCCTGTTTAGACTCTACGGCATGTAAAATCAACCTTGTGTCGGCTTCTTCGTGATTACATTTCTCCATTTCTTGCACCCTTCCATTGTAAACTCTAAACGTTGCATTACATGATGTAAAAACAAGTGGTATAGCACCAGTATAGCATCCATCTTCCTTCAGAAATCGTGCAATCATTCTAATCAAATCAGTTTTGTTCTCATTCCGGTACAGTAACTCGTGCCATTTTGAACCTTGCAACATATTTTGGTCATATCCTTCTAAATGAACTCTAGGCCCAGGTTCACCACGTTTCTTTCTGGTGTCGTTCTTCACACTTTTGTCAAGGTAGGTGTCATTCACAATGTGTACTTCACGCGCATTCATTTCAGCTTTAGGAGTAACAAATTTAATTAGGCTGTTCATCCATGCTCGGTACGTTGGCTTTGGCTTGAGGGAGCGAACTGCTGCCATTCCATCTACTATCCAAACGGTAGACTTCGGAGGCGCTTCTTTGATGCATTGTGACTCTTCGATTAAGAATCTTTGTAAAGTCGCTTTGTCTGACTGACGCAAAGTTGAGTCAGCTGTAGCGATTGAAAGAGGGACAGTTGTAATTGGATGAGTAAATGCCTCTTGCAGACTTCCTGCTTTTGAAACGAGTAGTCCAAAGGCCTGCCTGTCTTCCTTGAGCACGGCAATAGCTGTAGGAGTCCGTTTAACCTTTTCTAGACCTGTCTTCAGCTTTGTTTTCTTGATCGGCGTGAAGAAGTCAACGCTGCCAGTAATCAAGCGATCATCTATGAACTGAAGCATTTTCTCTTCCCCTATAATCGGCGCTTCAAGGAGGTCTTTAGCTATTTCTGGATCCAATTCTTCACCAGTTGAAATGGATTTTGCAGGAGCATCAGAAAATGGGTTAGTGCCATAGCTTCGAAGAGTTCTTTTAAGGCTATCGACATGCTTCTGATGGAGCTTTTTCCCACCTGGAGTGTTCTCCTTGTGAACTGATGACGTCTTTAAGAACAGCTGTTGCTTCAGGGTGACTCTCAACTTGCTATGAATGTGAGACGTAGCAATCCAGGTGTTAACTGCATTGACGTTTGTGCTGAATCCAGACCTGTATGGACCTGCAGTCCCTTTAGCTTCTCGATTAAACAACTCTGTGTGTAGATCGCCATGAATTGCAGAGAATTTGTCCCCTGTGATGCTGCCTCCAAATCCTAATTCGCTTAATTCTTGGAATGCTGGAGATTGCTCTTCCTGCCATGTTCGGAGAAGCACATGCTGGTAGGTACAGTAGCGGGCATAGTTGATGTGATTGAATGCGAATGTAAGCGGAATCATATTTCGTTCTGCTTGCAAGTGTAGCTCAATGTTGCTTTCCCGCACAGCTGCTACCATACTCAACAAAGCAGACACATCCTTCAAGTAAGCGATTGTAAGGCGTTTTTCTGTACCCTTTACATCGTCCAACAATGAAGCGACCATATCTTTGAATGATTGCATTGCCATCACATTCTCCAGTGTAGACTTTGAAGGACTCTGCCGTAGTGAGACCAGAGCCCCGAGAAATCTTTTATCTACGTTTGCAAGATCATTTGTGCTGTCTTCGACGAAGCATTGTATGAGTGCATCAAAAGTTTCTTTATGTGTACGCATACAACGATAGTAGTGGCCACCCTCCATCGCTTGATCAGCAGAACCAGACGCAACAGTTTCTGCATCAATCCACCATTGCTTATAACCTTTAACTGCGTGCCTTTTATGGATAAGGCGTTGATGAACCCTCAGTTGATGAAAGCCACCCATCAGCACTTTGATCTGACTATACAAGTCAGGATTCTTCCAGATAATGTGGTATATCTTTGCATACACCATTTCATCCGCATGAACAAAAATATGAGCTATGTCGAGTTCTCTAATCATATCCAAGAGAGAATCAAGGTATTCCTTGCATACTGGATAGTCAGGCGTCTCAGGAGTCATCGGCAAGTATTCAACAATGCATTCATTTGTTTCTGAAGCTGTGATCGCGCGCTGGAAAGCAGTCCACGAACCAAGTAAAGGCATCTCTTCATTTTCAATTTTGAGAGGAAGAAATCCGGCAAGTGACCACGCAAAATCTTTCTTGAAACGTTCGTCTAGTAGCCCATCGTCTTTGCTATCGTTGAACTTAGAAAAAACTGAAGGTCCGCAACGTTTTCCCAAGCTATACTCTGGAACTTCAACTGACTGCATTTCAGGCTCGTCATCAATGCTCAATGGTGTTTGTGGACATTCCGCTATTGTTGGTAGTACATCTTGGTCGCCTCGTAAAAGCTGAAAAACGGTCTTATTGGTGAAATGGGTTGTCCCAGCACCAGTTATTGTGTCCTGTGCCGCATCAATGTTATCAATGGTGCTGTGTGTGACTACGCCTTTTCTGAGACCAGCAGTTACAGCTTTTTTGGACATAACCATTCTTGACCAAGCCATATTCTGTAGTCGAATGTCATTGTATGAAACAATGTGGTTTAACTTGTGCAGATAGTTAATACTCTCTTTGCTACCAGTAATTCTATGAAGAACTAAGCCCAAGATCGCCTGTTTAGGAGATGGCTGTTTGGTTATGAGGTGTTCCCAATCGCTTGCTAAGGACCAGATCTTTGTCGCCCTAACACGTGAGGTCGTTTTATTGTAACCATATTCATTCTTTTCACCGTAATCTTTCAGAGTATAAAATATGGCATTGTAAATTTCTGGAAGTGGCCCTCTGTCAAGCTGGCTCAGTATCTCTTCAGTTGTACAAGGCCATTGTCTTGGAGCATTTCTCCTTGCCTCTAACTTACGCTTAACCATCCTGCCAAATGCTTTTGATAGATCATCGTCTCTAAGTCCACAGCCATGCAACGTAGCAATTGCATATTCACACGGGTTGACATCTGATGCATGCACTATAAGGTATTTGCCAGAATTGTAGAAAGATATCTCAGGGCCACACTCATCGATGATTCTTCGTTTCAAAGTTTGAGTTGTCTGAATAACTGGTGCATTCAAACCTATTTCCTCGGATATTAATGCAACATCTTTGAGAAGCTCGTGCAAAAGAAAGGCTTGCTTGTCACGAATGATTTTGGATTGGAATTTGTAAAAAAAGGATTGAAGTGCGTGCTCTTCTCTTGCATCTTCAACATCAGCTCTTTTTTCTTTAAGCCAGGCTGAGTGAGTATACTTCAAATAACATGCTTGATGGTAATAGACATCAACGGCAAATATGTCATGGGATTCGCCACTTAGCAGTAATTCTAATCTTCGCGAGGCATCATGAAAGCGACTACCCTTATCTGCAAGATATGCTTCTTTTCTCTCTAAAATTTTGTTGGCAGCATTTGTATCAGAGCATCGGCCAATTCCTCCTTGGTTATATCCTTTTAAAAGGTCCGTTCCTTTTTCCTCGTTGCAAATAAAACATTTTTCTTTTCTTAGGCTTCCTTTTTGGCGACTTCTTGTTACTCTCTTTCTTGGCGATGGCACCGTACTATCATCATTGCCATTAATAACTGAGTCTTCACATGGATCCGACGAGTCATTCACAAGGCCATATTTCTGCTTGAAGCGATCGCTGTTGTTTTCAAATACGGCTCTGCAACTCTTGTGCACCTTTCCGAAGGGGTCGTCGAGACTGCGGATTTTTGGAAATACTTCGGTGAACCTATGTGTACTTTCACTAAACGGGATGTCAATGTTGCTCCACTTTTCCGCATTCTCTTTGAATTTTTTCCAACCAGTGTTTGTAAGAGAATTTCCAATATCTTTTTGCTTGAATTCATTGGAACAAATCAAACAAAGTTCCTTGTCCTTATACCTTGCCGGACTAAATAGAGGCTCTGAACTAGATGTATCCATAGAAACCAAACCTCAAATAAAATTAGGAACTCAGTTGACAACGGGGAAATGTCTCTAACTAAATGTCTACTCTTGTATACAGACGAATAATAGATATAAAATTTAAAAAGTAAGCGCAGGAAGACCATAAAGCGTCAATTGAACTTACAAAAAATAACAATACAAGATTGCTTACCTTCTATTAAATATTTCCTTTGCAACAAACCATCATTTCACTACCCGAAAACTTAGTATCTTCAACGAAAGAGAAAATTGTCAGCAGCCAGTTCTAAGTTCGAACACATCGGAGGCAACTTATACCTCTAAACAACTTGTTTTGAAATTAGAAACAGACTATCTTCGACATTCCCACGCTTCAAAGTTAGTTATAATTTAAATGTGACATTCATCGTGTGTTATTCAAATACACTTGATATTCAACATCATCGCTCTCCTTTATCATGGGGCGCTCAACTGCGGTAGAACTAGGTCGTTATGGAAACAAAGTGGAATCTACTTGCTGGTCGACCGCCATTTTGAAAGTGATGACGTCACTGTATAAAAATGCTGACATTATCAAAATGTATATTTGTATACATCATTCGAAAGCTGTTATTCAGGCGAGCCCGAATCTGGCTCTTATATTGAAATCGGACGTCTACTTGAGAAGTTAGAATGATTTTTAGTCTTGTAAAACTAACTTTTTGACGTCACCGATCACGTGATTTTGGTGAATTTTTGAAAATGTTGTAAGGGCTTAAATTATTCCTTATACAATATATTTCCATAATCAGTCGAGAAAACAAAGGTTAGGCAATGCGGTCGATGGTTGAGGAGAATGCCCTGCCTATTCAGGGTGGAACTAAAAACCAAACCACGATGTGCTGACAATCTCAGAAAAGTTCAAGTGCCGACATATTTCATAAACTCCCTTTTACAGTTTCTTTAAATCTTTCAATCCTTTCAACTGGTTCGGAAAATTTCCTTTCAAAGATACAAATAATAAGAAATATCTGTACTGAAATGATGAAAAGTCTGCGGAATCATTTTGGATGGCAGACTAAAACTGGCCTCTTTCTCTTTTTAGAACTGTGTATGGGCTGTGCTTGTCTCTGACACAAATCTTCAATTTTGATCCAAATTGAAGATCTATCATGCAAAAATCCCTGGGGGGGGGGGCTTCTCCCATTATGGCCTGAGAGGGGGTCCAGTCAGGGTCAAAGAGGGCCAAGCCTAAAATGTTAAAAAATAACCCCCAAATGGCAATCTTTTTTTGATAATAACCCTAAAATGGTAGCATAAGGGCGGAAATGATATCTTTGGTCGCATCCATTTTTTTGCACGCGCATGGCCCTACTTTGACAAATTTCTTCGCCATTGGCTTTTGTTGATTCGCGAAAGATAAAATCTTGTTCATTGTCTACAATAAATCGCAACTTAAGTATGCCGTTTTGTTATTATCGAAACTGGGCCATTTGGTAGCCATTTGGTAAGACCCTCAAATCGACTGGACCTCCCTGTCAGGCCCCCGGGGCAAAGATTCTAAAAACTGCAGAAGAAGCAACTGGGTTACATGCATAGGTCCATTTTCTATTTGCAATTTATCCTCGATTTCTGAAACAAATACTTCACAAATCATATTATTTCTTCGAATCTCGATTCTGTAACTTTTTTTAAATATTTCTCTAAAGTTTATTGAATATTGCCAAAATCAAAATTGTTACTTTATATATGTCTAACAGGGGCAAACAGATAGATAGGTAGCTCTTACGAGTTTTTTCTGTAAGTCCAACAAACTGTATCAATTTGAAAAATACTATATTTTTCGTTCCTATATAGTTATCTTCTAGCACATTGTACTATCTCGCGAAATTTTCAAGGTTTTTTAGGAAATATGTTTTATTTAAGAAATTTGTGCTGTGATTGACATCTTTTGAATTTTTAATTTGAATTCGAGAAACTTCCACAATTTTTTATAAACCTGAAGGCTTCACCCTACTTTCCGACAAGAATCTATTTCCGTTTAGGGAAAAATGGGTTTTTTTTCAAATAAAAACTTTTTGTCAGGGTCTATTCTTCATAAAATAGTATAGGCTTAACAGGGTCTATAGGATTAACAAAATCATCGAAATTTTTCAACAATTTTCTCTTTTTAAAACAGACTAGGTGGCTTCTATTTCGTTAGAAAAACAAAAATAGGATTCAGTTCCAGGAAAAATGTTTTTTTTAAAAAAAGAATTTTTGTAGGGAGCGATTTTGGTGAAAAAAGCAAAGTTATAAGCTTAGAAAAATCGTCGAAATTTTTCGAAAATTTTTTTGTTTTAAAAACGAGCTAATTGGCTTTTGTTTGAGAAGGAAAAAAATAAAATTAGATCAGGTTGCAGAAGAAAGATATTTTTTGAAATAAAGAGACTTCTTGTAAGGGGCCGATTTTGATAAAAAAGTAATGCTATATATAGGCTGAGAAAAAGGGTCAAAATTTTTCGAAAATCTTTTCGTTTCAAAAGAAATTAGTTGGCTTCTAATTGAAAAGGAAAAAACTGAAATTGGTTTCAGTTCTGGGAGAAAGCTTTTTTTAAAAAAATAAAGGCGTTTTGTAAGGATCGATTTTGACTAGAAAAGTAAGGTTATAGGCTCAACAAAATTCGTCGAAATTTTGTAAAAAAAATTCTTTTTAAACAGACTTGCTGGCTTCTGTTTGAAAAGGAACAAATTGAAATTGGATTCAGTTCTGAGAAAAAAGTTTTTTTAAAAAAATTACAGTCTTTTTTGTAGGGAGCAACTTTGATGAAAAAAGTAAGGCTTTAAGCTTAGAAAAATCGTCGAAATTTTTCGAAAATCTTATCTTTTAAAAACAGACTTGTTGGCTTGTGTTTGAGAAGAAAAAAAATGAAATTAGATTAAGTTGCAGGTAAAAAGTTATTTTTAGAAAAAAGATAATAGAAAAAGCAATGCTATAGGCTGAGAAAAAGCATCAACATTTTTCGAAAATTATTTCTTTTCAAAACAAATTAGTTGGCTTCTGTTTGAAAAGCAAGAGCTGAAATTGGTTTCAGGTCCGAAAAAATGTTTTTAGAAAAAAAAGGCTTTTTGTAGGGACCAATTTTCATGGAAAAAGTGAGGTTATAGACAAATCGTCAAAAATTTACAAAATTTTTTTCTCTTTAAAACAAATTAGTTGGCTTCTGTTTGAAAAGGAAGAGCTGAAATTGGTTTCAGTTCCGAGAAAAAAAATTTTTTGGAAAAAAATAAAGGCTTTTTGTAGGGACCGATTTTGATGAAAAAAGTAAGGTTATAGGCTTAACAAGATCGTCGAAAACTTACAAATTTTTTTTCTTTTCCAAACAAATTAGTTGGCTTCTGTTTGAAAAGGAAGAGCTGAAATTGGTTTCAGTTCCGGAAAAAAAGTTTTTTTAAGAAAAAATAAAGGCTTTTTGTAGGGACCGATTTTGATGAAAAAAGTAAGTTTATAGGCTTAAAAAGATCGTCGAAAATTTAAAATTTTTTCTTTTTTTTAAAAAAAAAAATTAGTTGGCTTCTGTTTGAAAAGGAAGAGCTGAAATCGGTTTCAGTTCCAGAAATAAAGTTTTTTTTAAGAAAAAATAAAGGCTTTTTGTAGGGACCGATTGTGATGAAAAAAGTAAGGTTATAGGCTTAACAAGATCGTCGAAAATTTACAAGTTTTTTTACTTTTCAAGACAAATAAGTTGGCTTCTCTTTGAAAAGGAAGAGCTGAAATTGGTTTCAGTTCCAGAAATAAAGTTTTTTTAAGAAAAAATAAAGGCTTTTTGTAGGGACCGATTGTGATGAAAAAAGTAAGGTTATAGGCTTAACAAGATCGTCGAAAATTTACAAGTTTTTTTACTTTTCAAGACAAATAAGTTGGCTTCTCTTTGAAAAGGAAGAGCTGAAATTGGTTTCAGTTCCAGAAATAAAGTTTTTAAGAAAAAATAAAGGCTTTTTGTAGGGACCGATTGTGATGAAAAAAGTAAGGTTATAGGCTTAACAAGATCGTCGAAAATTTACAAGTTTTTTTACTTTTCAAGACAAATAAGTTGGCTTCTGTTTGAAAAGGAAGAGCTGAAATCGGTTTCAGTTCCAGAAATAAAGTTTTTTTAAGAAAAAATAAAGGCTTTTTGTAGGGACCGATTGTGATGAAAAAAGTAAGGTTATAGGCTTAACAAAATCGTCAAAAATTTACAAAAAATGTTTTCTTTTCAAAGCAAATTAGTTTGCTTCTATTTGAAAAGGAAGAGCTGAAATTGGTTTCAGTTCCGGAAAAAAAATTTTTTTAAGAAAAAATAAAGGCTTTTTTGTAGGGACCGATTTTGATGAAAAAAGTAAGGTTATAGGCTTAACAAAATCGTCAAAAAGTTACAAAAATTTTTTCTTTTCCTAACAAATTAGTTGGCTTCTGTTTGAAAAGGAAGAGCTGCAATTGGTTTCAGTTCCGGAAAATGGTTTTTTTAGAAAAAAATACAGGCTTTTTCTAGGGACCAATTTTGATAAAAAAAGTAAGGTTATAGGCTTGAAAAATTCGTGGAAAATTTACAAAAATTTTTTCTTTTCCAAACAAATTAGTTGGCTTCTGTTTGAAAAGCAAGAGCTGAAATTGGTTTCAGGTCCGGAAAAAAATTTTTTTAGAAAAAAATAAAGGCTTTTTGTAGGGACCAATTTTAATGAAAAAAGTAAAGTTATAGGCTTAACAAAATCGTCAAAAATTTACAAAATTTTTTTCTCTTTAAAACAAATTAGTTGGCTTCTGTTTGAAAAGGAAGAGCTGAAATTGGTTTCAGTTCAGGAAAAAAAATTTTTTAGAAAAAAATAAGGGCTTTTTGTAGGGACAAATTTTGATGAAAAAAGTAAGGTTATAGGCTTAACAAAATGGTCAAAAATTTACAAAAATGTTTTCTCTTCAAAGCAAATTAGTTTGCTTCTGTTTGAAAAGGAAGAGCTGAAATTGGTTTCAGTTCCGGAAAAAAAGTTTTTTTAAAAAAAAATAAAGGCTTTTTTGTAGGGACCGATTTTGATGAAAAAAGTAAGGTTATAGGCTTAACAAAATCGTCAAAAAGTTACAAAAAATTTTTCTTTTCCTAACAAATTAGTTGTCTTCAGTTTGAAAAGGAAGAGCTGCAATTGGTTTCAGTTCCGGAAAATAGTTTTTTTAGAAAAAAATACAGGCTTTTTCTAGGGACCAATTTTGATGAAAAAAGTAAGGTTATAGGCTTGAAAAAATCGTGGAAAATTTACAAAAAATGTTTCTTTTCCAAACAAATTAGTTGGCTTCTGTTTGAAAAGCAAGAGCTGAAATTGGTTTCAGGTCCGGAAAAAAGTTTTTTTAGAAAAAAATAAAGGCTTTTTGTAGGGACCAATTTTAATGAAAAAAGTAAAGTTATAGGCTTAACAAAATCGTCAACAATTTACAAAATTTTTTTCTCTTTAAAACAAATTAGTTGGCTTCTGTTTGAAAAGGAAGAGCTGAAATTGGTTTCAGTTCAGGATAAAAAATTTTTTAGAAAAAAATAAGGGCTTTTTGTAGGGACAAATTTTGATGAAAAAAGTAAAGTTATAGGCTTAACAAAATCGTCAAAATTTTGCAAAAAATTTTCCTTTTAGAAACAGACTTGCTGGCTTCTGTTTGAAAAGGAAAAAGTTGAAATTGGATTCAGTTCCAAGAAAAATGTTTTTTTTTTAAAATTAATGGCATTCTATAGGGTCCTATTATGATAAAAAAATTATGTTATAGACCTAAGAAAATCGTTGAAATTTTTCGAAAAATTTCCTTAAAAAAAACAGACTTTTTGGCTTCTGTTTGAAAAGGACAAGGCTAAAATTTGATTTAGTTGCAGGGAAGGAGATATTTTTAAAAATAGAAAGACTTTTTGTAAGGGCTTGATTTTGGTAGAAAAAGTAATGCTGTAAGTTTAGAGAAAGCGTGAAAATTTTTTGAAAATTTTTCTTTTCAAAACAGATTAGTTTGCTTCTGTTTGATAAGAAAAAACCAAAATCGGATTCAGTTCCAGAAAAAAAAGTTTTTTCTAGGAAAATAAAGATTTTTTGTAAATGGCCGATTCTAATGGAAAAAAGTTATGTTATAGGCTGAGAAAAAGCGTCCAAATTTTCCGAAAATTTTTCCTTTTCATAACAGATTAGTTCGCTTCTTTTTGATAAGAAAAAATGAAAATTGGATTCAGTTTGGGGCAAAAAATTTCTCTAGCAAAATAAGCACATTTTGTAAGGGTCGATTCTTCTTAGAAATATAATGCTTTGGGCCAAGAAAAATCATCAAATTTTGCCCAAATGTTTTCTTTTTCAAACTGGCTTGTTGGTTTCTGTTCGATCACAGAAAACACAAACGATTGATTTTGATAGACATGTAAGGCTTTGGGCTCAGAAACAATGCCCACGTTTTTCGAAAATTGTTTGCATTAACAACCGGCTTATTTTATTTTGGCTGGTCAGAAGAAACAAGAATTTAATTCAATTTTGGAAAAGAAGTCTTTTTTAAAAGAAATAAAGATTTTTTTAGGGTCAATTTCTGAGCTTTTTGGCTTCTGTTTGATCAGAGAAACCAAAGTTTCAATTTTGTTTTGAGAATAAGGCCATTCTTTTTTAGAAGAAAATGAAAATACTTCGACAATCCTAGAGGCTAAAGAGCCACCAGAATACAGAACCGAAAATTCTGTGAATGAATCAATAGCACAGAAAATGAATAGAAATAACGTCATTCCAAAGTAAAATTTTTGTGCAATAGGGGTACTTATGTGAACTACTGGTTTATGCACCTCTTCCTACCATTAAAGCTGGTACCCCTGTTCATAAATGTTACAACTCAATAAGTAAACAAACAAACTAAAAAACCATACAAAATAGGCTTTTTATGTTTTTAGAAAGTTCACGAGACGGTGATTCAACAAAAAGATACATAAACCAGTTTCTTTATACTTTTGAAAAGTCAACGAGATAATGAATCAACAAATAGGTATGCTGTGAATGACGTGTCACTGCCAAGGTCGTTCTTGCAGTCAATATCCATTCCACCAGTTGCGTATGTTGTCTCGGCATTCGGTCCCGACCAGCACTCACCTTGGCGCATGATACCAAACGCTTTGAAGCTGGCTGCTGCTGCTTTTCGAGCACATTTCGAGACAACCAATAAACGTTGTTCTGCAGTCAGTCCATTAGTCCTAGAAGATTGAAAGTTAAGCAGCACTTTGCGAGAGTCCAATTTAAAGATGTAATCGGAATCGGTGATTGTTTTAGATTAGATCCCAGGCAAAGATACACAGTTTCCATTGAATTTCCGATCTTTTAAGTGCATTAGATTTGACATCGGTAGGAGGTTTTTTAGAAAATTTTACATAATTAGATTTTATTTTTTATATATACATACATTTTTGCTATAGATTGAAAAATTTTCCCATTTTTGCTGATAATCATTAAATTTATTAGTCTTCTTCTATTTTGTTTTTATTGTGATTGTTATTGAATAGTTTAGTTGTATGTTAGTTTTTACAATAGTGAACGTACATTTATTGTGAAGTATTTTGTGCCGTCTTTATTTATTATGGGAGTGAATCCTAGATTTTAAACCCTTGAAACCGAGAGGCATTTCACTCTTGCAAATAGCGTACGAGATTTTCCCTAAAACAAAAGGATTTCCGGGGATTTTTGGATAAAACATTAGGATTTACACAAAAAGTGTACGAGATTTTCTTGGAGTGATTTTCCCCTCACTTGAAACCTTGATGATCTGATAACATTGTTGGTAGCAAGCGGTTGGTAGCGAGTTGTGACCAGCTTTCTTATGATATGTGATTTTACAGAACATCATTATCAATAATATTTCAACCAACACTTTGCAACATCAGCCTGGTGATTTGTGGAATTACGTCATGAAAGAAATGATTCATTTTTCATTAGCTGTTTGTTTATATGCACGAAAAAACTTGCATAAAACCAGAAAAGGTTTTTAAGAGTGGTCGTAACATTTTATCTTTTCATTGTTCTCTATTTTGTTTTTCTAATGTCCCTACACACATTCTAAATAATTGTTATGCAAAATATAAATTAATTGCAATATATATCAACATAAATTAAAACCCACCAATCAAAGCCTTCGTTGATTTTGTCGATCATGACCGGAAGTGGCTTGGGCTCGTGGTTTGCATTATAGCAGCCGGCGCTGAATGATGGAGGCACTGGTTGTGGAGCTGTATGCCAAAAAATTTCATTCAATAACGCGTCACAGTCAATCAAGCAATCAATCCATCATTACGACCCATAAGTCAATCAAGTAATCACATAAATCGATCAATCACTTTGATAATCACTCAAACCAATCACTAAAAACAACTAATCAAGTCAATCAATTGTTTTTCAAGTCAATCAATCACTTCATTCAATCATTCCATTTCCATCAAATGCTTAAACCAATCAATCACTTCAATCACTCAAATCAATAAGTATACTCAAGCATTCAACAATCACATCACACAATTCAATTCAGCTAATACTTTACTCGGACGTGGAGTTTTGATTGGTACTGGGATAAAGGGGGACCAAAGTTTAATTAGAAGAGAACCTAGGCTCCTTTGAGCTTTTTCAGGGGGGGGGGGGGTCAAGGCCCACTGTTTCCTTATCTCCACGTCTCTGCAAATTACATTTAGATAATCAAGAAAAAATTACTGTAGTCATGCTGAAATCTTACCTGAGTCAGTTCCAATTTTATAAACAAAATTAGCTCCTGATCCACCAGTACCTTGGTAGCAATTTGTTGATGTGCCAGAGAGAAAATATTTTTGAGCAACAGTTTCACCACCAGCCCAGCATTCTCCGTAAAACTGGATTGCAAAAAACCTGTATTTGCCGGGGGTATTATTTTCATGTTCAAGGCTCTTTATGGCATCAAAACACTGCTTTACTGTCAAAGACATGTCTTTCCTGTAGAGAAAAATGCATCCAGATTTAAAGACTTATTGCTAACAGTGAGCCATTGCGCTACGCAAGCATCCCATAATGCATTTTTAGACAGTCTGAAATCAATTTGGGTTAATCCATAAAAGTTTACTGCCATTGTTTGGATCGTCGCCACGCTCGCAAAGGCCCATTGTTAGCAATGAGTCTTTGATGGCATAGCAAGTTTGAAGGGTGTTCGTGAGTTACGTAAGAACGTTCTTTTTGCTTGCACATTATTTTGTGATGAGTGAGAATACGGAGGTCAAAGGGATGGGGGTCAAGTACCTCAAAAAAGTAAACATCAAACGAAAAGCAACACAATGAATCACGATCAAAATGTTAGAAATTTTCTTTGCAAACTATCGACCGCCAGACCTAACAATTTTCTTTCACTTTGCACTCCAGGCCGTGGCCACCCTACAAACGCCTTAAAACGGGTGAAATATAAATTACTTGCGCCTTTTCTCTCTTCATTTTCAGTCAAGCAACATAAGATTATAAACATCAAAAATCTTGCAAAAATCTATAATTTAACCAGGCAAAAAGATATTTTCAATGTTTTACCAGTTGATGCCACCCCTGAAGTCGTTGATGAACAATGGCATCAATCTTTCGTTATTCCCGTCATTGTAGCAACCAAGAGGAGTAAAGCCTTTCACTTCTAGAAAATAGAAAATAAAGCGCTGAGATGTTTTCTTTCTCGGTATCCATAAAGTCTCAGCATTGATGGTGCCTTGGGTGGCAGAGTCTCCATTACTTAGTCTCAGAAATATCAATTTGAGCGAGGATTGGAAAAAATATTTATCCCAACCCCACCCCACCCCCTCAGCATCTACTCACTTTTTGCCACCGCAGTGACCTAGAATATATTATCCAGGTTTCTTGAGGCTCTGGTACCCATGATACATTGATGGTTAAAACATAAACTTCCTCAAATTTCGAGTTCAAATGTTTGAGGACACTGTAAGTTTTAACTTCTCTTGGAATGGCCTAATGTTATCATGAAAAGGAGGCTCACTCTTTGTTATCATGAAAAGGATGAATTCTTGCTAAGGAATTTACTTATTGTTAACTATGATATTATTGAAAACTACAGATGAAACGGACACCGGACACTGGTATGCTGCCCCTTTTGCGGACACTGGTATGCTGCCCCTTATGCGGTTCAATAGTCGCTTTGGGTAATACCAAATAGATCCGGCGCCATGTAAATGGACAGTCAAACGATATATTTTAGGAATGGTTTGGAACATTCCAATATTTCTCTTGTAAACATCTAAACGCAGCCTTATTTGCAATCATTGACTAATTTCATCAGTGGATGAGTAATCTCAAAATTGCCTATCGCGGTTTATATGTTTGCAAGCTCTTTGTATATCTGCTAAAAGTATCAACTCACGGCTAAAAATATAAACAATACAGTGGTTTGTGTTTAAATCTTCAAAGCAGGTCGCTAGAATCACATGCTTTGTTCCTTTTAAATAAATCGAAATGGAGGCATTTCAAAAGTGCTGAATTTGAGTCTTTCCAGTTGCGTAGTTTGTACCGAAATGGCATATTCAAAAATACCAAGCCTTCTATAAACAAGAAACATTAAAAACCCTTTAACAAGAATGATCAGGATCGGACCGGACCAGATTTTAAGAAATATGAGAGTGTTAAGATTGAGCGAAAGGTCAGAAAAAACGATATAAAAAATCACTCTGGCATTGGCTTATAGTGTTGCAAATATAATTTTGCAAACAAGTCATAAAAGGTGGAGTCGGGGCAAAACAAATCAATTCCAAAAATGATCTGCATAAAATATTGTTGCACGCAGTTATAACAAGCGAATTTAGTCTTTTTATATGTAAGAACTCAAAAGAAAGCTTAATAGATAATGGGATAGTTTCTAGTAGGACTAGTAAGAATGCTCGTCTCGTCGGCTGAACATCTTAAAAATCGTCTTAAATACGTGCTGCAAAGGGCTTGAATATCCGGGCACTGAAAGACCCAAAAAGTGGACCTAGATTAAAGCGCTTTGAAGACCAATATGAAGACCAAAGCAAGCAAATACAAATCATGCAAAAAACAGCCAAGCTTTAATGCAACAATGAAGAAGCTTTTATATTTTGTATGTAACTAGAAACTATTTAAGTCACTGCATTAATTTTTTCGTAAGCTAAAGATGAAACGAGCTCGTCTTCAAGCGCTCTCATTAATTAGTATCAACAGACAAAGTATATTCGAACATAAAGTATGTCTTATGAATAATGAACATAGATCAGTCAAATCCACTTGTACATGGCTTGGTCCAATCTTTATTAGACTGGAATTACCACCTTGGATTGTCCTTTTTCAAATTGAGCTCAGTTTTTTGTCTACGCCAACATAGTGATGTTTATATTTAAGCTACGCTGTTCAACCAATGTTTCAACTAACTGGGAAAAAATTTGCTGTAATTTCGAAAGTCTCTAGTTTCTTTGTATCTAGCAAACTCAAAGATTGATTATTCATTGTATTATATGAACTTTCCTTTTTTCATTTTTCAGCTCTTATAGCCGTATGATGTTACATTTCTAGTAAATCTAATGGGAAGTTGTAGATAAAAATTTACATCATCGATCATTGAACGGTTGGGCGATTCTGAAAAGCAAGAAAGCACACGAAAACCAATCTTGATTACGACGTTAATGTGGTAGGCTATTAAATGTGCTTACCGCCAGGATGAAAGCAGCAATCATTACCAATAAAACTTCTAATTTGAAAACTTACCCGTTGAAATGGCCAGGCGAAATTTACCGCAAGCTGAGATAAGTAGAAAGAAGAATAATGCGTCACGAGCCATCTCTTGGTTCCGTTCCTTCAAGTGAATTTGAATGTTTAGGTACACCTAGGATGCTCAAAGACTGATTTGGAAGCAGGCGTTTCTTATTTTTGTGCAAATGTGACTCACGTTGTCTTTTTAAAAAACTAACCACGCAATCATCAATAGTTTTCGTGCCGATAGCCACTAGAGACATGGCAACATCGCGCGCCAATTTGATTGGACAGCGGCTGTAAACCGATTTATTTGAAACCGTAAAAGTTTAATCTGTAGCGATTTAAACAATAAACACAGGCTTGACGACCAGGAGCGTATTGATACCTCAAGGGAGGGGGAGGGGGGGGGGGAGCTGTCAAATAACTTTTGTCCAAATTTTCCACTTTTTCAGTAAATTCCCAAAAATCTAATCAATAAGGATTTAAATGAAAAACACAAAATAGTTAATGTAATTTTATCTCAATTAACATATACATACATAATGTAATTATCTATAAACAAGTTAAACAAATCAGAGAAATTGCCCTAATTTTACCTCTGCTTGGAAACAATGAGGGAGTGTGAGCCCCACACCAGCTAAAGTCGGTAAACGGAAGAATTCTAAGCATTTTGCTGAAGGCATAGATACCCGCATTATGCAATACAAAAGAGCTTTTTGCAAAATCTTTCTGGCCTTTCATTTTCATACTTGGGTTGGAGCCCCTTGGTAAGCATTCTATAGCTTTTGCAGATTTTGTAAGACCATTTTTCCACGGATGAAGAGTGTACAGGGAATAAGAGCATAACAAGGCATGGATTGAAAACAATTTGCATTGTCCTTGAAGTTGAGAAAATTATTCAAAGGGAAGTTTAAATTCTAAGAAATATCTCACGTTTGTAAAACTTAGCAAAAATGTAGTGGGTTACATGCACCGCCTATCAAGAAGTTTTAACGGTTTAAGCCATATGTGCAAAATACCAACAGAAAGAATTTGTTAAACAAAAGTCCTACCTTTTTAGCCAGAGAGGGTTCGTCTTCTCTCATACAATATCCACCTATCTGTAGAGTCGCCTGCAGCTAACAGTTTAATAGTATAGAACCAATCAAACACGCCATATTTTCCTTCAGGTTGGTATGTATAGAATACTGTTCATTGTCAGTTTCATGATTCGAGAAGTGCTGGATGAAAGTAGTAGCGAACCAGTGTCAAACTTGAATAATGTCTCTCTATCACAGCTATTTAATTTTATGGGCCCCTTAGTTAATACCCCCACCTTATTTTACCCTGGATACGACCAGAGCCACATAAATCCAAGCGCAGAAATTAAAGATAGGAGCGGCAAGCGGAGGAGGGTCTCGCTCGAATTTATTTGGTGTCCAGGGCATCCTTATCTCTTCCAAGGATGCAACTTTGATCCTGATGGATACAACAAAACATAGAATGTCAATTTTAAGAATGCCAAAGAGTTACTTAAACTTTGAGAGATCAAGCACTACAAAAGAGGTTTCTTGATTGTACAACTGAAGCTACAAAAAACTGTAGCATAAACAGTTTTTTTAATCCTTACACAAAAATCAGGCCATTTGGTTCTGACAGAGCCCACTACCGATGCAAATAGATAATTCAAGAAGTGGTAATGCCACCAACTGCCAATAATCAATAACTGTAAGAAAGAGGCTAGTAACTTTTAATGGTTTGATGTTCGTACTAAAACGTGGGTTGGTCATGGTCCCCAGGTCCCTTTCTTGGCGCGGTCCTTCTCACAAGGAAAACCTTTTTCCTGAAATGATGCATGCCAAGTAAATGTTAATCATGTTTCCTATGTTTTCCTATGTATGTTCACTGAAAAGAGACTGAAAGACTAGAGAGAGACTATCAAAGCCTCTCCGAAAATGCAGATGTTCCTAAAGATTGAAAAAAATGTCTTGCTTGGCTTAGGTTCACAGGCGCTGAAGGACCCTCTTTAAAGTGAAAGAATACGTCTTCTGTTTATTTCGATTTGGATGTAAAAAACAACAAATTATGGAGTAATTAACATATATTTAATAGGGGCTACGAACATGAAAAAGTCAGGAGATAGTACTGCGAAGAATTTATATCTCTTCTTATGGTTTACAAATCCTGTTAGAGTACGCAAAAACATTTTCCAAGGATCATTAGAGCAATTTAAAAAAGGAAATTTCAAAAAGAACCTAAGTCGTCAAGATCTCAAATTGATGATGAGTCTTAATTGACATGTATTACACAGAAAGACAGATTTGTAATCAACGAAACATGGAAAACAAACAGATTCTCAGTTCAAACATGGGATAAAATGCGCCACTTTTACAGAGACAAGTCTGCGGGTTGACCATAGTCTTTCCCATCCTGCCATGAGTTGGAATAAACAACTATACACTCTTTTTTATAAGAACAATTTTATAAGAACACGAGCCTCAAAACTGGTCAAAAGGTAAGAACAAATTAAGAACAAGCTGAGGCTGAGCTTCTGCAAAATGCAATTTTGAACAACGTTTTTTCTCAAAATCAAGGATTTTTAGCGATGTGTGGGTGCTTTTTCAGGGAATATTAAAATTTGTCAGCAAATTAAGGCTGTCTCACACACTTTGTTGGCAAATGAGGCCTGAACAAATCCTTAGAGCGAAAAAGCCAGCAATAGCACTGCTTACACCCTCTTAATTTAAGAACAAATCAAGAAAAATCCAGCCTCAGATTTTCGGAAAAATTAAGAACAGTCAGCCTGAACTTAAATTTACTGGTTCTTATAAAAAAAGAGTGCAGTTCGGCTCCCAGCGGGGACTGCCTGAGATTGGACTGACGTCAGCGATTTCATTCTAAATTACTAGCGCATTTGCAGCGATGCAATGAGAAATAACAACTAAAAACTACATGGCCTTTCATGTCAGAATTGAAGCCAGAATTTCCAAACAGAACCTTCCGGTAAAGATTCCGTAGAACCAATACAAGAGAAAGCTATACCAAAATTGATATGCATCTAAAAAGTTTTCCAATATATTCATATGTACAAATGCTAAAAAGCAAAATGGTGTTGTTAATCTCGAGTTGCAATGGCTGGTAATGGTCTGCTTTTGTTTATTGGTCCGACTTTAATCGTTGTTTCCGCTCGCAGATCTTTGGTGTTCCCAGGCACACTGCTTCCAAGTGGCTCAAGGAAACTGGCGTCTTTTGAATAGTACTGATTGAGAGGCTAGAAAAGATTAGAGATCTGTAATAGTAACAAAACAACCTTGTTAGGAATGTAGTAAATAAGTAACCTCGCAACACGACGAGAATGAACAAACACACGTAAATCGGTGTTATTTCGCCCCCGCATCTGAAGTAATCAGGAACCAGGGGTATGTTTTAAAAAGGGAAAGTGATGAATCGATTCTTGCACTAAAAATCAACAAAAAGAGCTGGTTCCTGAAGTTTGATATAACCCTTGATATTTTCCAGCAAAGATTCAACTCGCTGTAGCAGCCTTTTACAAGTAAAACACATTGTCATACATCTCAGTTATTAGCAAAAAGGCGGAATGGTTTAGACTGCAGTTGCGTTGCCTCTTATGAAGACGACAGGCAAGCCATCGAGTAATTGGAACCACACTGGAAACTTTGTTTCTTGCAAGGACAAGTTCATTTTGAAAATATGCTACTGCGCGCCTGAAATCACGCACATTAAGAAATTTGTAGCGTTAATAATGCAGAATGTTATCAACTCGGGATTTTGCAAGTCCAATGTGCAAAAGCGCGTGGATGGAAAACTTGAATGCGCGGGCAATATATTGCGACGGCGAGTGAAAGATTTCATTCTGAAATTTAAGAACTGCTAGAGGATTTAATAAGATACCTGTCTGAGGCCTCGTTTTATCACTCCCTTTTCTTTGATGACCACACCAGGAGAGACATCAATGGTGTCCACCTATAATTCAGGAATGAGCTTGCTTTAGAAATAACGAAAATTGAGTTAAAGCAAAAGTAGGCAAGGCCCCAGATCCCGGGGGGGGGGGGAGGTGATCGTGCAAGACGATAAACACGATGAGGAAATTAAAAAAAAACTCACGAAGTCAAGAAACTTTATCAGTAATGATCGTCACTAACTTTAATTTAAAATGAACAGGAAGTTTCAGCTATTGAAATCATGATTTTTACCCGGTTTCAAATTTATAATTAATATTTTTCAAGTATTGTGCTTACTGAAAGAAGTAAATTTACCAAAAATTAATTATTTTTTGGCCTGTTAAACAAATTTTCGAACTTGTACCAATCTGTCTCAACCTTAACTAAACAGTGAATTTATTTGGCAAAAATTTTTGCAAAATTGTAGCAAAAATAAAACCGATTTCAGGGTGTTGCTTCAAACCTTTTTTTCTAGGTTAAAACACTCTAAAAGTACGTATTTATGATATCACTACTAGATTAGGAGACTTACCAACGGAGGCGGTAGTGGTGAGACTAATTTTGTTTCCATTTCCTTTGCTTTGCTTCTGTTTTCAACAATTACATCAGTAGAATTCTCTTCTCTGCCTTTTGCCCCTTGTCTAAAGAAGTTGTATCTTTGTTTTTTATTGGCAGCCTTAGCTTTGTATTCTTCTTCCAGGGGGTCCACAACTGCGAATCGCGTTTTTACTCTGCAAAAGTATAATTATAGTTTATTTGAGAATCATATGTATCTTGATAAAGAGAATTTTCACTTCTGTGAAAAATATATCTTCGGATGAAACGATACACGAAGAAAATAGATGCCAAGAAATGTTTTTCGTGAAAACATACTCTACTATTGCAAAAGCAGTGGATGCAAAAAGTAAGCAATTGAAAATAAACAGTTGGAGTCCTTTTCACATCCACTCTTGAGTATCATTCCTATTTGTATCTCTCAATGATCTCTCTCCCAAGGATCAGGGAGCCTTCTAGCGTCACGTGCTTACATCTTCATGTCAATTGCAACATTCCCGAGCCTATTAACCCTGAAGACCAAACGTAGAAGCAGCCCCGAAATACATTAGGGCATCGGTATCTACATCAAATAATAAAGTACAGATAGATAAAAAGCATTGCACTACGTATCGCAAATGGAAGAGTTCCGTGGTCGATCTTGGGACGATTATGTTTTAGGTCGGCAAGATTCGTGGATAAAATATTTAGGCTTCTAAAAATTCAGGCTTATCTTTTTCAAAATTCAGTCAATAAAGCAAGCGCGAAAAACCCCCGCCAAAATAAAATTCCCTACCGATGAGACGGAAGTTTATCGACATTGAGTTTTTTAACATGAATGACATCTCCTTTATGATCATATGTAACGTCCCTCGTTCCAAGGGGTCTACCATGTTGGTTCTAGAAAACGATTAAAATAATTGAATTTATATTCAAAGATGCTAAATTTCTGTATATAACTTAATAAAAAATCAGTCGATATATTGATCATAGCTGTATATGAACAATTACATATCTCAATATGCCCGGAACAGTTTATTCGAAATGAATTCCTGAAATGATCTCATAGTCAAAAATACAAGTTTAACATGGGTTGATAAAGTCAAATTTTGGTACATACCTTACTAACAGATTCAGAGGAAGTAACAGCCATATTTGGATCTCGATTAGCTTGATTCGCCGTTTCATCTTTTCGCTTGTCGTCCATGATCGGTGTCATTGTAATTGTACGAAAAGATGGCACTTTGCCTCTGTATGGTTTAAATGGTTTATTTACATCTTGCTGAAATTTAAGCAAGATTTGATTATGATTTTGACTGCAAAAATAAAATACAGGAACATTCCTACAACCCTGCTACCACATGTGGCAAAAACAAGATAAACTGAGACAGAGGGGTAAATTGTATAGATGAACTGTATAGTGTTTCTTGACAGTTTTCCAATATCCTTGGATAGCACCATCTGTGTGCAAACTATCAGTTGTATTCACCACAGAAAGCTGCTGTTTAAACTCATTCCGAGTTATAGGAATTGTCAGAAGAGACATGTAATTGGGTCCATCACAAAATTCTGCCTAAATTGCTTGGCGAATTTCCCCTATTTAAAAGGGCCTAATTCTAAGACTAGGTAATATAAACTAAACAAGCATTTAATGAAAAATTTGAAGATAGCACCGAAACATATCATACTAGTATGGAATGTTTCTGCTCTACCTTGCTATTTTCAATATTTAGGAAAAAAAATTTTTTATCCTCAGATCTGATTTTCTTGGGAATCTTGTATTGAAAAGTGGCTTTTCATTATTCTTTTGCATTGATTGCTGCAGCTTTGATGCCAGGGCAGATTTTACTCAAGAGAGGCTTCTATTCAGTAAATTACAGTAAGCATAGCAGTCCTGAGGAAATTCTATGTAATGAATTTAATTCGAGGAATTATTTCGAGGAACTGAAGTTGACCTATTTGCCACTTGCCCTCAAAAAACTGAAAGCCTATACTTGAACTTCAAAGCCAAGCATAAAAACGTCATTTTATATCTCTAGAACATACCTGGGGCTTTGTTGGTGGTTTTGGGATGACCTTGATGTGGTCACCTGCTTCTATTTCAGTTTTTGTGTTTTTATCCACATTTGAAGATTCATCTGTTTGCAAACTGTCAGTTGTATTCACCACAGAAAGCTCCATGCTGAAGAAAACAATGATTTTCTCAAAGTTGAAAAAATGGTTTTAAATACTTTTTATCAACTTTAATCTTAGAAAGCTTGTATGGATTCTATACTGTATTTTTTGGCATTTTAGTTAAGTTTCTATGTCCATAAAATACATGTGAAAAGACCATCTTGACTTATGCGCCAACCATATGTTTTTGAGATAACTTGCTTTGCATTCACAAGAAATTTATGCAGAAAAAGATTTCTGTTTTGAACAAAAAGGATTTCCATTTGAACAACTTTGATAGGAGACTGTAAACTATGGTTTCAGAATCAAAATTATTTTTCAGCTGCAGCACTAAATTTTAGTGTGAGCAAAAAGTTAATAAGAGACTGTTGGAAAATATTGACAAAATTAAATTAAAACCCTACCAAATTGTTTTTATCAATTTTCTTAATTAAACATTGAGTGTTGGCAATAAATGAGAGTAAGTTTTGGATGGTTGACTGTAACATTTTCTGGGTTAACTGCTAAACATTGTGTATTTTCAACTAAAAACTAACGGTCCATTTATATGCAGGTTCCACTTATACATTAAGTAAAAATCTATTTGCTGAGGGATCTTTGGAAAGAAGAAAAACAAGATGAAATTCCTGCAGTTTTGTCAGTGCAAACAAGTATATTCTTGAGCAAACTATAGTAAAGTAAAATCATGTTTACAAAGATGCTCAGATATGCAAGAGGAAAGTATGGCAATGCGATGCCTTCTTAACAAAACAACTCTTTTGATTGCCTTCAATATTCAGCACACCCAACCCAACAATATTTAGAACTACCATCATGTTTGGATTGCATAAAAACACTAAAAATGAAAGATATTGCTCAGTAATAATGGTCTTTAAATCATATGTACCAGTAATACCAACCTTTGTGGTTCAAAATCTTCTGATGATTCCTCCTTTTTATCAAGATCGCTTGCAATGGTTTCTTCTTCCTCTTGTTTTTCCAATACATTTTCTGTTTGGCTTTGATATGTTACAACAGGAACAATACCTTGAGCCCAACTATCAGTCACTGATGGTTCTGGCTCTGCAAGAATTACACACAGAGTGACAAAATTGTACATTAAGAAATATATCAATCTTTAGTACAAAATATGGAACATTTTGCTTGGAGGCATGAAAATTGTTATAAAGAGTGATAATGTTTGATCTTTATTTTATAACTAGGGTAATCATTGGTAGGATGCATAAGGTAATGCTTCAGATACCTTCATCAGCCAGCCATGTTTTGTCTTCTTCTACCCCTGTTTCACCAGGGTCCTTGACCAAAAACTGCCACTGAAAATGGAATAAAGGTTTCATTGATTAAAATAATTCATTGAATGTAGCATGTCCAACAAAAAACAAAAATGCAGAAAATATTGACATATTAAATTTTGCAGATATTAAATATTAGATTACTCTGTTATGATAAGCCAGCAATACAAAATTTTCATACTTATTGAAGAAGCAGAAGTAATTTTCAAGAAATCTGCTGAGGGGAAAAAAGCTTTTAACATTCTCTGACAATTCAATTTACATAATTTATAAATAAAGCAGTGTCCCTATTTTGTTGAGATAGATAGAACTTACCTCAATCACTTCTAGCAAGAGATTTTTGGCAACATCAACAGTGTAGGGAATGATCCTCTCTCCAATGATTTTGTAATATATTTGATCCAATGAATCAGAGACAACTTCTTGCAGAATATCAGAAACAAAATCCTCAGTTGTCTCTTCATCAAGGATATTGGTCCTGCAAAATCAATCAATCAAAGATTCTCAACATATTTAATTGTATAGAAATTTGGCCCAGACTGAAACTTTGTTGCATGCCAGCAATATATTGCTTTCATAAAAAATTTCTCATTCCCACACTTTTGCAAATTGGCCATGCAAAATTCCTTAACATTTGAAAATAGACACCCGAACACAATTTTGTGTAAAATTCACCCATATGCCATAACCATTGGGGGCAATAACATTTGACAATGTCAGTATCAATCAGGTCATGCTCATTGTTTTTAACTTTGGTAAGATCAAATGATGTGGGCCCTGCACAAACGCAGCAAATTTCTGCAGTCTCAAGAACACAGTTTTGTATTTTCAAAATGAACTTGTATGTGCAAGAAACAAAGTTTCAGGTCAGGGGTCTGGGAAACTGCATAGGAGTCTCTATATGAAAAATATGCTTTTTCTATAGAACACAAACTTGTCAGCATGCTGCTAGCAAGTAAGGGCCAGGCTGAAAAAATTGCATAGGCTCATAGCTATGCTGGACTTCTTGTTCCTGCACCTCGGACTTCTCGTTACCTCAATTTCAATGAAGTCATGTGTATTATATTATAATTATGTATATATAAAGGGCATCCTTGATTGTAGCTCAAATGCTTCTGCTTCCAGGTTGCAGCTGTTGTAGGCCGGTGTGCACATCACCAAAATCATACAATTTTTCCAACCAGGGGTAAGAGGTTTTATGCCAGCATTTCGTAAAAATCTTTATGCCAAGATTTGAAGAAACAAATAACTATGGTCAGTCCCGGGAAGGTACAGCAGATCCAGACTAAAAACTTTGTTTATTGTGCAGACAAGTTTACTCAATCTTAGTTTCCAGTTTCCAGTTTCCAGTCTGGCAGCAGATTAGAAACAAGTCCTTGCTTGGCAACTCCTGCATAACACACACGGTTTCTATCCTCAAGGAAACTCTGATTGTATGTGTATTGTTTCAGACATCTTTGCTTAACATGTTATGGTGTAAGTAATATCCTTGATCCCAATTTATAAGTTATTGAATTTAAAACACACTATTAACAATCTTTAACTTTACATCTTAAACTGGTATTTATTTCGGTAGTTAAGATAGCAAAACTAGAAGAATGTGTCGTTTTTAGAACAGCATTCATTGTAAACTTACCAATCTGTCTCTGTAAATCTTCCTGGAACAACGTCATTGGAAATTGAAACGGTTGGTGGCTGGAGCTGGGCAGGAGTTTTTCCTCTCTCTCCTCTTGACTTACTCATAACTAACTTTTAAACAAGACTTACTGCGTAGGTTCATTGAAAGATGTTTGATCTAGGCCTAAATCCTGGATGCTTTTTTCGCGGCAGATGGCACTGGTGGCTTGGTCACATAGCACTGGCCCCGAAATATTGCAATGTAGTAGTTGAATTTTGTGCAAAACTTATAATTTTATCGTATATTTCTCAGTTCGTTCCAACTTATACTTTACTTTCGACTTTAACTGACTTTTAACTCGCTGACATCTTGTGCTGGCTGTTGCTTGGAAACAACAAATTCCGCCTGCGGAGTTTTCTTATGCCAGTGCGCAGTGTTTAGAAAGAGTATAGACCTACTCTAGTGTCTCTAATAGACGCCCCCCTGTATTAATTTCAGAAGAATTAGCCCTCCCCCGTTGCTTATTAGCAACCCTCCTTAAATTAAATGTTACCAATCTTTCATGACCAGAACACGCAGAAAATTGAATAAAAAAGCGATGTGATATTTTAAAAAAGAGTAGGCTCCTGTCTGTGAGAAGGAAACGCGTAAATTGAGGGGAATCCTCCTAAGACACTGCATTTTAATTAAAAGATTTATCAACATCAACATCCTATTAGCTCCCCTTTGCTATTGAAATCTGCTGACATTTTATTGAAAATTGGCCGACATGAACACCCCCTTCTATTTGCACCCATCTTCTATTGAAAACTGGTCGACATGAGCACCCCCTTCTATTAGCACCCCCTTCTATTGAAAATTTGCCGGAATGAACATCCCCACTTCTATTACCCCCCCCCCCTTCTATTAGAGACACTAGAGTAGGCCACGACGGTGGTACCAGCACAAAAACTCGTACACATATCAAGTAAAGTAAGTTGGAGATAATAGGGAATAGACCAAAAGTCTATCTTTTGGATAATGTACAAAGACCCAATAATGAGTATTACTCACGATTTCGACTCTGTCCTGATGCTGTCCTTAGGTTTCAAGTGCGATGAAAAAATATTGATAACCTAGTTTGACAAGCGAAAAATATTTAGACCAGAAAACTGGGTCCCATCCCAGCGGGTATCATCATTATTATGCCAACCAAGAATTAGTGACTGAGTTTTGCAATTAGCTCGATTAATCTCCCTTTGGTATTTCCTAGTCTTGCATCCAGTACACTACAACATTTTCCTCACTTCTACCGACCAACATAGTCACGCAAACTATGAATTCTGGTCACACCTTTATTTTGATAACGAAAGATTTTACGCAGATTGTAAAGAAATATACTTTGTTCACTGAACCTGCGAAAATAGAGCATTCTGGGGGTACTGACTCTCTCAGACCATCACTTTTTAAGATAAATTTTTAGGACATTCTATGTTGTTCCGAAATGTAGTGTCCTTGATCCATTGCTGTTCTTTACTTCAGCGGTTCACTGATCAACTTTACATTAACAGCAATTAAAGATAATCATTGAATAACTTTGTTCAATTAAAGAAGATTTGCATTGGTAAACGATGTAAAATATAACCTAACTTAGGACCGACACTCACTGGCTTTGGGCTCAAATAAGGCCTTTTATAACTTGGATTCAAACTGATCTGAAAAAAATGGGGCGACACACATGCACATTTACTTATTACATATTTGCATGCTAGTTATGCTTTCTTCGAATCTTAGATATCAGAGAATCTTAGTAATTAAAGAATTTAAAAATACTTTGAAAGTCTAAAATAATTGTTGATTTATCATATCCCAATACCCAAGCAATTACAGCTAGCATTAATTGCAAGTGTTAAATAAAAGAAGAGATTCTTAAGACAAGTTTAATTTTATCAATCTGTTGCAGCGTATTCGATGTTAGATAGACAGTTGTACGTAGAACAGGACGGTTCAAAATGGTCTAACGCAGTCATAGCACTCAATGCCCATGTCTAGCGCCTAATGCAATCATAAAGCACACCGTACATTCTTAAACGATTGTTTACTGGTACCTCAGAAAAAAAACTATCACAGGATTAATGCCATATCGACAGAGCGGTAAATAATTAGCATATAGAACAGAAGAGTTCCAAGAAGTGACTCCAAGCTTAAAACTAAATCTAACCCTAAGGTAGTTGTTATCATTATAATTAATGCGATCATCAGGTGGGAGGATGGCTCAGTGGTTAGGTCCAAGAACTAAAGATCCACAGTTCAGGGGTTCGAGTCCTTGCCATGACTGATGGGAATCGTTTCCTCTCTGTAATTCTAGACTAGTGATGTCATTCGTAAAAGAAACCTCACCGAGACGATTAACATAAAGTTCATCGTCTTCAATTTTTTGAGAACGATCAAGTTAGTTATCAGGCATAGTTTACAACAAAATTCAGAATTGCAGTACTATTCTTGCACCTGTGCTATTTTCACGGTCCTACTTGTGCCCTTTTAAAAACAAAACTAAAAACAGACCTCCATTAATACAAACCATTAAATAAAGGCTTGCAAGCAAACGACGCCGATCAAATTACACCTGCAGGAACATCTGAAAAGCGACCTTTTTCAAAGTTTCCAATTGGTTAAGAATTTAGAGAAACAATTCAGCTACAAATTTCACCATGTTAGCATTATTAAATGTTTTTCTTTTTTTGAATAAAATGATTAAGGTACTCGGAAAAAAAGATGGATAAGGCAATCACACCAGAGATTTGAAGCCTAGAAGCACATACCGTGGGTAATGAAATGCGACAAGGTAAAGCGAGGATGAAACAATGAGGTGGGGTGAAATGAATCAGACTTATAAACACGAAGACACTGTAAATTTCGAAAGCCATACAGTTTTTGACAAAATTTGTGAAAAGGCCTAAAGATGATTTATCACACAATGTTTACAGTGGGAACAACGAGTAAACTTTGAAGATCATAAGGCCTTCAGTCGATACAATCAGGTCCACTCAAAGTTAAGGAAAGCAATGCTTCCCATGCTGTAGTTGCCGGCCTTGAAGGATATTCATTTGTCAAAAACTTCAAACAAATTGCGTTGATGGATAAAGATGAATAATGATTAAAGATTATTATCTCAAGTGTATCTGACAATGAACTTGGTTTCAAATTCAGAGAATTTGTAGACATCTGCAAAAGTAGGCTTTACTGCCTTTAAAAGTGATTTATGTAGCAAAGAACGAATAATTCTGCAAAACAGTTTGTGCTCGCAGGCACAAAAAGCTTTTAGGAAGGTCTGATTAGAATATCACTTAATACATACAAGGATATCCGAATCCATATGAGTTCCTTTGAGATTCAGCAATATAAAAGTATCCGTTTCAAAAGTGTGATTTGACATATTTAAGCAACTGTCTATATATTCATAGGGCAAATTTTAATGCTTACATATTCAGAGGTCAGTTCAGAGTTACTTTCGGGTCATCACATAGCTACAAACATGTACATGGTCAAGGTTGAATCTTGATTTGAAAGATGGTTTTGTGCCAACAACCTTTTCGACTTGCTCAACATTAAAGTTTTGTCCTAAAACAGAAAAATACATCTCCAGTTACTTATTTTCTGTATGAAACAAAAGATAAAAATCCTTAGATGTTTGGTTTCGTATCAATAATTGTGGTAAATAATATAACAGTGGCGTAGCGTGAGCGCAGAACTTAGGGATGCGGTAACATACAATATACGGTAATGTTGAATGAATCAAACCGTAAATTCAGCTTCTTAATTAATGATACAGCATTGTGGTAATTGCGATAATGATAATCGTGATAATAAACTTTGATTATGATAAAAAACTATTTGTTCTTAATTCTAATCAGTCAAGGTGTCTATTCTCTGCCCCAGAGGCTCCGACACAGGTTGGAAAATGAGGGGAAGCAAGGGAAAAATTATCACCCACGCGAAAGTGGCCTTCCACATCACCCAAGCTCCAGTCCAGAAAATTCTCACTTCTCTTAGAAGATTCTCTCGAGCTGTACTGAAGCTGCAGCATCGCATGTTTTTCTTATTTTAGACGGACAACAAGAGTGATGTGGAAGGTCTTTTAGAGAGGGATGTGGAGAAATAGTCAATTGGTATGTCTGCGCTGGAGTACCCTGCATGCTGCTCATGAGCAGAAATAGAAGCCGTTTATTGCAACGTATTTATTCTTAGAATTTGCCTACAAATTTTTTACGCTTGCGCCTCAAGCGTAGCATACATATATACTGCCTCACTGCTATATAAGATAAAAATGTACGAAAAGCCGAACTCCTTTTAAAATCAAGTTAAGTTTGCATAGCAAAACAAGTTAGCGAACAAATAACTGTCTATTATAGATAATGGCTTTGAAAAAAAACATTTGGGTAAACTAGAGCTTTTCGTGGTGGCACGGGGGTCATGACCCCCTCTGCTCTCAAAATTTGATGGATTTGCGGAAAAATCACTGTTTTGTCGGAAAATTCTCAAACTTGAGCTGTAGGTAATTTTCAAACTCTTAGCAACATAAATTTCTTGGACTAAAGTACAAACGGTAAATTCGAGAGGCAATTCACTTTTGCAAAGAAAATACTAGATTTCCACAAAACAACATGATTTTTCAGGATTTGCTGTTCGGATTTTGTCAGTCAAAATCCGAAACATCAAGGGCCAATTTTGGTTTTGGAAATTGGTCAAAATTGGTATAAATTATATCTTTATTTGATATTGAAGACCAGGACAGTACCAATTTTGTGCCTATCACCAGATTGTGTCCCAGATTTGAAAATTTTTGCAGTTATGTTGCGTAAGGTAAAACAAGGTAGAAGTCGATCAAAACCATCGATTTCCCTCAGTGGATATTCAATTTGAGAATAAGATTATCATTAAAACTTGCTTCAAATAATGCGATTTCGCCAGGCAAATTTGGCAAATAATGCGATTTCGACGAATTTGAAGCATTAGATCATAAAAAAATTTTCATTCTACCCTTTTCCTAATCTACCGATGTCAGGGGCGTTCACTGTATGTATGAAGAAACAGAGACAAGATAAAAGTGCATTTTAAATTTCTTTCCAGCTAAGTCAAAAGTTATGAGTTTTTCTGCCACACCAACCTTTACACTTACATGGAATGCTTCTATTTCAAATAAATCAAGAAATTTTGTCGGAAAATTGTTCTTTCTGGCCCCCTCTAGAATTCATTCGTCACGACGCCCCTGGACGATCGTATATATTTCCTAGCGTAGAATTTTCGATCGATGTTCTGACGGTTTAAACTCTGAAGAGTGTCAGACGAAAAGCTTTTGTTTGCTTTTTTCAAAGCTATTTTCAAGCTTTGTACCACCAAAAGATTGATTATAGATATCACTGAGCAAACTAAAATTAGTTATGTGATAGCCTTGGCTCAAAAACTCTCAACATCAAGTTCATGTGCACAAGCGTATGGACCTGGGGGCATCATATTCAGTGTAAAAGCCTCTGCAGCCCTCAACCTAAAGATATGATTTAGATAAATGACATATTTGGTTGCCATCATGGAAGCGATCCATATCTCTGCTAACAAAATTCGGTTCATTACAACCGCTAAAAATAGGTTAAAAAAGGATGCTAACTTTTGAAAACGTTTGGAATAAAAATGTGTATTAGTTAAAGGTAATCAACAGATACTAAAGAGGCTTGAGCCATCTTTCAGACAAGAATTGACGAATCAGTGAGTGTGATTTCACTCAACGCTTATTGATTGGCTAATGTTGATTGAGAGATTGCTTTACCACTTTTGTATCTGTTGATTGCCTGTAAGTGAATCAGTCTTCATTAAACCTTTCCAATCATTCGGTTTCAAAAATGGAAATGGAGCTAGTTTGACTATACCCAACAAAAATTTTACAAATGATTTGCGGCGTCAATGTTATCTATAAATGCTTCTGTGTCTTATAGCACATTCCTCAAAATAATGTTTATTCTAATGCAGCTGTGCCTGGCTTAAGAAATGAACTAGTGATCATACATACCATATATTTCTTTGATATGATGTTCTGGAACATGGTGCGGTGGACCTGAGGAAAATTTAAACATGAAGCTGTTAACTGCTTTCATTGGAGGATGACAATCACTTTTCAACAAAATTGCAAAATGATGTCATAAAATTGAAACACTAGTGACGTATAAGAGCCAATCAGAAAAAAGCTATTGAAACAACATAGCCAGTAAAAAGCTAATGAAAGAGCATGTTGACTTGCTAATGCATTGGGCTCCTAGAATATTAGCTAACATAAGCAAAAATATGACACATTGTATAGCAATAACAGGGAAATCAAAATAGGACTCAAAGAATAGCTCGTATACCACGGATTTCTCACACTGCTGCGAAATGTAAGCGCCTGTTCAAAGCTACTAGTGGATAACCAAAGGACAACTCTTTGTTCATAACATCTACATATATATGCTTTTAAGAAAAAAAATCACAAAAAATGGAAGCAATTGTCTATTAGGTGTATTTGCACAACAAACTACTAATTAGGAATAAAAGCGTCACATAAGGAATATACAATTCTGGCATACCACAATAAAGTGTATCATTACATCTATACAGTGAAGTCAGAATAAAATTCATTTTTTTGTAGGGGCTGCCTTTTGTATTGCTCCCCGTACAGTAGACTATTGCAAAGAAGATATTATAAAACATGACAATTATTCAGGGATCCAGCCCCCAACCTCCCCGCTTCAAACAGCTATATATGCTTTTAAAAAGCAATGTCACAAATAGAGTAGAAAAATCATCAATATTTCCATATAAAACTATTAACTATTTAAAGAGTTAAAGTATGATGGAAGAAATAATTCTGGCATACCACCATAAAGTGATGGATCATATTCTAGACACTCAGCCAATATTTTTCCTCCAGGTGCAACAAGCCTACCCATTAACTCGGCATACCTATAAAATTATTTGAAAAAAACACAATACTAATATAGGTCAAATCAGAAAAGTCATATTTGTATTTAAAGACTGTCATCAATATTAAATTGGCGAAATTGCCAAATACTTAAATGTATCAACACATTCTATTTAATAAAGCATATAATATTTCTTCTTTGCATATGACAGCATATTTGGGAAAGAGACCTTCTGGTAAGCCTAGCGACATGAAGGGCATGCAACAACACGCTGTAGCCAAATGAAGTAAGTTTTAACAGAAAATTGTAAATAAGTTTCTATCAAAAAGGTTGGAAAATAGCACTGCAGAGTTTATGGTAGCACAAAATTCATATAGTTAACATTTGAGCCTTACAGAGGTGACAATAACTTTCCTTTCGAAACATTGCAAGTTCCCTAACAACCCTTCCTTAAGTTGTTTTTTATTAATTCTGAAAGGCTATCTAAAATATGATAATCAAACTGAAAAAGTAATGTTTATAAATACCTTGGTCTATCTTTTGGGTTGATAGCCACTAGAGCACCTCTGTCAAAGACACCATCAAATTCTCCACCAGCAACCGTGCTAAACAGTACATAGTTGATATTAACCATTTGAAGCAAATTTTAACAAATAAAGTCAATAAGACTGGATCTGTAAATAGCTTTCAAATTCACCTATAGAAACTGACTTAAGTAAATACAGACAAAAACTGTTACAAAAATAAACATTTTCATAAAAAGGATTTACAATTTTTGTTGAATTTAATCTACACAAACACAAAAAAACACAGCATTTTTTTTAACAGAGGTGGGCAACTTATTCTAAAATGAGCCACATGAGAAGCATGAACTGTCTTGGCCAAACTAACAACTTTATCCAGTGCAATTCATTTTCTCCCAATGTTAAAAGGAAACAAATATTCCATATTCTAGCTGCTACTGGCTGTCAAAAGGATAAAGACATTACATAAAAAAATTGTATGAATATATGATATTGTATTGTAGGTCAATTGGGAAATTCTCCAACAAAAGTTCATGTTTATATTAGTCACACTAAAGCAGGTCTAAAAGGTGCGTCCAAAGGGGTTGTTGTGGCCTACAGGCCGTAAGATGCCTTGGTCTACTTTAACCCCTTTTTACAGGAACCTCCACTTGCATTTTTGTCTTACACCATTTGCAAGACCTTATGAATTTTTTGTCCATCATCTGACAGGTAGGAACAATATCATGCAACAATGGACAATCAATTGTAAAACTGATTTTAAAAAGTAAACATATGAAAATAAATCACAATTTAACTTAAACCAATTTACCCTTCCCCGCTGTAATACAATACTGTACAAAGGAAGAACATTAATAGAAGAAATTAGTTATCTTGTCATATTTTTACAAATTTTTAATTTCCAAAATAGCATTTTCTTTTATTAGAGTGCTCCTTCTTCTCTTGCATTATGATCATAATCATAATTTTAAAAAATTTCCCGAATAGCAGAGGACTGAGAATTGAGCCTGGACGTACACCATTTTTTTACCTCAAATCCATTTGTGCCTCTATAAATTTGTAAATGCTGGTACGAGAATGTTCTGTAAAATGCAGTAAATTCTCACCTTCTGAAATCAAACATGTCACAGACAAAGATTCTTATTTTTTCATCAAGAGACTGAAATAAAAAAATTTCTGATCAAAATTGCTTGAAATAATAGCTACAAGGCTAGAAAACTATGCATAAATGGAGCTTTTCAAATGTTATGAGCTAGAATGCACTAAAGAAAGCTACCAGTACAATAGAGCCATTTCATCATGACCCAGAAACTTTACCTCAAAACTCTGATATTTTTGAGGTGGAAACAGAAAAGAAACATGAATTCTGTGAATCATATTGTTTTCCTGCTTGATGATAAGCCCTCATGTGTTATTGTAAGAAGGAGAAACCTTGATGGGATTCACAAAAAAATGCATCTGTAAGTTTAGCATAAATGTCAACGTACAGAAAAAATTAATGCTCCTCTTGGGGCCATGTTGATTGCATCCATCTTGTACTCAATGTTGTGTTCTTTAAAGAATTCTTTAGCTCCTATGTCTGATCCCTCTACACCAACAACAACATGTCCTCGGTCTGCAGTCCTAAAAGAGCAAGGCATGCTTTGTCTTCATCTAAACTGGATAAGGGGCAGTATGTGCACTTTATGCATCAAAGCACTTGATAATTGATATCATTATTTTTATCAAGAGTAATATCCTTTCAACCTTCTTAATACACAAATGAATCTGGAAACATATTTGTCTCTAGCTCTTTTAGGAAAGATTGCACATTAGTATCATTTACATGGCTCAACCAATAGATTTTTTGTTTATTTGCTCACATTTTGTGTTAAAGCAATGAGCACCTTTGAATTATGCTTTTAAATCTCAAACACCTTGCTGATAATTGAGGAGGATGACACAATAAGAAAGCCAGATATGAAGAAATCGCAATTAGATCTACCAACTTCAGCCCCATTCACTTTCTTTATCGTTTCAAAACATATCAAAATGCATCTGTCTCTTAAGAACTCCAAGTTTACATTGATACACAAAGAAAGTTTTAGGTACTTTTCAAAAAGCACCATTCAAAATAACCAAGACAGAAATGGAACAAAATCCAACGAGTAAGTGCAAATAAGCAACATGAATCAGGACTGGACATAAGCCTGGACTTTTACCAGGGGAGCAGTAAACAGCTTTCCTACATAGTAGTTTTCAGGTGAGCTATAAGAATAGAAGCAACGGAAAAATTGATTTCAAGGAGAGCCAATTCAATTTTCAAAACAATTTTAGGAGAGCAATCCTCACTGGAATTTGGGGAGAGCTCGGAGTGGTGAAAAAGATGGCTCTCCTCAAATGGCCAGGCCGGCATGAAGACTACAGACCACTTTGAAAGCACAAATATAATCCTGTTAAGCCAGTTAAGGCAAAAATGCGCTTCATTTGAAAACTGTCATTTTGATGTTCAAAAAATTTGAAGGCTTGTTATTTCCAAGTTGTCACAGAAACATACACGTATTTTATTAAGCAAAACTTGTAAATTCAGCTAGTGCTGGAAATTTTAAGATTTTGAGAGATGACAGTTTCGTACCAGTCCTTAAAAAGCTATATTCATCAGTGGGGGATCTCCTGTTTACTTTAATTAACATTATAGCCAGTTATAAGAAACCACAGCTGTTCATAAATTACTTAAAGATATTTAGCGCCAAGTTTGCACTAATTTTTCTTCCAAAAAAAAGTTTCTTTGTCGTATTTTTCGAAAGTTCTTATCACAACAGTAGATCCTTTCTGGTTACTCACCATGTTGTAACGATTTGGGTTTCATGTGTTAGAAGTATAATACCTTGAAGGCAACCCTGTCAAATGACATTTCAATTGACCCTCCAAATTGCATTCAGGTGAAAATGAAACCATTCAAAGGATTCTCTTTCCTATTGCATTTAATAATTCTCCTTTTGTTTTTTGCATGACTTTTCAAGTAGATAACCTATTTTACCGGAGTAGATGACTTCCTGAGAGATTGAAAGGTGATTAATGTTATTTTGAAGTCAAAACATAAGGGATCGTGGTCCTATCAATTTTTTAGTTTTATTTAGTAAGAAGTGTTGAGAAATGAAAGGAAGACCCAGGCAAGCAGTTAACGTGTGAACTGAAATTGAGGCGAGCGATGGATAGCATGCCTCGACAACCCGAGGCAAGCGTGGCAGTGCGTGCGGGCGATTCACCCACCTCAAATGGCCAGGTCTGAATCATAATTGGGCATGCTTAAAAATAAGTCCACCTCTATATCAGATCAATTTCAAATTTTCTTAAAAAAGTAAGCAGTGTGTACCTTTATCTTCCAGTCTTTCTAGGGAATATAATACATCTGTTTATTTTCCACATAAAAAACTACACTTTGATAAAAAGGTAATGGGACTCCTTTGATTAAATAATTGTGTCACGCTTTGCAACTGTTTGGGAGAGAAACTTTTTCGGATATACTCAGTCATTATCGAAATAGGCCTAAATAACCCTAAATGTGATTAAAACCTGAAAAAAGGCTTCATCTTTAAATCATAACCATAAATAGGAAAATATGCAGAAGAGTTGTATGGCAAAATAATGGCATTGTCACATGACAGCAATAATGCCCAAAAAACTTGAATAATATTTGTTGTGGGAGAGCATTTTTTCATATGCTGAAAAATTTGCAAAGTTTAAGATTTTTGAAACTGTATTTTTTGCTAATATACCTAAATTTAGCTTCTTTTTACATCTCATTATAATATCCCAAAATGATTCAAACCTAATACTTAGCAGTATGAGTCCTTTTCATCTTTCGGGGTTGCAAACTTCTTTGGTTTGCCAACTCTGGACATTTTTTTACAGTTCTTGCACAGAAAAACTTTACACGCCAAAAACTGCACTTATTGAGCAGCCAACAATTGATGCAATTTTACAAACTATATATTCCTTTTACTTTTTCAGAAAACAATTTGTTAGGGTTACATTGTTTCAGTTAGCCCTTAATTTTGAAGACCTTGATGCTTGTGATTCAGAGCCAAATAATTTTATAGCTCAATGTTTTTAAATTCTTTTACAAACATAAAAAGCTTCAAACCATCAACAATATTTTGTTTTGGCGGAAATGGCTGCTGCACTTGTTTAATGATAAAAGGCTTCTAAAAAGTCTTTCAAAAGTTATTGCATGAAATGTCCTAGGTGTGAGGATAGCTCAGTGCTTAGGGTCGCTCGGACCTGAGGGTCCATGGTTTGAGTCCCTGACAAGACCCAACTCTCACCCAGAGTGAGGAGAGTCGCCAGCTCTCTGTTATTTCAGGCTTAGAAATCATGAGGTGTGTTCAGATCGAGAGGAAGGACCAGGACATTTCTACAGGCCTGGCGGTTTGAGGCGAGCGATAGCTCACGCTCGCCTCCATGCTCCCCTCGCAACCTGAGGCGAGCTATGAATTGCTCTCCTAAACAGAACATGAAGGGAGAATCGCTCCCCTAAAATTTCCATTCATTTGCCCTTTTCCTATTCAGAGAACCCTGAAAAGGTAGAAGGGTTAATTGGTTTATTTTTGTAACAGCGATTTCTCCCGTCATTGCATTTTTTGCAAATAACTTTTTGCTTGTTGGGCGGATATTGTTATGATAGGCATGAACCTCGATCTATTTGGAAAAGGATAGTTAAGTGAAGGTACGTTTGTAGCGATTAGAACCATTCAATCTTAATAAAACAGGCATATTTTTGGAAGGAAAGTTGAAGAAATTGGTAGGAACTGTAGATTGGGGGATATAATAAAACACCAGGTCCCTTCCAGCAATAGAAACAAAACTATCCCTCAAAGAAAACAGGCAACTCTTTCTTGCAGGTCAAAAACGACAAGCAAAACATGGAATTCCATTATCCAGCGGCATTTACTGAAAAACCCAGATTGGGTGAAAAACTATAACGGCGACATGTTTCGCCTTATTGGCAAACCATGATCATCGTTCCATCTAGCAGTTTGTGAATCTATTTACTATATAAACATGACAGACCGCTTTTGTGTAGACAGAAGGTGTTTGTTTTCACCTTTGGACTCCGTTGGTAACATTTTCAATAGGAAAGCGGCACCGATTGGACAACCTCAACAGTAACATGCTCGCGTTTTCTGATTGGCCTATTTCGATCCAAAACTGGGTATTTTCCAGAGTTTTCCATCTATGTTCTGACGTTTTATACTCTGAAGAGTGCTAGACGTATAACTTAGGTTTTTTCAAAATTTGTTTTTCCAAGCCATTTTCAAATTCTGTACAACAAAAAGACTGTTTGGCAAGAGTGTTAGTGCGAATAGCCCTTGCTCGTTGTAGTTTAAGCTATTTTCATCTAGCTTCATTTTTACATTGCATTGTTTTCTTTACGCCTCTTAGTATACGTTTCATTAGCCCATATTTGGTATTTCCATTTTTGCGTGTTCTTGCTTTTCCTTGTTTACTTCCGGTAGCTATAAAGGATTTGCACCCCATGTTTTTGGTGGTTATTTACTCGCCTTGCGTTGCGCTGTGTTGGGGGCAGTTTTTCTATCGTTTACATGCAATTTTTGGCCTGGTAGTTTCTACATGCTGTGTTTGGCCGTCGTGCAAAATTTTTATGGCTACGAGGACTAATAGATTGTAAGTTGTGTGTATTATTATGTAGTTATCTTTCACTTTATTTATAAGTAGCTCATACTTAACATTTTGTAGTCTAGTTGGGTTTCTACGTAGTTCTATCTTCTGCTAACATTAATTAACCTTTTATAATTATTCCTTTTTTCATTATATTGTAATATTAAGCTTCTTGTCGTATTCTCAACTTATAATCTTCATGTATGTTAATTGCTAACATTTTTCTTTAGCGAACCACGTTTAACACATCACCTCAGAACCTGTGTTGTTTCTTGCTGTGTTATCTGCTGGGGATTTAGGTGTGGTGCGTTCGATATACCAAAGTAGTCAGAATTACAAATTGTGGACTACAAAGAGAAACGTTGTTTTTGTGTTGTGCCAGCTTGACATGAAACTGAAAGATTCAGTTCTTCTAAATACTTTAAGTAAAAGGGGTGCTTAAGTCACGGTTAAAGCAAATACAAATTGAAAGAAGTAAAACAGCATACTCCTGACTGAGGCTATTAAAGGCAACCAACAGATACTAAAGGGGCTTAAGTCATCTGTCGATTGTCTTTAAAGTACATTCTATGTGTTACTGATTTGGCTCGCCTCAGTAAATGAGGGGAGCGATTCACAGCTCACCTATAAAAATACAAATGGCCTGGCCTGGTGCTAGATAGAAACATTGTGTAGTAGGGCTAAAATACTTTTTCAACCAATGTGTAGTAGGGCTAAAATTTGAAACTAATACCAACATCATTTTGCTAAGCATTTGAGACAGCATCTAAAAATTACTCAAAGACAATGAATAGACACTTGAATAAAAAATGATACATACCATTTCATATCAAATGACTTCCCACAAAGTGGAAACAGAATTCTTAAGCCTTTCTTGTCTCCTTCTACCAAATGAAAAAACTTCTCAAGAGTTCTGAAAAAAGAAGAAATATTCTTATCAACAGACGTAAATACCACAAAACATTTTTCAAATGAAGGTTAGTGCTTTATCAATATTGAATGTGAGTAGGTACAAAAAAAGTTTCCAGTTAATATGAACAATGGTTGATGATAATAATAGGTTCAGGTGCTCTTGTTGAATTGTATCAAACAACTTTTTGGCATAAGCCTTAAGATGTAGAACTTTTGGCACACTTTGATAATTTACTGGCCAATACCGGCGTGAGGTCAACGTGGATTCCACCCTGGCATCAAGTACTTGATAGTATATACTTAGGTATATACCCTGTACCAACATTGCTTCTGTTATTGTACTTACTGATATGTTTTCAATTATATCTTTATTAAAAGCCCAAGCTAGATATGTCCATACTTTTATTAAAGTATTAATATTGTACTCTTCTTCTGTAGTATACGAATAAAATTGAATTGAATACCATGTTATTTGCTTTATTTTTGGCCTATCTTTCGTATAATATAAATTGTTTTGCGTGGTTTTATTCTTACCAGCTTTAAAGCTTGAGATAGGCTTTGCTTTTCTCGATAAAATAATCCTACCATTTCAATAATCCATTTCAATTGCTGTATTGTATAAATAAATTGATAACAAAATACTATTGCTGCAAGAAGAGGCAAGCACCTCATCAAATTACCGGCCTTTCCTTCATCAAATTTACCGTCCACCTTCAAAGCCAAAAGCGAAAACTATTTTTACTTACGAATTAACAGATCCTTCATGCCATGGTGCTCTCCCATCTTTCCAACTATTTTTCCAACGATCTAATGACAAATCACTGTTCTGTACACTAGCAGAATCCATTGCTAACCCCAAAGCCCCCGACAAAAACTTGTAAAAGCAGCCTCTCATATGCAAGCAAAGAATCATGACTCAGCATATTCTGCAATGTTTGGCATCGAGGCTACAATGACGAAAATTCTGGGGGCGCTGGACGGTCGGCGAAACAAAGAGATGGAAATATCTAATGAGGTGAAAGTCCTACCTCTAACGATACCTTTACTTTTAGGTCAGGGGTCTGGTCAGGGGTCTGGACCTTTTACAGGAAATGGCGTAGCAAATATATAAATAAATTTTCTTTCAGAGAAACGTTTGGTAAATGGGCAAACGACCAAAGAATGCAATGAAGTGAGCTGTTCTTGGAAGGCAACAATTCAACTGCTATCGAATCACTCTGTAGTAAGGAAATCACTTCATTGCTCATTCTCCCATAAAGCAGGTGGAGGGATGGCTTCGCCAACCTTCAAAGGTGCAATTGTCTTGGCATAGGATTCCTGTTTTAACGACTTGTCTAAAAACTGAAGAAATTGGAGAAACACGATAAGAAGAACGGTACTTAGTATCGAGAATGGTCGTGAAATTTTCCGTACAGCAACATTTTCAGTTTTTTAGCTTGATATCAAATTTCTCTTCTATCAATGTTTATCAGATCAATGCTTCAATGACAATTTTAATCAAAATTTCTTTGATGTTTCTGTAGTGGTCAGCTTTAACTAATATAGCTTTTCAAATATATGTAGCCAAATACAAATCGAATAATGTGCAAGGCAATCAGGCCCGTCGTCTACTATTGTGCTCAAAAGGGATGTGCAATCCCATTTGCCAACAAAGTTGGTGAAAAAAGTTTTATCTGCCCTTAGATTTGATGATTTACAAACGCAGCATCTCTGGACGGCAAAGAACTATTTTTTTAAACGAATTTTAAAAGTGGCTTTGAAAAAAGCCCACATTTTGCCGCATAATGAAAGTTTTTCCGTCTGGAACTCCCCAGAGTATAAAACGTCAGAATAAAGTAAAAAATAATATAAGATTTCAGAGTAATAGCAGCAAATAAGTATGGATTGATAACCTTTCTATTTATCTTGCATGATCCTAACTTGACTTAAAACTCATATATTATCATCAAAAGCTTCTGAAAAACAATAAAAATGCAGTTGCTCCCTATAAAGATTTGCAGCTGATGTGATGTCTGGCATGATTTTTTGTTGATTCAGCCTTATTTCCTCTTTTCTATCTAAACGTTCTTCATTTTTAATTACTATAGCTACGAAAACAATAGAGAATAATGCTCTCGTTACAGACTGTCTCCAAGGAAACTATAAACAAGAGTATGCGACTTTTTCTAATTGAAAGAGTATCTTTCCATTTTGTACCTAAAGCACACGAATAAATACTTATACCTTAAATCTGTTGGTAATCAAAAGCACGAGGACAACATAAAATTGATTTAAATATAGGCTTTTGGAAGTAAGACAATTGGACGTACGAAGCAGCAAATGACAAGAAGGATGCTACAGTAGATGGCTATTACTAGAGTCCCAATGTCCCCTGGCAGTGAAGGGCCAGTCTGCTGCTTTTATAAAACTGGGTTAAATTGTTACATAGTGAAATGAAATTCACAAGTTGCAAATTCTGTGTAACATTAAATGCACCTTTATGCACCAATAGGCTAACCAGACGAGAGAGGCAGTTGCCCACCCAAATCTCACTGATATTATTTGTGTAAATTTTTTCCATACAGAGTAAAAGTTCCAACGCAATTAAAGGGCCTTTTGTTAAAAAAGGCTTGTATTTTTGCTAAATGACTCAAAAGGAAGGCGAATCAAATTTACCTTCAGGTTGAATTATGTATTATAAACGTATTGGGTTTGAAAAAAGCAAATATTTTGAAACATATTTAAGCTTTTCGTCTGACAAACTCACAGAGTATAAAACGTCAGAACATAGATCGAAAGTTTTGGCTAGGAAATATTTATACCCAGTTGTGGATCAAAATAGGCCAATCAGAAACACGAACACATGACTGTATAGGTTGACCAATCAGTGCCGCTTTCCTATAGAGAATGTTACCAATGGAGTCCTAAGGTGAAAACGAACTCCTTCTGTCTGCAAAAGCGGTTTTTCATGCTTATGTAGATAATTTCCAAAAACGGTTGGGTAAATTGTAGCATGTTTAAAAATGTTTGCTTTTTTTCAAAGTCATTTTTAAATTTTACGCCATCAAAAGATTGTTATTAACGCAATGCAATGCAAACAGATTGTACGTTTGGTAAATATTAACGAATATTGTTAAATCTTGGATGATAGATAACCAACAACGAGCATGTTGTGTCCTAGCAGATTCCTTGAATCCTAGTGGAATCATGAGAAATTAGATAATTTTGACAGTTCCATTAGCATCTTGTGAGCTCCGTACTTTTGCGAATCATTATCCTCTCCATCAGCTCTATGTTGAGGTCTCTGTTATGATCCTCGTAATGATGTAGCTTAAAAGGGTGGATGAACCATAACGACTCTCTTTTTAGGTATGTAGTCCAGAAATATCTACTGTCCGTTACTCTCGGATCTTTCTTTCGCACGTCTCCCGGCAAATACATTCCATGCAATGTTGATATCTCTTTCTCTTTGCTCAAATATCTAAGAATCGTTGGAATCGCGATCTCTAGGAACACGTGGTGCTTGTAGAAAATGTTGGAAAGTTCATAAAATGCCATGGAAACTTGACGGGGGATGTAAACAATATCAGACCTGCCATTATGGCAATAGTTCTCGCCCTTTCCGTTTATATCAAACATATCGACAGCGTTTTTATAAAATAGAGAATGCTTTTTCAATAAACTGATTTCTTTTATAGATTTCTGGCAGTTTGAGAAACCATACGGTGATATCCACCAGTACCAATTCGTTGGCATGGCCTCTTTTATGTCAACTTTTCCAAACTGGTTAGATGATACTCCAACGTGGCTAAAGTTGAACCGGGCCTTAACGAGGTTCCAATAATTAACAATGACGTCATCATTGATATAAAGATATCCTGAAAAATGCGGGTTTGTTTCGATAGCATCAGCAAGGCATTTATATCCGTATATACCTTTGTTTATTTGCGAAGCATGCACGTTGAAAGTTGTATTGGCTATCTCACCACAGAAATAGATATTTGGAAATGCTGGCTGGTAAAATTCTCTCAGTAGATCAGCACTGTCATACAAAGGATGGTTGTAGATAATCACAAGAAGGATGTCCGCGAATCGGTCCTTGAAACACTGAGAATTCTTCACTTGTTTTCGAGGGCGCGTCTTATTACGCAAAGAGTCTGTTGTTTCATGCTTAGTTTCCTCTACTGGCTGTGCTTTTGTGTTTTGCAGTTTTGTCGGGTCTGGAATGAAAGTGAATACAAATGATTAAGTGTTAAATGAACGGCATGAGTATGGGGAAATTTGTTCAAAGATGCATCGGAGGAAGCTTTAAAAAAATCTAGAGTAGACAGTTCAATGACGAGGTGAGGTTAGATTACATTAAATAGATGGCCTAAATTTGGAAGCAGAATATACTTTCGAGGATTTAGCCCATTTCTATGATTTAGCCACAACAAGTGAGAGCGAGAAGGAGGCTGATTATATATGCCTTCCGGCCAATATTCACCCATAGCAGTTACACCCTACCAAACATGACGCCCGTTGCGTTGAAACTGCTCGTATTATTATGTGATAAATTATGCTTACCTGTAAACAATAAGAAACCAATCGAAACAGCAAAGCAAAGCCCAACCAAACAAACTCCAACTTTATGGTGCATACTTCTGATTATTTGCCATGTGCAAAAAGGTCATATTCACTTTTCCCAACTGTTTTCTGCTGTGACATGAGTTTTTGTTGATTGAAATAATTCTTGACCACAATTATGATTAACTCGGAAACTTTTCTCTCCAAACATAGGCTGAAATTTCGCTCCAAAAGAAAGGCTGCTGTTTTCAAATGCGATGACCCTTGAGAGATCAAACTTTGACCGACTGGTACCGGACATCGATATTGTTAACGTAACAAACCGGTCAGGATTAAAGGATTCGGTAAACCAAAATTACCGACAACAGGTGGTAATAAATAATGATACGAGGGGAAAAGAGAACCTTTCTTGCCGGTCAAAGGCTGAATATATAGTTAACATAGTAATATTTTGAGATCATGCAAAATTCACTTTCCGTACGTGAAAGTTCACTAACCTTAATTCACTTCCCACATGGAAGGGGTATATTAATCTTCTAGTGTCTGTTCTGAATCTGTCATGATGAATGCGAACACTGTTTTACCAGTCTGTTCAGTGCCGTATAGGTAGAGCAGTACACGCTTCTATTGTAGGAACAGAACCATTCTATGTTCAAAATCCGAATTTAACGCTCAATACGATCATTAGGCAACTGTCCTCAGAAAACGTTCTGACATATAGCTGTCAAATTCCCGACCTGTCATTGATTCATAAGTGCGGACAATAAAAACTACCTTGAGATATCTACTAAATTTGCTTGTTTCCATACGATTTACAGACTCGTTTTACAAAATATTAAGCATGCTAGCAAACAAATTAAAATCAAAATAACTCAGAATTTTACAAAGCATAAAAGCAAAATCAGAAACGAAGCTATACAGATTCGCACAAACAAATTCACAACAATTTTCTCAACACACAGCACTAACATTAAGACGGATTTCTTTGCAATTTTATAGCCATATTAAATTCGCGCTTAAATCATAGATATAAACAACATTAAGACACTTATTTACACAAATCAAAATAATAAATTAACATACAGCGCTTTCAGCAAGTAGCCTGCGTTCCGATTCAGTTGAAAAACTGAAAAGTGGAGAGAAGTTGACACTTCCACCTTTTCTATATTCTACTTTTTTCTACATTCTTACTTCTCTACCATTTTCAATTTTTCAACAGAGCCTACACGGAACAAATTAAATCTTTCTTTTTTATTAAACTACATAATTGTTAATAACACATCTTGAAATGCTTTAATCAAAGAAAATAGAGAGATACCAAAGTGGCTTAAGCAACTGCCAATCAACTATTGGCCAATCAATAAGCGTGTAAGTTGTATCACGTTAAATGATTGGCTAATTAATTGTTGATGACAGATTTTGCTTAAACAATTTTGTATCTGTAGATTGCCTTTGAATAATAGAGGTTGGATTACTATTATTTGCTATAGAATTTACAATTTGCTTTATGAAGTATCGCCACGATTTGGCAGAAATAACGTTATTTTGTTATTTCCTTCAATATTTCTACTTCAAGCCATATAAATTTGAATTTTCGAATTAGATATAATATTTTGCTGCAAAAAAGGAGCTTTAGGGAAACAGAAGGTATCAGTTATTGAAAGATACGACTATCCAGGATTCGGAACAATGTTGAAAAATGAGAACAAAAGAGATAAAAAACGGGTAATCCGGAAAGTTTGGCAACTTTGTCTCCATAAAGGCATATAACAATTCGATGAATCTGGATTTTGTTGCGTGACGATTTTCTCTAAAAGTATAAAACTGTTTTGCTATTATTCTATTTTTTTCTAATTAAACACGATTCAACTCAGTCAGAAGTCGTCACATAATATCAGGCTTTAACAAATTAACATTTCTTCATTAGGAAATTGAATGCTTTGTACCATTTGTATTCGGCCTCGCTTTCAAATTTGCAGAAGACGTTGACATCTGTTGATCTTGCACTTTTTAAGCGGCAAAGAGTCGATTTCTTACAAGGTCCTGTGCATTTCTCGGGGTGTGATTTATAAAAGAATCTAAAAAGATATAATACTTCTATCAATGAGCTGTTCACTGACCATGTATATTTTAAAAATTTCATGAAAGGATATAAGATTGTGACTTTGAAACAAAAACATAACTGGAAAGAAGGACTTGTTATTATAATAAAGCTAATGTCCAGTCCTGTAACATTATAGCGTGATGCATATAATAATAAATCAAGTAATCTTAATAGTCATCTTTCATTTTTGTTTTCTGATGATTTCGAAGCTAGGCCGCCTTAGGCACTCTCTTAATAACACGAAACTATCAACTATCCTCAAACGTTAATAAAGGCATTCAAAGCATTAAAAAATGCATATATTGCCGTTTCACAATTTTCTTTCACCCCCGATAAACATATCGTATCTTATCCTATGGTATTGCAGGCCCACGGTAAAGGGTGCTGGGGGTTACTAACTATGACATACTACAGCCATGAGTTTGAGTAGCATACCAGACCTCAAATAGAAAAGAGAATACCAAACACTTGAGGAATCAAAAACTCATAGAGTCATCTTAAGCGCTTAGGATGATGAAATTCAAGAACTGGCTCATTTCTACTTACTTATTAAATGTCTGAAACAAAGCGTCATCGGAATTCATTCTGTTGACAAGATCATTCCAGTCGGATGGCGACAGAGATTTCATCCCAAATGCTTCCTGAAAATAAATGACAGAAGATAATTTTTAGAGATGTAAGCAAATAAGAAATTTATCCCTCTCTTAATGGGGCTGGTTGATCCCAGAGAGTCACAGATGACTTCAAGAATTTCAAACGGTAATATTTTATACAGCATATATAATTCTGAATCAGCGAAAGGTTTTGGGATTTTAAGGATGGCTGTGTGCGAGATTGTGTAGTCTTTGAAGTCATCATCTATAATCTAATACAGTCTTGGGAAAATACTATAAAAAATGATGAAGATCGTCTTGCAGCGCTATTTTCTCATAAATGCTTAGCATTTATCTTTACGGAAAGTCAATTCAATAAAAAAAGGAATTGCCTTTGCCCAGTGTTTCATGATAGATAGCAACAACGTCTAGACAAGTTTTATCACAATCCCTCTGAAGAGGGCCTCGTTGATAAGAAGACAACCAGTCTACAAGATTATCTTTTTAAAGTCCACATAGAGCCATTTATACAGACTCAAAACATAAGCATACCGTTGCTCTATACTCAAGTTCCCAACTGAGTTTGCCTTCTTTGTTCGCCTTTGCAAGATCTATGATATATGTAAGGTGATCCAAAACGGCCTAAAAATCAAACATACACTTCGTTGTTTAATAAATAAAAGGCAACAAGAAAAACACTAAGATGGAGTCATGGAAACTGTAGACACGGGAATCTATGTTTCTCTAGCTTTCTTTTCCCGATCTCTGTATTTGTTAAAAAACACTGACCAGACCTTTTGCTAGTACCATAAACATTTAAAAACATACGTTCTACAAAGAACCCTCTTACTCCTACAGCCTATGAAAATTAGCGACTGCATTACTAAATGCCCCTATGAAGGTGTGATATACGCACTACGCCACATACATTCAATGCTGTTGCTGTCGCTGTTGAGGTAGAGGGAAAATATTTTCTCCATTCTGTCTAAAGCAGACATCTAGAGCCCAATTATATGTTCGGTTAAGGGTTACAAGGCACTGGGCGCGAAAAAAGAAATTAAAGGAGCCTTTATCATTTCTTCGAGACAAATTCTAAAACTGCATAAAAGACAAATAACTGCAAAGAAAGGAACTAACACGTGAAAAGTTACAAATAGCCCTCTTAAAGCTACTTTGCTTAATACAGTTGAATGACATTCAAAGGAACCTGGTTTAAAATCAAACATACGGTACACAAAGTTGTCAGGTGGCAACGATTTCCGACTTTGCAAGTTACAATAATCTTAAGCTAAATCAGGACTAAAGCAACTCATAGCTATTCTGAAAAAAAGCAATGATGAACTATTGTCATGTGATTACGATCCATACCTGCGTGCTATTCGCATAATCGCCATCGACTTCGTAAATTCGGTATCCAGGGTTCAAGTTGGTATATGGGGTGACGCTTGGGCCAATGTACGCAATACTTGAAAAAATTGGAAAATCAAATTACTTCTCTAACATGTTCTATTTTTTTATTGTGTTAAATCAAGCAAAAGATTGTTTTATAGAAGTACAGATTTGAGCGGATGTAAACGAAAAATGAAAAGTGCTTCCTTTGATTTCATTTTATCTAGGACAGACTACTGCAATTATCATTTGAATATATATCATAAAAAATGTCATTAACATTACCTTAGAATAATTTCCATCACTTCTAAGCTAGGAGAGGACAGAATGCCAATCGACGATATTAAAGTGGCTTACGCCATTTGTCAATCAATATTATCCAATCAATAAGCGTGTGAGTGGAATCACATTCACCGATTGGTTAGTTTTTTACTGAAAGATGGGCTAAACCCCTTTAGCATCTGTCCATTGGCTTGAACAATAAATATTCAAATTCAGGGGCTTACTTGGCTGGCATTTTCACGTCATCGTTTGCATAGAATATCTCAAATTCATCGTGGTGTGTGTGGCCAAAGAATTGAGCAGTGATCACGTGAGAGTATCGTTTGATGATCTCATAGTAATTCCAACTCCAGTGGCTGAGGCAATCACCGCTGCCGGGTGGAATGTGTCCAATCACATGGACCTAACGAAGACAATGGTGAAATGGAGATAAAGTTTCATTACTAAGAATACTTGAAAGTATGAAGGAGTGCCATCTTTCATTCAACTATAATATACTTTAGTAGGAAAAATTATTCGACGAAAACAATACCGAATTCTTAGGTTCGAAGCTTTTTTAAGGTAAACATCGAGTCGAAAATTTAGGCAAAGTTACGAAAGAAAATTCACAATATACTTATATATATTTTGCTGTTATGATCAGGAGAATCGAAAGAATCCTATGTTTTTATGGTTATGCTTCAAAAGTTGAAGCATTTTCTTAACTTTTTATTCTACTTTGGGGACACGTAGGCCTAGATTTTTTGGAGAAAGACTGCTCCAAGCTGAAAAAGTTTCCGTTGCAAAACCGAATCCAACGCAACGCCATAATTCGTTTATCGAATTTGTCCCAATACTTCTTGAACGTAAGTGTATGTAAATTTGCTACTGTAGCGAAAATCAGCATTGTCATTGTGTGAAGAGAAAAATCAGCGTAAAAACATTGTGGACCAGACTCTTGGTGTTACCTGACGACGACCTCACAATTATCCAGGCAGGCTTACCTTTTTGAGTTGAAAAACATTACAGTTTTTAACAATGCGTCATATTTTTATTTTCTTATTTTTAACATATTCTTATTTTACTTTTTTACCCGTGGTAATCAAACTAAGAAATAAATACTGCTTTAAAGAGGGTCGAAGCGACTCCTTATACCGCTGTTGTCCTTCAGAAAAATAATGTGTTATTCTCAAGGCATCTCACCTTCTCGTTATTTTTCTCCGCATCCTCCAGAACGCCGATCATCCACTGAAGCTGTCCAGCAGGGTCCGTGTTGTTGATCATCAACCACCAGTTCATGTTGTTGCAGTAGTTCATGTTCAGCGATATTATACGAAGGCCTTTGCGAACAAGGGCTGTGTAATAACCACCCCTGACAAAAGACAATCAGCTTGGTGACAGAAGTTTTCAACAAGCATATTTAACAAGGCAAAGTCTCATACCTCCATGTTTCAAATGACTTTGAAATTTCTGGATTTCATTCAGGGATGCCCCGTTCAATATACGAAGAGTTAAAGCTCACTCCTTCTAGAAATTTCTAAACCTTTTCATTAACTCATACCTCAGAACATTCCAAATCACCCGTGGTTTCCCAGTACGAGCAACTTGTACTAACCAAGAGTTTCATCCTAATCTACTTGCCTAATTTTCGAATTTAGAATATTATCAAAACTTACAGTAGCTTTTATAAGAAAACCAGAGGGCCCTGTATACATATATTCGGATATTGTTCAAAACGCTATATTTGTTTTTATCCGCTTTAAAAAATTGTTAATGTTGAAATCTAAAGGGGTTGAGATGCTAGTGCTTTCAAAAAGTTAGATTTGTATCGGTTCACACCTAAATGGGAAACAGCGTTAACGAAAACTTCTACTTTTGAAGGTGTTTATACAAGAATGATGTAAGTCCCAAACGAATAAAAATGCTTGCATTTTCATGAACATCCGTGTGGACTAAGAGAGGACTAGGTACCTGAATAAAAACTCACTTCAATATAGTTGGTTGTGTATCTGCAGGCAGCCACCTTCCCCAGAGGGCTGCAAGTTCTTTTCGCAACCAATCATTTGAATGTCCATCGTTGATAAACGGGGGAGGAAAGCTTAAATAAAAAAAGGGAATTAATTGCCAGGCTGAAAGGTAACTAGATCACCTCCCTAGAGCTCCACAAAGAGCTTTCAAGAGAAATCAGTGAGTCAAGTATATTAGAGTGACCTCACACTAACCTCGGAGCTCATAAGATAATTAAAGATAACTTAGATAGGTGCTCACACAGGATAATCCAAGCCAAATCAGCTAGGCGATCACATGACAATCTAAATTAAGGTTGGCTAGGTAATAACATGACAGCCAAAGTGAAAATAATAAGCTTTGCAATCATTTGCCCAGAATAAGTGGAAAAGGAACATATCCTGTTAGTTTTTATCTTGCTATATTACATTATTAGGACATAAAGACGAAGGTACAATAAACAAACAATTTTTTAAGAGAAGAGCATCAATTTCTGGAATGAGGAGAAAATGCATTACAATTCTTAAACACATCGCACTAAAAGTAATAAGAAATGGCTTCTTTATCAATAGATCTCCGTTTTACTTTTAACACCCTCTATAAAGATGAAGGTAATATATCAAGACCAGGGATACCAATAGTATAGATAATCATTAGATCTATTAATGGATAATATCGTTATTTAATTGTATTAATTTTCGCTCATTACTCCAGATAAAATACGCTCAATTACATTGATTATCACTCTATTATGTAGCAAAAGGAGTTCGTTTTCTCTCTTGGACTCCAGTGGTAATTTTCCTATAGGTACACGGTACTAATTGGACAATTTTACCGGTCATGTCATCACGTTTTTCTGATTGGCCTATTTCGATTCAAAACTGGGTATATATTTTCCATCTTGTTCTTTCAGCACCTTATTCTGACGTTTGAGGATTGTCAGATGAAAACGCTAATAGTATGTTGCAAAATGTTTGCTTTTTTCAAAGCCAACATCAATATTAATCATATTCATATGTTCAAAATATTACCATATTTATTATGAATCCTTAAAAGTTTTTGGAGACTGCAAAAGATTCAGAGAAAAATGATCTATTTTACACAAACCTGTTTACAGGAGCTCCTTCATGGTTTCCAATGCATGGAAAGACCTTCAGGTTTGGAAAATACTTTGAGAGGGTTTCACCAGCAAATTGTAAAGCAGAAACCTGAGGGAATAAAGAAAATAGTATTTAAGAGCCTTAAAAGTAGAACCATCAAAATGGTAGCAGCCAAATATTGATCCTTATACTCATCATTGTATACTGATAGCTCATTCTGGCATTTAAAGCTTCCTCAAAGTTATTTTCTTCTTGAAACACAAACATGATAATGCTTTATGGCAATAACAGAAAGATAAATTAGAAAGGGTGCAATAGATAGCAAAAATGAAATTTACTTTTTTGCCAGTATCAATACAAATGGATTGTGAGAACCACAACTCTGAAATCATTAAAATAGCAACAAGTGACAATTTAAGCACAAGAATGGATATTTGATGGAGACTGCTGCTTGTTAGACTTTTGAAGAGGAGAACCAATAAAGCCCTTAACAAATTTAATCAGATATTATCTGCATACTTTTATATAAGATATCTTCAGATTCAGATTCATGATATCTTCAGAAATGAGAAATTTCCCAAAATTTTGTGATAGCATGAATGGAGAAATTCGCATAGAGGATATTCGCATATTCGCATATTCGCATATACGATATTCGCATACACAAACGATAGTGTCAAAAACATGGCTTTAGTCTTCAAACTCACCAATCTAAACAGAAAAAGACATAATTCAACCCTTTAAATGACCAAAAAAACTTTGAGAATAAATAATGATTCTTAGAAAAGAGTCTTGTAAACAACAAGAGACTATGCATAGAACAGGTGGCACTTGTGTGATCAAATTCAGCAACCTAGAATAGACTAAGAGACAGTATAAATGCTTCATACCTGGTCATGACGAGATTGGTTCCAAATATTGTGAGCTGGTACATCTCCAGTCCAAAGAACATAATCAATCTATTGAAAAACATTACAGATTAAATTGTAGCTTTGCATATGAGAAACAGCTAAGTAAAGCACACTAATTGCGACACAGTGTCTAAACACCTTTTTACAGGAAGACATAATGTAGAAGAAGAAGTTGCTAGAGAGCTTATATAACTATGACAAACTTTAACTGTTGGCTATTAGAAAAATCTTGCGGCCAAGAAAAAATACTTTAGTGATGAATCCAAAAGATCTTCCAACCAAGAAATTACTTAGAAATAAACAAATTCAGCTTCATGTCTGTTTTTGGAAAATGGACACTATCTTGATAGAGAAATTTTGAACAGGCGATATTGGGAACATAGTTCTTTGCAGAAAATTTGTTACGGCTGCTGTAAATGAAACGCTTTTTTTGAAGTTATACTGTAAAACTTGAAAAGTTCTGAAAGTATATTTTTGTGATGACATCACTTTGGAGCTCTATTGAAACTTAACTTACATCTTTATGGTTATCCTTAATATGCTGCAACATATTGTCCAATAAGATGACTGGTGTATCACAGTTGTAGTACCCATATTTTCCAGCTGGAGTTACACCCTTGGCTGAAAGAGTCAATCACATATTTATTAAACATGACTGTGCTTCTAAGTAACAATGTCTAAATTCATTTGCTGGAGTATTATCTCTATGAAAAAGAATGCAACAGAATTTCCAAATTTCGAAAGGGGTAATTCACTACTTCCAAACATTTCCTTACTTGGCTTATTACCCTGCTTAAAGGCAGTCTGTCCCCTCAATAATTGGCTAATATGAACAATTGGTCTTTCCACCTTAATGGATTACGATGCTACCTTTGGTTGGCCTAGCTGCAGTAGTGGGCAACATTTGCAACTCAGGCTTTTCATCGGAAAGGCGTGCGATCGCATGCCCTGGCACACGCCTACTGCTTTTGAGGAGTGCAAAATTGCATGCCCTGGCGCATGCCTACTGCTTTTGAGGAGTGCAAAATGTCACAGGCCTTCTTTTATTCTGAGAGGGAAATTCTCTATCAATGATTGGTTTTGTTGGTTTTCGAGATGGGTTTAAATATAAATTATTCCTTGTTACTATTACTTCAAGCCACTTAAAAAAAGGCTTAACACCTTGTCAGGATTGCAAATTAAATAGAAAATTTTGAAGAAATCATAGGACTAACCTACAGTGGAATCCCGATAATATGAAACCCAGCTATAACTAATTTTTCGGTATAACAAAAATATGTCTGGCCCCTTGGATTCTGCCGAACTTATTACAAATTCCCTCTGTATAACGAATCCCGTATATAACAAATTCTCATTATTACGAACCGAATTGTATCAGGTGTATCAGGGAACACCTGGAACACAGTTTATATATCACTACTCACGTGCTAATCCATTACTTTTCCTGCAGCACAACGGTTCACCACATTGAGTGTTTGCACCTTCCATGTACATTTGATCAACATGTGTATCAGATAAATGTAGCACTTTTGATACTGAGCCAACCTTGAAATGGGATTGAGATCTTAACTGACCAGGGTCTACATGGAAATTTGTTTGCAATATAAATCCCTTAATGACTTACTTTTTAAGTGACTGACAGATAAAACATGTTATGTCTTAAGTACATTGTAACTAGGGGGAGTAAAAATTGATTAAAATCAAATTGAAAACAATGCAACTATTTAAATCCACTCTTTTAACTAAATTTTTATAGGCTACATATTTAGAAGAAGTCTGTAAACATTTCTGAACATTGCTTCACATCAAAATGTTATTGACTGCTGCATCAACTTTGCTCAACATCTTCAATGTATCATCAGCATTAGACAAATCCCAAATCTCAAAAAACCATTGTGGAACTTGGATGGCACTTGAATCGATCGAGAAAACACCAGGTATGTTGTACCTTATAGAAATTGTTTAGAACGGTCAAATAAGAGGTAAACTATAGACAAGTATGTTATAAGCGGGGTATAATCTTAATGTTAAGTGCAGACCTTTGGCCGAGGCCAAGTTCACCAGTATTTTACATCAGAAAGTATATAGCAGTATACATTAAAACAGGATTATATTGTTAAAATGAAGAAAAAAAGCTACAGGGGCTTGCTTAGAGAAACATTCTATTGTGAATACAATTTTTCTTGAATAAAAGGTGCACTTAATACATGATGCCCTCAATTCATTATGCAAGGAAAAGATAAATAAATAGATGCAGACCTGGAATAGAAGTTTTTTGTTTAATTGTATTACAGAGAGGAGAGAGCAAAGTCCTAGCAATGGAAAAAAGTAGGGGTTAAGAGGTGATTCCTTTGCTTATTTTTATTTTAAAAGAAAAAAGGTACAAGAAGCTAGGAAGCAATAGGGGGGTAAAGGGCTTCAAAGTTCACAAGCACTGGGAAGGAAAGTTGTCTATGTTAAAGAGTTTGTAAATTTGGCAAAGAGACTTGGCAAAGGAGGGCACTGGAAGAGTTTCTGGTTGTTCCGACATGCCCCAGCAAAATAAATAACAATGGAACAGACCATTAGCAATGTATGAGGCATTGCAAGTGCTGTTGTGGGCAAGATGAGTGAGGGCTTATCATGTGATAAAGAACCATTGTTTGTCATGTCATGTCAAGGCTTGCCAATTGAGCAATCTTATCTGCAAATCTTTCACTAATTTGAGAAGCTTAACCAAAAGGGTTACAGAAAACATTTATGGCTGAAACAGCAATCAATTAGTAAAGAAGGACAAAGTGGAGACAAATGAACCGATGCTACCAAATGACATAACTGGTGCTTTTGCAACCATTTGGGGGTTATTGTCAAAACATACTACTATTTGAATGACCCCACTTAACTGAGACAGAGCTAGGTACAGACAAAGAGACCAAACAATCTCAAGAAAGCTGTGTTTCTTTGTAATTTACTGCTGTATGATTCTTTTCTGGATATTTTCCAAACCTTGGAAATCATTTGGCACGAGGTAAGGGCTTTGGAAGGGCGAAGCGGGATAGCTTACACCATGACTTGACATGGTGATTTTAATATTGTTAAAAATAAAACATGCCAAGCTCTGACTATATTTCTTTCAACGGATATACCCACTTTAACTTTTAAAAACTACTTGGTAGCATTAAGGCTAAACTTGAACGCAATGACAAGTAAAATTTAGGAATAAACTTACAGAGTCTTTATCAACAACGAAGCTCCGTGCTTTCCGATTTATTCCCCTCTTCGATTTGGGAAATGTCACATTCCAAGGTCCATAGGCACTTCCAGCGTTGGCACAGCTTTGGCCAAGAATCGTCCCACATACATCATCCGGTGTAACAACAGCTTCGTTGAAAACTGTCAAAACTTCATCTTTGAATTCAAGAATAACAGCAGTGCATACCCGAGTATCCTCTATCTTCAAATTGATGCATATCTTTGTAAGCAGTTTAACGATTTCTCCTTCTGTGCTTCCTTGCTCAAGAAATGACTGGAGGATGCCTGTTCCAATTTTGCATATGGTACATGTCAAACCCTGCCCAATACTTTCTGTTTTTTTTAATATGTTCACCAAGGACTCTGTGTTCGCTGTCGTGAGGCCTCTTCGATCATTACGGCCTCCTATTCCTCGAAGCTCCTTTCTGCTTGCAGGAAGGGAGTCTAGACAAGAAATAAAGCAATAAAAAAGAATCAAAGTGCCGATCAACTTGGCCTGCATAGCTGGAAGAGGTGACTTCCAGAAACGGAACAGAGCCAAGTTTTACACACCTTCTTCCGCGATAGCACGTACGATACTGATTGCGTTGCGTGATGGCTCATCAACAACAACGCAGCTTGCGTATCATGTGATCGCCACGATTCAGAAAACAGAGAGACAGAGAGGGCCTTTACTCTTATATTACTTTGAATAATTATCCAGTAGAATCTGTGCGGTTAAATGAAAATAATATTTCAGCATTCCGACATTTTGCATCCAGAAAAAAGAGGTTGGAGTAAAAATGAAAACAAAAGCAGAGGATGGAGGAGGAAAGCAGAAGCCCCTGCGCAGCATCAGTCTCCGCCCATGTGAGTAACCATAGTGTATATGGCCAATGCATCTCTATCGTACCTCGATCGCTCGATAGTCGAACGATTGGCCTACCAAGTACCAACTACCAAAGTTTGACGTCAACGGAAATCTATTTTAAGTCATATTAGCAGTTGGCTAATAAAACAAAAGCGTTTGGAGTGGAATTCCATTGTTTCGTGACTTTTCATTTCTTCTTAATCAATTTTTACTGCCGTAAAAGTTCACCCTCGATTCCATGCTTTGTACTAAACAAAAGAGATAGTTCCATTGCATTAGCTAATCATGTTCACGACACATGCCCTTTAAAAATGTTTACTTTGAGAATCGAGCTACATGAAATACTTCTAGAAATGGAAAATCAGTTCATTTTTCACAAATTTTCTCTTTCTTGTATATAGCCGGTCTACTTCTCCTAAATATAGATGAAACATAAACATTATTGGAAATAAGCAGAATATTGGTGAAAATAGCTGTAAATTTAACAGCAATAATTTCCAGTCCAATTTGAAGCTACAAATATTTGCTTGGTTTTCCTATGAAAATGGCTGCCAGATACATTTACGTGACAAAAGTATAAGGAGTTAGGACGATCGCCTCGAAGCAAATGTGGTTAATCCTTTGCTCAAAGAACAACATAGAAAATCGGTGGAACATAACGAGATTGCTGGTTGAGATTTTCGACTGAAATTTCATCCAATTGTAAAAATAAAAATTAATCTAACAAACTGTAAAAATCATACTTTTTAGACAAGTCCAATTTGCTTTATTTTATATTTTTTCGGATGACCTCCAAGAATCTGTAAACTTGGCTTGCCGACGCCATTAGGCCCAACCATTTCATTTTTTCTCATTTTTAATTATTTACACAGAGTAAAGCTATCAACTACATACATAAATTGCTTTCCAAGCTGCCCTGTACAAATAAAACGATAAACACTAAAATTTAAAAATACAGATATACAAATATACAGATTAGAATAAAAAAGTAAAAGCATTTAAAATATTGGAACTAGCGCCATGAACAAAAAGGGTCCCTTTATGTTCTGGAGTTTTTGAGATAACATTTTACTTGTTTGAAATTTTTTGTTAATTTAGATTTTGCGTCCAGGCCATTCCATAGTTTTGCCTCTCTAAAAGAAAAGCATTTTTGGTCACATGCTGTTCCTAGAAACGTGACACGAAGATCGGTCTCGGTGTTTCGAAGTTCCCGGGTACTGGTTTCTAATAACCTGTCGAGCAGGCACGCAGCGTACGAGGGAGCCTCATTATTTGTACACTTGTAAACCATTTTCAAAATTTCTTCTGCTATCAAGTCATTTACTGTTTGCCAGCTCATTTTCCTCATAATTGGAAGAGCAGAAGCGTTGTATGGGCTATTGATAACTATTCTAGCCGCCCGATTTCGCAACTTCTGTAGCTTGTCCAGTGCCGCGATTCCGCATACTGGGCAACAATATCGAAAGTACTGGGCAACAATATCGAAAGTACGGCTCTACCAGACTTTTATACATTGTTTGCACTGACTTTATAGGGAGGTATTGTTTGAAATAGAGCAGCATTCGTAACACCTCAGGAGTTCATGTCCATGTCTTTAGGTCATTTCAAACTCTCCCAAATGTCGACACAAGTATTTCAACCTTTATAAACAAATGTATAGTTTACATTCTGACCTTTGGAGTTGTTGATATTAGACTAAATTGCACTATTTTGATCACTACAAGTGCAACTTGAGCTTTTGAAATGTAACCGCCAATGAGATAGTATGGATGAGTTTTCCCTGTGAAAAGATGTGATTTTAAGACTAAAGGATACATTCAAGAGTACTATGTAGTTGTAAATTGTCGACAATATTCCCTGTGACTTTCTTAGCTTTACTTAGAGAGCTTTACTAACAAATGATGCTAAGACATTTTAAAGGAATGGAAGACAATTTTGCTGTGTTGAGATTAAACTGTTAACCACTGGTATCGTTTTTGCAGCACTGGAATTATGTCGGCAAATCCCTATCTGCAATTCAATGTTCCTGGAATTAATCGGTGCATCTTATAAGATTTGCTAATTGATGACAAGGAAAAAAGGCTACACAGTCAGTAGCTTTTGATACCATTAAGAAGAATGCTTGTCTTTGGTCAAAAATCGACAAGCGAGTTTGTATTGAACAATCTTATAAGGCATTTCGTGAGGCATTATTGAGGCTTCCCCAATGTTTCACTGAGACATTGTACACTCATAAAGGATGCGCAGTATTTTCAGAAGCAGGCTGAAGACATAACAGTTGCAGTCAGCAAAGTTCGAGAAAAATGATGCCTTATATGATGATCAAGAATCACGTAAAAGTTACAGCGATGACGAATCATTAGTCTCCACAAGTAGGAAGAAGAGAACCAAGCTTTTACGAGAAAAAACACTGAAAAATCTTGTTTGATTTGCAACGAACGTTCAAGTTACGATGCATTTCTATACAATGATGGGGGACTGGCACGCTGTTCGGAAGAGAAAGCAGCACTCAAGTTGAAAACCTTGGTTGCCAAGAATTGTTAGATGTTAAATTTCAAATTTAATTTTCCTTTGTAATAAAGCTTGTATCTCGTGGCATATGATTGGGGGGGGTACATGATATGGAGGGGGTGCGACGAAATTGAGCCCAGGGTGGGTAAGAAATAAGTTTAGTGAGGTAAGAGGACCCAACATGGCTGGGTCCGATGTGAAATTTTTTTTGAAGTTATACCTTTTAAAAGGGCTAGATGGCAACGTTCTGATCATAAGCCCTAAAATGCTCTACCTGGTAAGAAAAAAAAAATTTGAAATTTAATTTACGCTCACGTAGAGAAATAGATATTTTATAGGGAATGAAGTTTCAAGGTTGTTTTTATTGCTTAGAAGTTCGTCTTTGGTAAACCTATAGACAAACCTCTGCTGTGAGGTCCGCAGGGCACCACTCAGTTTTGAAGGGCAGAAACCCTTTTCACCTCCCAAACTTATTGGCCAAGTTACGCCCTCGGACCAAACAATCACTGACAAACCCTATTTCGTGTCACTGGTAGTCTTTATCGTGTTACTTTTAGAACAGACAATTTCCAAGCATAAACTAGTTTCTCGCTACAATTATATAAAAACATTAAAGCAGATCAATTGGGAGAGAATACTTGCCCTGCCAAAATCAGTTTTGTCCTGCGAGAATGCCATATTTTTGTGATTGGGGGATTAACCACCCCCATACCCCCCTCAAGTGACGCCCCTGTTTGCAGCTTCTACTTAATGCTTTGTAAATGATATTTTCATTCTAATAAGCGTATGATAGGCTTGCTTCTAACAGAGAGGAAGTAATAATGCATGATGAGGAATGTTGTCACCAAAAGAAGAAGTCTTTTAACAAAGTTACTACAGTTGGAAACTCATAATATGTAAACTTGATTATTGCAAAGAAAAACGGTACTTCTACTCTCCTATCAAAGGGCTTGCATTTTCATCCCCTTAACCGTGTCTATTGTATTGTATTGTATTGTATTGTATTGTAGATTATTTAACGTTAGTGTTTACAATAGTGAATATACACTAATTAAGACTAACATGAAGCAATTTCAAGGATTGCATAAGGAAATTCATTTACTGCAAAACGAGCATGCGCACTTGTTTTCAAGGAACCAAGTTTTGATCAAATTCTTAAATTGTCTAGTATTTTGTGCTGTCTTTATTGATTCCGGGAGTGAATTCCAGATTTTAGGCCCTTAAAAACTTAATGATCTGATACCATTATTGGTAGTTCTGGCTTTTGGAATGTCAAGGGGGTTTTTGAGTCGAAGGTTATGACCTGTTGTTTTGGGTACAAAATAGTCTTTCATGAAAACAGGATTAAGGTTGTTAAGTGTTTTATAAACTTCGAGCGCCAAAATTCTAACTGATTGGACATGTATGGTAGTTTCTTTTGAGTTAGCAAGTAAATCTTTGTACGAAGATGAATAGTCCGAATAGGCTAGTCTTAAAGCCCTCTCGTTAATTTTCTCTAGCTTATCCTGACTTCCTTGCCACATAGCATCCATATTAATGAACAATAATTGAAGTGACATAGTATAAATGAATTCATAATTATCTTTTTTCTCTGTCACCCATAAATCTTGCCAATCTTTTCAAAGAATTTAACTGTTTAGCTGCTTTTTTATAGATCTTATCGATATGAGCATCAAGTCAGTATTTGTTGCAGTGACAGATATCGTGTTGCCATCAGCAAAATTTCATAAAAATCCTTCAGTAAGGCTGTAAAAAATATCATTTAGGAAAATATTGAAAAGTAGAGGTCCAAGTATTGATCCCTGTGGCACTCCTTGTCCAAGTTCACCCCAGGAGCTGTAATGACCTTTCACTTTGACTCTTTGCTTTCTATTAGACAGGTAGTTTTGTATAAGTAAAAGATAATTTCTATCTATACCATAGGCATGTAGTTTTGCTAAAAGTAGGTTTTTTGGTAGACAGTCAAAGGCTTTTGACAAATCCAGAAGGACAGCGCCAATATGTTTGTTCCTTTCCAGTTCTGTTTTCCAGTCTTCAGTAAGTCTAAAAAGAGCGTGCTGGGAAGAAAATTTCTCTTCAAGAAATGGAGACAGTTGAAGCTCTATTGCTTTTTCAAATACTTTTGAGAGTGTCGTTAATAGACTTATTGGTCTGTAATTTTCCTTATTGAAAGAATCTTTTCTCTTATAGACTGGTGAGACTATATTCTTTCTTAAGAAGTTTGGAAAAGTTCCTCGAGTAATGCATTTATTTATGATGTTCAGGAGAGGATGATATCAACTGAAATCTTTAGGAATTTTGCATTTATCATGTTGTGCCCGTGTGCCTTTGTGTGATATAGCTTCACAATTATTTGTCGTAGGCTTTCTTTGGTGATCGGTTTAAAGCTTAAGGTTGAGTTATTTGTTAGGAAGTTGTTGATTGTTTTTATGCTTGAATGCTCTTTAAAGTATCTTATTATTTCAGTTATTGTTGAATTCTCAGTCAGAACTTTAAGGATTGAATTTGTAGTTTAACCAATGCTAATGAAATGGGTATTCAGAATCTCAGCAACTCACTGTGGATCACTAATAAGACAATCATTCTCAGAAATTATGATTTCTGAATCGCCCTAACCTTTAGTGAAAAAATATGGTTTTAATTTTTTCCAAAATGTTTTTGAATCTAGCATGCCTTCTTGACAGATTTTTGTAAAGTAATTAGACTTAACACGTTGACGAAGATTTGCACAATGATTTCGCTGTTCTTTATACTTTTGAAAATTGTCTTTAGTACTATGTTTATTATTAATATTTTTCAGTTTCGTTCGTAACATAATTGCTTATCGATGAATTTTGGTAAGAGGCTTATTATTTGCTCGAACTATTTTGGATTTAAGAGGAGCGTGTTTGTTGACAATGCAACTAAAAATATCTTGAAAGCTTTTGGATGCTTGATTACCATCTTGTTGATATTCACAAAGATTGAAAGGTGCTGCCAGCAAATCTTGGCAGAAACCTTCCTCTGTGAATTTACTTGAATCTCGGTAATGTTGAATTTTAGGGTGGTGTTTAGGCAAATACGATTTTAATGTAGTTAGAATTATTTTTTTTCAAATCGGTTTATCGTTGCATTCAAATTATAAACACTAAAAACGAAATAGCAAAAAAAATTAAGATCATCTAAGTGATCTGATTACAAAGACACATCCTTACATACACTCAATTCCTTAAAGCAAACTGGAAATCGTTCCTCTGGTGCCTAGAATTACCTAGCTTTGAAATTTGTTTGGTATATTTTTCAGTAAAATCGAAATGGCACTGAAGATACGGCGAAAAATCAACTGTGGTTTCATTTGGAGAGCTTTGAAAAGTTATCCTATCAAGTGTCACTTATCTTATCCATTTAATGTCTAGCTTTTCAAAATCGATTCTAGATCTTCTGTAAACTTCGCCTATCCAGGTGCTCCAATTATCATTTTCCCTAAAAACGATCAAGCAATATTCAGGGATTCGCCATTGCAAGCCAAGGTAAATACTGAATGACATAATAACTGTTGCTTTAAAAATAGTTTTAATTTACACAAAATCCCAATAAAATGTCCTTTTTTTGGCAAACTAGATCCGAAGCTAATGTATTCCGAAAAATAGATTTGAAATCCATTGATGCTACTTTTCTTAGCTGTATGAGGGAGACTACAGCAAATTCCTTGACACAAAATAATGTTATTTCGAACTCTGGCTGGAAACCAGTTACTAAATGTTCATTAGAAGTACGATTTAATAAATTGAATTTTTGTCTCATGGAAATTTTGTCTCCTTCCTAGCTCTTGTGGATAGCGCTCTATCAGCTCCGTAGATATGTTAGCAGCCGTAATTATCAGCTGTATCGTCAGCTTTATCCTTTTGTTAGGTAAGGACTAACAGCGACGGGGAAGCAAAAAAAACGAGTAAAAGAAACTGAAATGGATACACAGTATCAACACTTAGGAGGTGATGATGTCAGCATAGAAGGAAGTGGCCACCCTTTCTTTCCATGCTGGTGGCCATAGGCCATGGCTCGCATACAGTAATCGCCTCGAGCAAGTTAGTTAATTATAGAAAGTATAAACAAAAAAAACAAATTGGTCTATGAGAATAGCACAGAAAAACGAAAAGTAACATTAGGTTGTTCCATCAGCATTTTAGGAATCCGCAGACTCAAAATAGGGTTCCAAATTGATGAAATCACAAAATTTATTTTTAGAACTTTTGAAATTGGATTCGATAGCCTGAAAGGGTATCATGAAATATTACTAAATGTACAAAATCAGTCAAATGTATTACGAATTGGCACGGAATTACAAATTTGTTGGCAAGCTTCAGATCTTTTATTGGCAGTATTTTAACTGATATTAAACATATTTGAATTAATTCAAACATTCTAAGAATGGGCTTTTGGTGACGTCACACTGTAAACTCTTTATCATTTGATATTGCAGTACCAAAGGGTTATTTACCTTGCCTTTGCTGCATATGCAAGTACGATGACGTCATTTTGCAAATAGAAAAGCTGACTGTTCACTCCAATGCCGTTGCATAGATAGAAGAAGGATTCTTCCGTTCCACTTTTCCAGAGTCAAACACAGACATCTGAAGATAAATTTCGATTAATAATGAAATCAACGTCGATCAGAATAATTGTTGAGTTTTTCAGCCTCTCACAATTCACCTCAGCCAAAACTCCTAAAAAGGGAAAACTGCATTGCAATGGACTAGCTCATTGATCCTATAAAACAACACCATTTGAAGGTGGAAGTAGGGTGCTATAAATCTTTTTCCTAGAAACAACGTAGAAAGATTTCGTTTACGTTCCAAACACAATTTCGGGTAGTTTGAATGAATTTTATGCCGATATTTTGAAAAAAAGGTTTTGGTCATTTTTGAAAAAATGCATGACCCTGGGCCAGCAAAAAAACTTAAAAAATTCTGAAATATTTGAAAAAAATTTCATTACTTGAAACACCATAAAATACTAAACAAATACCTTTCTGAAATCATTTCAAGACATTTTGTTGAGACTCTAAGTGATATCTGAAAAATAGTAGGAAAGAATATAGATAGAGCTTTGAAAGGTTGTTTGACACTGAAACTTTTAAAAATTCTAAAAAAATGTGAACTTTGCAAAACTTTTTTATCATAGAAACAAGGTCAAAAAAGCCTTCATATACGTTCTGAATACATTTCGAGTAGTTTCAGTGACTTTTTTGCTCGTATTTTGGAAATAATGTCTTAGTAGTTTTTGAAAACTGCATGAACCCGAACTTGAAAAAGTTAAAAATTTTGAAATTTTCACAAAAATTGTTTGTCCCAGACACCCTTTCGTCCGTCCCAAACACCCTTTCGGCTAGTTTCGGTGAATTTTATGCTGATATTTTATAAATAAGAACTGCCTCATTTTTGAAAAAATCCATGACCCCTGACCTGCAAAACTTCAAAAATTTCGAAATTTTACAAAAAACTCTCTTTTACTCAAAACAGCCTAAGAGCCTTAAGGTACGTTCCAAACACCATTGAAGGTAGTTTCCGTGAATTTTCATAATGATATTTTGAAAATAAGGAGTTGGTAATTTTTGAAAAAATCCATCACCCTAGACCTGCAAAAAACTTCAAAAATTTTGAGATTTTTTCAAAAAATTTGTTTTACTGGAAGCAACGTAAAAAGCCTTAATTTACGTTCTGAACGCAATTTGTGTAGTTTTGGGGAAAATTATGCAGCTATTTTGATAATGAGGACTTGATAAAAAAGTGATTTTTTAAAAAATCCATGACCTGAAATCGTTCAAAAATTTTGAATTATTCAAAAAAAATTTTTTTTACTTGGAACAACCTGAAATGCTGAAAAAAATTTATTTCTGAAATCATTTGATGAACTTTCGTTGAACTTCCAATTGATATCTGAAAAAAGGAAGAAAGAATATATACAGAATGTTTTAAATTAAACTTGAAAGAGAACCTAAAAAAATTTTCATTTTTTTTAAAAAAAGTCTTTTACTCGAAACGACAAAAGAAGCCTTACTCTAAATTTTGAACACCATTTTGGGTAATTTTGCTGATTTTTGGACTCATATTTTGAAAAAAAGACGTTGTCATTTTTAAAAAAGTTTAGGATCCTGGAACTCAAAAAAACTTCAAAAGTTGTCAATTTTCAAAAATATTTTTTTCTCAAAACAACTAAGAAAGTTTTAATTTACGGTCCGAGCACCACTACTGGTAGTTACAGTTAATTTAGAAAGGTATTCGTACAGTAAATAAGGACTTAGTCATTTTTGAAAAGTTTTATGACCCCGGACCTGAAAAAAAGTTCAAAAACTGGAGAATTTTTCAAAATTTTATTTTTCTCTCAAAACAACCAAGGAAGTCTATATTCAAATTCCGAGCCCTGTTTCGGGTAGTTTCGGTGTATTTTAGGCTCATATATCAAAAATGAGGAGTTAATCGTTTTTGAAAAATTTCATAACCCCGGACCTGCAAAAAATTTCAAAAAACAGGAGATTTAAAAATTTTTTTTCCTCGAAACAACCAAATAAGTCCAAATTTACGTTGAAAACACAATTTCGGGTAGTTTTGGTGTATTTTTGGCTCATATACTGGAAATGAGGACTTAGTCATTTTTAAAAAATTTCATCACATCGGACCTGCAAAAAAATTCAAGAGATTGAAAAATTTTCCAAAATTTTTATTTTCCTCGAAAAAACCAAGAGAGTCTTAATTTACGTTACGAACACCATTTCGGGTATTTTTGGTGTATTTTAGACTCAAATACTGGAAATGAGGACCTAGCAATCTTTGAAAAATTTTATGACCCCAGACCGGCAAAAAAGTTTAAAAAATTGAAAATTTTTCAAAAAAAATCTTTCTACTAATAACAACCAAGGATGATGAGAAAATACCTTTCTGACATGTTTTGATGAAATTTGACTCAACCTCCAAGTGATATCTGGAAAGTAGTAAGAAATAAGATACATAGATTGTTTGAGACTAAAGTTTGAAAAAACTAAAAAAGTTGAAAATTTTTCAAAATTTTTTTTTCCTAGAAACAACCAAGAGAGTCTCAATTTACATTACGAACAGCATTTCCGGAAGTTTTGGTGTCCTTTTGGCCCGAATACTGGAAATGAGAACTTAGTCATTTTTGAAAAATTTCATGACCCCGGACATGCAAAAAAGTTCAAAAAATTTAAAAATTTTCAAAAAAAATCTTTCTACTAGTAACAACCAAGAATGATAAGAAAATACCTTTCTGACATGTTTTGATGACATTTGGCTCAACCTTCAAGTGATATCTGGAAAGTAGTACCTATAAGATAAAGTGATAGATGAAGATAAAGTATCTATAAGATCATAATATCTATAAAATCAAGTGATATCTATAAGATACATAGAATATTTCAGACTAAGGTTTGAAAAAGCTAAAAAATTTGAAAATTTTTCAAAATTCTTTTTTCCTCGAAACAACCAAGAAAGTCTTAATTTACGTTACGAATATCATTTCGGGTAGTTTTGGTGTCTTTTTGGCCCAAATACTGGAAACGAGGACTTATTCATTTTTGAAAATTTCATAACCCCATGCCTGCAAAAAATTTCAAAAAATTGAAAAAATTTTCAAAATTTTCTTTTTTCTCGAAACAACCAAGAAAGTCTTAATTTACGTTACGAACACCATTTCGGCCAGTTTTTGTGTATTTTTGGCTCAAATTTTGGAAATGAGGACTTAGTTAATTTTGAAAAACTTCATGACCCCAGACCTGCAAAAAAGTTAAAAAAATTTAAAAAATTTTCAAAATTTTCTTTTTCCTCGAAACAACCAAGAAAGTCTTCATTTACGTTACGAACACCATTTCGGCCAGTTTTTGTGTATTTTTGGCTCAAATACTGGAAATGAGGACTTAGTTATTTTTGAAAAATTTCATGACCCGGACCTGCAAAAAGGTTCAAAAATATGAAAATTTTTCAAAAAATTTTTTTCCTCGAAACACCCGAGAAAGTGTTAATTTACGTTACGAAGACCATTTCGGGTAGTTTTGGTGTATTTTGGGCTCAAATACTGGAAATGAGGACTTAGTTATTTTTGAAAAATTTCATGACCCCGGACATGCAAAAAAGTTCAAAAAATCGAAAAATTTTCAAAAAAAATCTTTCTACTAGTAACAACCAAAAATGATAAGAAAGTACCTTTGTGACATGTTTTCATGAGATTTGGCTCAACCTTCAAGTGATATTTGGAAAGTAGTACCTATAAGATAAAGTGATAGATCAAGATCAAGTATCTATAAGATCATAATATCTATAAGATCAAGTGATATCTATAAGATACATAGAATGTTTCAGACTGAAGTTTGAAAAAGCGATCAGATTTGAAAATTTTTCAAAATCTTTTTTCCTCGAAACAACCAAGACCGTCTTAATTTACGTTACGAACACCATTTCGGGTAGTTTTGGTGTATTTTTGGCTCAAATACTGGAAATGAGGACTTAGTCATTTTTGAAAAATTTCATTACCCCGCACATGAAAAAAAGTTCAAAAAATTGAAAATTTTTCAAATTTATTTTTTCCTCGAAACAACCAAGAAAGTCTTAATTTACGTTACGAACACCATTTCGGGTAGTTTTGGTGTATTTTTGGCTCAAATACTGGAAATGAGGACTTAGTCATTTTTGAAAAATTTCATGACCCTGGACCTGCAAAAAAGTTCAAAATATTGACAATTTTTCAAAAATTGTTTTTCCTCAAACCAACCAAGAAAGTCCTAATTTACGTTACGAATACAAGTTCGGGTAGCTTTGGTGTATTTTTGGCTCAAATACTGGAAATGAGGACTTGGACATTTTTGAAAAAGTTCATGACCCTGGACCACCAAAGAAGTTCAAAAAATTGAAAATTTTTTAAATTTTTTTTTTCCTCGAAACAACCAAGAAAGTCTTAATTTACGTTACGAACACCATTTCAGGTAGTTTTGGTGTATTTTTGGCTTAAATACTGGAAATGAGGACTTGAACATTTTTGAAAAAGTTCATGACCCCGGACCACCAAAGAAGTTCAAAAAATTGAAAATTTTTCAAATTTTTTTTTCCTCGAAACAACCAAGAAAGTCTTAATTTACGTTACGAACACCATTTCAGGTTGTTTTGGTGTATTTTTGGCTTAAATACTGGAAATGAGGACTTAGTCATTTTTGAAAAATTTCATGACCCTGGACCTGCAAAAAAGTTCAAAATATTGACAATTTTTCAAAAATTGTTTTTCCTCAAACCAACCAAGAAAGTCCTAATTTACGTTACGAACACAAGTTCGGGTAGCTTTGGTGTATTTTTGGCTCAAATACTGGAAATGAGGACTTGGACATTTATGAAAAAGTTCATGACCCCGGACCACCAAAGAAGTTCAAAAAATTGAAAATTTTTCAAATTTTTTTTTCCTCGAAACAACCAAGAAAGTCTTAATTTACGTTACGAGCACCATTTCAGGTAGTTTTGGTGTATTTTTGGCTTAAATACTGGAAATGAGGACTTGGACATTTTTGAAAAAGTTCATGACCCTGGACCAGCAAAAAATTTCAAAAAATTGAAAATTTTTCAAAATTTTTTTTTTCTCGAAACAACCGAGAAAGTCTTAATTTACGTTACGAACACCATTTCGGGTAGTTTTGGTTGCTATTTTGGCTCAAATACTGGAAGTGAGAACTTAGTCATTTTTGAAAAATTTCAAGACCCTGGACCAGCAAAAAATTTCAAAAAATTGAAAATTGTTCAAAATTTTTTTTTCCTCGAAACAGCCAAGAAAGTCTTAATTTACGTTACGAACACCGTTTCGGGTAGTTTTGGTTGTTATTTTGGCTCAAATACTGGAAATGAGTACTTGGACATTTTTGAAAAAGTTCATGACCCCGGACCACCAAAGAAGTTCAAAAAATTGAAAATTTTTCAAATTTTTTTTTTCCTCGAAACAACCAACAAAGTCTTAATTTACGTTGCGAACACCATTTCAGGTAGTTTTGGTGTATTTTTGGCTCAAATACTGGAAATGAGGACTTAGTCATTTTTGAAAAATTTCATGACCCCGGACATGCAAAAAAGTTCAAAAAATTGGAAAATATTCAAAAATTTTTTATTCCTCGAAACAACCGAGAAAGTCTTATTTTATGTTACGAACACAAATTCGGGTAGTTTTGGTGTATTTTTGGCTCAAATACTGGAAAAGAGGATTTAGTCATTTTTGAAAAATTTCATGACCCTGGACCTGCAAAAAAGTTCAAAATATTGACAATTTTTCAAAAATTGTTTTTCCTCAAACCAACCAAGAAAGTCCTAATTTACGTTACGAACACCATTTCAGGTAGTTTTGGTGTATTTTTGGCTCAAATACTGGAAATGAGGACTTGGACATTTTTGAAAAAGTTCATGACCCCGGACCACCAAAGAAGTTCAAAAAATTGAAAATTTTTCAAAATCTTTTTTCCTCGAAACAACCAAGAAAGTCTTAATTTAAGTTTCGAACACCATTTCGGATAGTTTCGGTGTATTTTTGGCTCAAATAATGGAAATGAGAACTTAGTCATTTTTTAAAAATTTCATGACCCCGGACCTGCAAAAAAGTTCAAAAAATTGAAAACTTTTCAAAATTTTTTTTTTCTCGAAACAACCGAGAAAGTCTTAATTTACGTTACGAACACCATTTCGGGTAGTTTTGGTTGTTATTTTGGCTCAAATACTGGAAATGAGGACTTGGACATTTTTGAAAAAGTTCATGACCCCGGACCACCAAAGAAGTTCAAAAAATTGAAAATTTTTCAAATTTTTTTTTCCTCGAAACAACCAAGAAAGTCTTAATTTACGTTACGAACACCATTTCAGGTAGTTTTGGTGTATTTTTGGCTTAAATACTGGAAATGAGGACTTGGACATTTTTGAAAAAGTTCATGACCCCGGACCACCAAAGAAGTTCAAAAAATTGAAAATTTTTCAAATTTTTTTTTTCCTCGAAACAACCAAGAAAGTCTTAATTTACGTTACGAACACCATTTCAGGTAGTTTTGGTGTATTTTTGGCTTAAATACTGGAAATGAGGACTTAGTCATTTTTGAAAAATTTCAAGACCCTGGACCAGCAAAAAATTTCAAAAAATTGAAAATTTTTCAAAATTTTTTTTTCCTCGAAACAACCGAGAAAGTCTTAATTTACGTTACGAACACCATTTCGGGTAGTTTTGGTTGCTATTTTGGCTCAAATACTGGAAATGAGGACTTAGTCATTTTTGAAAAATTTCATGACCCCGGACCTGCAAAAAAGTTCAAAAAATTGAAAATTTTTCAAAATTTTTTTTTCCTCGAAACAACCGAGAAAGTCTTAATTTCATTACGAACACCATTCAGGTAGTTTTGGTTGTTATTTTGGCTCAAATACTGGAAATAAGGACTTAGCCATTTTGAAAAATTTCATGACCCCGGACCTGCAAAAAAGTTCAAAAAATTGAAAAATTTTCAAAAAAAATCTCTCTACTAGTAACAACCAAGAATGATAAGAAAATACCTTTCTGACATGTTTTCATGACATTTGGCTCAACCTTCAAGTGATATCTGGAAAGTAGTACCTATAAGATAAAGTGATAGATCAAGATCAAGTATCTATAAGATCATAATATCTATAAGATCAAGTGATATCTATCAGATACATAGAAGGTTTCAGACTAAAGTTTGAAAAAGCTAAAAGATTTGAAAATTTTTCAAAATCTTTTTCCTCGAAACAACCAAGAAAGTCTTAATTTAAGTTTCGAACACCATTTCGGATAGTTTCGGTGTATTTTTGGCTCAAATACTGAAAATGAGAACTTAGTCATTTTTTAAAAATTTCATGACCCCGGACCTGCAAAAAAGTTCAAAAAATTGAAAACTTTTCAAAATTTTTTTTTCCTCGAAACAACCGAGAAAGTCTTAATTTACGTTACGAACACCATTTCGGGTAGTTTTGGTTGTTATTTTGGCTCTAATACTGGAAATGAGGACTTGGACATTATTGAAAAAGTTCATGACCCCGGACCACCAAAGAAGTTCAAAAAATTGAAAATTTTTCAAATTTTTTTTTTCCTCGAAACAACCAAGAAAGTCTTAATTTACGTTACGAACACCATTTCGGGTAGTTTTGGTTGTTATTTTGGCTCAAATACTGGAAATGAGGACTTGGACATTTTTGAAAAAGTTCATGACCCCCGACCACCAAAGAAGTTCAAAAAATTGAAAATTTTTCAAATTTTTTTTTTTCCTCGAAACAACCAACAAAGTCTTAGTTTACGTTACGAACACCATTTCAGGTAGTTTTGGTGTATTTTTGGCTCCAATACTGCAAATGAGGACTTAGTCATTTTTGAGAAATTTCATGACCCCGGACATGCAAAAAAGTTCAAAAAATTGAAAAATTTTCAAAAATTTTTTATTCCTCGAAACAACGGAGAAAGTCTTAATTTACGTTACGAACACAAGTTCGGGTAGTTTTGGTGTATTTTTGGCTCAAATACTGGAAATGAGGATTTAGTCATTTTTGAAAAATTTCATGACCCCGGACCTGCAAAAGAGTTAAAAAAATTGGAAAATTTTCAAAATTTTTTTTTTCCTCGAAACAACCGAGAAAGTCTTAATTTACGTTACGAACACAAGTTCGGGTTGTTTTGGTGTATTTTTGGCTTAAATACTGGAAAAGAGGATTTAGTCATTTTTGAAAAATTTCCTGACCGCGGACATGCAAAAAAGTTCAAAAAATTGAAAAATTTTCAAAAAAATCTTTCTACTAGTAACAACCAAGAATGATAAGAAAATACCTTTGTGACATGTTTTGATGACATTTGGCTCAACCTTCAAGTGATATCTGGAAGGTAGTACCTATAAGATAAAGTGATAGATCAAGATCAGGTATCTATAAGATCATAATCTCTATAACATCAAGTGATATCTATAAGATACATAGAATATTTCAGACTAAAGATTGAAAAAGGTTAAAAAATTTGAAAATTTTTCAAATTCTTTTTTCCTCGAAACAACCAAGAAAGTTTTAATTTTCGTTACGAACGCCATTTCGGCCAGTTTTTGTGTATTTTTGGCTCAAATGCTGGAAATGAGGACTAAGTCATTTTTGAAATATTTCATAACCCCGGACCTGCAAAGAAGTTCAAACAATTGAAAATTTTTCAAAATTTTTTTGTCCTCAAAACAACCAAGAAAGTCTTAATTTACGTTACGAACACCATTTCAGGTAGTTTTGGTGTATTTTTGGCTCAAATACTGGAAATGAGGACTTAGTCATTTCTGAAAAATTTCAAGACCCTTGACCAGCAAAAAAGTTCAAAAAATTGAAAATTTTCAAATTTTTTTTTTCCTCAAAACAACCGAGAAAGTCTTAATTTACGTTACGAACACCATTTCGGGTAGTTTTGGTTGTTATTTTGGCTCAAATACTGGAAATGAGGACTTGGACATTTTTGAAAAAGTTCATGACCACGGACCACCAAAGAAGTTCAAAAAATTGAAAATTTTTCAAATTTTTTTTTTTCCTCGAAACAACCAACAAACTCTTAGTTTACGTTACGAACACCATTTCAGGTAGTTTTGGTGTATTTTTGGCTCCAATACTGCAAATGAGGACTTAGTCATTTTTGAAAAATTTCATGACCCCGGACATGCAAAAAAGTTCAAAAAATTGAAAAATTTTCAAAAATTTTTTATTCCTCGAAACAACCGAGAAAGTCTTAATTTACGTTACGAACACCATTTCAGGTAGTTTTGGTGTATTTTTGGCTCTAATACTGGAAATGAGGACTTGGACATTATTGAAAAAGTTCATGACCCCGGACCACCAAAGAAGTTCAAAAAATTGAAAATTTTTCAAATTTTTTTTTTCCTCGAAACAACCAAGAAAGTCTTAATTTACGTTACGAACACCATTTCGGGTAGTTTTGGTTGTTATTTTGGCTCAAATACTGGAAATGAGGACTTGGACATTTTTGAAAAAGTTCATGACCCCCGACCACCAAAGAAGTTCAAAAAATTGAAAATTTTTCAAATTTTTTTTTTTCCTCGAAACAACCAACAAAGTCTTAGTTTACGTTACGAACACCATTTCAGGTAGTTTTGGTGTATTTTTGGCTCCAATACTGCAAATGAGGACTTAGTCATTTTTGAGAAATTTCATGACCCCGGACATGCAAAAAAGTTCAAAAAATTGAAAAATTTTCAAAAATTTTTTATTCCTCGAAACAACGGAGAAAGTCTTAATTTACGTTACGAACACAAGTTCGGGTAGTTTTGGTGTATTTTTGGCTCCAATACTGCAAATGAGGACTTAGTCATTTTTGAGAAATTTCATGACCCCGGACATGCAAAAAAGTTCAAAAAATTGAAAAATTTTCAAAAATTTTTTATTCCTCGAAACAACGGAGAAAGTCTTAATTTACGTTACGAACACAAGTTCGGGTAGTTTTGGTGTATTTTTGGCTCAAATACTGGAAATGAGGATTTAGTCATTTTTGAAAAATTTCATGACCCCGGACCTGCAAAAGAGTTAAAAAAATTGGAAAATTTTCAAAATTTTTTTTTTCCTCGAAACAACCGAGAAAGTCTTAATTTACGTTACGAACACAAGTTCGGGTTGTTTTGGTGTATTTTTGGCTTAAATACTGGAAAAGAGGATTTAGTCATTTTTGAAAAATTTCCTGACCGCGGACATGCAAAAAAGTTCAAAAAATTGAAAAATTTTCAAAAAAATCTTTCTACTAGTAACAACCAAGAATGATAAGAAAATACCTTTGTGACATGTTTTGATGACATTTGGCTCAACCTTCAAGTGATATCTGGAAGGTAGTACCTATAAGATAAAGTGATAGATCAAGATCAGGTATCTATAAGATCATAATCTCTATAACATCAAGTGATATCTATAAGATACATAGAATATTTCAGACTAAAGATTGAAAAAGGTTAAAAAATTTGAAAATTTTTCAAATTCTTTTTTCCTCGAAACAACCAAGAAAGTTTTAATTTTCGTTACGAACGCCATTTCGGCCAGTTTTTGTGTATTTTTGGCTCAAATGCTGGAAATGAGGACTAAGTCATTTTTGAAATATTTCATAACCCCGGACCTGCAAAGAAGTTCAAACAATTGAAAATTTTTCAAAATTTTTTTGTCCTCAAAACAACCAAGAAAGTCTTAATTTACGTTACGAACACCATTTCAGGTAGTTTTGGTGTATTTTTGGCTCAAATACTGGAAATGAGGACTTAGTCATTTCTGAAAAATTTCAAGACCCTTGACCAGCAAAAAAGTTCAAAAAATTGAAAATTTTCAAATTTTTTTTTTCCTCAAAACAACCGAGAAAGTCTTAATTTACGTTACGAACACCATTTCGGGTAGTTTTGGTTGTTATTTTGGCTCAAATACTGGAAATGAGGACTTGGACATTTTTGAAAAAGTTCATGACCACGGACCACCAAAGAAGTTCAAAAAATTGAAAATTTTTCAAATTTTTTTTTTTCCTCGAAACAACCAACAAACTCTTAGTTTACGTTACGAACACCATTTCAGGTAGTTTTGGTGTATTTTTGGCTCCAATACTGCAAATGAGGACTTAGTCATTTTTGAAAAATTTCATGACCCCGGACATGCAAAAAAGTTCAAAAAATTGAAAAATTTTCAAAAATTTTTTATTCCTCGAAACAACCGAGAAAGTCTTAATTTACGTTACGAACACCATTTCAGGTAGTTTTGGTGTATTTTTGGCTCTAATACTGGAAATGAGGACTTGGACATTATTGAAAAAGTTCATGACCCCGGACCACCAAAGAAGTTCAAAAAATTGAAAATTTTTCAAATTTTTTTTTTCCTCGAAACAACCAAGAAAGTCTTAATTTACGTTACGAACACCATTTCGGGTAGTTTTGGTTGTTATTTTGGCTCAAATACTGGAAATGAGGACTTGGACATTTTTGAAAAAGTTCATGACCCCCGACCACCAAAGAAGTTCAAAAAATTGAAAATTTTTCAAATTTTTTTTTTTCCTCGAAACAACCAACAAAGTCTTAGTTTACGTTACGAACACCATTTCAGGTAGTTTTGGTGTATTTTTGGCTCCAATACTGCAAATGAGGACTTAGTCATTTTTGAGAAATTTCATGACCCCGGACATGCAAAAAAGTTCAAAAAATTGAAAAATTTTCAAAAATTTTTTATTCCTCGAAACAACGGAGAAAGTCTTAATTTACGTTACGAACACAAGTTCGGGTAGTTTTGGTGTATTTTTGGCTCAAATACTGGAAATGAGGATTTAGTCATTTTTGAAAAATTTCATGACCCCGGACCTGCAAAAGAGTTAAAAAAATTGGAAAATTTTCAAAATTTTTTTTTTCCTCGAAACAACCGAGAAAGTCTTAATTTACGTTACGAACACAAGTTCGGGTTGTTTTGGTGTATTTTTGGCTTAAATACTGGAAAAGAGGATTTAGTCATTTTTGAAAAATTTCCTGACCGCGGACATGCAAAAAAGTTCAAAAAATTGAAAAATTTTCAAAAAAATCTTTCTACTAGTAACAACCAAGAATGATAAGAAAATACCTTTGTGACATGTTTTGATGACATTTGGCTCAACCTTCAAGTGATATCTGGAAGGTAGTACCTATAAGATAAAGTGATAGATCAAGATCAGGTATCTATAAGATCATAATCTCTATAACATCAAGTGATATCTATAAGATACATAGAATATTTCAGACTAAAGATTGAAAAAGGTTAAAAAATTTGAAAATTTTTCAAATTCTTTTTTCCTCGAAACAACCAAGAAAGTTTTAATTTTCGTTACGAACGCCATTTCGGCCAGTTTTTGTGTATTTTTGGCTCAAATGCTGGAAATGAGGACTAAGTCATTTTTGAAATATTTCATAACCCCGGACCTGCAAAGAAGTTCAAACAATTGAAAATTTTTCAAAATTTTTTTGTCCTCAAAACAACCAAGAAAGTCTTAATTTACGTTACGAACACCATTTCAGGTAGTTTTGGTGTATTTTTGGCTCAAATACTGGAAATGAGGACTTAGTCATTTCTGAAAAATTTCAAGACCCTTGACCAGCAAAAAAGTTCAAAAAATTGAAAATTTTCAAATTTTTTTTTTCCTCAAAACAACCGAGAAAGTCTTAATTTACGTTACGAACACCATTTCGGGTAGTTTTGGTTGTTATTTTGGCTCAAATACTGGAAATGAGGACTTGGACATTTTTGAAAAAGTTCATGACCACGGACCACCAAAGAAGTTCAAAAAATTGAAAATTTTTCAAATTTTTTTTTTTCCTCGAAACAACCAACAAACTCTTAGTTTACGTTACGAACACCATTTCAGGTAGTTTTGGTGTATTTTTGGCTCCAATACTGCAAATGAGGACTTAGTCATTTTTGAAAAATTTCATGACCCCGGACATGCAAAAAAGTTCAAAAAATTGAAAAATTTTCAAAAATTTTTTATTCCTCGAAACAACCGAGAAAGTCTTAATTTACGTTACGAACACCATTTCAGGTAGTTTTGGTGTATTTTTGGCTCCAATACTGCAAATGAGGACTTAGTCATTTTTGAAAAATTTCATGACCCCGGACATGCAAAAAAGTTCAAAAAATTGAAAAATTTTCAAAAATTTTTTATTCCTCGAAACAACCGAGAAAGTCTTAATTTACGTTACGAACACAAGTTCGGGTAGTTTTGGTGTATTTTTGGCTCAAATACTGGAAATGAGGATTTAGTCATTTTTGAAAAATTTCATGACCCCGGACCTGCAAAAGAGTTAAAAAAATCGGAAAATTTTCAAAATTTTTTAGTTCCTCGAAACAACCGAGAAAGTCTTAATTTACGTTACGAACACAAGTTCGGGTTGTTTTGGTGTATTTTTGGCTTAAATACTGGAAAAGAGGATTTAGTCATTTTTGAAAAATTTCATGACCGCGGACATGCAAAAAAGTTCAAAAAATTGAAAAATTTTCAAAAAAAATCTTTCTACTAGTAACAACCAAGAATGATAAGAAAATACCTTTGTGACATGTTTTGATGACATTTGGCTCAACCTTCAAGTGATATCTGGAAAGTAGTACCTATAAGATAAAGTGATAGATCAAGATCAGGTATCTATAAGATCATAATCTCTATAACATCAAGTGATATCTATAAGATACATAGAATATTTCAGACTAAAGATTGAAAAAGGTTAAAAAATTTGAAAATTTTTCAAATTCTTTTTTCCTCGAAACAACCAAGAAAGTTTTAATTTTCGTTACGAACACCATTTCGGCCAGTTTTTGTGTATTTTTGGCTCAAATACTGGAAATGAGGACTAAGTCATTTTTGAAATATTTCATAACATCGGACCTGCAAAGAAGTTCAAACAATTGAAAATTTTTCAAAATTTTTTTGTCCTCAAAACAACCAAGAAAGTCTTAATTTACGTTACGAACACCATTTCAGGTAGTTTTGGTGTAGTTTTGGCTCAAATACTGGAAATGAGAACTTAGTCATTTTTGAAAAGTTTCATGACCCTGGACCTGCAAAAAAGTTCAAAAAATTGAAGATTTTTCAAAATTTTTCTTTTCCTCGAAACAACCAAGAAAGTCTTAATTTACGTTTCGGACACCATTTCGGATAGTTTTGGTGTATTTTTGGCTCAAATACTGGAAATGAGGAGTTAGTCATTTTGGAAAAATTTCATGACCCCGGACCTGCAAAGAAGTTCAAAAAATTGGAAAATTTTCAAAAATTTTTTATTCCTCGAAACAACCGAGAAAGTCTTAATTTACGTTACGAACACCATCTCGGGTAGTTTTGGTGTATTTTTGGCTCAAATACTGGAAATGAGGATTAAGTCATTTTTGAAAAATTTCATTACCCCGGACCTGCAAAAGAGTTAAAAAAGTTGAAAATTTTTCAAAATTTTTTTTTTCCTTGAAACAACCAAGAAAGTCTTAATTTACGTTACGAACACCAGTTCGGGTAGTTTTGGTGTATTTTGGGCTCAAATACTGGAAATGAGGACTTAGTCATTTTTGAAAAAATTCATGACCCCAGATATGCAAAAAAGTTCAAAAATTGAAAATTTTTCAAATTTTTTTTTTCCTCAAAACAATCAAGAAAGTCTTAATTTACCTTACGAACACCATTTCTGGTAGTTTTGGTGTATTTTTGGCTCAAATACTGGAAATGAGAACTTAGTCATTTTTGAAAAATTTCATGACCCTGGACCTGCAAAAAAGTTCAAAAAATTGAAAATTTTTCAAAATTTTTTTTTCCTCAAAACAACCAAGAAAGTCTTAATTTACCTTACGAACACCATTTCTGGTAGTTTTGGCTCAACTACTGGAAATGAGGACTTAGTCATGTTTGAAAAATTTCATGACCCCGGACATGCAAAAAAGTTCAAAAAATTGAAAAGTTTTCAAAAAAAATCTTTCTACAAGTAACAACCAAGAATGATAAGAAAATACCTTTCTGACATGTTTTCATGACATTTGGCTCAACCTTCAAGTGATATCTGGAAAGTAGTACCTATCAGATAAAGTGATAGATCAAGATCAAGTATCTATAAGATCATAATATCTATAAAATCAAGTAATATCTATTAGATACATAGAATGTTTCAGACTAAAGTTTGAAAAAGCTAAAAGATTTGAAAATTTTTCAAAATCTTTTTTCCTTGAAACAACCAAGAAAGTCTTAATTTACGTTTCGAACACCATTTCGGATACTTTTGGTGTATTTTTGGCTCAAATACTGGAAATGAGGACTTAGTCATGTTTGAAAAATTTCATGACCCCGGACCTGCAAAAAAGTTCAAGAAATTGAAAATAATTAAAAATTTTCTTTTTCCTCGAAACAACCAAGAAAGTCTTAATTTACGTTACGAACACCATTTCGGGTAGTTTTGGTGTATTTTTGGCTCAAATACTGGAAATGAGGACTTAGTCATTTTTGAAAAATTTCATGACCCCGGACCTGCAAAAAAGTTCAAAAATTGAAAATTTTTTAAATTTTTTTTTTCCTCGAAACAACCAAGAAAGTCTTAATTTACGTTACGAACACCAGTTTGGGTAGTTTTGGTGTATTTTTGGCTCAAATACTGGAAATGAGAACTTAATCATTTTTGAAAAATTTCATGACCCCGGACCTGCAAAAAAGTTCAAAAAATTGAAAACTTTTCAAAATATATTTTTTCCTCGAAACAACCGAGAAAGTCTTAATTTACGTTACGAACACAAGTTCGGGTAGTTTTGCTGTATTTTTGGCTCAAATACTGGAAATGAGGATTTAGTCATTTTTGGAAAATTTCATGACCGCAGGCATGCAAAAAAGTTCAAAAAATTGAAAAATTTTCAAAAAAAAAACTTTCTGCTAGTAACAACCAAGAATGATAAGAAAATACCTTTCTGACATGTTTTCATGACATTTGGCTCAACCTTCAAGTGATATCTGGAAAGTAGTACCTATCAGATAAAGTGATAGAACAAGATCAAGTATCTATAAGATCATAATATCTATAAAATCAAGTGATATCTATTAGGTACATAGAATGTTTCAGACTAAAGTTTGAACAAGCTAAAAGATTTGAAAATTTTTCAAAATCTTTTTTCCTTGAAACAACCAAGAAAGTCTTAATTTACGTTTCGAACACCATTTCGGATAGTTTTGGTGTATTTTTGGCTCAAATACTGGAAATGAGAACTTAGTCATTTTTGAAAACTTTCATGACCTCGGACCTGCAAAAAAGTTCAAAAAATTGAAAATTTTTCAAAATTTTGTTTTTCCTTGAAACATATAAGTAGTCTTAATTTACGTTACGAACACCATTTCAGGTAGTTTTGGTGTATTTTTGGGTCAAATACTGGAAATGAGGATTAAGTCATTTTTGAAAAATTTCATTACCCCGGACCTGCAAAAGAGTTAAAAAAGTTGAAAATTTTTCAAAATTTTTTTTTTCCTTGAAACAACCAAGAAAGTCTTAATTTACGTTACGAACACCAGTTCGGGTAGTTTTGGTGTATTTTTGGCTCAAATACTGGAAATGAGAACTTAGTCATTTTTGAAAAATTTCATGACCCTGGACCTGCAAAAAAGTTCAAAAAATTGAAAATTTTTCAAAATTTTTTTTTCCTCAAAACAACCAAGAAAGTCTTAATTTACCTTACGAACACCATTTCGGGTAGTTTTGGCTCAACTACTGGAAATGAGGACTTAGTCATGTTTGAAAAATTTCATGACCCCGGACCTGCAAAAAAGTTCAAGAAATTGAAAATAATTAAAAATTTTCTTTTTCCTCGAAACAACCAAGAAAGTCTTAATTTACGTTACGAACACCATTTCGGGTAGTTTTGGTGTATTTTTGGCTCAAATACTGGAAATGAGGACTTAGTCATTTTTGAAAAATTTCATGACCCCGGACCTGCAAAAAAGTTCAAAAATTGAAAATTTTTTAAATTTTTTTTTTCCTCGAAACAACCAAGAAAGTCTTAATTTACGTTACGAACACCAGTTTGGGTAGTTTTGGTGTATTTTTGGCTCAAATACTGGAAATGAGAACTTAATCATTTTTGAAAAATTTCATGACCCCGGACCTGCAAAAAAGTTCAAAAAATTGAAAACTTTTCAAAATATATTTTTTCCTCGAAACAACCGAGAAAGTCTTAATTTACGTTACGAACACAAGTTCGGGTAGTTTTGCTGTATTTTTGGCTCAAATACTGGAAATGAGGATTTAGTCATTTTTGGAAAATTTCATGACCGCAGGCATGCAAAAAAGTTCAAAAAATTGAAAAATTTTCAAAAAAAAAACTTTCTGCTAGTAACAACCAAGAATGATAAGAAAATACCTTTCTGACATGTTTTCATGACATTTGGCTCAACCTTCAAGTGATATCTGGAAAGTAGTACCTATCAGATAAAGTGATAGAACAAGATCAAGTATCTATAAGATCATAATATCTATAAAATCAAGTGATATCTATTAGGTACATAGAATGTTTCAGACTAAAGTTTGAACAAGCTAAAAGATTTGAAAATTTTTCAAAATCTTTTTTCCTTGAAACAACCAAGAAAGTCTTAATTTACGTTTCGAACACCATTTCGGATAGTTTTGGTGTATTTTTGGCTCAAATACTGGAAATGAGAACTTAGTCATTTTTGAAAACTTTCATGACCTCGGACCTGCAAAAAAGTTCAAAAAATTGAAAATTTTTCAAAATTTTGTTTTTCCTTGAAACATATAAGTAGTCTTAATTTACGTTACGAACACCATTTCAGGTAGTTTTGGTGTATTTTTGGGTCAAATACTGGAAATGAGGACTTAGTCATTTTTGAAAAATTTCATGACCCCGGACATGCAAAAATATTCAAAAAATTGGAAAATTTTCAAAAATTTTTTATTCCTCGAAACAACCGAGAAAGTCTTAATTTACGTTACGAACACAAGTTCGGGTAGTTTTGGTGTATTTTTGGCTCAAATACTGGAAATGAGGATTTGGTCATTTTTGAAAAATTTCATGACCCCAGACCTGCAAAAGAGATAAAAAAATTGAAATTTTTCAAAATTTTTTTTTTCCTTGAAACAAGCAAGAAAGTCTTAATTTACGTTACGAACACCATTTCAGGTAGTTTTGGTGTATTTTGGGGTCAAATACTGGAAATGACGACTTAGTCATTTTTGAAAAATTTCATGACCCCGGACATGCAAAAAAGTTCAAAAAATTGGAAAATTTTCAAAAATTTTTTATTCCTCGAAACAACCGAGAAAGTCATAATTTACGTTACAAACACAAGTTCGGGTAGTTTTGGTGTATTTTTGGCTCAAATACTGGAAATGAGGATTTAGTCATTTTTGAAAAATTTCATGACCCCGGACCTGCAAAAGAGTTAAAAAAATTGAAAATTTTTCAAAGAAAACCTTTCTACTAGTAACAACCAAGAATGATAAGAAAATACCTTTTCTGACATGTTTTCATTACATTTGGCTCAACCTTCAAGTGATATCTGGAAAGTAGTACCTATCAGATAAAGTGATAGATCAAGATCAAGTATCTATAAGATCATAATATCTATAAAATCAAGTGATATCTATTAGATACATAGAATGTTTTAGACTAAAGTTTGAAAAAGCCAAAAGATTTGAAAGTTTTTCAAAATCTTTTTTCCTTGAAACAACCAAGAAAGTATTAATTTACGTTTCGAACACCATTTCGGGTAGTTTTGGTGTATTTTTGGCTCAAATACTGGAAATGAGGACTTAGTCATTTTTGAAAAATTTCATGACCCCGGACCTGCAAAAAAGTTCAAAAAATTGAAAACTTTTCAAAATTTTTTCTTTCCTCGAAACAACCGAGAAAGTCTTAATTTACGTTACGAACACCATTTCGGGTAGTTTTGGTGTATTTTTGGCTCAAATACTGGAAATGAGGACTTAGTCATTTTTGAAAAATTTCATGACCCCGGACCTGCAAAAAAGTTCAAAAAATTGAGAATTTTTCAATTTTTTTTTCCTTGAAACAACCAAGAAAGTCTTAATTTACGTTACGAACACCATTTCAGGTAGTTTTGGTGTATTTTTGGCTCAAATACTGGAAATGAGGACTTAGTCAGGTTTGAAAAATTTCATGACCCCGGACATGCAAAAAAGTTCAAAAAATTGGAAAATTTTCAAAATTTTTTTTTCCTCGAAACAACCTAGAAAGTCTTAATTTACGTTACGAACACAAGTTCGGGTAGTTTTGGTGTATTTTTGGCTCAAATACTGGAAATGAGGATTTAGTCATTTTTAAAAAATTTCATGACCCCGGACCTGCAAAAAAGTTCAAAAATTGAAAACTTTTCAAAATATTTTTTTTCCTCTAAACAACCGAGAAAGTCTTAATTTACGTTACGAACACAAGTTATGGTAGTTTTGGTGTATTTTTTGCTCAAATACTGGAAATGAGGATTTAGTCATTTTTGAAAAATTTCATGACCGCGGACATGCAAAAAAGTTCAAAAAATTGAAAATTTTTCAAAATCTTTTTTCCTTGAAACAACCAAGAAAGTCTTAATTTACGTTTTGAACACCATTTCGGATAGTTTTGGTGTATTTTTGGCTCAAATACTGGAAATGAGGACTTAGTCTGGTTTGAAAAATTTCATGACCCCGGACATGCAAAAAAGTTCAAAAAATTGGAAAATTTTCAAAATTTTTTTTTCCTCGAAACAACCTAGAAAGTCTTAATTTACGTTACGAACACAAGTTCGGGTAGTTTTGGTGTATTTTTGGCTCAAATACTGGAAATGAGGATTTAGTCATTTTTAAAAAATTTCATGACCCCGGACCTGCAAAAAAGTTCAAAAATTGAAAACTTTTCAAAATATTTTTTTTCCTCTAAACAACCGAGAAAGTCTTAATTTACGTTACGAACACAAGTTATGGTAGTTTTGGTGTATTTTTTGCTCAAATACTGGAAATGAGGATTTAGTCATTTTTGAAAAATTTCATGACCGCGGACATGCAAAAAAGTTCAAAAAATTGAAAATTTTAAAAAAAGATCTTTCTGCTAGTAACAACCAAGAATGATAAGAAAATACCTTTCTGACATGTTTTCATGACATTTGGCTCAACCTTCAAGTGATATCTGCAAAGTAGTACCTATAAGATAAAGTGATAGATCAAGATCAAGTATATATAAGATCATAATATCTATAAAATCAAGTGATATCTATTAGGTACATAGAATGTTTCAGACTAAAGTTTGAAAAAGCTAAAAGATTTGAAAATTTTTCAAAATCTTTTTTCCTTGAAACAACCAAGAAAGTCTTAATTTACGTTACGAACACCATTTCGGATAGTTTTGGTGTATTTTTGGCTCAAATACTGGAAATGAGGATTTAGTCATTTTTAAAAAATTTCATGACCCCGGACCTGCAAAAAAGTTCCAAAATTGAAAACTTTTCAAAATATTTTTTTTCCTCTAAACAACCGAGAAAGTCTTAATTTACGTTACGAACACAAGTTATGGTAGTTTTGGTGTATTTTTTGCTCAAATACTGGAAATGAGGATTTAGTCATTTTTGAAAAATTTCATGACCGCGGACATGCAAAAAAGTTCAAAAAATTGAGAATTTTTCAATTTTTTTTTTCCTTGAAACAACCAAGAAAGTCTTAATTTACGTTACGAACACCATTTCAGGTAGTTTTGGTGTATTTTTGGCTCAAATACTGGAAATGAGGACTTAGTCTGGTTTGAAAAATTTCATGACCCCGGACATGCAAAAAAGTTCAAAAAATTGGAAAATTTTCAAAATTTTTTTTTCCTCGAAACAACCTAGAAAGTCTTAATTTACGTTACGAACACAAGTTCGGGTAGTTTTGGTGTATTTTTGGCTCAAATACTGGAAATGAGGATTTAGTCATTTTTAAAAAATTTCATGACCCCGGACCTGCAAAAAAGTTCAAAAATTGAAAACTTTTCAAAATATTTTTTTTCCTCTAAACAACCGAGAAAGTCTTAATTTACGTTATGAACACAAGTTATGGTAGTTTTGGTGTATTTTTTGCTCAAATACTGGAAATGAGGATTTAGTCATTTTTGAAAAATTTCATGACCGCGGACATGCAAAAAAGTTCAAAAAATTGAAAATTTTAAAAAAAGATCTTTCTACTAGTAACAACCAAGAATGATAAGAAAATACCTTTCTGACATGTTTTCATGACATTTGGCTCAACCTTCAAGTGATATCTGGAAAGTAGTACCTATAAGATAAAGTGATAGATCAAGATCAAGTATCTATAAGATCATAATATCTATAAAATCAAGTGATATCTATAAGATACATAGAATGTTTCAGACTAAAGTTTGAAAAAGCTAAAAGATTTGAAAATTTTTCAAAATCTTTTTTCCTTGAAACAACCAAGAAAGTCTTAATTTACGTTTTGAACACCATTTCGGATAGTTTTGGTGTATTTTTGGCTCAAATACTGGAAATGAGAACTTAATCATTTTTGAAAAATTTCATGACCCTGGACCTGCAAAAAAGTTCAAAAAATTGAAAATTTTTCAAAATTTTTTTTTTTCTCGAAACAACCGAGAAAGTCTTAATTTACGTTACAAACACCATTTCGGGTAGTTTTGGTGTATTTTTGGCTCAAATACTGGAAATGAGGATTTAGTCATTTTTGAAAAATTTCATGACCGCGGACATGCAAAAAAGTTTAAAAAATTGAAAAATTTAAAAAAAAAATCTTTCTGCTAGTAACAACCAAGAATGATAAGCAAATACCTTTCTGACATGTTTTCATGACATTTGGCTCAACTTTCAAGTGATATCTGGAAAATAGTACCTATAAGATAAAGTGATAGATCAAGATCAAGTATCTATAAGATCATAATATCTATAAAATCAAGTGATATCTATTAGGTACATAGAATGTTTCAGACTAAAGTTTGAAAAAGCTAAAAGATTTGAAAATTTTTCAAAATCTTTTTTCCTTGAAACAACCAAGAAAGTCTTAATTTACGTTTCGAACACCATTTCGGATAGTTTTGGTGTATTTTTGGCTCAAATACTGGAAATGAGAATTTAATCATTTTTGGAAAATTTCATGACCCTGGACCTGCAAAAAAGTTCAAAAAATTGAAAATTTTTCAAAATTTTTTTTTTCCTCGAAACAACCGAGAAAGTCTTAATTTACGTTACAAACACCATTTCGGGTAGTTTTGGTGTATTTTTGGCTCAAATACTGAAAATGAGGATTTAGTCATTTTTGAAAAATTTCATGACAGCGGACATGCAAAAAAGTTTAAAAAATTGAAAAATTTTAAAGAAAAATCTTTCTGCTAGTAACAACCAAGAATGATAAGAAAATACCTTTCTGACATGTTTTCATGACATTTGGCTCAACCTTCAAGTGATATCTGGAAAGTAGTACCTATAAGATAAAGTGATAGATCAAGATCAAGTATCTATAAGATCATAATATCTATAAAATCAAGTGATATCTATTAGGTACATAGAATGTTTCAGACTAAAGTTTGAAAAAGCTAAAAGATTTGAAATTTTTTCAAAATCTTTTTTCCTTGAAACAACCAAGAAAGTCTTAATTTACGTTTCAAACACCATTTCGGATAGTTTTGGTGTATTTTTGGCTCAAATACTGGAAATGAGAATTTAATCATTTTTGGAAAATTTCATGACCCTGGACCTGCAAAAAAGTTCAAAAAATTGAAAATTTTTCAAAATTTTTTTTTTCCTCGAAACAACCGAGAAAGTCTTAATTTACGTTACAAACACCATTTCGGGTAGTTTTGGTGTATTTTTGGCTCAAATACTGAAAATGAGGATTTAGTCATTTTTGAAAAATTTCATGACAGCGGACATGCAAAAAAGTTTAAAAAATTGAAAAATTTTAAAGAAAAATCTTTCTGCTAGTAACAACCAAGAATGATAAGAAAATACCTTTCTGACATGTTTTCATGACATTTGGCTCAACCTTCAAGTGATATCTGGAAAGTAGTACCTATAAGATAAAGTGATAGATCAAGATCAAGTATCTATAAGATCATAATATCTATAAAATCAAGTGATATCTATTAGGTACATAGAATGTTTCAGACTAAAGTTTGAAAAAGCTAAAAGATTTGAAATTTTTTCAAAATCTTTTTTCCTTGAAACAACCAAGAAAGTCTTAATTTACGTTTCGAACACCATTTCGGATAGTTTTGGTGTATTTTTGGCTCCAATACTAGAAATGAGGACTTAGTCATTTTTGAAAAATTTCATGACCCCGGACCTGCAAAAAAGTTCAACGAATTGAGAATTTTTCAAATTTTTTTTTCCTTGAAACAACCAAGAAAGTCTTAATTTACATTACAAACAGCATTTCAGGTAGTTTTGGTGTATTTTTGGCTCAAATACTAGAAATGAGGACTTAGTTATGTTTGAAAAATTTCATCACCCCGGACCTGCAAAAAAGTTCAAAAAAATGAAAATAATTAAAAATTTTCTTTTTCCTCGAAACAACCAAGAAAGTCTTAATTTACGTTACGAACAGCATTTCAGGTAGTTTTGGTGTATTTTTGGCTCAAATACTGGAAATGAGGACTTAGTCATGTTTGAAAAATTTCATCACCCCGGACCTGCAAAAAAGTTCAAAAAAATGAAAATAATTAAAAATTTTCTTTTTCCTCGAAACAACCAAGAAAGTCTTAATTTACGTTACGAACACAAGTTCGGATAGTTTTGGTGTATTTTTGGCTCCAATACTAGAAATGAGGACTTAGTCATTTTTGAAAAATTTCATGACCCCGGACCTGCAAAAAAGTTCAACGAATTGAGAATTTTTCAAATTTTTTTTTTCCTTGAAACAACCAAGAAAGTCTTAATTTACATTACGAACAGCATTTCAGGTAGTTTTGGTGTATTTTTGGCTCAAATACTGGAAATGAGGATTTAGTCATTTTTGAAAAATTTCATGACCGCGGACATGCAAAAAAGTTTAAAAAATTTAAAAATTTAAAAAAAAAATCTTTCTGCTAGTAACAACCAAGAATGATAAGCAAATACCTTTCTGACATGTTTTCATGACATTTGGCTCAACCTTCAAGTGATATCTGGAAAGTAGTACCTATAAGATAAAGTGATAGATCAAGATAAAGTATCTATAAGATCATAATATCTATAAAATCAAGTGATATCTATTAGGTACATAGAATGTTTCAGACTAAAGTTTGAAAAAGCTAAAAGATTTGAAAATTTTTCAAAATCTTTTTTCCTTGAAACAACCAAGAAAGTCTTAATTTACGTTTCGAACACCATTTCGGATAGTTTTGGTGTATTTTTGGCTCAAATACTGGAAATGAGGATTTAGCCATTTTTGAAAAATTTCATGACCGCGGACATGCAAAAAAGTTCAAAAAATTGAGAATTTTTCAATTTTTTTTTTCCTTGAAACAACCAAGAAAGTCTTAATTTACGTTACGAACACCATTTCAGGTAGTTTTGGTGTATTTTTGGCTCAAATACTGGAAATGAGGACTTAGTCAGGTTTGAAAAATTTCATGACCCCGGACATGCAAAAAAGTTCAAAAAATTGGAAAATTTTCAAAATTTTTTTTTCCTCGAAACAACCTAGAAAGTCTTAATTTACGTTACGAACACAAGTTCGGGTAGTTTTGGTGTATTTTTGGCTCAAATACTGGAAATGAGGATTTAGTCATTTTTAAAAAATTTCATGACCCCGGACCTGCAAAAAAGTTCAAAAATTGAAAACTTTTCAAAATATTTTTTTTCCTCTAAACAACCGAGAAAGTCTTAATTTACGTTACGAACACAAGTTATGGTAGTTTTGGTGTATTTTTTGCTCAAATACTGGAAATGAGGATTTAGTCATTTTTGAAAAATTTCATGACCGCGGACATGCAAAAAAGTTCAAAAAATTGAAAATTTTAAAAAAAGATCTTTCTGCTAGTAACAACCAAGAATGATAAGAAAATACCTTTCTGACATGTTTTCATGACATTTGGCTCAACCTTCAAGTGATATCTGCAAAGTAGTACCTATAAGATAAAGTGATAGATCAAGATCAAGTATATATAAGATCATAATATCTATAAAATCAAGTGATATCTATTAGGTACATAGAATGTTTCAGACTAAAGTTTGAAAAAGCTAAAAGATTTGAAAATTTTTCAAAATCTTTTTTCCTTGAAACAACCAAGAAAGTCTTAATTTACGTTTTGAACACCATTTCGGATAGTTTTGGTGTATTTTTGGCTCAAATACTGGAAATGAGAACTTAATCATTTTTGAAAAATTTCATGACCCTGGACCTGCAAAAAAGTTCAAAAAATTGAAAATTTTTCAAAATTTTTTTTTTTCTCGAAACAACCGAGAAAGTCTTAATTTACGTTACAAACACCATTTCGGGTAGTTTTGGTGTATTTTTGGCTCAAATACTGGAAATGAGGATTTAGTCATTTTTGAAAAATTTCATGACCGCGGACATGCAAAAAAGTTTAAAAAATTGAAAAATTTAAAAAAAAAATCTTTCTGCTAGTAACAACCAAGAATGATAAGCAAATACCTTTCTGACATGTTTTCATGACATTTGGCTCAACCTTCAAGTGATATCTGGAAAATAGTACCTATAAGATAAAGTGATAGATCAAGATCAAGTATCTATAAGATCATAATATCTATAAAATCAAGTGATATCTATTAGGTACATAGAATGTTTCAGACTAAAGTTTGAAAAAGCTAAAAGATTTGAAAATTTTTCAAAATCTTTTTTCCTTGAAACAGCCAAGAAAGTCTTAATTTACGTTTCGAACACCATTTCGGATAGTTTTGGTGTATTTTTGGCTCAAATACTGGAAATGAGAATTTAATCATTTTTGGAAAATTTCATGACCCTGGACCTGCAAAAAAGTTCAAAAAATTGAAAATTTTTCAAAATTTTTTTTTTCCTCGAAACAACCGAGAAAGTCTTAATTTACGTTACAAACACCATTTCGGGTAGTTTTGGTGTATTTTTGGCTCAAATACTGAAAATGAGGATCTAGTCATTTTTGAAAAATTTCATGACAGCGGACATGCAAAAAAGTTTAAAAAATTGAAAAATTTTAAAGAAAAATCTTTCTGCTAGTAACAACCAAGAATGATAAGAAAATACCTTTCTGACATGTTTTCATGACATTTGGCTCAACCTTCAAGTGATATCTGGAAAGTAGTACCTATAAGATAAAGTGATAGATCAAGATCAAGTATCTATAAGATCATAATATCTATAAAATCAAGTGATATCTATTAGGTACATAGAATGTTTCAGACTAAAGTTTGAAAAAGCTAAAAGATTTGAAATTTTTTCAAAATCTTTTTTCCTTGAAACAACCAAGAAAGTCTTAATTTACGTTTCGAACACCATTTCGGATAGTTTTGGTGTATTTTTGGCTCCAATACTAGAAATGAGGACTTAGTCATTTTTGAAAAATTTCATGACCCCGGACCTGCAAAAAAGTTCAACGAATTGAGAATTTTTCAAATTTTTTTTTCCTTGAAACAACCAAGAAAGTCTTAATTTACATTACGAACAGCATTTCAGGTAGTTTTGGTGTATTTTTGGCTCAAATACTAGAAATGAGGACTTAGTTATGTTTGAAAAATTTCATCACCCCGGACCTGCAAAAAAGTTCAAAAAAATGAAAATAATTAAAAATTTTCTTTTTCCTCGAAACAACCAAGAAAGTCTTAATTTACGTTACGAACAGCATTTCAGGTAGTTTTGGTGTATTTTTGGCTCAAATACTGGAAATGAGGACTTAGTCATGTTTGAAAAATTTCATCACCCCGGACCTGCAAAAAAGTTCAAAAAAATGAAAATAATTAAAAATTTTCTTTTTCCTCGAAACAACCAAGAAAGTCTTAATTTACGTTACGAACACAAGTTCGGATAGTTTTGGTGTATTTTTGGCTCCAATACTAGAAATGAGGACTTAGTCATTTTTGAAAAATTTCATGACCCCGGACCTGCAAAAAAGTTCAACGAATTGAGAATTTTTCAAATTTTTTTTTTCCTTGAAACAACCAAGAAAGTCTTAATTTACATTACGAACAGCATTTCAGGTAGTTTTGGTGTATTTTTGGCTCAAATACTGGAAATGAGGATTTAGTCATTTTTGAAAAATTTCATGACCGCGGACATGCAAAAAAGTTTAAAAAATTTAAAAATTTAAAAAAAAAATCTTTCTGCTAGTAACAACCAAGAATGATAAGCAAATACCTTTCTGACATGTTTTCATGACATTTGGCTCAACCTTCAAGTGATATCTGGAAAGTAGTACCTATAAGATAAAGTGATAGATCAAGATCAAGTATCTATAAGATCATAATATCTATAAAATCAAGTGATATCTATTAGGTACATAGAATGTTTCAGACTAAAGTTTGAAAAAGCTAAAAGATTTGAAAATTTTTCAAAATCTTTTTTCCTTGAAACAACCAAGAAAGTCTTAATTTACGTTTCGAACACCATTTCGGATAGTTTTGGTGTATTTTTGGCTCAAATACTGGAAATGAGGATTTAGCCATTTTTGAAAAATTTCATGACCGCGGACATGCAAAAAAGTTCAAAAAATTGAGAATTTTTCAATTTTTTTTTTCCTTGAAACAACCAAGAAAGTCTTAATTTACGTTACGAACACCATTTCAGGTTGTTTTGGTGTATTTTTGGCTCAAATACTGGAAATGAGGACTTAGTCAGGTTTGAAAAATTTCATGACCCCGGACATGCAAAAAAGTTCAAAAAATTGGAAAATTTTCAAAATTTTTTTTTCATCGAAACAACCTAGAAAGTCTTAATTTACGTTACGAACACAAGTTCGGGTAGTTTTGGTGTATTTTTGGCTCAAATACTGGAAATGAGGATTTAGTCATTTTTAAAAAATTTCATGACCCCGGACCTGCAAAAAAGTTCAAAAATTGAAAACTTTTCAAAATATTTTTTTTCCTCTAAACAACCGAGAAAGTCTTAATTTACGTTACGAACACAAGTTATGGTAGTTTTGGTGTATTTTTTGCTCAAATACTGGAAATGAGGATTTAGTCATTTTTGAAAAATTTCATGACCGCGGACATGCAAAAAAGTTCAAAAAATTGAAAATTTTAAAAAAAGATCTTTCTGCTAGTAACAACCAAGAATGATAAGAAAATACCTTTCTGACATGTTTTCATGACATTTGGCTCAACCTTCAAGTGATATCTGCAAAGTAGTACCTATAAGATAAAGTGATAGATCAAGATCAAGTATATATAAGATCATAATATCTATAAAATCAAGTGATATCTATTAGGTACATAGAATGTTTCAGACTAAAGTTTGAAAAAGCTAAAAGATTTGAAATTTTTTCAAAATCTTTTTTCCTTGAAACAACCAAGAAAGTCTTAATTTACGTTTTGAACACCATTTCGGATAGTTTTGGTGTATTTTTGGCTCAAATACTGGAAATGAGAACTTAATCATTTTTGAAAAATTTCATGACCCTGGACCTGCAAAAAAGTTCAAAAAATTGAAAATTTTTCAAAATTTTTTTTTTTCTCGAAACAACCGAGAAAGTCTTAATTTACGTTACAAACACCATTTCGGGTAGTTTTGGTGTATTTTTGGCTCAAATACTGGAAATGAGGATTTAGTCATTTTTGAAAAATTTCATGACCGCGGACATGCAAAAAAGTTTAAAAAATTGAAAAATTTAAAAAAAAAATCTTTCTGCTAGTAACAACCAAGAATGATAAGCAAATACCTTTCTGACATGTTTTCATGACATTTGGCTCAACCTTCAAGTGATATCTGGAAAATAGTACCTATAAGATAAAGTGATAGATCAAGATCAAGTATCTATAAGATCATAATATCTATAAAATCAAGTGATATCTATTAGGTACATAGAATGTTTCAGACTAAAGTTTGAAAAAGCTAAAAGATTTGAAAATTTTTCAAAATCTTTTTTCCTTGAAACAACCAAGAAAGTCTTAATTTACGTTTCGAACACCATTTCGGATAGTTTTGGTGTATTTTTGGCTCAAATACTGGAAATGAGAATTTAATCATTTTTGGAAAATTTCATGACCCCGGACCTGCAAAAAAGTTAAAAAAATTGAAAATTTTTCAAAATTTTTTTTTGCCTTGAAACAACCAAGAAAGTCTTAATTTACGTTACGAACACAAGTTATGGTAGTTTTGGTGTATTTTTGGCTCAAATACTGGAAATGAGGACTTAGCCATTTTTGAAAAATTTCATGACCCCGGACCTGCAAAAAAGTTCAAAAAATTGAAAATAATTAAAAATTTTCTTTTTCCTCGAAACAGCAAGAAAGTCTTAATTTACGTTTCGAACACAAGTTCGGGTAGTTTTGGTGTATTTTTGGCTCAAATACTGGAAATGAGGATTTAGTCATTTTTGAAAAATTTCATGACCCCGGACTTGCAAAAAAGTTCAAAAAAGTGAAAATTTTTCAAAATTGTTTCTTTCCTCGAAACAACCGAGAAAGTCTTAATTTACGTTACAAACACCATTTCGGGTAGTTTTGGTGTATTTTTGGCTCAAATACTGGAAATGAGGACTTAGTCAGGTTTGAAAAATTTCATGACCCCGGACATGCAAAAAAGTTCAAAAAATTGGAAAATTTTCAAAATTTTTTTTTCCTCGAAACAACCTAGAAAGTCTTAATTTACGTTACGAACACAAGTTCGGGTAGTTTTGGTGTATTTTTGGCTCAAATACTGGAAATGAGGATTTAGTCATTTTTAAAAAATTTCATGACCCCGTACCTGCAAAAAAGTTCAAAAATTGAAAACTTTTCAAAATATTTTTTTTCCTCTAAACAACCGAGAAAGTCTTAATTTACGTTACGAACACAAGTTATGGTAGTTTTGGTGTATTTTTTGCTCAAATACTGGAAATGAGGATTTAGTCATTTTTGAAAAATTTCATGACCGCGGACATGCAAAAAAGTTCAAAAAATTGAAAATTTTAAAAAAAGATCTTTCTGCTAGTAACAACCAAGAATGATAAGAAAATACCTTTCTGACATGTTTTCATGACATTTGGCTCAACCTTCAAGTGATATCTGCAAAGTAGTACCTATAAGATAAAGTGATAGATCAAGATCAAGTATATATAAGATCATAATATCTATAAAATCAAGTGATATCTATTAGGTACATAGAATGTTTCAGACTAAAGTTTGAAAAAGCTAAAAGATTTGAAAATTTTTCAAAATCTTTTTTCCTTGAAACAACCAAGAAAGTCTTAATTTACGTTTTGAACACCATTTCGGATAGTTTTGGTGTATTTTTGGCTCAAATACTGGAAATGAGAACTTAATCATTTTTGAAAAATTTCATGACCCTGGACCTGCAAAAAAGTTCAAAAAATTGAAAATTTTTCAAAATTTTTTTTTTTCTCGAAACAACCGAGAAAGTCTTAATTTACGTTACAAACACCATTTCGGGTAGTTTTGGTGTATTTTTGGCTCAAATACTGGAAATGAGGATTTAGTCATTTTTGAAAAATTTCATGACCGCGGACATGCAAAAAAGTTTAAAAAATTGAAAAATTTAAAAAAAAAATCTTTCTGCTAGTAACAACCAAGAATGATAAGCAAATACCTTTCTGACATGTTTTCATGACATTTGGCTCAACCTTCAAGTGATATCTGGAAATTAGTACCTATAAGATAAAGTGATAGATCAAGATCAAGTATCTATAAGATCATAATATCTATAAAATCAAGTGATATCTATTAGGTACATAGAATGTTTCAGACTAAAGTTTGAAAAAGCTAAAAGATTTGAAAATTTTTCAAAATCTTTTTTCCTTGAAACAACCAAGAAAGTCTTAATTTACGTTTCGAACACCATTTCGGATAGTTTTGGTGTATTTTTGGCTCAAATACTGGAAATGAGAACTTAATCATTTTTGGAAAATTTCATGACCCTGGACCTGCAAAAAAGTTCAAAAAATTGAAAATTTTTCAAAATTTTTTTTTTCCTCGAAACAACCGAGAAAGTCTTAATTTACGTTACAAACACCATTTCGGGTAGTTTTGGTGTATTTTTGGCTCAAATACTGAAAATGAGGATTTAGTCATTTTTGAAAATTTTCATGACAGCGGACATGCAAAAAAGTTTAAAAAATTGAAAAATTTTAAAGAAAAATCTTTCTGCTAGTAACAACCAAGAATGATAAGAAAATACCTTTCTGACATGTTTTCATGACATTTGGCTCAACCTTCAAGTGATATCTGGAAAGTAGTACCTATAAGATAAAGTGATAGATCAAGATCAAGTATCTATAAGATCATAATATCTATAAAATCAAGTGATATCTATTAGGTACATAGAATGTTTCAGACTAAAGTTTGAAAAAGCTAAAAGATTTGAAATTTTTTCAAAATCTTTTTTCCTTGAAACAACCAAGAAAGTCTTAATTTACGTTTCGAACACCATTTCGGATAGTTTTGGTGTATTTTTGGCTCCAATACTAGAAATGAGGACTTAGTCATTTTTGAAAAATTTCATGACCCCGGACCTGCAAAAAAGTTCAACGAATTGAGAATTTTTCAAATTTTTTTTTCCTTGAAACAACCAAGAAAGTCTTAATTTACATTACGAACAGCATTTCAGGTAGTTTTGGTGTATTTTTGGCTCAAATACTAGAAATGAGGACTTAGTTATGTTTGAAAAATTTCATCACCCCGGACCTGCAAAAAAGTTCAAAAAAATGAAAATAATTAAAAATTTTCTTTTCCCTCGAAACAACCAAGAAAGTCTTAATTTACGTTACGAACACAAGTTCGGATAGTTTTGGTGTATTTTTGGCTCCAATACTAGAAATGAGGACTTAGTCATTTTTGAAAAATTTCATGACCCCGGACCTGCAAAAAAGTTCAACGAATTGAGAATTTTTCAAATTTTTTTTTTCCTTGAAACAACCAAGAAAGTCTTAATTTACATTACGAACAGCATTTCAGGTAGTTTTGGTGTATTTTTGGCTCAAATACTGGAAATGAGGACTTAGTCATGTTTGAAAAATTTCATCACCCCGGACCTGCAAAAAAGTTCAAAAAAATGAAAATAATTAAAAATTTTCTTTTTCCTCGAAACAACCAAGAAAGTCTTAATTTACGTTACGAACACAAGTTCGGATAGTTTTGGTGTATTTTTGGCTCCAATACTAGAAATGAGGACTTAGTCATTTTTGAAAAATTTCATGACTCCGGACCTGCAAAAAAGTTCAACGAATTGAGAATTTTTCAAATTTTTTTTTGCCTTGAAACAACCAAGAAAGTCTTAATTTACATTACGAACAGCATTTCAGGTAGTTTTGGTGTATTTTTGGCTCAAATACTGGAAATGAGGATTTAGTCATTTTTGAAAAATTTCATGACCGCGGACATGCAAAAAAGTTTAAAAAATTGAAAAATTTAAAAAAAAAATCTTTCTGCTAGTAACAACCAAGAATGATAAGCAAATACCTTTCTGACATGTTTTCATGACATTTGGCTCAACCTTCAAGTGTTATCTGCAAAGTAGTACCTATAAGATAAAGTGATAGATCAAGATCAAGTATCTATAAGATCATAATATCTATAAAATCAAGTGATATCTATTAGGTACATAGAATGTTTCAGACTAAAGTTTGAAAAAGCTAAAAGATTTGAAAATTTTTCAAAATCTTTTTTCCTTGAAACAACCAAGAAAGTCTTAATTTACGTTTCGAACACCATTTCGGATAGTTTTGGTGTATTTTTGGCTCAAATACTGGAAATGAGAACTTAATCATTTTTGGAAAATTTCATGACCCTGGACCTGCAAAAAAGTTCAAAAAATTGAAAATTTTTCAAAATTTTTTTTTTCCTCGAAACAACCGAGAAAGTCTTAATTTACGTTACAAACACCATTTCGGGTAGTTTTGGTGTATTTTTGGCTCGAATACTGAAAATGAGGATTTAGTCATTTTTGAAAATTTTCATGACAGCGGACATGCAAAAAAGTTTAAAAAATTGAAAAATTTTAAAGAAAAATCTTTCTGCTAGTAACAACCAAGAATGATAAAAAAATACCTTTCTGACATGTTTTCATGACATTTGGCTCAACCTTCAAGTGATATCTGGAAAGTAGTACCTATAAGATAAAGTGATAGATCAAGATCAAGTATCTATCAGATCATAATATCTATCAAATCAAGTGATATCTATTAGGTACATAGAATGTTTCAGACTAAAGTTTGAAAAAGCTAAAAGATTTGAAATTTTTTCAAAATCTTTTTTCCTTGAAACAACCAAGAAAGTCTTAATTTACGTTTCGAACACCATTTCGGAAAGTTTTGGTGTATTTTTGGCTCCAATACTAGAAATGAGGACTTAGTCATTTTTGAAAAATTTCATGACCCCGGACCTGCAAAAAAGTTCAACGAATTGAGAATTTTTCAAATTTTTTTTTCCTTGAAACAACCAAGAAAGTCTTAATTTACATTACGAACAGCATTTCAGGTAGTTTTGGTGTATTTTTGGCTCAAATACTGGAAATGAGGACTTAGTCATGTTTGAAATATTTCATCACCCCGGACCTGCAAAAAAGTTCAAAAAAATGAAAATAATTAAAAATTTTCTTTTTCCTCGAAACAACCAAGAAAGTCTTAATTTACGTTACGAACACAAGTTCGGGTAGTTTTGGTGTATTTTTGGCTCAAATACTGGAAATGAGGATTTAGTCATTTTTGAAAAATTTCATGACCCCGGACCTGCAAAAAAGTTAAAAAAATTGAAAATTTTTCAAAATTTTTTTTTGCCTTGAAACAACCAAGAAAGTCTTAATTTATGTTACGAACACAAGTTATGGTAGTTTTGGTGTATTTTTGGCTCAAATACTGGAAATGAGGACTTAGCCATTTTTGAAAAATTTCATGACCCCGGACCTGCAAAAAAGTTCAAAAAATTGAAAATAATTAAAAATTTTCTTTTTCCTCGAAACAGCAAGAAAGTCTTAATTTACGTTTCGAACACAAGTTCGGGTAGTTTTGGTGTATTTTTGGCTCAAATACTGGAAATGAGGATTTAGTCATTTTTGAAAAATTTCATGACCCCGGACTTGCAAAAAAGTTCAAAAAAGTGAAAATTTTTCAAAATTGTTTCTTTCCTCGAAACAACCGAGAAAGTCTTAATTTACGTTACGAACACCATTTCGGGTAGTTTTGGTGTATTTTTGGCTCAAATACTGGAAATGAGAACTTAGTCATTTTTGAAAAATTTCATTACCCTGGACCTGCAAAAGAGTTGAAAAAATTGAAAATTTTTCAAAATTCTTCTTTTCCTCGAAACAACCAAGGAAGTCTTAATTTACGTTACGAACACCATTTCGGGTAGTTTTCGTGTATTTTTGGCTCAAATACTGGAAATGAGGATTTAGTCATTTTTGAAAAATTTCATGACCCCGGACCTGCAAAAAAGTTCAAAAAATTGAAAAATTTTCAAAATTTTTTCTTTCCTCGAAACAACCGAGAAAGTCTTAATTTACGTTACGAACACCACTTCGGGTAGTTTTGGTGTATTTTTGGCTCAAATACTGGAAATGAGAACTTAGTCATTTTTGAAAAATTTCATTACCCTGGACCTGCAAAAGAGTTTAAAAAACTTGAAAATTTTTCAAAATTCTTCTTTTCCTCGAAACAACCAAGAAAGTCTTAATTTACGTTACAAACAACATTTCGGGTAGTTTTCATGTATTTTTGGCTCAAATCCTGGAAATGAGGATTTAGTCATTTTTGAAAAATTTCATGACCCCGGACCTGCAAAAAAGTTCAAAAAATTGAGAATTTTTCAATTTTTTTTTTCCTTGAAACAACCAAGAAAGTCTTAATTTACGTTACGAACACCATTTCAGGTAGTTTTGGTGTATTTTTGGCTCAAATACTGGAAATGAGGACTTAGTCAGGTTTGAAAAATTTCTTGACCCCGGACATGCAAAAAAGTTCAAAAAATTGGAAAATTTTCAAAATTTTTTTTTCCTCGAAACAACCTAGAAAGTCTTAATTTACGTTACGAACACAAGTTCGGGTAGTTTTGGTGTATTTTTGGCTCAAATACTGGAAATGAGGATTTAGTAATTTTTAAAAAATTTCATGACCACGGACCTGCAAAAAAGTTCAAAAATTGAAAACTTTTCAAAATATTTTTTTTCCTCTAAACAACCGAGAAAGTCTTAATTTACGTTACGAACACAAGTTATGGTAGTTTTGGTGTATTTTTTGCTCAAATATTGGAAATGAGGATTTAGTCATTTTTGAAAAATTTCATGACCGCGGACATGCAAAAAAGTTCAAAAAATTGAAAATTTTAAAAAAAGATCTTTCTGCTAGTAACAACCAAGAATGATAAGAAAATACCTTTCTGACATGTTTTCATGACATTTGGCTCAACCTTCAAGTGATATCTGCAAAGTAGTACCTATAAGATAAAGTGATAGATCAAGATCAAGTATATATAAGATCATAATATCTATAAAATCAAGTGATATCTATTAGGTACATAGAATGTTTCAGACTAAAGTTTGAAAAAGCTAAAAGATTTGAAAATTTTTCAAAATCTTTTTTCCTTGAAACAACCAAGAAAGTCTTAATTTACGTTTTGAACACCATTTCGGATAGTTTTGGTGTATTTTTGGCTCAAATACTGGAAATGAGAACTTAATCATTTTTGAAAAATTTCATGACCCTGGACCTGCAAAAAAGTTCAAAAAATTGAAAATTTTTCAAAATTTTTTTTTTCCTCGAAACAACCGAGAAAGTCTTAATTTACGTTACAAACACAATTTCGGGTAGTTTTGGTGTATTTTTGGCTCAAATACTGGAAATGAGGATTTAGTCATTTTTGAAAAATTTCATGACCGCGGACATGCAAAAAAGTTTAAAAAATTGAAAAATTTTAAAAAAAAATCTTTCTGCTAGTAACAACCAAGAATGATAAGCAAATACCTTTCTGACATGTTTTCATAACATTTGGCTCAACCTTCAAGTGATATCTGGAAAGTAGTACCTATAAGATAAAGTGATAGATCAAGATCAAGTATCTATAAGATCATAATATCTATAAAATCAAGTGATATCTATTAGGTACATAGAATGTTTCAGACTAAAGTTTGAAAAAGCTAAAAGATTTGAAAATTTTTCAAAATCTTTTTTCCTTGAAACAACCAAGAAAGTCTTAATTTACGTTTCGAACACCATTTCGGATAGTTTTGGTGTATTTTTGACTCAAATACTGGAAATGAGGATTTAGTCATTTTTAAAAAATATCATGACCCCGGACCTGCAAAAAAGTTCCAAAATTGAAAACTTTTCAAAATATTTTTTTTCCTCTAAACAACCGAGAAAGTCTTAATTTACGTTACGAACACAAGTTATGGTAGTTTTGGTGTATTTTTTGCTCAAATACTGGAAATGAGGATTTAGTCATTTTTGAAAAATTTCATGATCGCGGACATGCAAAAAAGTTCAAAAAATTGAGAATTTTTCAATTTTTTTTTTCCTTGAAACAACCAAGAAAGTCTTAATTTACGTTACGAACACCATTTCAGGTAGTTTTGGTGTATTTTTGGCTCAAATACTGGAAATGAGGACTTAGTCAGGTTTGAAAAATTTCATGACCCCGGACATGCAAAAAAGTTCAAAAAATTGGAAAATTTTCAAAATTTTTTTTTCCTCGAAACAACCTAGAAAGTCTTAATTTACGTTACGAACACAAGTTCGGGTAGTTTTGGTGTATTTTTGGCTCAAATACTGGAAATGAGGATTTAGTAATTTTTAAAAAATTTCATGACCACGGACCTGCAAAAAAGTTCAAAAATTGAAAACTTTTCAAAATATTTTTTTTCCTCTAAACAACCGAGAAAGTCTTAATTTACGTTACGAACACAAGTTATGGTAGTTTTGGTGTATTTTTTGCTCAAATATTGGAAATGAGGATTTAGTCATTTTTGAAAAATTTCATGACCGCGGACATGCAAAAAAGTTCAAAAAATTGAAAATTTTAAAAAAAGATCTTTCTGCTAGTAACAACCAAGAATGATAAGAAAATACCTTTCTGACATGTTTTCATGACATTTGGCTCAACCTTCAAGTGATATCTGCAAAGTAGTACCTATAAGATAAAGTGATAGATCAAGATCAAGTATATATAAGATCATAATATCTATAAAATCAAGTGATATCTATTAGGTACATAGAATGTTTCAGACTAAAGTTTGAAAAAGCTAAAAGATTTGAAAATTTTTCAAAATCTTTTTTCCTTGAAACAACCAAGAAAGTCTTAATTTACGTTTTGAACACCATTTCGGATAGTTTTGGTGTATTTTTGGCTCAAATACTGGAAATGAGAACTTAATCATTTTTGAAAAATTTCATGACCCTGGACCTGCAAAAAAGTTCAAAAAATTGAAAATTTTTCAAAATTTTTTTTTTCCTCGAAACAACCGAGAAAGTCTTAATTTACGTTACAAACACAATTTCGGGTAGTTTTGGTGTATTTTTGGCTCAAATACTGGAAATGAGGATTTAGTCATTTTTGAAAAATTTCATGACCGTGGACATGCAAAAAAGTTTAAAAAATTGAAAAATTTTTAAAAAAAATCTTTCTGCTAGTAACAACCAAGAATGATAAGCAAATACCTTTCTGACATGTTTTCATAACATTTGGCTCAACCTTCAAGTGATATCTGGAAAGTAGTACCTATAAGATAAAGTGATAGATCAAGATCAAGTATCTATAAGATCATAATATCTATAAAATCAAGTGATATCTATTAGGTACATAGAATGTTTCAGACTAAAGTTTGAAAAAGCTAAAAGATTTGAAAATTTTTCAAAATCTTTTTTCCTTGAAACAACCAAGAAAGTCTTAATTTACGTTTCGAACACCATTTCGGATAGTTTTGGTGTATTTTTGACTCAAATACTGGAAATGAGGATTTAGTCATTTTTAAAAAATTTCATGACCCCGGACCTGCAAAAAAGTTCCAAAATTGAAAACTTTTCAAAATATTTTTTTTCCTCTAAACAACCGAGAAAGTCTTAATTTACGTTACGAACACAAGTTATGGTAGTTTTGGTGTATTTTTTGCTCAAATACTGGAAATGAGGATTTAGTCATTTTTGAAAAATTTCATGATCGCGGACATGCAAAAAAGTTCAAAAAATTGAGAATTTTTCAATTTTTTTTTTCCTTGAAACAACCAAGAAAGTCTTAATTTACGTTACGAACACCATTTCAGGTAGTTTTGGTGTATTTTTGGCTCAAATACTGGAAATGAGGACTTAGTCAGGTTTGAAAAATTTCATGACCCCGGACATGCAAAAAAGTTCAAAAAATTGGAAAATTTTCAAAATTTTTTTTTCCTCGAAACAACCTAGAAAGTCTTAATTTACGTTACGAACACAAGTTCGGGTAGTTTTGGTGTATTTTTGGCTCAAATACTGGAAATGAGGATTTAGTCATTTTTAAAAAATTTCATGACCCCGGACCTGCAAAAAAGTTCAAAAAATTGAAAAATTTTAAAAAAAAATCTTTCTGCTAGTAACAACCAAGAATGATAAGAAAATACCTTTCTGACATGTTTTCATGACATTTGGCTCAACCTTCAAGTGATATCTGGAAAGTAGTATCTATAAGATAAAGTGATAGATCAAGATCAAGTATCTATAAGATCATAATATCTATAAAATCAAGTGATATCTATTAGGTACATAGAATGTTTCAGACTAAAGTTTGAAAAAGCTAAAAGATTTGAAATTTTTTCAAAATCTTTTTTCCTTGAAACAACCAAGAAAGTCTTAATTTACGTTACGAACACCATTTCAGGTAGTTTTGGTGTATTTTTGGCTCAAATACTGGAAATGAGGACTTAGTCAGGTTTGAAAAATTTCTTGACCCCGGACATGCAAAAAAGTTCAAAAAATTGGAAAATTCTCAAAATTTTTTTTTCCTCGAAACAACCTAGAAAGTCTTAATTTACGTTACGAACACAAGTTCGGGTAGTTTTGGTGTATTTTTGGCTCAAATACTGGAAATGAGGATTTAGTAATTTGTAAAAAATTTCATGACCCCGGACCTGCAAAAAAGTTCAAAAATTGAAAACTTTTCAAAATATTTTTTTTCCTCTAAACAACCGACAAAGTCTTAATTTACGTTACGAACACAAGTTATGGTAGTTTTGGTGTATTTTTTGCTCAAATATTGGAAATGAGGATTTAGTCATTTTTGAAAAATTTCATGACCGCGGACATGCAAAAAAGTTCAAAAAATTGAAAATTTTAAAAAAAGATCTTTCTGCTAGTAACAACCAAGAATGATAAGAAAATACCTTTCTGACATGTTTTCATGACATTTGGCTCAACCTTCAAGTGATATCTGCAAAGTAGTACCTATAAGATAAAGTGATAGATCAAGATCAAGTATATATAAGATCATAATATCTATAAAATCAAGTGATATCTATTAGGTACATAGAATGTTTCAGACTAAAGTTTGAAAAAGCTAAAAGATTTGAAAATTTTTCAAAATCTTTTTTCCTTGAAACAACCAAGAAAGTCTTAATTTACGTTTTGAACACCATTTCGGATAGTTTTGGTGTATTTTTGGCTCAAATACTGGAAATGAGAACTTAATCATTTTTGAAAAATTTCATGACCCTGGACCTGCAAAAAAGTTCAAAAAATTGAAAATTTTTCAAAATTTTTTTTTTCCTCGAAACAACCGAGAAAGTCTTAATTTACGTTACAAACACAATTTCGGGTAGTTTTGGTGTATTTTTGGCTCAAATACTGGAAATGAGGATTTAGTCATTTTTGAAAAATTTCATGACCGCGGACATGCAAAAAAGTTTAAAAAATTGAAAAATTTTAAAAAAAAATCTTTCTGCTAGTAACAACCAAGAATGATAAGCAAATACCTTTCTGACATGTTTTCATAACATTTGGCTCAACCTTCAAGTGATATCTGGAAAGTAGTACCTATAAGATAAAGTGATAGATCAAGATCAAGTATCTATAAGATCATAATATCTATAAAATCAAGTGATATCTATTAGGTACATAGAATGTTTCAGACTAAAGTTTGAAAGAGCTAAAAGATTTGAAAATTTTTCAAAATCTTTTTTCCTTGAAACAACCAAGAAAGTCTTAATTTACGTTTCGAACACCATTTCGGATAGTTTTGGTGTATTTTTGACTCAAATACTGGAAATGAGGATTTAGTCATTTTTAAAAAATATCATGACCCCGGACCTGCAAAAAAGTTCCAAAATTGAAAACTTTTCAAAATATTTTTTTTCCTCTAAACAACCGAGAAAGTCTTAATTTACGTTACGAACACAAGTTATGGTAGTTTTGGTGTATTTTTTGCTCAAATACTGGAAATGAGGATTTAGTCATTTTTGAAAAATTTCATGATCGCGGACATGCAAAAAAGTTCAAAAAATTGAGAATTTTTCAATTTTTTTTTTCCTTGAAACAACCAAGAAAGTCTTAATTTACGTTACGAACACCATTTCAGGTAGTTTTGGTGTATTTTTGGCTCAAATACTGGAAATGAGGACTTAGTCAGGTTTGAAAAATTTCATGACCCCGGACATGCAAAAAAGTTCAAAAAATTGGAAAATTTTCAAAATTTTTTTTTCCTCGAAACAACCTAGAAAGTCTTAATTTACGTTACGAACACAAGTTCGGGTAGTTTTGGTGTATTTTTGGCTCAAATACTGGAAATGAGGATTTAGTCATTTTTAAAAAATTTCATGACCCCGGACCTGCAAAAAAGTTCAAAAATTGAAAACTTTTCAAAATATTTTTTTTCCTCTAAACAACCGAGAAAGTCTTAATTTACGTTACGAACACAAGTTATGGTAGTTTTGGTGTATTTTTTGCTCAAATACTGGAAATGAGGATTTAGTCATTTTTGAAAAATTTCATGACCGCGGACATGCAAAAAAGTTCAAAAAATTGAAAATTTTAAAAAAAGATCTTTCTGCTAGTAACAACCAAGAATGATAAGAAAATACCTTTCTGACATGTTTTCATGACATTTGGCTCAACCTTCAAGTGATATCTGCAAAGTAGTACCTATAAGATAAAGTGATAGATCAAGATCAAGTATATATAAGATCATAATATCTATAAAATCAAGTGATATCTATTAGGTACATAGAATGTTTCAGACTAAAGTTTGAAAAAGCTAAAAGATTTGAAAATTTTTCAAAATCTTTTTTCCTTGAAACAACCAAGAAAGTCTTAATTTACGTTTTGAACACCATTTCGGATAGTTTTGGTGTATTTTTGGCTCAAATACTGGAAATGAGAACTTAATCATTTTTGAAAAATTTCATGACCCTGGACCTGCAAAAAAGTTCAAAAAATTGAAAATTTTTCAAAATTTTTTTTTCCTCGAAACAACCGAGAAAGTCTTAATTTACGTTACAAACACCATTTCGGGTAGTTTTGGTGTATTTTTGGCTCAAATACTGGAAATGAGGACTTAGTCAGGTTTGAAAAATTTCATGACCCCGGACATGCAAAAAAGTTCAAAAAATTGGAAAATTTTCAAAATTTTTTTTTCCTCGAAACAACCTAGAAAGTCTTAATTTACGTTACGAACACAAGTTCGGGTAGTTTTGGTGTATTTTTGGCTCAAATACTGGAAATGAGGATTTAGTCATTTTTAAAAAATTTCATGACCCCGGACCTGCAAAAAAGTTCAAAAATTGAAAACTTTTCAAAATATTTTTTTTCCTCTAAACAACCGAGAAAGTCTTAATTTACGTTACGAACACAAGTTATGGTAGTTTTGGTGTATTTTTTGCTCAAATACTGGAAATGAGGATTTAGTCATTTTTGAAAAATTTCATGACCGCGGACATGCAAAAAAGTTCAAAAAATTGAAAATTTTAAAAAAAGATCTTTCTGCTAGTAACAACCAAGAATGATAAGAAAATACCTTTCTGACATGTTTTCATGACATTTGGCTCAACCTTCAAGTGATATCTGCAAAGTAGTACCTATAAGATAAAGTGATAGATCAAGATCAAGTATATATAAGATCATAATATCTATAAAATCAAGTGATATCTATTAGGTACATAGAATGTTTCAGACTAAAGTTTGAAAAAGCTAAAAGATTTGAAAATTTTTCAAAATCTTTTTTCCTTGAAACAACCAAGAAAGTCTTAATTTACGTTTTGAACACCATTTCGGATAGTTTTGGTGTATTTTTGGCTCAAATACTGGAAATGAGAACTTAATCATTTTTGAAAAATTTCATGACCCTGGACCTGCAAAAAAGTTCAAAAAATTGAAAATTTTTCAAAATTTTTTTTTCCTCGAAACAACCGAGAAAGTCTTAATTTACGTTACAAACACCATTTCGGGTAGTTTTGGTGTATTTTTGGCTCAAATACTGGAAATGAGGATTTAGTCATTTTTGAAAAATTTCATGACCGCGGACATGCAAAAAAGTTTAAAAAATTGAAAAATTTAAAAAAAAAATCTTTCTGCTAGTAACAACTAAGAATGATAAGCAAATACCTTTCTGACATGTTTTCATGACATTTGGCTCAACCTTCAAGTGATATCTGGAAAGTAGTACCTATAAGATAAAGTGATAGATCAAGATCAAGTATCTATAAGATCATAATATCTATAAAATCAAGTGATATCTATTAGGTACATAGAATGTTTCAGACTAAAGTTTGAAAAAGCTAAAAGATTTGAAAATTTTTCAAAATCTTTTTTCCTTGAAACAACCAAGAAAGTCTTAATTTACGTTTCGAACACCATTTCGGATAGTTTTGGTGTATTTTTGGCTCAAATACTGGAAATGAAAACTTAATCATTTTTGAAAAATTTCATGACCCTGGACCTGCAAAAAAGTTCAAAAAATTGAAAATTTTTCAAAATTTTTTTTTTCCTCGAAACAACCGAGAAAGTCTTAATTTACGTTACAAACACCATTTCGGGTAGTTTTGGTGTATTTTTGGCTCAAATACTGAAAATGAGGATTTAGTCATTTTTGAAAATTTTCATGACAGCGGACATGCAAAAAAGTTTAAAAAATTGAAAAATTTTTAAAAAAAATCTTTCTGCTAGTAACAACCAAGAATGATAAGAAAATACCTTTCTGACATGTTTTCATGACATTTGGCTCAACCTTCAAGTGATATCTGGAAAGCAGTACCTATAAGATAAAGTGATAGATCAAGATCAAGTATCTATAAGATCATAATATCTATAAAATCAAGTGATATCTATTAGGTACATAGAATGTTTCAGACTAAAGTTTGAAAAAGCTAAAAGATTTGAAATTTTTTCAAAATCTTTTTTCCTTGAAACAACCAAGAAAGTCTTAATTTACGTTTCGAACACCATTTCGGATAGTTTTGGTGTATTTTTGGCTCCAATACTAGAAATGAGGACTTAGTCATTTTTGAAAAATTTCATGACCCTGGACCTGCAAAAAAGTTCAAAAAATTGAAAATTTTTCAAAATTTTTTTTTTCCTCGAAACAACCGAGAAAGTCTTAATTTACGTAACAAACACCATTTCGGGTAGTTTTGGTGTATTTTTGGCTCAAATACTGAAAATGAGGATTTAGTCATTTTTGAAAATTTTCATGACAGCGGACATGCAAAAAAGTTCAAAAAATTGAAAAATTTTAAAAAAAAATCTTTCTGCTAGTAACAACCAAGAATGATAAGAAAATACCTTTCTGACATGTTTTCATGACATTTGGCTCAACCTTCAAGTGATATCTGGAAAGTAGTATCTATAAGATAAAGTGATAGATCAAGATCAAGTATCTATAAGATCATAATATCTATAAAATCAAGTGATATCTATTAGGTACATAGAATGTTTCAGACTAAAGTTTGAAAAAGCTAAAAGATTTGAAATTTTTTCAAAATCTTTTTTCCTTGAAACAACCAAGAAAGTCTTAATTTACGTTTCGAACACCATTTCGGATAGTTTTGGTGTATTTTTGGCTCCAATACTAGAAATGAGGACTTAGTCATTTTTGAAAAATTTCATGACCCTGGACCTGCAAAAAAGTTCAAAAAATTGAAAATTTTTCAAAATTTTTTTTTTCCTCGAAACAACCGAGAAAGTCTTAATTTACGTTACAAACACCATTTCGGGTAGTTTTGGTGTATTTTTGGCTCAAATACTGAAAATGAGGATTTAGTCATTTTTGAAAATTTTCATGACAGCGGACATGCAAAAAGTTTAAAAAATTGAAAAATTTTAAAAAAAAATCTTTCTGCTAGTAACAACCAAGAATGATAAGAAAATACCTTTCTGACATGTTTTCATGACATTTGGCTCAACCTTCAAGTGATATCTGGAAAGTAGTACCTATAAGATAAAGTGATAGATCAAGATCAAGTATCTATAAGATCATAATATCTATAAAATCAAGTGATATCTATTAGGTACATAGAATGTTTCAGACTAAAGTTTGAAAATACTAAAAGATTTGAAATTTTTTCAAAATCTTTTTTCCTTGAAACAACCAAGAAAGTCTTAATTTACGTTTCGAACACCATTTCGGATAGTTTTGGTGTATTTTTGGCTCCAATACTAGAAATGAGGACTTAGTCATTTTTGAAAAATTTCATGACCCCGGACCTGCAAGAAAGTTCAACGAATTGAGAATTTTTCAAATTTTTTTTTCCTTGAAACAACCAAGAAAGTCTTAATTTACATTACGAACAGCATTTCAGGTAGTTTTGGTGTATTTTTGGCTCAAATACTAGAAATGAGGACTTAGTCATGTTTGAAAAATTTCATCACCCCGGACCTGCAAAAAAGTTCAAAAAAATGAAAATAATTAAAAATTTTCTTTTTCCTCGAAACAACCAAGAAAGTCTTAATTTACGTTACGAACACAAGTTCGGGTAGTTTTGGTGTATTTTTGGCTCAAATACTGGAAATGAGGATTTAGTCATTTTTGAAAAATTTCATGACCCCGGACCTGCAAAAAAGTTAAAAAAATTGAAAATTTTTCAAAATTTTTTTTTGCCTTGAAACAACCAAGAAAGTCTTAATTTACGTTACGAACACCATTTCAGGTAGTTTTGGTGTATTTTTGGCTCAAATACTGGAAATGAGGACTTAGTCATGTTTGAAAAATTTCATCACCCCGGACCTGCAAAAAAGTTCAAAAAAATGAAAATAATTAAAAATTTTCTTTTTCCTCGAAACAACCAAGAAAGTCTTAATTTACGTTACGAACACCATTTCAGGTAGTTTTGGTGTATTTTTGGCTCAAATACTGGAAATGAGGACTTAGTCATGTTTGAAAAATTTCATCACCCCGGACCTGCAAAAAAGTTCAAAAAAATGAAAATAATTAAAAATTTTCTTTTTCCTCGAAACAACCAAGAAAGTCTTAATTTACGTTACGAACACAAGTTCGGGTAGTTTTGGTGTATTTTTGGCTCAAATACTGGAAATGAGGATTTAGTCATTTTTGAAAAATTTCATGACCCCGGACCTGCAAAAAAGTTAAAAAAATTGAAAATTTTTCAAAATTTTTTTTTGCCTTGAAACATTCAAGAAAGTGTTAATTTACGTTACGAACACCATTTCAGGTAGTTTTGGTGTATTTTTGGCTCAAATACTGGAAATGAGGACTTAGCCATTTTTGAAAAATTTCATGACCCCGGACCTGCAAAAAAGTTCAAAAAATTGAAAATAATTAAAAATTTTCTTTTTCCTCGAAACAGCAAGAAAGTCTTAATTTACGTTTCAAACACAAGTTCGGGTAGTTTTGGTGTATTTTTGGCTCAAATACTGGAAATGAGGATTTAGTCATTTTTGAAAAATTTCATGACCCCGGACTTGCAAAAAAGTTCAAAAATTTGAAAATTTTTCAAAATTTTTTCTTTCCTCGAAACAACCGAGAAAGTCTTAATTTACGTTACGAACACCATTTCGGGTAGTTTTGGTGTATTTTTGGCTCAAATACTGGAAATGAGAACTTAGTCATTTTTGAAAAATTTAATTACCCTGGACCTGCAAAAGAGTTGAAAAAATTGAAAATTTTTCAAAATTCTTCTTTTCCTCGAAACAACCAAGGAAGTCTTAATTTACGTTACGAACACCATTTCGGGTAGTTTTCGTGTATTTTTGGCTCAAATACTGGAAATGAGGATTTAGTCATTTTTGAAAAATTTCATGACCCCGGACCTGCAAAAAAGTTCAAAAAATTGAAAATTTTTCAAAATTCTTCTTTTCCTCGAAACAACCAAGAAAGTCTTAATTTACGTTACGAACACCATTTCGGGTAGTTTTCATGTATTTTTGGCTCAAATCCTGGAAATGAGGATTTAGTCATTTTTGAAAAATTCCATGACCCCGGACTTGCAAAAAAGTTCAAAAAATTGAAAATTCTTTAAAATTATTTTTTTCCTCGAAACAACCAAGAAAGTCTTAATTTACGTTACGAACACCATTTCAGGTAGTTTTGGTGAATTTTTGGCTCAAATACTGGAAATGAGAACTTAGTCATTTTTGAAAAATTTGATGACACCGGACCTGCAATAAAGTTCAAAAATTTGAAAAATTTTCAAAATTTTTTTTTTCCTCGAAACAACTGAGAAGGTCTTAATTTACATTACGAACACCATTTCGGGTAGTTTTGGTGTATTTTTGGCTCAAATACTAGAAATGAGGACTCAGTCATTTTTGAAAAATTTCATGACCCCGGACCTGCAAAAAAGTTCAACAAATTGAGAATTTTTCAAATTTTTTTTTTCCTTGAAACAACCAAGAAAGTCTTAATTTACATTACGAAAACCATTTCACGTAGTTTTTGTGTATTTTTGGCTCAAATACTGGAAATGAGGACTTAGTCATGTTTGAAAAATTTCATGACCCCGGACCTGCAAAAAAGATCAAAAAATTGAAAATAATTAAAAATTTTCTTTTTCCTCGAAACAACCAAGAAAGTCTTAATTTACATTATGAACACAAGTTCGGGTAGTTTTGGTGTATTTTTGGCTCAAATACTGGAAATGAGGATTTAGTCATTTTTGAAAAATTTCATGACCCCGGACCCGCAAAAAAGATCAAAAAATTGAAAATAATTAAAAATTTTCTTTTTCCTCGAAACAACCAAGAAAGTCTTAATTTACATTATGAACACCATTTCGGGTAATTTTGGTGTATTTTTGGCTCAAATACTGGAAATTAGGACTTAGTCATTTTTGAAAAATTTCATGACCCCGGACCTGCAAAAAAGTTCAAAAAATTGAAAATAATTAAAAATTTTCTTTTTCCTCGAAACAACCAAGAAAGTCTTAATTTACATTACGAACACCATTTCGGGTAATTTTGGTGTATTTTTGGCTCAAATACTGGAAATGAGGACTTAGCCATTTTTGAAAAATTTCATGACCCCGGACCTGCAAAAAAGTTCAAAAAATTGAAAATAATTAAAAATTTTCTTTTTCCTCGAAACAACCAAGAAAGTCTTAATTTACATTACGAACACAAGTTCGGGTAGTTTTGGTGTATTTTTGGCTCAAATACTGGAAATGAGGATTTAGTCATTTTTGAAAAATTTCATGACCCCGGACCTGCAAAAAAGTTCAAAAAATTGAAAATTTTTTAAATTTTTTTTTTCCTCGAAACAACCAAGAAAGTCTTAATTTACGTTATGAACACCAGTTCGGGTAGATTTGGTGTATTTTTGGCTCAAATACTGGAAATGAGAACTTAGTCATTTTTGAAAAATTTCATGACCCCGAGCCTGCAAAAAAGTTCAAAATTTTGAGAATTTTTCAAATTTTTTTTTTCCTTGAAACAACCGAGAAAGTCTTAATTTACGTTAGGAACACCATTTCCGGTAGTTTTGGTGTATTTTTGGCTCAAATACTGGAAATGAGGACTTAGTCATTTTTGAAAAATTTCATGACCCCGGACCTGCAAAAAAGTTCAAAAAATTGAAAATTTTTCAAAATTTTTTTTTTCCTCGAAACAACCAAGAAAGTCTTAATTTACGTTACGAACACCAGTTCGGGTAGTTTTGGTGTATTTTTGGCTCAAATACTGGAAATGAGGACTTAGTCATTTTTGAAAAATTTCATGACCCCGGACCTTCAAAAAAGTTCAAAAAATTGAAAATTTTTCGAAATTTTTGTTTTCCTCGAAACAACCGAGAAAGTCTTAATTTACGTTACGAACACCATTTCGGGTAGTTTTGGTGTATTTTTGGCTCAAATACTGGAAATGAGAACTTAGTCATTTTTGAAAAATTTCATGACCCCTGACCTGCAAAAAAATTCAAAAAATTTAAAATTTTTCAAAATTTTTTTTTTCCTCGAAACAACCGAGAAAGTCTTAATTTACGTTACGAACACCATTTCGGGTAGTTTTGGTGTAGTTTTGGCTCAAATACTGGAAATGAGAACTTAGTCATTTTTGAAAAATTTCATGACCCCGGACCTGCAAAAAAGTTCAAAAAATTGAAAATTTTTCAAAAAAAACTTTCTACTAGTAACAACCAAGAATGATAAGAAAATACCTTTCTGACATGTTTTGATGACATTTTGCTCAACCTTCAAGTGATATCTGGAAAGTAGTACCTATAAGATAAAGTGATAGATCAAGACCAAGTATCTATAAGATCATAATATCTATCAGATCAAGTGATATCTATAAGATACATTGAATGTTTCAGACTAAATTTTGAAAAAGCTAAAAAAATTGAAAATTTTTCAAAATCTTTTTTCCTCGAAACAACCAGGAAAGTCTTAATTTACGTTACGAACACCATTTCGGCCAGTTTTTGTGTATTTTTGTCTTATATACTGGAAATGAGGACTTAGTCATTTTTGACATGTTTTCATGACATTTGGCTCAACCTTCAAGTGATATCTGGAAAGTAGTACCTATAAGATAAAGTGATAGATCAAGATCACGTATCTATAAGATCATAATAGCTATAAAATCAAGTGATATCTATAACATACATAGAATGTTTCAGACTAAAGTTTGAAAAAGCTAAAAGATTTGAAAATTTTTCAAAATCTTTTTTCCTCAAAACAACCAAGAAAGTCTTAATTTACGTTTCGAACACCATTTCGGATAGTTTTGGTGTATTTTTGGCTCAAATACTGGAAATGAGAACTTAGTCATTTTTGAAAAATTTCATGACCCTGGACCTGCAAAAAAGTTCCAAAAATTGAAAATATTTCAAAATTTTTTTTTCCTCAAAACAACCAAGAAAGTCTTAATTTACGTTACGAAGACCATTTCCGGTAGTTTTGGTGTATTTTTGGCTCAAATACTGGAAATGAGGACTTAGTCATTTTTGAAAAATTTCATGACCCCGGACCTGCAAAAAAGTTCAAAAAATTGAAAATTTTTCGAAATTTTTTTTTTCCTCGAAACAACCGAGAAAGTCTTAATTTACGTTACGAACACCATTTCGGGTAGTTTTGGTGTATTTTTGGCTCAAATACTGGAAATGAGAACTTAGTCATTTTTGAAAAATTTCATGACCCCGGACCTGCAAAAAAGTTCAAAAAATTGAAAATTTTTCAAAAAAAATCTTTCTACTAGTAACAACCAAAAATGATAAGAGAATACCTTTCTGACATGTTTTCATGACATTTGGCTCAACCTTCAAGTGATATCTGCAAAGTAGTACCTATAAGATAAAGTGATAGATCAAGATCACGTATCTATAAGATCATAATAGCTATAAAATCAAGTGATATCTATAACATACATAGAATGTTTCAGACTAAAGTTTGAAAAAGCTAAAAGATTTGAAAATTTTTCAAAATCTTTTTTCCTCAAAACAACCAAGAAAGTCTTAATTTACGTTTCGAACACCATTTCGGATAGTTTTGGTGTATTTTTGGCTCAAATACTGGAAATGAGAACTTAGTCATTTTTGAAAAATTTCATGACCCTGGACCTGCAAAAAAGTTCCAAAAATTGAAAATATTTCAAAATTTTTTTTTCCTCAAAACAACCAAGAAAGTCTTAATTTACGTTACGAAGACCATTTCCGGTAGTTTTGGTGTATTTTTGGCTCAAATACTGGAAATGAGGACTTAGTCATTTTTGAAAAATTTCATGACCCCGGACCTGCAAAAAAGTTCAAAAAATTGAAAATTTTTCGAAATTTTTTTTTTCCTCGAAACAACCGAGAAAGTCTTAATTTACGTTACGAACACCATTTCGGGTAGTTTTGGTGTATTTTTGGCTCAAATACTGGAAATGAGAACTTAGTCATTTTTGAAAAATTTCATGACCCCGGACCTGCAAAAAAGTTCAAAAAATTGAAAATTTTTCAAAAAAAATCTTTCTACTAGTAACAACCAAAAATGATAAGAGAATACCTTTCTGACATGTTTTCATGACATTTGGCTCAACCTTCAAGTGATATCTGCAAAGTAGTACCTATAAGATAAAGTGATAGATCAAGATCAAGTATCTATAATATCATAATATCTATAAGATCAAATGATATCTATAAGATAGATAGAATGTTTCAGACTGAAGTTTGAAAAAGCTAAAAGATTTGAAAATTTTTCAAAATCTTTTTTCCTCGAAACAACCAAGAAAGTCTTAATTTACGTTTCGAACACCATTTCCGATAGTTTTGGTGTATTTTTGGCTCAAATACAGGAAAATGAGAACTTAGTCATTTTTGAAAAATTTCCTGACCCCGGACCTGCAAAAAAGTTCAAAAAATTGAAAATTTTTCAAAAAAAATCTTTCTACTAGTAACAACCAAGAATGATAAGAGAATACCTTTCTGACATGTTTTCATGACATTTGGCTCAACCTTCAAGTGATATCTGCAAAGTAGTACCTATAAGATAAAGTGATAGATCAAGATCAAGTATCTATAAGGTCATAATATCTATAAGATCAAATGATATCTATAAGATAGATAGAATGTTTCAGACTGAAGTTTGAAAAAGCTAAAAGATTTGAAAATTTTTCAAAATCTTTTTTCCTCGAAACAACCAAGAAAGTCTTAATTTACGTTTCGAACACCATTTCCGAAAGTTTTGGTGTATTTTTGGCTCAAATACAGGAAAATGAGAACTTAGTCATTTTTGAAAAATTTCATGACCCCGGACCTGCAAAAAAGTTCCAAAAATTGAAAATATTTCAAAATTTTTTTTTTCCTCGAAGCAACTGAGAAGGTCTTAATTTACGTTTCGAACACCATTTCGGATAGTTTTGGTGTATTTTTGGCTCAAATACTGGAAATGAGAACTTAGTCATTTTTGAAAAATTTCATGACCTAGGACCTGCAAAAAAGTTCAAAAAATTGAAAATTTTTCAAAATTTTTTTTTCCTCGAAACAACCGAGAAAGTCTTAATTTACGTTACGAACACCATTTCGGGTAGTTTTGGTGAATTTTTGGCTCAAATACTGAAAATGAGGACTTTGTCATTTTTGAAAAATTTCATGAGCCCGGACCTGCAAAAAAGTTCAAAAAATTGAAAATTTTTCAAAATTTTTTTTTTCCTCGAAACAACCAAGAAAGTCTTAATTTACGTTACGAATACCATTTCGGGTAGTTTTGGTGTATTTTTGACTCAAATACTGGAAATGAGGACTTAGTCATTTTTGAAAAATTTCATGACCCCGGACCTGCAAAAAAGTTCAAAAAATTGAAAATTTTTCAAAATTTTTTTTTTCCTCGAAACAACAAAAAAAGTCTTAATTTACGTTACGAACACCAGTTCGGGTAGTTTTGGTGTAATTTTGGCTCAAATACTGGAAATGAGAACTTAGTCATTTTTGAAAAATTTCATGACCGCGGACATGCAAAAAAAATTCAAAAAATTTAAAATTTTTCAAAATTTTTTTTTTCCTCGAAACAACCAAGAAAGTCTTAATTTACGTTAGGAACACCATTTCGGGTAGTTTTGGTGAATTTTTGGCTCATATACTGGAAATGAGGACTTAGTCATTTTTGAAAAATTTCATGACCCCGGACCTGCAAAAAAGTTCAAAAAATTGAAAATTTTTCAAAAAAAACTTTCTACTAGTAACAACCAAGAATGATAAGAAAATACCTTTCTGACATGTTTTGATGACATTTTGCTCAACCTTCAAGTGATATCTGGAAAGTAGTACCTATAAGATAAAGTGATAGATCAAGACCAAGTATCTATAAGATCATAATATCTATCAGATCAAGTGATATCTATAAGATACATTGAATGTTTCAGACTAAATTTTGAAAAAGCTAAAAAAATTGAAAATTTTTCAAAATCTTTTTTCCTCGAAACAACCAGGAAAGTCTTAATTTACGTTACGAACACCATTTCGGCCAGTTTTTGTGTATTTTTGTCTTATATACTGGAAATGAGGACTTAGTCATTTTTGACATGTTTTCATGACATTTGGCTCAACCTTCAAGTGATATCTGGAAAGTAGTACCTATAAGATAAAGTGATAGATCAAGATCACGTATCTATAAGATCATAATAGCTATAAAATCAAGTGATATCTATAACATACATAGAATGTTACAGACTAAAGTTTGAAAAAGCTAAAAGATTTGAAAATTTTTCAAAATCTTTTTTCCTCAAAACAACCAAGAAAGTCTTAATTTACGTTTCGAACACCATTTCGGATAGTTTTGGTGTATTTTTGGCTCAAATACTGGAAATGAGAACTTAGTCATTTTTGAAAAATTTCATGACCCTGGACCTGCAAAAAAGTTCCAAAAATTGAAAATATTTCAAAATTTTTTTTTCCTCAAAACAACCAAGAAAGTCTTAATTTACGTTACGAAGACCATTTCCGGTAGTTTTGGTGTATTTTTGGCTCAAATACTGGAAATGAGGACTTAGTCATTTTTGAAAAATTTCATGACCCCGGACCTGCAAAAAAGTTCAAAAAATTGAAAATTTTTCGAAATTTTTTTTTTCCTCGAAACAACCGAGAAAGTCTTAATTTACGTTACGAACACCATTTCGGGTAGTTTTGGTGTATTTTTGGCTCAAATACTGGAAATGAGAACTTAGTCATTTTTGAAAAATTTCATGACCCCGGACCTGCAAAAAAGTTCAAAAAATTGAAAATTTTTCAAAAAAAATCTTTCTACTAGTAACAACCAAGAATGATAAGAAAATACCTTTCTGACATGTTTTCATGACATTTGGCTCAACCTTCAAGTGATATCTGCAAAGTAGTACCTCTAAGATAAAGTGATAGATCAAGATCAAGTATCTATAAGATCATAATATCTATAAGATCAAATGATATCTATAAGATAGATAGAATGTTTCAGACTAAAGTTTGAAAAAGCTAAAAGATTTGAAAATTTTTCAAAATCTTTTTTCCTCGAAACAACCAAGAAAGTCTTAATTTACGTTTCAAACACCATTTCAGATAGTTTTGGTGTATTTTTGGCTCAAATACTGGAAATGAGAACTTAGTCATTTTTGAAAAATTTCATGACCCCGGACCTGCAAAAAAGTTCAAAAAATTGAAAATTTTTCAAAAAAAATCTTTCTACTAGTAACAACCAAAAATGATAAGAGAATACCTTTCTGACATGTTTTCATGACATTTGGCTCAACCTTCAAGTGATATCTGCAAAGTAGTACCTATAAGATAAAGTGATAGATCAAGATCAAGTATCTATAATATCATAATATCTATAAGATCAAATGATATCTATAAGATAGATAGAATGTTTCAGACTGAAGTTTGAAAAAGCTAAAAGATTTGAAAATTTTTCAAAATCTTTTTTCCTCGAAACAACCAAGAAAGTCTTAATTTACGTTTCGAACACCATTTCCGATAGTTTTGGTGTATTTTTGGCTCAAATACAGGAAAATGAGAACTTAGTCATTTTTGAAAAATTTCCTGACCCCGGACCTGCAAAAAAGTTCAAAAAATTGAAAATTTTTCAAAAAAAATCTTTCTACTAGTAACAACCAAGAATGATAAGAGAATACCTTTCTGACATGTTTTCATGACATTTGGCTCAACCTTCAAGTGATATCTGCAAAGTAGTACCTATAAGATAAAGTGATAGATCAAGATCAAGTATCTATAAGGTCATAATATCTATAAGATCAAATGATATCTATAAGATAGATAGAATGTTTCAGACTGAAGTTTGAAAAAGCTAAAAGATTTGAAAATTTTTCAAAATCTTTTTTCCTCGAAACAACCAAGAAAGTCTTAATTTACGTTTCGAACACCATTTCCGATAGTTTTGGTGTATTTTTGGCTCAAATACAGGAAAATGAGAACTTAGTCATTTTTGAAAAATTTCATGACCCCGGACCTGCAAAAAAGTTCCAAAAATTGAAAATATTTCAAAATTTTTTTTTTCCTCGAAGCAACTGAGAAGGTCTTAATTTACGTTTCGAACACCATTTCGGATAGTTTTGGTGTATTTTTGGCTCAAATACTGGAAATGAGAACTTAGTCATTTTTGAAAAATTTCATGACCTAGGACCTGCAAAAAAGTTCAAAAAATTGAAAATTTTTCAAAATTTTTTTTTCCTCGAAACAACCGAGAAAGTCTTAATTTACGTTACGAACACCATTTCGGGTAGTTTTGGTGTAATTTTGGCTTAAATACTGGAAATGAGAACTTAGTCATTTTTGAAAAATTTCATGACCCCGGATCTGCAAAAAAAATTCAAAAAATTTAAAATTTTTCAAAATTTTTTTTTTCCTCGAAACAACCGAGAAAGTCTTAATTTACGTTAGGAACACCATTTCGGGTAGTTTTGGTGAATTTTTGGCTCATATACTGGAAATGAGGACTTAGTCATTTTTGAAAAATTTCATGACCCCGGACCTGCAAAAAAGTTCAAAAAATTGAAAATTTTTCAAAATTTTTTTTTTCCTCAAAACAACGAAGAAAGTCTTAATTTACGTTACGAACACCAGTTCGGGTAGTTTTGGTGTAATTTTGGCTCAAATACTGGAAATGAGAACTTAGTCATTTTTGAAAAATTTCATGACCCTGGACCTGTAAAAAAATTCAAAAAATTTAAAATTTTTCAAAATTTTTTTTTTCCTCGAAACAACCGAGAAAGTCTTAATTCACGTTACGAACAACATTTTGGGTAGTTTTGGTGAATTTTTGGCTCAAATACTGGAAATGAGGACTTTGTCATATTTGAAAAATTTCATGAGCCCGGACCTGCAAAAAAGTTCAAAAAATTGAAAATTTTTCAAAATCTTTTTTCCTCGAAACAACCAAGAAAGTCTTAATTTACGTTACGAACACCATTTCGGGTAGTTTTGGTGAATTTTTGGCTCATATACTGGAAATGAGGACTTAGTCATTTTTGAAAAATTTCATGACGCCGGACCTGCAAAAAAGTTCAAAAAATTGAAAATTTTTCAAAATTTTTTTTTTCCTCGAAACAACGAAGAAAGTCTTAATTTACGTTACGAACACCAGTTCGGGTAGTTTTGGTGTAATTTTGGCTCAAATACTGGAAATGAGAACTTAGTCATTTTTGAAAAATTTCATGACCCTGGACCTGTAAAAAAATTCAAAAAATTTAAAATTTTTCAAAATTTTTTTTTTCCTCGAAACAACCGAGAAAGTCTTAATTTACGTTACGAACAACATTTCGGGTAGTTTTGGTGAATTTTTGGCTCAAATACTGGAAATGAGGACTTTGTCATTTTTGAAAAATTTCATGAGCCCGGACCTGCAAAAAAGTTCAAAAAATTGAAAATTTTTCAAAATCTTTTTTCCTCGAAACAACCAAGAAAGTCTTAATTTAAGTTTCGAACACCATTTCCGATAGTTTTGGTGTATTTTTGGCTCAAATACAGGAAAATGAGAACTTAGTCATTTTTGAAAAATTTCATGACCCCGGACCTGCAAAAAAGTTCAAAAAATTGAAAATTTTTCGAAATTTTTTTTTCTTCGAAACAACCGAGAAAGTCTTAGTTTTCGTTACGAACACCATTTCGGGTAGTTTTGGTGTAATTTTGGCTCAAATACTGGAAATGAGAACTTAGTCATTTTTGAAAAATTTCATGACCCCGGACCTGCAAAAAAATTCAAAAAATTGAAAATTTTTCAAAATTTTTTTTTTCCTCGAATTAAACGAGAAAGTCTTAATTTACGTTACGAACAACATTTCGGGTAGTTTTGGTGAATTTTTGGCTCAAATACTGGAAATGAGGACTTTGTCATTTTTGAAAAATTTCATGAGCCCGGACCTGTAAAAAAGTTCAAAAAATTGAAAATTTTTCAAAATTTTTTTTTTCCTCGAAACAACCAAGAAAGTCTTAATTTACGTTACGAACACCATTTCGGGTAGTTTTGGTGTATTTTTGGCTCAAATACTGGAAATGAGGACTTAGTCATTTTTGAAAAATTTCATGACCCCGGACCTGCAAAAAAGTTCAAAAAATTGAAAAATTTTCAAAATTTTTTTTTCCTCGAAACAACCGAGAAAGTCTTAATTTACGTTACGAACACCATTTCGGGTAGTTTTGGTGAATTTTTGGCTCAAATACTGGAAATGAGGACTTTGTCATTTTTGAAAAATTTCATGACCCAGGACCTGCAAAAAAGTTCAAAAAATTGAAAATTTTTCAAAATTTTTTTTTTCCTCGAAACAACCAAGAAAGTCTTAATTTACGTTACGAACAACATTTCGGGTAGTTTTGGTGAATTTTTGGCTCAAATACTGGAAATGAGGACTTTGTCATTTTTGAAAAATTTCATGAGCCCGGACCTGCAAAAGAGTTCAAAAAATTGAAAATTTTTCAAAATTTTTTTTTTCCTCGAAACAACCAAGAAAGTCTTAATTTACGTTACGAACACCATTTCGGGTAGTTTTGGTGTATTTTTGGCTCAAATACTGGAACTGAGGACTTAGTCATTTTTGAAAAATTTCATGACCCCGGACCTGCAAAAAAGTTCAAAAAATTGAAAATTTTTCAAAATTTTTTTTTCCTCGAAACAACGAAGAAAGTCTTAATTTACGTTAGGAACACCATTTCGGGTAGTTTTGGTGAATTTTTGGCTCAAATACTGGAAATGAGGACTTAGTCATTTTTGAAAAATTTCATGACCCCGGACCTGCAAAAAAGTTCAAAAAATTGAAAATTTTTCAAAATTTTTTTTTTCCTCGAAACAACGAAGAAAGTCTTAATTTACGTTACGAACACCAGTTCGGGTAGTTTTGGTGTAAATTTGGCTCAAATACTGGATAGGAGAACTTAGTCATTTTTGAAAAATTTCATGACCCTGGACCTGTAAAAAAATTCAAAAAATTTAAAATTTTTCAAAATTTTTTTTTTTCTCGAAACAACCGAGAAAGTCTTAATTTACGTTACGAACAACAATTCGGGTAGTTTTGGTGAATTTTTGGCTCAAATACTGGAAATGAGGACTTTGTCATTTTTGAAAAATTTCATGAGCCCGGACCTGCAAAAAAGTTCAAAAAATTGAAAATTTTTCAAAATCTTTTTTCCTCGAAACAACCAAGAAAGTCTTAATTTACGTTTCGAACACCATTTCCGATAGTTTTGGTGTATTTTTGGCTCAAATACAGGAAAATGAGAACTTAGTCATTTTTGAAAAATTTCATGACCCCGGACCTGCAAAAAAGTTCAAAAAATTGAAAATTTTTGGAAATTTTTTTTTCTTCGAAACAACCGAGAAAGTCTTAGTTTTCGTTACGAACACCATTTCGGGTAGTTTTGGTGTATTTTTGGCTCAAATACTGGAAATGAGAACTTAGTCATTTTTGAAAAATTTCATGACCCCAGACCTGCAAAAAAATTCAAAAAATTTAAAATTTTTCAAAATTTTTTTTTTCCTCGAAACAACCGAGAAAGTTTTAATTTACGTTACGAACACCATTTCGGGTAATTTTGGTGAATTTTTGGCTCAAATACTGGAAATGAGGACTTTGTCATTTTTGAAAAATTTCATGAGCCCGGACCTGCAAAAAAGTTCAAAAAATTGAAAATTTTTCAAAATTTTTTTTTTCCTCGAATTAACCGAGAAAGTCTTAATTTACGTTACGAACAACATTTCGGGTAGTTTTGGTGAATTTTTGGCTCAAATACTGGAAATGAGGACTTTGTCATTTTTGAAAAATTTCATGAGCCCGGACCTGTAAAAAAGTTCAAAAAATTGAAAATTTTTCAAAATTTTTTTTTTCCTCGAAACAACCAAGAAAGTCTTAATTTACGTTACGAACACCATTTCGGGTAGTTTTGGTGTATTTTTGGCTCAAATACTGGAAATGAGGACTTAGTCATTTTTGAAAAATTTCATGACCCCGGACCTGCAAAAAAATTCAAAAAATTTAAAATTTTTCATAATTTTTTTTTTCCTCGAAACAACCGAGAAAGTCTTAATTTACGTTACGAACACCATTTCGCGTAGTTTTGGTGTATTTTTGGCTCAAATACTGGAAATGAGGACTTAGTCATTTTTGAAAAATTTCATGACCCCGGACCTGCAAAAAAGTTCAAAAAATTGAAAATTTTTCAAAATTTTTTTTCCTTGAAACAACCGAGAAAGTCTTAATTTACGTTACGAACACCATTTCGGGTAGTTTTGGTGAATTTTTGGCTCAAATACTGGAAATGAGGACTTTGTCATTTTTGAAAAATTTCATGACCCAGGACCTGCAAAAAAGTTCAAAAAATTGAAAATTTTTCAAAATTTTTTTTTTCCTCGAAACAACCAAGAAAGTCTTAATTTACGTTACGAACAACATTTCGGGTAGTTTTGGTGAATTTTTGGCTCAAATACTGGAAATGAGGACTTTGTCATTTTTGAAAAATTTCATGAGCCCGGACCTGCAAAAGAGTTCAAAAAATTGAAAATTTTTCAAAATTTTTTTTTTCCTCGAAACAACCAAAAAAGTCTTAATTTACGTTACGAACACCATTTCGGGTAGTTTTGGTGTATTTTTGGCTCAAATACTGGAACTGAGGACTTAGTCATTTTTGAAAAATTTCATGACCCCGGACCTGCAAAAAAGTTCAAAAAATTGAAAATTTTTCAAAATTTTTTTTTCCTCGAAACAACGAAGAAAGTCTTAATTTACGTTACGAACACCAGTTCGGGTAGTTTTGGTGTAATTTTGGCTCAAATACTGGAAATGAGGACTTAGTCATTTTTGAAAAATTTCATGACCCCGGACGTGCAAAAAAGTTCAAAAAATTGAAAATTTTTCAAAATTTTTTTTTTCCTCGAAACAACGAAAAAAGTCTTAATTTACGTTACGAACACCATTTCGGGTAGTTTTGGTGAATTTTTGGCTCAAATACTGGAAATGAGGACTTTGTCATTTTTGAAAAATTTCATGACCCAGGACCTGCAAAAAAGTTCAAAAAATTGAAAATTTTTCAAAATTTTTTTTTTCCTCGAAACAACCAAGAAAGTCTTAATTTACGTTACGAACAACATTTCGGGTAGTTTTGGTGAATTTTTGGCTCAAATACTGGAAATGAGAACTTTGTCATTTTTGAAAAATTTCATGAGCCCGGACCTGCAAAAGAGTTCAAAAAATTGAAAATTTTTCAAAATTTTTTTTTTCCTCGAAACAACCAAAAAAGTCTTAATTTACGTTACGAACACCATTTCGGGTAGTTTTGGTGTATTTTTGGCTCAAATACTGGAAATGAGGACTTTGTCATTTTTGAAAAATTTCATGACCCAGGACCTGCAAAAAAGTTCAAAAAATTGAAAATTTTTCAAAATTTTTTTTTTCCTCGAAACAACCAAGAAAGTCTTAATTTACGTTACGAACAACATTTCGGGTAGTTTTGGTGAATTTTTGGCTCAAATACTGGAAATGAGGACTTTGTCATTTTTGAAAAATTTCATGAGCCCGGACCTGCAAAAGAGTTCAAAAAATTGAAAATTTTTCAAAATTTTTTTTTTCCTCGAAACAACCAAGAAAGTCTTAATTTACGTTACGAACACCATTTCGGGTAGTTTTGGTGTATTTTTGGCTCAAATACTGGAACTGAGGACTTAGTCATTTTTGAAAAATTTCATGACCCCGGACCTGCAAAAAAGTTCAAAAAATTGAAAATTTTTCAAAATTTTTTTTTCCTCGAAACAACGAAGAAAGTCTTATTTTACGTTACGAACACCAGTTCGGTTAGTTTTGGTGTAATTTTGGCTCAAATACTGGAAATGAGGACTTAGTCATTTTTGAAAAATTTCATGACCCCGGACCTGCAAAAAAGTTCAAAAAATTGAAAATTTTTCAAAACTTTTTTTTTCCTCGAAACAACGAAAAAAGTCTTAATTTACGTTACGAACACCAGTTCGGGTAGTTTTGGTGTCATTTTGGCTCAAATACTGGAAATGAGAACTTAGTCATTTTTGAAAAATTTCATGACCCCGGACCTGCAAAAAAAATTCAAAAAATTTAAAATTTTTCAAAATTTTTTTTTTCCTCGAAACAACCGAGAAAGTCTTAATTTACGTTAGGAACACCATTTCGGGTAGTTTTGGTGAATTTTTGGCTCAAATACTGGAAATGAGGACTTAGTCATTTTTGAAAAATTTCATGACCCCGGACCTGCAAAAAAGTTCAAAAAATTGAAAATTTTTCAAAATTTTTTTTTTCCTCGAAACAACGAAGAAAGTCTTAATTTACGTTACGAACACCAGTTCGGGTAGTTTTGGTGTAATTTTGGCTCAAATACTGGAAATGAGGACTTTGTCATTTTTGAAAAATTTCATGAGCCCGGACCTGCAAAAAAGTTCAAAAAATTGAAAATTTTTCAAAATCTTTTTTCCTCGAAACAACCAAGAAAGTCTTAATTTACGTTTCGAACACCATTTCCGATAGTTTTGGTGTATTTTTGGCTCAAATACAGGAAAATGAGAACTTAGTCATTTTTGAAAAATTTCATGACCCCGGACCTGGAAAAAAGTTCAAAAAATTGAAAATTTTTCGAAATTTTTTTTTCTTCGAAACAACCGAGAAAGTCTTAGTTTTCGTTACGAACACCATTTCGGGTAGTTTTGGTGTAATTTTGGCTCAAATACTGGAAATGAGAACTTAGTCATTTTTGAAAAATTTCATGACCCCGGACCTGCAAAAAATTCAAAAAATTTAAAATTTTTCAAAATTTTTTTTTTCCTCGAAACAACCGAGAAAGTTTTAATTTACGTTACGAACACCATTTCGGGTAATTTTGGTGAATTTTTGGCTCAAATACTGGAAATGAGGACTTTGTCATTTTTGAAAAATTTCATGAGCCCGGACCTGCAAAAAAGTTCAAAAAATTGAAAATTTTTCAAAATTTTTTTTTTCCTCGAATTAACCGAGAGAGTCTTAATTTACGTTACGAACAACATTTCGGGTAGTTTTGGTGAATTTTTGGCTCAAATACTGGAAATGAGGACTTTGTCATTTTTGAAAAATTTCATGAGCCCGGACCTGTAAAAAAGTTCAAAAAATTGAAAATTTTTCAAAATTTTTTTTTTCCTCGAAACAACCAAGAAAGTCTTAATTTACGATACGAACACCATTTCGGGTAGTTTTGGTGTATTTTTGGCTCAAATACTGGAAATGAGGACTTAGTCATTTTTGAAAAATTTCATGACCCCGGACCTGCAAAAAAGTTCAAAAAATTGAAAATTTTTCAAAATTTTTTTTTCCTCGAAACAACGAAAAAAGTCTTAATTTACGTTACGAACACCAGTTCGGGTAGTTTTGGTGTAATTTTGGCTCAAATACTGGAAATGAGAACTTAGTCATTTTTGAAAAATTTCATGACCCCGGACCTGCAAAAAAATTCAAAAAATATAAAATTTTTCATAATTTTTTTTTTCCTCGAAACAACCGAGAAAGTCTTAATTTACGTTACGAACAACATTTCGGGTAGTTTTGGTGCATTTTTGGCTCAAATACTGGAAATGAGGACTTTGTCATTTTTGAAAAATTTCATCAGCCCGGACCTGCAAAAAAGTTCAAAAAATTGAAAATTTTTCAAAATTTTTTTTTTCCTCGAAACAACCAAGAAAGTCTTAATTTACGTTACGAACACCATTTCGGGTAGTTTTGGTGTATTTTTGGCTCAAATACTGGAAATGAGGACTTAGTCATTTTTGAAAAATTTCTTGACCCCGGACCTGCAAAAAAATTCAAAAAATTTAAAATTTTTCCAAATTTTTTTTTTCCTCGAAACAACCGAGAAAGTCTTAATTTACGTTACAAACACCATTTCGGGTAGTTTTGGTGAATATTTGGCTGAAATACTGGAAATGAGGACTTAGTCATTTTTGAAAAATTTCATGACCCCGGACCTGCAAAAAAGTTCAAAAAATTGGAAAATTTTCAAAAAAATCTTTCTACTAGTAACAACCAAGAATGATAAGAAAATACCTTTCTGACATGTTTTCATGACATTTCGCTCAACCTTCAAGTGATATCTGGAAAGTAGTGCCTATCAGATAAAGTGATAGATCAAGATCAAGTATCTATAAGATCATAATATCTATAAAATCAAGTGATATCTATAAGATACATAGAATGTTTCAGACTAAAGTTTGAAAAAGCTAAAAGAGTTGAAAATTTTTCAAAATCTTTTTTCCTCGAAACAACCAAGAAAGTCTTAATTTACGTTACGAACACCATTTCGGGTAGTTTTGGTGTATTTTTGGCTCAAATACTGGAAATGAGGACTTAGTCATTTTTGAAAAATTTCATGACCCCGGACCTGCAAAAAAGTTCAAAAAATTTAAAATTTTTCAAAATTTTTGTTTTCCTCGAAACAACCGAGAAAGTCTTAATTTACGTTACGAACACCATTTCGGGTAGTTTTGGTGAATTTTTGGCTCAAATACTGGAAATGAGGACTTAATCATTTTTGAAAAATTTCATGACCCCGGACCTGCAAAAAAGTTCAAAAAATTGAAAATTTTTCAAAATTTTTTTTTTCCTCGAAACAACAGAGAAAGTCTTAATTTACGTTACGAACACCATTTCGGGTAGTTTTGGTGAATTTTTGGCTCAAATACTGGAAATGAGGACTTAGTCATTTTTGAAAAATTTCATGACCCCGGACCTGCAAAAAAGTTCAAAAAATTGGAAAATTTTCAAAAAAATCTTTCTACTAGTAACAACCAAGAATGATAAGAAAATACCTTTCTGACATGTTTTCATGACATTTCGCTCAACCTTCAAGTGATATCTGGAAAGTAGTGCCTATCAGATAAAGTGATAGATCAAGATCAAGTATCTATAAGATCATAATATCTATAAAATCAAGTGATATCTATAAGATACATAGAATGTTTCAGACTAAAGTTTGAAAAAGCTAAAAGAGTTGAAAATTTTTCAAAATCTTTTTTCCTCGAAACAACCAAGAAAGTCTTAATTTACGTTACGAACACCATTTCGGGTAGTTTTGGTGTATTTTTGGCTCAAATACTGGAAATGAGGACTTAGTCATTTTTGAAAAATTTCATGACCCCGGACCTGCAAAAAAGTTCAAAAAATTTAAAATTTTTCAAAATTTTTGTTTTCCTCGAAACAACCGAGAAAGTCTTAATTTACGTTACGAACACCATTTCGGGTAGTTTTGGTGAATTTTTGGCTCAAATACTGGAAATGAGGACTTAATCATTTTTGAAAAATTTCATGACCCCGGACCTGCAAAAAAGTTCAAAAAATTGAAAATTTTTCAAAATTTTTTTTTTCCTCGAAACAACCGAGAAAGTCTTAATTTACGTTACGAACACCATTTCGGGTAGTTTTGGTGAATTTTTGGCTCAAATACTGGAAATGAGGACTTAATCATTTTTGAAAAATTTCATGACCCCGGACCTGCAAAAAAGTTCAAAAAATTGAAAATTTTTCAAAATTTTTTTTTTCCTCGAAACAACAGAGAAAGTCTTAATTTACGTTACGAACACCATTTCGGGTAGTTTTGGTGAATTTTTGGCTCAAATACTGGAAATGAGGACTTAGTCATTTTTGAAAAATTTCATGACCCCGGACCTGCAAAAAAGTTCAAAAAATTGGAAAATTTTCAAAAAAATCTTTCTACTAGTAACAACCAAGAATGATAAGAAAATACCTTTCTGACATGTTTTCATGACATTTCGCTCAACCTTCAAGTGATATCTGGAAAGTAGTGCCTATCAGATAAAGTGATAGATCAAGATCAAGTATCTATAAGATCATAATATCTATAAAATCAAGTGATATCTATAAGATACATAGAATGTTTCAGACTAAAGTTTGAAAAAGCTAAAAGAGTTGAAAATTTTTCAAAATCTTTTTTCCTCGAAACAACCAAGAAAGTCTTAATTTACGTTACGAACACCATTTCGGGTAGTTTTGGTGTATTTTTGGCTCAAATACTGGAAATGAGGACTTAGTCATTTTTGAAAAATTTCATGACCCCGGACCTGCAAAAAAGTTCAAAAAATTTAAAATTTTTCAAAATTTTTGTTTTCCTCGAAACAACCGAGAAAGTCTTAATTTACGTTACGAACACCATTTCGGGTAGTTTTGGTGAATTTTTGGCTCAAATACTGGAAATGAGGACTTAATCATTTTTGAAAAATTTCATGACCCCGGACCTGCAAAAAAGTTCAAAAAATTGAAAATTTTTCAAAATTTTTTTTTTCCTCGAAACAACCGAGAAAGTCTTAATTTACGTTACGAACAACATTTCGGGTAGTTTTGGTGCATTTTTGGCTCAAATACTGGAAATGAGGACTTTGTCATTTTTGAAAAATTTCATCAGCCCGGACCTGCAAAAAAGTTCAAAAAATTGAAAATTTTTCAAAATTTTTTTTTTCCTCGAAACAACCAAGAAAGTCTTAATTTACGTTACGAACACCATTTCGGGTAGTTTTGGTGTATTTTTGGCTCAAATACTGGAAATGAGGACTTAGTCATTTTTGAAAAATTTCTTGACCCCGGACCTGCAAAAAAATTCAAAAAATTTAAAATTTTTCCAAATTTTTTTTTTCCTCGAAACAACCGAGAAAGTCTTAATTTACGTTACAAACACCATTTCGGGTAGTTTTGGTGAATATTTGGCTGAAATACTGGAAATGAGGACTTAGTCATTTTTGAAAAATTTCATGACCCCGGACCTGCAAAAAAGTTCAAAAAATTGGAAAATTTTCAAAAAAATCTTTCTACTAGTAACAACCAAGAATGATAAGAAAATACCTTTCTGACATGTTTTCATGACATTTCGCTCAACCTTCAAGTGATATCTGGAAAGTAGTGCCTATCAGATAAAGTGATAGATCAAGATCAAGTATCTATAAGATCATAATATCTATAAAATCAAGTGATATCTATAAGATACATAGAATGTTTCAGACTAAAGTTTGAAAAAGCTAAAAGAGTTGAAAATTTTTCAAAATCTTTTTTCCTCGAAACAACCAAGAAAGTCTTAATTTACGTTACGAACACCATTTCGGGTAGTTTTGGTGTATTTTTGGCTCAAATACTGGAAATGAGGACTTAGTCATTTTTGAAAAATTTCATGACCCCGGACCTGCAAAAAAGTTCAAAAAATTTAAAATTTTTCAAAATTTTTGTTTTCCTCGAAACAACCGAGAAAGTCTTAATTTACGTTACGAACACCATTTCGGGTAGTTTTGGTGAATTTTTGGCTCAAATACTGGAAATGAGGACTTAATCATTTTTGAAAAATTTCATGACCCCGGACCTGCAAAAAAGTTCAAAAAATTGAAAATTTTTCAAAATTTTTTTTTTCCTCGAAACAACAGAGAAAGTCTTAATTTACGTTACGAACACCATTTCGGGTAGTTTTGGTGAATTTTTGGCTCAAATACTGGAAATGAGGACTTAGTCATTTTTGAAAAATTTCATGACCCCGGACCTGCAAAAAAGTTCAAAAAATTGGAAAATTTTCAAAAAAATCTTTCTACTAGTAACAACCAAGAATGATAAGAAAATACCTTTCTGACATGTTTTCATGACATTTCGCTCAACCTTCAAGTGATATCTGGAAAGTAGTGCCTATCAGATAAAGTGATAGATCAAGATCAAGTATCTATAAGATCATAATATCTATAAAATCAAGTGATATCTATAAGATACATAGAATGTTTCAGACTAAAGTTTGAAAAAGCTAAAAGAGTTGAAAATTTTTCAAAATCTTTTTTCCTCGAAACAACCAAGAAAGTCTTAATTTACGTTACGAACACCATTTCGGGTAGTTTTGGTGTATTTTTGGCTCAAATACTGGAAATGAGGACTTAGTCATTTTTGAAAAATTTCATGACCCCGGACCTGCAAAAAAGTTCAAAAAATTTAAAATTTTTCAAAATTTTTGTTTTCCTCGAAACAACCGAGAAAGTCTTAATTTACGTTACGAACACCATTTCGGGTAGTTTTGGTGAATTTTTGGCTCAAATACTGGAAATGAGGACTTAATCATTTTTGAAAAATTTCATGACCCCGGACCTGCAAAAAAGTTCAAAAAATTGAAAATTTTTCAAAATTTTTTTTTTCCTCGAAACAACCGAGAAAGTCTTAATTTACGTTACGAACACCATTTCGGGTAGTTTTGGTGAATTTTTGGCTCAAATACTGGAAATGAGGACTTAATCATTTTTGAAAAAATTCATGACCCCGGACCTGCAAAAAAATTCAAAAAATTTAAAATTTTTCAAAATTTTTTTTTTCCTCGAAACAACCAAGAAAGTCTTAATTTACGTTACGAATACCATTTCGAGTAGTTTTGGTGAATTTTTGGCTCAAATACTGGAAATGAGGACTTAGTCATTTTTGAAAAATTTCATGACCCCGGACCTGCAAAAAAGTTCAAAAAATTGAAAATTTTTTAAAAAAAATCTTTCCACTAGTAACAACCAAGAATGATGAGAAAATACCTTTCTGACATGTTTTCATGACATTTCGCTCAACCTTCAAGTGATATCTGGAAAGTAGTACCTATCAGATAAAGTGATAGATCAAGATCAAGTATCTATAAGATCATAATATCTATAAAATCAAGTGACATCTATAAGATACATAGAATGTTTCAGACTAAAGTTTGAAAAAGCTAAAAGAGTTGACAATTTTTCAAAATCTTTTTTCCTCGAAACAACCAAGAAAGTCTTAATTTACGTTACGAACACCATTTCGGGTAGTTTTGGTGTATTTTTGGCTCAAATACTGGAAATGAGGACTTAGTCATTTTTGAAAAATTTCATGAGCCCGGACCTGCAAAAAAGTTCAAAAAATTTAAAATTTTTCAAAATTTTTGTTTTCCTCGAAACAACCGAGAAAGTCTTAATTTACGTTACGAACACCAATTCGGGTAGTTTTGGTGAATTTTTGGCTCAAATACTGGAAATGAGGACTTTGTCATTTTTGAAAAATTTCATGACCCAGGACCTGCAAAAAAGTTCAAAAAATTGAAAATTTTTCAAAATTTTTTTTTTCCTCGAAACAACCGAGAAAGTCTTAATTTACGTTACGAACACCATTTCGGCTAGTTTTGGTGTATTTTTGGCCCAAATACTGGAAATGAGGACTTTGCCATTTTTGAAAAATTTAATGACCCCGGACCTGCAAAAAAGTTCAAAAAATTGAAAATTTTTCAAAATTTTTTTTCTCCTCGAAACAACCAAGAAAGTCTTAATTTACGTTACGAATACCATTTCGGCTAGTTTTGGTGTATTTTTGGCCCAAATACTGGAAATGAGGATTTAGTCATTTTTGAAAAATTTCATGAGCCCAGACCTGCAAAAAAGATCAAAAAATTGAAAATTTTTCAAAATTTTTTTTTCCTCGAAACTACCAAGAAAGTCTTAATTTACGTTACAAACACCATTTCAGGTAGTTTTGGTGTATTTTTGGCTCAAATACTAGAAATGAGGACTTAGTCATTTTTGAAAAATTACATGACCCCGGACCTGCAAAAAAGTTCAAAAAATTGAAAATTTTTCAAAATTTTTTTTTCCTCGAAACTACCAAGAAAGTCTTAATTTACGTTACAAACACCATATCGGGTAGTTTTGGTGTATTTTTGGCTCAAATACTAGAAATGAGGACTTAGTCATTTTTGAAAAATTACATGACCCCGGACCTGCAAAAAAGTTCAAAAAATTAAAAATTTTTAAAAATTTTTTTTTTCCTCTAAACAACCAAGAAAGTCTTAATTTACGTTTCGAACACCATTTCACGTAGTTTTGGTGTATTTTTGGCTCAAATACTGGAAATGAGGACTTTGTCATTTTTGAAAAATTTCATGACCCCGGACCTGCAAAAAAATTCAAAAAATTGAAAATTTTTCAAAATTTTTTTTTTCCTCGAAACAACCGAGAAAGTCTTAATTTACGTTACGAACACCATTTCGGGTAGTTTTGGTGTATTTTTGGCTCAAATACTGGAAATGAGAACTTAGTCATTTTGAAAAATTTCATGACCCCGGACCTGCAAAAAAGTTCAAAAAATTGAGAATTTTTCAAAATTTTTTTTTTCCTCGAAACAACCGAGAAAGTCTTAATTTACGTTAGGAACACCATTTCGGGTAGTTTTGGTGAATTTTTGGCTCAAATACTGGAAATGAGGACTTTGTCATTTTTGAAAAATTTCATGACCCCGGACCTGCAAAAAAGTTCAAAAAATTGAAAATTTTTCAAAATTTTTTTTTTCCTCGAAACAACCAAGAAAGTCTTAATTTACGTTACGAACACCATTTCGGGTAGTTTTGGTGTATTTTTGGCTCAAATACTGGAAATGAGGACTTAGTCATTTTTGAAAAATTTCATGACCCCGGACCTGCAAAAAAGTTCAAAAAATTGAAAATTTTTCAAAAAAAATCTTTCTACTAGTAACAACCAAGAATGATAAGAAAATACCTTTCTGAATTGTTTTCATGACATTTGGCTCAACTTTCAAGTGATATCTGGAATGTAGTACCTATATGATAAAGTGATAGATCAAGATCAAGTATCTATAAGATCATAATATCTATAAAATCAAGTGATATCTATAAGATACATAGAATGTTTCAGACTAAAGTTTGAAAAAGCTAAAAGAATTGAAAATTTTTCAAAATTTTTTTTTTCCTCGAAACAACCAAGAAAGTCTTAATTTACGTTACGAACACCATTTCGGGTAGTTTTGGTGTATTTTTGGCTCAAATACTGGAAATGAGGACTTTGTCATTTTTGAAAAATTTCATGACCCCGGACCTGCAAAAAAGTTCAAAAAATTGAAAATTTTTCAAAATTTTTTTTTTCCTCGAAACAACCAAGAAAGTCTTAATTTACGTTACGAACACCATTTCGGGTAGTTTTGGTGTATTTTTGGCTCAAATACTGAAAATGAGGACTTAGTCATTTTTGAAAAATTTCATGACCCTGGACCTGCAAAAAAGTTCAAAAAAATTGAAAATTTTTCAAAATTTTTTTTTCCTCGAAACAACCGAGAAAGTCTTAATTTGCGTTACAAACACCATTACGGGTAGTTTTGGTGAATTTTTGGCTCAAATACTGGAAATGAGGACTTAGTCATTTTTGAAAAATTTCATGACCCCGGACCTGCAAAAAAGTTCAAAAAATTGAAAATTTTTCAAAAAAAATCTTTCTACTAGTAACAACCAAGAATGATAAGAAAATACCTTTCTGAATTGTTTTCATGACATTTGGCTCAACTTTCAAGTGATATCTGGAATGTAGTACCTATATGATAAAGTGATAGATCAAGATCAAGTATCTATAAGATCATAATATCTATAAAATCAAGTGATATCTATAAGATACATAGAATGTTTCAGACTAAAGTTTGAAAAAGCTAAAAGAATTGAAAATTTTTCAAAATTTTTTTTTCCTCGAAACAACCAAGAAAGTCTTAATTTGCGTTACAAACACCATTACGGGTAGTTTTGGTGAATTTTTGGCTCAAATACTGGAAATGAGGACTTAGTCATTTTTGAAAAATTTCATGACCCCGGACCTGCAAAAAAGTTCAAAAATTGAAAATATTTCAAAATTTTTTTTTTCCTCGAAACAATCTAGAAAGTCTTAATTTACATTACGAACACCATTTCGGATAGTTTTGGTGTATTTTTGGCTCAAATACTGGAAATGAGAACTTAGTCATTTTTGAAAAATTTCATGACCCCGGACCTGCAAAAAAGTTCAAAAAATTGAGAATTTTTCAAAATTTTTTTTTTCCTCGAAACAACCAAGAAAGTCTTAATTTACGTTACGAACACCATTTCGGGTAGTTTCGGTGAATTTTTGGCTCAAATACTGGAAATGAGGACTTAGTCATTTTTGAAAAATTTCATGACCCCGGACCTGCAAAAAAGTTCAAAAAATTGAAAATTTTTCAAAATTTTGTTTTTTCCTCGAAACAACGAAGAAAATCTTAATTTACGTTACGAACACCAGTTCGGGTAGTTTTGGTGTATTTTTGGCTCAAATACTGGAAATGAGAACTTAGTCATTTTTGAAAAATTTCATGACCCCGGACCTGCAAAAAAATTCAAAAAAATGAAAATTTTTCAAAAAATTTTTTTTCCTCGAAACAACCGAGAAATTCTTAATTTACGTTACGAACACCAATTCGGGTAGTTTTGGTGAATTTTTGGCTCAAATACTGGAAATAAGGACTAAGTCATTTCTGAAAAATTTCATCACCCCGGACCTGCAAAAAAATTCAAAAAATTGAAAATTTTTCAAAATTTTTTTTTTCCACGAAACAACCGAGGAAGTCTTAATTTACGTTACGAACACCATTTCGGGTAGTTTTGGTGAATTTTTGGCTCAAATACTGGAAATGAGGACTTAGTCATTTTTGAAAAATTTCATGACCCCGGACCTGCAAAAAAGTTCAAAAAATTGAAAATGTTTCAAAATTTGTTTTTTCCACGAAACAACCGACAAAGTCTTAATTTACGTTAGGAACACCATTTCGGGTAGTTTTGGTGAATTTTTGGCTCAAATACTGGAAATGAGGACTTTCTCATTTTTGAAAAATTTCATGACCCGGACCTGCAAAAAAGTTCAAAAAATTGAAAATTTTTCAAAATTTTTTTTTTCCTCTAAACAACCAAGAAAGTCTTAATATACGTTACGAACACCATTTCGGGTAGTTTTGGTGTATTTTTGGCTCAAATACTGGAAATGAGGACTTAGTCATTTTTGAAAAATTTCATGACCCCGGACTTGCAAAAAAGTTCAAAAAATTGAAAATTTTTCAAAATTTTTTTTTCCTCAAAGCAACCGAGAAAGTCTTAATTTACGTTACAAACACCATTTCGGGTAGTTGTGGTGAATTTTTGGCTCAAATACCGGAAATGAGGACTTAGTCATTTTTGAAAAATTTCATGACCCCGGACCTGCAAAAAAGTTCAAAAAATTGAAAATTTTTCAAAAAAAATCTTTCTACTAGTAACAACCAAGAATGATAAGAAAATACCTTTCTGAATTGTTTTCATGACATTTGGCTCAACTTTCAAGTGATATCTGGAATGTAGTACCTATATGATAAAGTGATAGATCAAGATCAAGTATCTATAAGATCATAATATCTATAAAATCAAGTGATATCTATAAGATACATAGAATGTTTCAGACTAAAGTTTGAAAAAGCTAAAAGAATTGAAAATTTTTCAAAATTTTTTTTTTCCTCGAAACAACCAAGAAAGTCTTAATTTGCGTTACAAACACCATTACGGGTAGTTTTGGTGAATTTTTGGCCCAAATACTGGAAATGAGGACTTAGTCATTTTTGAAAAATTTCATGACCCCGGACCTGCAAAAAAGTTCAAAAATTGAAAATATTTCAAAATTTTTTTTTTCCTCGAAACAATCTAGAAAGTCTTAATTTACATTACGAACACCATTTCGGATAGTTTTGGTGTATTTTTGGCTCAAATACTGGAAATGAGAACTTAGTCATTTTTGAAAAATTTCATGACCCCGGACCTGCAAAAAAGTTCAAAAAATTGAGAATTTTTCAAAATTTTTTTTTTCCTCGAAACAACCAAGAAAGTCTTAATTTACGTTACGAACACCATTTCGGGTAGTTTCGGTGAATTTTTGGCTCAAATACTGGAAATGAGGACTTAGTCATTTTTGAAAAATTTCATGACCCCGGACCTGCAAAAAAGTTCAAAAAATTGAAAATTTTTCAAAATTTTGTTTTTTCCTCGAAACAACGAAGAAAATCTTAATTTACGTTACGAACACCAGTTCGGGTAGTTTTGGTGTATTTTTGGCTCAAATACTGGAAATGAGAACTTAGTCATTTTTGAAAAATTTCATGACCCCGGACCTGCAAAAAAATTCAAAAAAATGAAAATTTTTCAAAAAATTTTTTTTCCTCGAAACAACCGAGAAATTCTTAATTTACGTTACGAACACCAATTCGGGTAGTTTTGGTGAATTTTTGGCTCAAATACTGGAAATAAGGACTAAGTCATTTTTGAAAAATTTCATCACCCCGGACCTGCAAAAAAGTTCAAAAAATTGAAAATTTTTCAAAATTTTTTTTTTCCACGAAACAACCGAGGAAGTCTTAATTTACGTTACGAACACCATTTCGGGTAGTTTTGGTGAATTTTTGGCTCAAATACTGGAAATGAGGACTTAGTCATTTTTGAAAAATTTCATGACCCCGGACTTGCAAAAAAGTTCAAAAAATTGAAAATTTTTCAAAATTTTTTTTTCCTCAAAGCAACCGAGAAAGTCTTGATTTACGTTACAAACACCATTTCGGGTAGTTGTGGTGAATTTTTGGCTCAAATACTGGAAATGAGGACTTAGTCATTTTTGAAAAATTTCATGACCCCGGATCTGCAAAAAATTCAAAAAATTGAAAATTTTTCAAAATTTTTTTTTCCTCGAAACAATGGAGAAAGTCTTAATTTACATTACGAACACCATTTCGGGTAGTTTTGGTGTATTTTTGGCTCAAATACTAGAAATGAGGACTTAGTCATTTTTGAAAAATTTCATGACCCCGGACCTGCAAAAAATTTCAAAGAATTGAAAATTTTTCAAAATTTTTTTTTTCCTCTAAACAACCAAGAAAGTCTTAATATACGCTACGAACACCATTTCGGGTAGTTTTGGTGTATTTTTGGCTCAAATACTGGAAATGAGGACTTAGTCATTTTTGAAAAATTTCATGACCCTGGACCTGCAAAATAGTTAAACAAATTGAAAATTTTTCAAAATTTTTTTTTCATTGAAACAACCAACGTAGTCTTAATTTACGTTTCGAACACCATTTCGGGTAGTTTTGGTGAATTTTTGGCTCAAATACTGGAAATGAGGACTTAGTCATTTTTGAAAAATTTCATGACCCCGGATCTGCAAAAAAGTTAAAAAAACTGAAAATTTTTCAAAATTTTTTTTTCCTCGAAACAACCGAGAGAGTCTTAATTTCATTACGAACACCATTTCGGGTAGTTTTGGTTGTTATTTTGGCTCAAATACTGGAAATGAGGACTTAGTCATTTTTGAAAAATTTCATGACCCCGGACCTGCAAAAAATTTCAAAGAATTGAAAATTTTTCAAAATTTTTTTTTTCCTCTAAACAACCAAGAAAGTCTTAATATACGTTACGAACACCATTTCGGGTAGTTTTGGTGTATTTTTGGCTCAAATACTGGAAATGAGGACTTAGTCATTTTTGAAAAATTTCATGACCCCGGACCTGCAAAAAAGTTCAAAAAATTGAAAATTTTTCAAAATTTTTTTTTTCCACGAAACAACCGAGGAAGTCTTAATTTACGTTTCGAACACCATTTCGGGTAGTTTTGGTGAATTTTTGGCTCAAATACTGGAAATGAGGACTTAGTCATTTTTGAAAAATTTCATGACCCCGGACCTGCAAAAAAGTTCAAAGAATTGAAAATTTTTCAAAATTTTTTTTTTCCTCTAAACAACCAAGAAAGTCTTAATATACGTTACGAACACCATTTCGGGTAGTTTTGGTGTATTTTTGGCTCAAATACTGGAAATGAGGACTTAGTCATTTTTGAAAAATTTCATTACCCCGGACCTGCAAAAAAGTTCAAAAAATTGAAAATTTTTCAAAATTTTGTTTTTTCCTCGAAACAACGAAGAAAATCTTAATTTACGTTACGAACACCAGTTCGGGTAGTTTTGGTGAATTTTTGGCTCAAATACTGGAAATGAGAACTTAGTCATTTTTGAAAAAATTCATGACCCTGGACCTGCAAAAAAGTTCAAAAAATTGAAAATTTTTCAAAATTTTTTTTTTCCTCGAAACAACCGAGGAAGTCTTAATTTACGTTACGAACACCATTTCGGGTAGTTTTGGAAAATTTATGCTCAAATACTGGAAATGAGAACTTAGTCATTTTTGAAAAATTTCATGACCCTGGACCTGCAAAAAAGTTCAAAAAATTGAAAATTTTTCAAAATTTTTTTTTTCCTCGAAACAACCGAGGAAGTCTTAATTTACGTTACGAACACCATTTCGGGTAGTTTTGGAAAATTTATGCTCAAATACTGGAAATGAGGACTTAGTCATTTTTGAAAAATTTCATGACCCCGGACCTGCAAAAAAGTTCAAAAAATTGAAAATTTTTCAAAATTTTTTTTTTCCACGAAACAACCGAGGAAGTCTTAATTTACGTTACAAACACCATTTCGGGTAGTTTTGGTGAATTTTTGGCTCAAATACTGGAAATGAGGACTTAGTCATTTTTGAAAAATTTCATGACCGCGGACCTGCAAAAAAGTTCAAAAAATTGAAAATTTTTCAAAATTTTTTTTTTTCTCGAAACAACCGAGAAAGTCTTAATTTACGTTACAAACACCATTTCGGGTAGTTTTGGTAAATTTTTGGCTCAAATACTGGAAATGAGGACTTAGTCATTTTTGAAAAATTTCATTACCCCGGACCTGCAAAAATGTTCAAAAAATTGAAAATTTTTCAAAATTTTGTTTTTTCCTCGAAACAACGAAGAAAATCTTAATTTACGTTACGAACACCAGTTCGGGTAGTTTTGGTTTATTTTTGGCTCAAATACTGGAAATGAGAACTTAGTCATTTTTGAAAAATTTCATGACCCTGGACCTGCAAAAAAATTCAAAAAATTGAAAATTTTTCAAAATTTTTTTTTTCCTCGAAACAACCGAGGAAGTCTTAATTTACGTTACGAACACCATTTCGGGTAGTTTTGGTGAATTTTTGGCTCAAATACTGGAAATGAGGACTTAGTCATTTTTGAAAAATTTCATGACCCCGGACCTGCAAAAAAGTTCAAAAAATTGAAAATTTTTCAAAATTTTTTTTTTCCACGAAACAACCGAGGAAGTCTTAATTTACGTTTCGAACACCATTTCGGGTAGTTTTGGTGAATTTTTGGCTCAAATACTGGAAATAAGGACTTTGTCATTTTTGAAAAATTTCATGACCCCAGACCTGCAAAAAAGTTCAAAAAATTGAGAATTTTTCAAAATTTTCTTTTTCCTCGAAACAACCAAGAAAGTCTTAATTTACGTTACGAACACCATTTCGGGTAGTTTTGGTGAATTTTTGGCTCAAATACTAGAAATGAGGACTTAGTCATTTTTGAAAAATTTCATGACCCCGGATCTGCAAAAAAGTTCAAAAAATTGAAAATTTTTCAAAATTTTTTTTTCCTAGAAACAACCGAGAAAGTCTTAATTTACGTTACAAACACCATTTCGGGTAGTTTTGGTGAATTTTTGGCTCAAATACTGGAAATGAGGACTTAGTCATTTTTGAAGAATTTCATGACCCCAGACCTGCAAAAAAGTTCAAAAAATTGAAAATTTTTCAAAATTTTTTTTTTCTCGAAACAATCGAGAAAGTCTTAATTTACATTACGAACACTATTTCGGGTAGTTTTGGTGTATTTTTGGCTCAAATACTAGAAATGAGGACTTAGTCATTTTTGAAAAATTTCATGACCCCGGACCTTCAAAAAAGTTCAAAAAATTGAAAATTTTTCAAAATTTTTTTTTTCCTCGAAACAACCGAGAAAGTCTTAATTTACGTTACAAACACCATTTCGGGTAGTTTTGGTGAATTTTTGGCTCAAATACTAGAAATGAGGACTTAGTCATTTTTGAAAAATTTCATGACCCCGGACCTGCAAAAAAGTTCAAAAAATTGAAAATTTTTCAAAATTTTTTTTTTCCTCGAAACAACCGAGAAAGTCTTAATTTACGTTACGAACACCATTTCGGGTAGTTTTGGTGAATTTTTGGCTCAAATACAGGAAATGAGGACTTTGTCATTTTTGAAAAATTTCATGACCCCGGACCTGCAAAAAAATTCAAAAAATTGAAAATTTTTCAAAATTTTTTTTTTCCTCGAAACAGAAAGTCTTAATTTACGTTACGAACACCATTTCGGGTAGTTTTGGTGAATTTTTGGCTCAAATACTGGAAATGAGGACTTTGTCATTTTTGAAAAATTTCATGACCCCGGACCTGCAAAAAAGTTCAAAAAATTGAAAATTTTCAAAATTTTTTTTTTCCTCGAAACAACCAAGAAAGTCTTAATTTACGTTACGAACACCATTTCGGGTAGTTTTGGTGTATTTTTGGCTCAAATACTGGAAATGAGGACTTAGTCATTTTTGAAAAATTTCATGACCCTGGACCTGCAAAAAAGTTCAAAAAATTGAAAATTTTTCAAAAAAAATCTTTCTACTAGTAACAACCAAGAATGATAAGAAAATACCTTTCTGACATGTTTTCATGACATTTCGCTCAACCTTCAAGTGATATCTGGAAAGTAGTACCTATCAGATAAAGTGATAGATCAAGATCAAGTATCTATAAGATCATAATATCTATAATATCAAGTGATATCTATAAGATACAGAATGTTTCAGACTAAAGTTTGAAAAAGCTAAAAGATTTGAAAATTTTTCAAAGTCTTTTTTCCTCGAAACAACCAAGAAAGTCTTAATTTACGTTTCGAACACCATTTCGGATAGTTTTGGTGTATTGTTTGCTCAAATACTGGAAATGAGGACTTAGTCATTTTTGAAAAATTTCATGACCCCGGACCTGCAAAAAAGTTCAAAAACTTGAAAATTTTTCAAAATTTTTTTTTTCCTCGAAACAACCGAGAAAGTCTTAATTTACGTTACAAACACCATTTCGGGTAGTTTTGGTGAATTTTTGGCTCAAATACTAGAAATGAGGACTTAGTCATTTTTGAAAAATTTCATGACCCCGGACCTGCAAAAAAGTTCAAAAAATTGAAAATTTTTCAAAATTTTTTTTTTCCTCGAAACAACCAAGAAAGTCTTAATTTACGTTACGAACACCATTTCGGGTAGTTTTTGTGTATTTTTGGCTCAAATACTGGAAATGAGGACTTAGTCATTTTTGAAAAATTTCATGACCCTGGACCTGCAAAAAAGTTCAAAAAATTGAAAATTTTTCAAAATTTTTTTTTTCCTCGAAACAACCAAGAAAGTCTTAATTTTCGTTACGAACACCATTTCGGATAGTTTCGGTGAATTTTTGGCTCAAATACTGGAAATGAGGACTTAGTCATTTTTGAAAAATTTCATGACGCCGGACCTGCAAAAAAGTTCAAAAAATTTTTCAAAATTTTGTTTTTTCCTCGAAACAAAGAAGAAAATCTTAATTTACGTTACGAACACCAGTTCGGGTAGTTTTGGTGTATTTTTGGCTCAAATACTGGAAATGAGAACTTAGTCATTTTTGAAAAATTTCATGACCCCTGACCTGCAAAAAAGTTCAAAAAATTGAAAATGTTTCAAAATTTTTTTTTTCCACGAAAAAACCGAGAAAGTCTTAATTTACGTTAGGAACACCATTTCGGGTAGTTTTGGTGAATTTTTGGCTCAAATACTGGAAATGATGACTTTCTCATTTTTGAAAAATTTTATGACCGTGGACCTGCAAAAAAGTTCAAAAAATTGAAAATTTTTCAAAATTTTTTTTTTTCTCGAAACAACCGAGAAAGTCTTAATTTACGTTACAAACACCATTTCGGGTAGTTTTGGTGAATTTTTGGCTCAAATACTGGAAATGAGGACTTAGTCATTTTTGAAAAATTTCATGACCCCGGACCTGCAAAAAAGTTCAAAAAATTGAAAATTTTTCAAAATTTTTTTTTTCCACGAAACAACCGAGGAAGTCTTAATTTACGTTACGAACACCATTTCGGGTAGTTTTGGTGAATTTTTCGTTCAAATACTGGAAATGAGGACTTAGTCATTTTTGAAAAATTTCATGACCCCGGACCTGCAAAAAAGTTCAAAAAATTGAAAATTTTTCAAAATTTTTTTTTTCCTCGAAACAACCAAGAAAGTCTTAATTTACGTTACGAACACCATTTCGGGTAGTTTTGGTGTATTTTTGGCTCAAATACTGGAAATGAGGACTTAGTCATTTTTGAAAAATTTCATGACCCTGGACCTGCAAAAAAGTTCAAAAAATTGAAAATTTTTCAAAATTTTTTTTTTCCTCGAAACAACCAAGAAAGTCTTAATTTTCGTTACGAACACCATTTCGGATAGTTTCGGTGAATTTTTGGCTCAAATACTGGAAATGAGGACTTAGTCATTTTTGAAAAATTTCATGACCCCGGACCTGCAAAAAAGTTCAAAAAATTTTTCAAAATTTTGTTTTTTCCTCGAAACAAAGAAGAAAATCTTAATTTACGTTACGAACACCAGTTCGGGTAGTTTTGGTGTATTTTTGGCTCAAATACTGGAAATGAGGACTTAGTCATTTTTGAAAAATTTCATGACCCTGGACCTGCAAAAAAGTTCAAAAAATTGAAAATTTTTCAAAATTTTTTTTTTCCTCGAAACAACCAAGAAAGTCTTAATTTTCGTTACGAACACCATTTCGGATAGTTTCGGTGAATTTTTGGCTCAAATACTGGAAATGAGGACTTAGTCATTTTTGAAAAATTTCATGACGCCGGACCTGCAAAAAAGTTCAAAAAATTTTTCAAAATTTTGTTTTTTCCTCGAAACAAAGAAGAAAATCTTAATTTACGTTACGAACACCAGTTCGGGTAGTTTTGGTGTATTTTTGGCTCAAATACTGGAAATGAGAACTTAGTCATTTTTGAAAAATTTCATGACCCCTGACCTGCAAAAAAGTTCAAAAAATTGAAAATGTTTCAAAATTTTTTTTTTCCACGAAAAAACCGAGAAAGTCTTAATTTACGTTAGGAACACCATTTCGGGTAGTTTTGGTGAATTTTTGGCTCAAATACTGGAAATGATGACTTTCTCATTTTTGAAAAATTTTATGACCGTGGACCTGCAAAAAAGTTCAAAAAATTGAAAATTTTTCAAAATTTTTTTTTTTCTCGAAACAACCGAGAAAGTCTTAATTTACGTTACAAACACCATTTCGGGTAGTTTTGGTGAATTTTTGGCTCAAATACTGGAAATGAGGACTTAGTCATTTTTGAAAAATTTCATGACCCCGGACCTGCAAAAAAGTTCAAAAAATTGAAAATTTTTCAAAATTTTTTTTTTCCACGAAACAACCGAGGAAGTCTTAATTTACGTTACGAACACCATTTCGGGTAGTTTTGGTGAATTTTTCGTTCAAATACTGGAAATGAGGACTTAGTCATTTTTGAAAAATTTCATGACCCCGGACCTGCAAAAAAGTTCAAAAAATTGAAAATTTTTCAAAATTTTTTTTTTCCTCGAAACAACCAAGAAAGTCTTAATTTACGTTACGAACACCATTTCGGGTAGTTTTGGTGTATTTTTGGCTCAAATACTGGAAATGAGGACTTAGTCATTTTTGAAAAATTTCATGACCCTGGACCTGCAAAAAAGTTCAAAAAATTGAAAATTTTTCAAAATTTTTTTTTTCCTCGAAACAACCAAGAAAGTCTTAATTTTCGTTACGAACACCATTTCGGATAGTTTCGGTGAATTTTTGGCTCAAATACTGGAAATGAGGACTTAGTCATTTTTGAAAAATTTCATGACCCCGGACCTGCAAAAAAGTTCAAAAAATTTTTCAAAATTTTGTTTTTTCCTCGAAACAAAGAAGAAAATCTTAATTTACGTTACGAACACCAGTTCGGGTAGTTTTGGTGTATTTTTGGCTCAAATACTGGAAATGAGAACTTAGTCATTTTTGAAAAATTTCATGACCCCGGACCTGCAAAAAAATTCAAAAAAATGAAAATTGTTCAAAAATTTTTTTTTCCTCGAAACAACCGAGAAAGTCTTAATTTACGTTACGAACACCAATTCGGGTAGTTTTGGTGAATTTTTGGCTCAAATACTGGAAATAAGGACTTAGTCATTTTTGAAAAATTTCATCACCCCGGACCTGCAAAAAAGTTCAAAAAATTGAAAATTTTTCAAAATTTGTTTTTTCCACGAAACAACCGAGGAAGTCTTAATTTATGTTACGAACACCATTTCGGGTAGTTTTGGTGAATTTTTGGCTCAAATACTGGAAATGAAGACTTAGTCATTTTTGAAAAATTTCATGACCCCTGACCTGCAAAAAAGTTCAAAAAATTGAAAATGTTTCAAAATTTTTTTTTTCCACGAAAAAACCGAGAAAGTCTTAATTTACGTTAGGAACACCATTTCGGGTAGTTTTGGTGAATTTTTGGCTCAAATACTGGAAATGAGGACTTTCTCATTTTTGAAAAATTTTATGACCGTGGACCTGCAAAAAAGTTCAAAAAATTGAAAATTTTTCAAAATTTTTTTTTTTCTCGAAACAACCGAGAAAGTCTTAATTTACGTTACAAACACCATTTCGGGTAGTTTTGGTGAATTTTTGGCTCAAATACTGGAAATGAGGACTTAGTCATTTTTGAAAAATTTCATGACCCCGGACCTGCAAAAAAGTTCAAAAAATTGAAAATTTTTCAAAATTTTTTTTTTCCACGAAACAACCGAGGAAGTCTTAATTTACGTTACGAACACCATTTCGGGTAGTTTTGGTGAATTTTTCGTTCAAATACTGGAAATGAGGACTTAGTCATTTTTGAAAAATTTCATGACCCCGGACCTGCAAAAAAGTTCAAAAAATTGAAAATTTTTCAAAATTTTTTTTTTCCACGAAACAACCGAGAAAGTCTTAATTTACGTTAGGAACACCATTTCGGGTAGTTTTGGTGAATTTTTGGCTCAAATACTGGAAATGAGGACTTTCTCATTTTTGAAAAATTTCATGACCCCGGACCTGCAAAAAAGTTCAAAGAATTGAAAATTTTTCAAAATTTTTTTTTTCTACGAAACAACCGAGAAAGTCTTAATTTACGTTACGAACACCATTTCGGGTAGTTTTGGTGAATTTTTGGCTCAAATACTGGAAATGAGGACTTTGTCATTTTTGAAAAATTTCATGACCCCGGACCTGCAAAAAAGTTCAAAAAATTCAGAAATTTTCAAAATTTTTTTTTTCCTCGAAACAAAAAAGAAAGTCTTAATTTACGTTACAAACACCATTTCGGGTAGTTTTGGTGATTTTTTGGCTCAAATACTAGAAATGAGGACTTAGTCATTTTTGAAAAATTTCATAACCCCGGATCTGCAAAAAAGTTCAAAAAATTGAAAATTTTTCAAAATATTTTTTTTCCTCGAAACAACCGAGAAAGTCTTAATTTACGTTACAAACACCATTTCGGGTAGTTTTGGTGAATTTTTGGCTCAAATACTGGAAATGAGGACTTAGTCATTTTTGAAGAATTTCATGACCCCAGACCTGCAAAAAAGTTCAAAAAATTGAAAATTTTTCAAAATTTTTTTTTTCTCGAAACAATCGAGAAAGTCTTAATTTACATTACGAACACCATTTCGGGTAGTTTTGGTGAATTTTTGGCTCAAATACTGGAAATGAGGACTTTCTCATTTTTGAAAAATTTCATGACCCCGGACCTGCAAAAAAGTTCAAAGAATTGAAAATTTTTCAAAATTTTTTTTTTCTACGAAACAACCGAGAAAGTCTTAATTTACGTTACGAACACCATTTCGGGTAGTTTTGGTGAATTTTTGGCTCAAATACTGGAAATGAGGACTTTGTCATTTTTGAAAAATTTCATGACCCCGGACCTGCAAAAAAGTTCAAAAAATTCAGAAATTTTCAAAATTTTTTTTTTCCTCGAAACAAAAAAGAAAGTCTTAATTTACGTTACAAACACCATTTCGGGTAGTTTTGGTGATTTTTTGGCTCAAATACTAGAAATGAGGACTTAGTCATTTTTGAAAAATTTCATAACCCCGGATCTGCAAAAAAGTTCAAAAAATTGAAAATTTTTCAAAATATTTTTTTTCCTCGAAACAACCGAGAAAGTCTTAATTTACGTTACAAACACCATTTCGGGTAGTTTTGGTGAATTTTTGGCTCAAATACTGGAAATGAGGACTTAGTCATTTTTGAAGAATTTCATGACCCCAGACCTGCAAAAAAGTTCAAAAAATTGAAAATTTTTCAAAATTTTTTTTTTCTCGAAACAATCGAGAAAGTCTTAATTTACATTACGAACACCATTTCGGGTAGTTTTGGTGTATTTTTGCCTCAAATACTAGAAATGAGGACTTAGTCATTTTTGAAGAATTTCATGACCCCAGACCTGCAAAAAAGTTCAAAAAATTGAAAATTTTTCAAAATTTTTTTTTCCTCGAAACAATCGAGAAAGTCTTAATTTACATTACGAACACCATTTCGGGTAATTTTGGTGTATTTTTTGCCTCAAATACTAGAAATGAGGACTTAGTCATTTTTGAAAAATTTCATGACCCCTGATCTGCAAAAAAGTTCAAAGAATTGAAAATTTTTCAAAATTTTTTTTTTCCTCGAAACAACCGAGAAAGTCTTAATTTACGTTACAAACACCATTTCGGGTAGTTTTGGTGAATTTTTGGCTCAAATACTGGAAATGAGGACTTAGTCAATTTCGAAAAATTTCATGACCCCAGACCTGCAAAAAAGTTCAAAAAATTGAAAATTTTTCAAAATTTTTTTTTTCTCGAAACAATCGAGAAAGTCTTAATTTACATTACGAACACCATTTCGGGTAGTTTTGGTGTATTCTTTGCTCAAATACTAGAAATGAGTACTTAGTCATTTTTGAAAAATTTCATGACCCCGGACCTGCAAAAAAGTTCAAAAAATTGAAAATTTTTCAAAATTTTTTTTTTCCTCGAAACAACCGAGAAAGTCTTAATTTACGTTTCGAACACCATTTCGGCCAGTTTTGGTGTATTTTTTGTTCAAATACTGGAAATGAGGACTTAGTCATTTTTGAAAAATTTCATGACCCCGGACCTGCAAAAAATTTCAAAAAATTGAAAATTTTTCAAAATTTTTTTTTTTCTCTAAACAACCAAGAAAGTCTTAATTTACGTTACGAACACCATTTCAGGTAGTTTTGGTGTATTTTGGGCTCAAATACTGGAAATGAGGACTTAGTCATTTTTGAAAAATTTCATGACCCCGGACATGCAAAAAAGTTCATAAAATTGAAAAATTTTCAAAAAAAATCTTTCTACTAGTAACAACCAAGAATGATAAGAAAATACCTTTCTGACATGTTTTCATGACATTTGGCTCAACCTTCAAGTGATATCTGGAATGTAGTACCTATATGATAAAGTGATAGATCAAGATCAAGTATCTATAAGATCATAATATCTAGAAAATCAAGTGATATCTATAAGATACATAGAATGTTTCAGACTAATGTTTGAAAAAGCTAAAAGATTTGAAAAATTTTCCAAATCTTTTTTCCTCGAAACAAGCAAGAAAGTCTTAATTTACGTTTCGAACACCATTTCGGATAGTTTTGGTGTATTTTTGGCTCAAATACTGGAAATGAGAACTTAGTCATTTTTGAAGAATTTCATGACCCCAGACCTGCAAAAAAGTTCAAAAAATTGAAAATTTTTCAAAATTTTTTTTTTCTCGAAACAATCGAGAAAGTCTTAATTTACATTACGAACACCATTTCGGGTAGTTTTGGTGTATTTTTGCCTCAAATACTAGAAATGAGGACTTAGTCATTTTTGAAGAATTTCATGACCCCAGACCTGCAAAAAAGTTCAAAAAATTGAAAATTTTTCAAAATTTTTTTTTCCTCGAAACAATCGAGAAAGTCTTAATTTACATTACGAACACCATTTCGGGTAATTTTGGTGTATTTTTTGCCTCAAATACTAGAAATGAGGACTTAGTCATTTTTGAAAAATTTCATGACCCCGGATCTGCAAAAAAGTTCAAAGAATTGAAAATTTTTCAAAATTTTTTTTTTCCTCGAAACAACCGAGAAAGTCTTAATTTACGTTACAAACACCATTTCGGGTAGTTTTGGTGAATTTTTGGCTCAAATACTGGAAATGAGGACTTAGTCAATTTCGAAAAATTTCATGACCCCAGACCTGCAAAAAAGTTCAAAAAATTGAAAATTTTTCAAAATTTTTTTTTTCTCGAAACAATCGAGAAAGTCTTAATTTACATTACGAACACCATTTCGGGTAGTTTTGGTGTATTCTTTGCTCAAATACTAGAAATGAGTACTTAGTCATTTTTGAAAAATTTCATGACCCCGGACCTGCAAAAAAGTTCAAAAAATTGAAAATTTTTCAAAATTTTTTTTTTCCTCGAAACAACCGAGAAAGTCTTAATTTACGTTTCGAACACCATTTCGGCCAGTTTTGGTGTATTTTTTGTTCAAATACTGGAAATGAGGACTTAGTCATTTTTGAAAAATTTCATGACCCCGGACCTGCAAAAAATTTCAAAAAATTGAAAATTTTTCAAAATTTTTTTTTTTCTCTAAACAACCAAGAAAGTCTTAATTTACGTTACGAACACCATTTCAGGTAGTTTTGGTGTATTTTGGGCTCAAATACTGGAAATGAGGACTTAGTCATTTTTGAAAAATTTCATGACCCCGGACATGCAAAAAAGTTCATAAAATTGAAAAATTTTCAAAAAAAATCTTTCTACTAGTAACAACCAAGAATGATAAGAAAATACCTTTCTGACATGTTTTCATGACATTTGGCTCAACCTTCAAGTGATATCTGGAATGTAGTACCTATATGATAAAGTGATAGATCAAGATCAAGTATCTATAAGATCATAATATCTAGAAAATCAAGTGATATCTATAAGATACATAGAATGTTTCAGACTAATGTTTGAAAAAGCTAAAAGATTTGAAAAATTTTCCAAATCTTTTTTCCTCGAAACAAGCAAGAAAGTCTTAATTTACGTTTCGAACACCATTTCGGATAGTTTTGGTGTATTTTTGGCTCAAATACTGGAAATGAGAACTTAGTCATTTTTGAAAAATTTCATGACCCCGGACCTGCAAAAAAGTTCAAAAAATTGAAAATTTTTTAAAATTTTTTTTTTCCTCAAAACAACCGAGAAAGTCTTAATTTACGTTACGAACACCATATCGGATAGTTTTGGTTTATTTTTGGCTCAAATACTGGAAATGAGAACTTAGTCATTTTTGAAAAATTTCATGACCTCGGACCTGCAAAAAAGTTCAAAAAATTGAAAATTTTTCAAAATTTTTTTTTTCCTCAAAACAACCGAGAAAGTCTTAATTTACGTTACGAACACCATTTCCGGTAGTTTTGGTGAATTTTTGACTAAAATACTGGAAATGAGGACTTTGTCATTTTTGAAAAATTTCATGACCCCGGACCTGCAAAAAAGTTCAAAAAATTGAAAATTTTTCAAAATTTTTTTTTTCCTCGAAACAACCGAGAAAGTCTTAATTTACGTTACGAACACCATTTCGGGTAGTTTTGGTGTATTTTTGGCTCAAATACTGAAAACGAGGACTTTGTCATTTTTGAAAAATTCCATGACCCCGGACCTGCAAAAAAGTTCAAAAAATTAAAAATTTTTCAAAATTTTTTTTTCCTCGAAACAACCGAGAAAGTCTTAATTTACGTTACGAACACCATTTCCGGTAGTTTTGGTGAATTTTTGACTCAAATACTGGAAATGAGGACTTTGTCATTTTTGAAAAATTTCATGACCCCTGACCTGCAAAAAAGTTCAAAAAATTGAAATTTTTCAAAATTTTTTTTTTCCTCGAAACAACCAAGAAAGTCTTAATTTACGTTACGAACACCATTTCGGGTAGTTTTGGTGTATTTTGGGCTCAAATACTGGAAATGAGGACTTAGTCTCTTTTGAAAAATTTCATGACCCCGGACATGCAAAAAAGTTCAAAAAATTGAAAAATTTTCAAAAAAATCTTTCTACTAGTAACAACCAAGAATGATAGGAAAATACCTTTCTGACATGTTTTCATGACATTTGGCTCACTCTTCAAGTGATATCTGGAATGTAGTACCTATATGATAAAGTGATAGATCAAAATCAAGTATCTATAAGATCATAATATCTATAAAATCAAGTGATATCTATAAGATACATAGAATGTTTAAGACTAAAGTTTGAAAAAAATAAAAGATTTGAAAAATTTTCCAAATCTTTTTTCCTCGAAACAAGCAAGAAAGTCTTAATTTACGTTTCGAACACCATTTCGGATAGTTTTGGTGTATTTTGGGCTCAAATACTGGAAATGAGGACTTAGTCTCTTTTGAAAAATTTCATGACCCGGGACATGCAAAAAAGTTCAAAAGATTGAAAAATTTTCAAAAAAATCTTTCTACTAGTAACAACCAAGAATGATAGGAAAATACCTTTCTGACATGTCTTCATGACATTTGGCTCACTCTTCAAGTGATATCTGGAATGTAGTACCTATATGATAAAGTGATAGATCAAGATCAAGTATCTATAAGATCATAATATCTATAAAATCAAGTGATATCTATAAGATACATAGAATGTTTAAGACTAAAGTTTGAAAAAGCTAAAAGATTTGAAAAATTTTCCAAATCTTTTTTCCTCGAAACAAGCAAGAAAGTCTTAATTTACGTTTCGAACACCATTTCGGATAGTTTTGGTGTATTTTGGGCTCAAATACTGGAAATGAGGACTTAGTCTCTTTTGAAAAATTTCATGACCCGGGACATGCAAAAAAGTTCAAAAAATTGAAAAATTTTCAAAAAAATCTTTCTACTAGTAACAACCAAGAATGATAGGAAAATACCTTTCTGACATGTCTTCATGACATTTGGCTCACTCTTCAAGTGATATCTGGAATGTAGTACCTATATGATAAAGTGATAGATCAAGATCAAGTATCTATAAGATCATAATATCTATAAAATCAAGTGATATCTATAAGATACATAGAATGTTTCAGACTAAAGTTTGAAAAAGCTAAAAGATTTGAAAAATTTTCCAAATCTTTTTTCCTCGAAACAAGCAAGAAAGTCTTAATTTACGTTTCGAACACCATTTCGGATAGTTTTGGTGTATTTTTGGCTCAAATACTGGAAATGAGAACTTAGTCATTTTTGAAAAATTTCATGACAACGGACCTGCAAGAAAGTTAAAAAAATTGAAAATTTTTCAAAATTTTTTTTTTTCCTCGAAACAACCGAGAAAGTCTTAATTTACGTTACAAACACCATTTCGGGATTTCGGGCAGTTTTGGTGAATTTTTGGCTCAAATACTGGAAATGAGGACTTTGTCATTTTTGAAAAATTTCATGACCCCGGACCTGCAAAAAAGTTCAAAAAATTGAAAATTTTTCAAAATTTTTTTTTTCCTCGAAACAACCAAGAAAGTCTTAATTTACGTTACGAACACCATTTCGGGTAGTTTTGGTGTATTTTTGGCTCAAATACTGGAAATGAGGACTTAGTCATTTTTGAAAAATTTCATGACCCCGGACCTGCAAAAAAGTTCAAAAAATTGAAAATTTTTCAAAATTTTTTTTTTCTCTAAACAACCAAGAAAGTCTTAATTTACGTTACGAACACCATTTCAGGTAGTTTTGGTGTATTTTGGGCTCAAATACTGGAAATGAGGACTTAGTCATTTTTGAAAAATATCATGACCCCGGACATGCAAAAAAGTTCATAAAATTGAAAAATTTTCAAAAAAAATCTTTCTACTAGTAACAACCAAGAATGATAAGAAAATACCTTTCTGACATGTTTTCATGACATTTGGCTCAACCTTCAAGTGATATCTGGAATGTAGTACCTATATGATAAAGTGATAGATCAAGATCAAGTATCTATAAGATCATAATATCTAGAAAATCAAGTGATATCTATAAGATACATAGAATGTTTCAGACTAATGTTTGAAAAAGCTAAAAGATTTGAAAAATTTTCCAAATCTTTTTTCCTCGAAACAAGCAAGAAAGTCTTAATTTACGTTTCGAACACCATTTCGGATAGTTTTGGTGTATTTTTGGCTCAAATACTGGAAATGAGAACTTAGTCATTTTTGAAAAATTTCATGACCCCGGACCTGCAAAAAAGTTCAAAAATTTGAAAATTTTTCAAATTTTTTTTTTTTCTCGAAACAATCGAGAAAGTCTTAATTTATATTACGAACACCATTTCGGGTAGTTTTGGTGTATTTTTGGCTCAAATACTAGAAATGAGGACTTAGTCATTTTTGAAAAATTTCATGACCCCGGATCTGCAAAAAAGTTCAAAAAATTGAAAATTTTTCAAAATTTTTTTTTTTCTCTAAACAACCAAGAAAGTCTTAATTTACGTTACGAACACCATTTCAGGTAGTTTTGGTGTATTTTGGGCTCAAATACTGGAAATGAGGACTTAGTCATTTTTGAAAAATTTCATGACCCCGGACATGCAAAAAAGTTCATAAAATTGAAAAATTTTCAAAAAAAATCTTTCTACTAGTAACAACCAAGAATGATAAGAAAATACCTTTCTGACATGTTTTCATGACATTTGGCTCAACCTTCAAGTGATATCTGGAATGTAGTACCTATATGATAAAGTGATAGATCAAGATCAAGTATCTATAAGATCATATTATCTAAAAAATCAAGTGATATCTATAAGATACATAGAATGTTTCAGACTAATGTTTGAAAAAGCTAAAAGATTTGAAAAATTTTCCAAATCTTTTTTCCCCGAAACAAGCAAGAAAGTCTTAATTTACGTTTCGAACACCATTTCGGATAGTTTTGGTGTATTTTTGGCTCAAATACTGGAAATGAGAACTTAGTCATTTTTGAAAAATTTCATGACCCCGGACCTGCAAAAAAGTTCAAAAAATTGAAAATTTTTTAAAATTTTTTTTTTCCTCAAAACAACCGAGAAAGTCTTAATTTACGTTACGAACACCATATCGGATAGTTTTGGTTTATTTTTGGCTCAAATACTGGAAATGAGAACTTAGTCATTTTTGAAAAATTTCATGACCCCGGACCTGCAAAAAAGTTCAAAAAATTGAAAATTTTTCAAAATTTTTTTTTTCCTCAAAACAACCGAGAAAGTCTTAATTTACGTTACGAACACCATTTCCGGTAGTTTTGGTGAATTTTTGACTAAAATACTGGAAATGAGGACTTTGTCATTTTTGAAAAATTTCATGACCCCGGACCTGCAAAAAAGTTCAAAAAATTGAAAATTTTTCAAAATTTTTTTTTTCCTCGAAACAACCGAGAAAGTCTTAATTTACGTTACGAACACCATTTCGGGTAGTTTTGGTGTATTTTTGGCTCAAATACTGGAAACGAGGACTTTGTCATTTTTGAAAAATTCCATGACCCCGGACCTGCAAAAAAGTTCAAAATATTGAAAATTTTTCAAAAATTTTTTTTCCTCGAAACAACCGAGAAAGTCTTAATTTACGTTACGAACACCATTTCCGGTAGTTTTGGTGAATTTTTGACTCAAATACTGGAAATGAGGACTTTGTCATTTTTGAAAAATTTCATGACCCCTGACCTGCAAAAAAGTTCAAAAAATTGAAATTTTTCAAAATTTTTTTTTTCCTCGAAACAACCAAGAAAGTCTTAATTTACGTTACGAACACCATTTCGGGTAGTTTTGGTGTATTTTGGGCTCAAATACTGGAAATGAGGACTTAGTCTCTTTTGAAAAATTTCATGACCCCGGACATGCAAAAAAGTTCAAAAAATTGAAAAATTTTCAAAAAAATCTTTCTACTAGTAACAACCAAGAATGATAGGAAAATACCTTTCTGACATGTTTTCATGACATTTGGCTCACTCTTCAAGTGATATCTGGAATGTAGTACCTATATGATAAAGTGATAGATCAAAATCAAGTATCTATAAGATCATAATATCTATAAAATCAAGTGATATCTATAAGATACATAGAATGTTTAAGACTAAAGTTTGAAAAAAATAAAAGATTTGAAAAATTTTCCAAATCTTTTTTCCTCGAAACAAGCAAGAAAGTCTTAATTTACGTTTCGAACACCATTTCGGATAGTTTTGGTGTATTTTGGGCTCAAATACTGGAAATGAGGACTTAGTCTCTTTTGAAAAATTTCATGACCCGGGACATGCAAAAAAGTTCAAAAAATTGAAAAATTTTCAAAAAAATCTTTCTACTAGTAACAACCAAGAATGATAGGAAAATACCTTTCTGACATGTCTTCATGACATTTGGCTCACTCTTCAAGTGATATCTGGAATGTAGTACCTATATGATAAAGTGATAGATCAAGATCAAGTATCTATAAGATCATAATATCTATAAAATCAAGTGATATCTATAAGATACATAGAATGTTTCAGACTAATGTTTGAAAAAGCTAAAAGATTTGAAAAATTTTCCAAATCTTTTTTCCCCGAAACAAGCAAGAAAGTCTTAATTTACGTTTCGAACACCATTTCGGATAGTTTTGGTGTATTTTTGGCTCAAATACTGGAAATGAGAACTTAGTCATTTTTGAAAAATTTCATGACCCCGGACTTGCAAAAAAGTTCAAAAAATTGAAAATTTTTTAAAATTTTTTTTTTCCTCAAAACAACCGAGAAAGTCTTAATTTACGTTACGAACACCATATCGGATAGTTTTGGTTTATTTTTGGCTCAAATACTGGAAATGAGAACTTAGTCATTTTTGAAAAATTTCATGACCCCGGACCTGCAAAAAAGTTCAAAAAATTGAAAATTTTTCAAAATTTTTTTTTTCCTCAAAACAACCGAGAAAGTCTTAATTTACGTTACGAACACCATTTCCGGTAGTTTTGGTGAATTTTTGACTAAAATACTGGAAATGAGGACTTTGTCATTTTTGAAAAATTTCATGACCCCGGACCTGCAAAAAAGTTCAAAAAATTGAAAATTTTTCAAAATTTTTTTTTTCCTCGAAACAACCGAGAAAGTCTTAATTTACGTTACGAACACCATTTCGGGTAGTTTTGGTGTATTTTTGGCTCAAATACTGGAAACGAGGACTTTGTCATTTTTGAAAAATTCCATGACCCCGGACCTGCAAAAAAGTTCAAAATATTGAAAATTTTTCAAAAATTTTTTTTCCTCGAAACAACCGAGAAAGTCTTAATTTACGTTACGAACACCATTTCGGGTAGTTTTGGTGTATTTTTGGCTCAAATACTGGAAACGAGGACTTTGTCATTTTTGAAAAATTCCATGACCCCGGACCTGCAAAAAAGTTCAAAATATTGAAAATTTTTCAAAAATTTTTTTTCCTCGAAACAACCGAGAAAGTCTTAATTTACGTTACGAACACCATTTCCGGTAGTTTTGGTGAATTTTTGACTCAAATACTGGAAATGAGGACTTTGTCATTTTTGAAAAATTTCATGACCCCTGACCTGCAAAAAAGTTCAAAAAATTGAAATTTTTCAAAATTTTTTTTTTCCTCGAAACAACCAAGAAAGTCTTAATTTACGTTACGAACACCATTTCGGGTAGTTTTGGTGTATTTTGGGCTCAAATACTGGAAATGAGGACTTAGTCTCTTTTGAAAAATTTCATGACCCCGGACATGCAAAAAAGTTCAAAAAATTGAAAAATTTTCAAAAAAAACTTTCTACTAGTAACAACCAAGAATGATAGGAAAATACCTTTCTGACATGTTTTCATGACATTTGGCTCACTCTTCAAGTGATATCTGGAATGTAGTACCTATATGATAAAGTGATAGATCAAAATCAAGTATCTATAAGATCATAATATCTATAAAATCAAGTGATATCTATAAGATACATAGAATGTTTAAGACTAAAGTTTGAAAAAAATAAAAGATTTGAAAAATTTTCCAAATCTTTTTTCCTCGAAACAAGCAAGAAAGTCTTAATTTACGTTTCGAACACCATTTCGGATAGTTTTGGTGTATTTTGGGCTCAAATACTGGAAATGAGGACTTAGTCTCTTTTGAAAAATTTCATGACCCGGGACATGCAAAAAAGTTCAAAAAATTGAAAAATTTTCAAAAAAATCTTTCTACTAGTAACAACCAAGAATGATAGGAAAATACCTTTCTGACATGTCTTCATGACATTTGGCTCACTCTTCAAGTGATATCTGGAATGTAGTACCTATATGATAAAGTGATAGATCAAGATCAAGTATCTATAAGATCATAATATCTATAAAATCAAGTGATATCTATAAGATACATAGAATGTTTCAGACTAATGTTTGAAAAAGCTAAAAGATTTGAAAAATTTTCCAAATCTTTTTTCCCCGAAACAAGCAAGAAAGTCTTAATTTACGTTTCGAACACCATTTCGGATAGTTTTGGTGTATTTTTGGCTCAAATACTGGAAATGAGAACTTAGTCATTTTTGAAAAATTTCATGACCCCGGACCTGCAAAAAAGTTCAAAAAATTGAAAATTTTTTAAAATTTTTTTTTTCCTCAAAACAACCGAGAAAGTCTTAATTTACGTTACGAACACCATATCGGATAGTTTTGGTTTATTTTTGGCTCAAATACTGGAAATGAGAACTTAGTCATTTTTGAAAAATTTCATGACCCCGGACCTGCAAAAAAGTTCAAAAAATTGAAAATTTTTCAAAATTTTTTTTTTCCTCAAAACAACCGAGAAAGTCTTAATTTACGTTACGAACACCATTTCCGGTAGTTTTGGTGAATTTTTGACTAAAATACTGGAAATGAGGACTTTGTCATTTTTGAAAAATTTCATGACCCCGGACCTGCAAAAAAGTTCAAAAAATTGAAAATTTTTCAAAATTTTTTTTTTCCTCGAAACAACCGAGAAAGTCTTAATTTACGTTACGAACACCATTTCGGGTAGTTTTGGTGTATTTTTGGCTCAAATACTGGAAACGAGGACTTTGTCATTTTTGAAAAATTCCATGACCCCGGACCTGCAAAAAAGTTCAAAATATTGAAAATTTTTCAAAAATTTTTTTTCCTCGAAACAACCGAGAAAGTCTTAATTTACGTTACGAACACCATTTCCGGTAGTTTTGGTGAATTTTTGACTCAAATACTGGAAATGAGGACTTTGTCATTTTTGAAAAATTTCATGACCCCTGACCTGCAAAAAAGTTCAAAAAATTGAAATTTTTCAAAATTTTTTTTTTCCTCGAAACAACCAAGAAAGTCTTAATTTACGTTACGAACACCATTTCGGGTAGTTTTGGTGTATTTTGGGCTCAAATACTGGAAATGAGGACTTAGTCTCTTTTGAAAAATTTCATGACCCCGGACATGCAAAAAAGTTCAAAAAATTGAAAAATTTTCAAAAAAATCTTTCTACTAGTAACAACCAAGAATGATAGGAAAATACCTTTCTGACATGTTTTCATGACATTTGGCTCACTCTTCAAGTGATATCTGGAATGTAGTACCTATATGATAAAGTGATAGATCAAAATCAAGTATCTATAAGATCATAATATCTATAAAATCAAGTGATATCTATAAGATACATAGAATGTTTAAGACTAAAGTTTGAAAAAAATAAAAGATTTGAAAAATTTTCCAAATCTTTTTTCCTCGAAACAAGCAAGAAAGTCTTAATTTACGTTTCGAACACCATTTCGGATAGTTTTGGTGTATTTTGGGCTCAAATACTGGAAATGAGGACTTAGTCTCTTTTGAAAAATTTCATGACCCGGGACATGCAAAAAAGTTCAAAAAATTGAAAAATTTTCAAAAAAATCTTTCTACTAGTAACAACCAAGAATGATAGGAAAATACCTTTCTGACATGTCTTCATGACATTTGGCTCACTCTTCAAGTGATATCTGGAATGTAGTACCTATATGATAAAGTGATAGATCAAGATCAAGTATCTATAAGATCATAATATCTATAAAATCAAGTGATATCTATAAGATACATAGAATGTTTCAGACTAAAGTTTGAAAAAGCTAAAAGATTTGAAAAATTTTCCAAATCTTTTTTCCTCGAAACAAGCAAGAAAGTCTTAATTTACGTTTCGAACACCATTTCGGATAGTTTTGGTGTATTTTTGGCTCAAATACTGGAAATGAGAACTTAGTCATTTTTGAAAAATTTCATGACAACGGACCTGCAAGAAAGTTAAAAAAATTGAAAATTTTTCAAAATTTTTTTTTTTCCTCGAAACAACCGAGAAAGTCTTAATTTACGTTACGAACACCATTTCGGGATTTCGGGCAGTTTTGGTGAATTTTTGGCTCAAATACTGGAAATGAGGACTTTGTCATTTTTGAAAAATTTCATGACCCCGGACCTGCAAAAAAGTTCAAAAAATTGAAAATTTTTCAAAATTTTTTTTTTCCTCGAAACAACCAAGAAAGTCTTAATTTTCGTTACGAAAACCATTTCGGGTAGTTTTGGTGTATTTTTGGCTCAAATACTGGAAATGAGGACTTAGTCATTTTTAAAAAATTTCATGACCCCGGACCTGCAAAAAAGTTCAAAATATTGAAAATTTTTCAAAATTTTTTTTTCCTCCAAACAACGAAGAAGTCTTAATTTACGTTACGAACACCAGTTTGGGTAGTTTTGGTGTATTTTTGGCTCAAATATTGGAAATGAGAACTTAGTCATTTTTCAAAAATTTTATGACCCCGGACCTGCAAAAAAATTCAAAAAATTGAAAATTTTCCAAAATTTTTTTTTCCTCGAAACAACCGAGAAAGTCTTAATTTACGTTACGAACACCATTTTGGGTAGTTTTGGTGAATTTTTGGCTCAAATACTGGAAATGAGGACTTAGTCATTTTTGAAAAATTTCATGACCCCAGACCTGCAAAAAAGTTCAGAAAATTGAGAATTTTTCAAAACTTTTTTTTCCTCGAAACAACAAAGAAAGTCTTAATTCACGTTACGAACACCAGTTCGGGTAGTTTTGGTGTATTTTTGGCTCAAATACTGGAAATGAGGACTTAGTCATTTTTGAAAAAATTCATGACCCCGGACCTGCAAAAAAGTTCAAAAAATTGAAAATTTTTCAAAACTTTTTTTTCCCTCGAAACAACCAAAAAAGTCTTAATTTACGTTACGAACACCAGTTCGGGTAGTTTTGGTGTATTTTTGGCTCAAATACTGGAAATGAGAACTTGGTCATTTTTGAAAAATTTCATGACCCCGGACCTGCAAAAAAGTTCAAAAAATTGAAAATTTTTCAAAATTTTTTTTTTCCTCGAAACAACCGAGAAAGTCTTAATTTACGTTACGAACACCATTTCGGGTAGTTTTGGTGTATTTTTGGCTCAAATACTGGAAACGAGGACTTTGTCATTTTTGAAAAATTCCATGACCCCGGACCTGCAAAAAAGTTCAAAAAATTAAAAATTTTTCAAAATTTTTTTTTCCTCGAAACAACCGAGAAAGTCTTAATTTACGTTACGAACACCATTTCCGGTAGTTTTGGTGAATTTTTGACTCAAATACTGGAAATGAGGACTTTGTCATTTTTGAAAAATTTCATGACCCCTGACCTGCAAAAAAGTTCAAAAAATTGAAATTTTTCAAAATTTTTTTTTTCCTCGAAACAACCAAGAAAGTCTTAATTTACGTTACGAACACCATTTCGGGTAGTTTTGGTGTATTTTGGGCTCAAATACTGGAAATGAGGACTTAGTCTCTTTTGAAAAATTTCATGACCCCGGACATGCAAAAAAGTTCAAAAAATTGAAAAATTTTCAAAAAAATCTTTCTACTAGTAACAACCAAGAATGATAGGAAAATACCTTTCTGACATGTTTTCATGACATTTGGCTCACTCTTCAAGTGATATCTGGAATGTAGTACCTATATGATAAAGTGATAGATCAAAATCAAGTATCTATAAGATCATAATATCTATAAAATCAAGTGATATCTATAAGATACATAGAATGTTTAAGACTAAAGTTTGAAAAAAATAAAAGATTTGAAAAATTTTCCAAATCTTTTTTCCTCGAAACAAGCAAGAAAGTCTTAATTTACGTTTCGAACACCATTTCGGATAGTTTTGGTGTATTTTGGGCTCAAATACTGGAAATGAGGACTTAGTCTCTTTTGAAAAATTTCATGACCCGGGACATGCAAAAAAGTTCAAAAAATTGAAAAATTTTCAAAAAAATCTTTCTACTAGTAACAACCAAGAATGATAGGAAAATACCTTTCTGACATGTCTTCATGACATTTGGCTCACTCTTCAAGTGATATCTGGAATGTAGTACCTATATGATAAAGTGATAGATCAAGATCAAGTATCTATAAGATCATAATATCTATAAAATCAAGTGATATCTATAAGATACATAGAATGTTTCAGACTAAAGTTTGAAAAAGCTAAAAGATTTGAAAAATTTTCCAAATCTTTTTTCCTCGAAACAAGCAAGAAAGTCTTAATTTACGTTTCGAACACCATTTCGGATAGTTTTGGTGTATTTTTGGCTCAAATACTGGAAATGAGAACTTAGTCATTTATGAAAAATTTCATGACCCCGGACCTGCAAAAAAGTTCAAAAAATTGAAAATTTTTCAAAATTTTTTTTTTCCTCGAAACAACCGAGAAAGTCTTAATTTACGTTACGAACACCATTTCGGGTAGTTTTGGTGTATTTTTGGCTCAAATACTGGAAACGAGGACTTTGTCATTTTTGAAAAATTCCATGACCCCGGACCTGCAAAAAAGTTCAAAAAATTGAAAATTTTTCAAAATTTTTTTTTCCTCGAAACAACCGAGAAAGTCTTAATTTACGTTACGAACACCATTTCCGGTAGTTTTGGTGAATTTTTGACTCAAATACTGGAAATGAGGACTTTGTCATTTTTGAAAAATTTCATGACCCCTGACCTGCAAAAAAGTTCAAAAAATTGAAATTTTTCAAAATTTTTTTTTTCCTCGAAACAACCAAGAAAGTCTTAATTTACGTTACGAACACCATTTCGGGTAGTTTTGGTGTATTTTGGGCTCAAATACTGGAAATGAGGACTTAGTCTCTTTTGAAAAATTTCATGACCCCGGACATGCAAAAAAGTTCAAAAAATTGAAAAATTTTCAAAAAAATCTTTCTACTAGTAACAACCAAGAATGATAGGAAAATACCTTTCTGACATGTTTTCATGACATTTGGCTCACTCTTCAAGTGATATCTGGAATGTAGTACCTATATGATAAAGTGATAGATCAAAATCAAGTATCTATAAGATCATAATATCTATAAAATCAAGTGATATCTATAAGATACATAGAATGTTTAAGACTAAAGTTTGAAAAAAATAAAAGATTTGAAAAATTTTCCAAATCTTTTTTCCTCGAAACAAGCAAGAAAGTCTTAATTTACGTTTCGAACACCATTTCGGATAGTTTTGGTGTATTTTGGGCTCAAATACTGGAAATGAGGACTTAGTCTCTTTTGAAAAATTTCATGACCCGGGACATGCAAAAAAGTTCAAAAAATTGAAAAATTTTCAAAAAAATCTTTCTACTAGTAACAACCAAGAATGATAGGAAAATACCTTTCTGACATGTCTTCATGACATTTGGCTCACTCTTCAAGTGATATCTGGAATGTAGTACCTATATGATAAAGTGATAGATCAAGATCAAGTATCTATAAGATCATAATATCTATAAAATCAAGTGATATCTATAAGATACATAGAATGTTTCAGACTAAAGTTTGAAAAAGCTAAAAGATTTGAAAAATTTTCCAAATCTTTTTTCCTCGAAACAAGCAAGAAAGTCTTAATTTACGTTTCGAACACCATTTCGGATAGTTTTGGTGTATTTTTGGCTCAAATACTGGAAATGAGAACTTAGTCATTTTTGAAAAATTTCATGACAACGGACCTGCAAGAAAGTTAAAAAAATTGAAAATTTTTCAAAATTTTTTTTTTCCTCGAAACAACCGAGAAAGTCTTAATTTACGTTACGAACACCATTTCGGGATTTCGGGCAGTTTTGGTGAATTTTTGGCTCAAATACTGGAAATGAGGACTTTGTCATTTTTGAAAAATTTCATGACCCCGGACCTGCAAAAAAGTTCAAAAAATTGAAAATTTTTCAAAATTTTTTTTTTCCTCGAAACAACCAAGAAAGTCTTAATTTACGTTACGAACACCATTTCGGGTAGTTTTGGTGTATTTTTGGCTCAAATACTGGAAATGAGGACTTAGTCATTTTTGAAAAATTTCATGACCCCGGACCTGCAAAAAAGTTCAAAAAATTGAAAATTTTTCAAAATTTTTTTTTTCTCTAAACAACCAAGAAAGTCTTAATTTACGTTACGAACACCATTTCAGGTAGTTTTGGTGTATTTTGGGCTCAAATACTGGAAATGAGGACTTAGTCATTTTTGAAAAATATCATGACCCCGGACATGCAAAAAAGTTCATAAAATTGAAAAATTTTCAAAAAAAATCTTTCTACTAGTAACAACCAAGAATGATAAGAAAATACCTTTCTGACATGTTTTCATGACATTTGGCTCAACCTTCAAGTGATTTCTGGAATGTAGTACCTATATGATAAAGTGATAGATCAAGATCAAGTATCTATAAGATCATAATATCTAGAAAATCAAGTGATATCTATAAGATACATAGAATGTTTCAGACTAATGTTTGAAAAAGCTAAAAGATTTGAAAAATTTTCCAAATCTTTTTTCCTCGAAACAAGCAAGAAAGTCTTAATTTACGTTTCGAACACCATTTCGGATAGTTTTGGTGTATTTTTGGCTCAAATACTGGAAATGAGAACTTAGTCATTTTTGAAAAATTTCATGACCCCGGACCTGCAAAAAAGTTCAAAAATTTGAAAATTTTTCAAATTTTTTTTTTTTCTCGAAACAATCGAGAAAGTCTTAATTTATATTACGAACACCATTTCGGGTAGTTTTGGTGTATTTTTGGCTCAAATACTAGAAATGAGGACTTAGTCATTTTTGAAAAATTTCATGACCCCGGACCTGCAAAAAAGTTCAAAAAATTGAAAATTTTTCAAAATTTTTTTTTTTCTCTAAACAACCAAGAAAGTCTTAATTTACGTTACGAACACCATTTCAGGTAGTTTTGGTGTATTTTGGGCTCAAATACTGGAAATGAGGACTTAGTCATTTTTGAAAAATTTCATGACCCCGGACATGCAAAAAAGTTCATAAAATTGAAAAATTTTCAAAAAAAATCTTTCTACTAGTAACAACCAAGAATGATAAGAAAATACCTTTCTGACATGTTTTCATGACATTTGGCTCAACCTTCAAGTGATATCTGGAATGTAGTACCTATATGATAAAGTGATAGATCAAGATCAAGTATCTATAAGATCATATTATCTAAAAAATCAAGTGATATCTATAAGATACATAGAATGTTTCAGACTAATGTTTGAAAAAGCTAAAAGATTTGAAAAATTTTCCAAATCTTTTTTCCTCGAAACAAGCAAGAAAGTCTTAATTTACGTTTCGAACACCATTTCGGATAGTTTTGGTGTATTTTTGGCTCAAATACTGGAAATGAGAACTTAGTCATTTTTGAAAAATTTCATGACCCCGGACCTGCAAAAAAGTTCAAAAAATTGAAAATTTTTTAAAATTTTTTTTTTCCTCAAAACAACCGAGAAAGTCTTAATTTACGTTACGAACACCATATCGGATAGTTTTGGTTTATTTTTGGCTCAAATACTGGAAATGAGAACTTAGTCATTTTTGAAAAATTTCATGACCCCGGACCTGCAAAAAAGTTCAAAAAATTGAAAATTTTTCAAAATTTTTTTTTTCCTCAAAACAACCGAGAAAGTCTTAATTTACGTTACGAACACCATTTCCGGTAGTTTTGGTGAATTTTTGACTAAAATACTGGAAATGAGGACTTTGTCATTTTTGAAAAATTTCATGACCCCGGACCTGCAAAAAAGTTCAAAAAATTGAAAATTTTTCAAAATTTTTTTTTTCCTCGAAACAACCGAGAAAGTCTTAATTTACGTTACGAACACCATTTCGGGTAGTTTTGGTGTATTTTTGGCTCAAATACTGGAAACGAGGACTTTGTCATTTTTGAAAAATTCCATGACCCCGGACCTGCAAAAAAGTTCAAAATATTGAAAATTTTTCAAAAATTTTTTTTCCTCGAAACAACCGAGAAAGTCTTAATTTACGTTACGAACACCATTTCCGGTAGTTTTGGTGAATTTTTGACTCAAATACTGGAAATGAGGACTTTGTCATTTTTGAAAAATTTCATGACCCCTGACCTGCAAAAAAGTTCAAAAAATTGAAATTTTTCAAAATTTTTTTTTTCCTCGAAACAACCAAGAAAGTCTTAATTTACGTTACGAACACCATTTCGGGTAGTTTTGGTGTATTTTGGGCTCAAATACTGGAAATGAGGACTTAGTCTCTTTTGAAAAATTTCATGACCCCGGACATGCAAAAAAGTTCAAAAAATTGAAAAATTTTCAAAAAAATCTTTCTACTAGTAACAACCAAGAATGATAGGAAAATACCTTTCTGACATGTTTTCATGACATTTGGCTCACTCTTCAAGTGATATCTGGAATGTAGTACCTATATGATAAAGTGATAGATCAAAATCAAGTATCTATAAGATCATAATATCTATAAAATCAAGTGATATCTATAAGATACATAGAATGTTTAAGACTAAAGTTTGAAAAAAATAAAAGATTTGAAAAATTTTCCAAATCTTTTTTCCTCGAAACAAGCAAGAAAGTCTTAATTTACGTTTCGAACACCATTTCGGATAGTTTTGGTGTATTTTGGGCTCAAATACTGGAAATGAGGACTTAGTCTCTTTTGAAAAATTTCATGACCCGGGACATGCAAAAAAGTTCAAAAAATTGAAAAATTTTCAAAAAAATCTTTCTACTAGTAACAACCAAGAATGATAGGAAAATACCTTTCTGACATGTCTTCATGACATTTGGCTCACTCTTCAAGTGATATCTGGAATGTAGTACCTATACGATAAAGTGATAGATCAAGATCAAGTATCTATAAGATCATAATATCTATAAAATCAAGTGATATCTATAAGATACATAGAATGTTTCAGACTAAAGTTTGAAAAAGCTAAAAGATTTGAAAAATTTTCCAAATCTTTTTTCCTCGAAACAAGCAAGAAAGTCTTAATTTACGTTTCGAACACCATTTCGGATAGTTTTGGTGTATTTTTGGCTCAAATACTGGAAATGAGAACTTAGTCATTTTTGAAAAATTTCATGACAACGGACCTGCAAGAAAGTTAAAAAAATTGAAAATTTTTCAAAATTTTTTTTTTTCCTCGAAACAACCGAGAAAGTCTTAATTTACGTTACGAACACCATTTCGGGATTTCGGGCAGTTTTGGTGAATTTTTGGCTCAAATACTGGAAATGAGGACTTTGTCATTTTTGAAAAATTTCATGACCCCGGACCTGCAAAAAAGTTCAAAAAATTGAAAATTTTTCAAAATTTTTTTTTTCCTCGAAACAACCAAGAAAGTCTTAATTTTCGTTACGAAAACCATTTCGGGTAGTTTTGGTGTATTTTTGGCTCAAATACTGGAAATGAGGACTTAGTCATTTTTAAAAAATTTCATGACCCCGGACCTGCAAAAAAGTTCAAAATATTGAAAATTTTTCAAAATTTTTTTTTCCTCCAAACAACGAAGAAGTCTTAATTTACGTTACGAACACCAGTTTGGGTAGTTTTGGTGTATTTTTGGCTCAAATATTGGAAATGAGAACTTAGTCATTTTTCAAAAATTTTATGACCCCGGACCTGCAAAAAAATTCAAAAAATTGAAAATTTTCCAAAATTTTTTTTTCCTCGAAACAACCGAGAAAGTCTTAATTTACGTTACGAACACCATTTTGGGTAGTTTTGGTGAATTTTTGGCTCAAATACTGGAAATGAGGACTTAGTCATTTTTGAAAAATTTCATGACCCCGGACCTGCAAAAAAGTTCAGAAAATTGAGAATTTTTCAAAACTTTTTTTTCCTCGAAACAACAAAGAAAGTCTTAATTCACGTTACGAACACCAGTTCGGGTAGTTTTGGTGTATTTTTGGCTCAAATACTGGAAATGAGGACTTAGTCATTTTTGAAAAAATTCATGACCCCGGACCTGCAAAAAAGTTCAAAAAATTGAAAATTTTTCAAAACTTTTTTTTCCCTCGAAACAACCAAAAAAGTCTTAATTTACGTTACGAACACCAGTTCGGGTAGTTTTGGTGTATTTTTGGCTCAAATACTGGAAATGAGAACTTAGTCATTTTTGAAAAATTTCATGACCCCGGACCTGCAAAAAAGTTCAAAAAATTGAAAATTTTTCAAAATTTTTTTTTCCCTCAAAACAATCGAGAAAGTCTTAATTTACTTTAAAAACACCATTTCGGGTAAATTTGGTGTATTTTTGGCTCAAATACTAGAAATGAGGACTTAGTCATTTTTGAAAAATTTCATGACCCCGGACCTGCAAAAAAGTTCAAAAAATTGAAAATTTTTCAAAAAAAATCTTTCTACTAGTAACAACCAAGAATGATAAGAAAATACCTTTCTGACATGTTTTCATGACATTTGGCTCAACCTTCAAGTGATATCTGGAATGTAGTACCTATAAGATAAAGTGATAGATCAAGATCAAGTATCTATAAGATCATAATATCTATAAAATCAAGTGATATCTATAAGATACATAGAATGTTTCAGACTAAAGTTTGAAAAAGCTAAAAGATTTGAAAATTTTTCAAAATTTTTTTTCCTCGAAACAAACAAGAAAGTCTTAATTTACGTTACGAACACCATTTCGGGTAGTTTTGGTGTATTTCTGGCTCAAATACTGGAAATGAGGACTTAGTCATTTTTGAAAAATTTCATTACCCCGGAATTGCAAAAAAGTTCAAAAAATTGAAAATTTTTCAAAATTTTTTTTTCCTCGAAACAACCGAGAAAGTCTTAATTTACGTTACGAACACCATTTGGGTAGTTTTGGTAAATTTTTGGCTCAAATACTGGAAATGAGGACTTTGTCATTTTTGAAAAATTTCATGACCCCGGACATGCAAAAAAGTTCAAAAATTGAAAAATTTTCAAAACTTTTTTTTTCCTCGAAACAACCAAGAAAGTCTTAATTTACGTTACGAACACCATTTCAGGTAGTTTTGGTGTATTTTGGGCTCAAATACTGGAAATGAGGACTTAGTCATTTTTGAAAAATTTCATGACCCCGGACCTGCAAAAAAGTTCAAAAAATTGAAAATTTTTCAAAAAAAATCTTTCTACTAGTAACAACCAAGAATGATAAGAAAATACCTTTCTGACATGTTTTCATGACATTTGGTTCAACCTTCAAGTGATATCTGGAATGTAGTACCTATAAGATAAAGTGATAGATCAAGATCAAGTATCTATAAGATCATAATATCTATAAAATCAAGTGATATCTATAAGATACATAGAATGTTTCAGACTAAAGTTTGAAAAAGTTAAAAGATTTGAAAATTTTTCCAAATCTTTTTTCCTCGAAACAAGCAAGAAAGTCTTAATTTACGTTACGAACACCAGTTCGGGTAGTTTTTGTGTATTTTTGGCTCAAATACTGGAAATGAGAACTTAGTCATTTTTGAAAAATTTCATGACCCCGGACCTGCAAAAAATTAAAAAAATTTCAAAAAAAATCTTTCTACTAGAAACAACCAAGAATGATAAGAAAATACCTTTCTGACATGTTTTCATGACATTTGGCTCAACCTTCAAGTGATATCTGGAAAGTAGTACCTATAAGAAAAAGTGATAGATCAAGATCAAGTATCTATAAGATCATAATATCTATAAAATCAAGTGATATCTATAAGATACATAGAATGTTTCAGACTAAAGTTTGAAAAAGCTAAAAGATTTGAAAATTTTTCCAAATCTTTTTTCCTCGAAACAAGCGAGAAAGTCTTAATTTACGTTACGAACACCAGTTCGGGTAGTTTTTGTGTATTTTTGGCTCAAATACTGGAAATGAGAACTTAGTCATTTTTGAAAAATTTCATGACCCCGGACCTGCAAAAAAGTTCAAAAAATTGAAAATTTTTCAAAATTTTTTTTTCCTCTAAACAACCGAGAAAGTCTTGATTTACGTTACAAACACCATTTCGGGTAGTTTTGGTGAATTTTTGGCTCAAATACTGGAAATGAGGACTTAGTCATTTTTGAAAAATTTCATGACCCCGGACCTGCAAAAAAGTTCAAAAAATTGAAAATTTTTCAAAAAAAATCTTTCTACTAGTAACAACCAAGAATGATAAGAAAATACCTTTCTGACATGTTTTCATGACATTTGGCTCAACCTTCAAGTGATATCTGGAATGTAGTACCTATAAGATAAAGTGATAGATCAAGATCAAGTATCTATAAGATCATAATATCTATAAAATCAAGTGATATCTATAAGATACATAGAATGTTTCAGACTAAAGTTTGAAAAAGCTAAAAGATTTGAAAATTTTTCCAAATCTTTTTTCCTCGAAACAAGCAAGAAAGTCTTAATTTACGTTACGAACACCAGTTCGGGTAGTTTTTGTGTATTTTTGGCTCAAATACTGGAAATGAGAACTTAGTCATTTTTGAAAAATTTCATGACCCCGGACCTGCAAAAAATTAAAAAAATTTCAAAAAAAATCTTTCTACTAGAAACAACCAAGAATGATAAGAAAATACCTTTCTGACATGTTTTCATGACATTTGGCTCAACCTTCAAGTGATATCTGGAAAGTAGTACCTATAAGAAAAAGTGATAGATCAAGATCAAGTATCTATAAGATCATAATATCTATAAAATCAAGTGATATCTATAAGATACATAGAATGTTTCAGACTAAAGTTTGAAAAAGCTAAAAGATTTGAAAATTTTTCCAAATCTTTTTTCCTCGAAACAAGCAAGAAAGTCTTAATTTACGTTACGAACACCAGTTCGGGTAGTTTTTGTGTATTTTTGGCTCAAATACTGGAAATGAGAACTTAGTCATTTTTGAAAAATTTCATGACCCCGGACCTGCAAAAAAGTTCAAAAAACTGAAAATTTTGCAAAAAATTTTTTTCCTCAAAACAATCGAGAAAGTCTTAATTTACTTTACGAACACCATTTCAGGTAGTTTTGGTGTATTTTGGGCTCAAATACTGGAAATGAGGACTTAGTCATTTTTGAAAAATTTCATGACCCCGGACATGCAAAAAAGTTCAAAAAATTGAAAAATTTTCAAAAAAATCTTTCTACTAGAAACAACCAAGAATGATAAGAAAATACCTTTCTGACATGTTTTCATGACATTTGGCTCAACCTTCAAGTGATATCTGGAAAGTAGTACCTATAAGAAAAAGTGATAGATCAAGATCAAGTATCTATAAGATCATAATATCTATAAAATCAAGTGATATCTATAAGATACATAGAATGTTTCAGACTAAAGTTTGAAAAAGCTAAAAGATTTGAAAATTTTTCAAAATCTTTTTTCCTCGAAACAACCAAGAAAGTCTTAATTTACGTTACGAACACCATTTCGGGTAGTTTTGGTGTATTTTTGGCGCAAATACTGGAAATGAGGACTTAGTCATTTTTGAAAATTTCATTACCCCGGAACTGCAAAAAAGTTCAAAAAATTGAAAATTTTTCAAAATTTTTTTTTCCTCGAAACAACCGAGAAAGTCTTAATTTACGTTACGAACACCATTTGGGTAGTTTTGGTGAATTTTTGGCTCAAATACTGGAAATGAGGACTTTGTCATTTTTGAAAAATTTCATGACCCCGGACATGCAAAAAAGTTCAAAGAATTGAAAATTTTTCAAAATTTTTTTTTCCTCGAAACAACCAAGAAAGTCTTAATTTACGTTACGAACACCATTTCAGGTAGTTTTGGTGTATTTTGGGCTCAAATACTGGAAATTAGGACTTAGTCTCTTTTGAAAAATTTCATGACCCCGGACATGCAAAAAAGTTCAAAAAATTGAAAAATTTTCAAAACTTTTTTTTTCCTCGAAACAACCAAGAAAGTCTTAATTTACGTTACGAACACCATTTCAGGTAGTTTTGGTGTATTTTGGGCTCAAATACTGGAAATGAGGACTTACTCTCTTTTGAAAAATTTCATGACCCCGGACCTGCAAAAAAGTTCAAAAAATTGAAAATTTTTCAAAATTTTTTTTTTCCTCAAAACAATCGAGAAAGTCTTAATCTACTTTACGAACACCATTTCGGGTAAATTTGGTGTATTTTTGGCTCAAATACTAGAAATGAGGACTTAGTCCTTTTTTGAAAAATTTCATGACCCCGGACCTGCAAAGAAGTTCAAAAAATTGAGAATTGTTCAAAATTTTTTTTTCCTCTAGACAACCAAGAAAGTCTTAATTTACGTTACGAACACCATTTTGGGTAGTTTTGGTGTATTTTTGGCTCAAATACTGGAAATGAGGACTTAGTCATTTTTGAAAAATTTAATGACCCCGGACATGCAAAAAAGTTCAAAAAATTGAAACTTTTTCAAAATTTTTTTTTTCCTCGAAACAACCGAGAAAGTCTTAATTTACGTTACGAACACCAGTTCGGGTAGTTTTGGTGTATTTTTGGCTCAAATACTGGAAATGAGGACTTAGTCATTTTTGAGAAATTTCATGACCCCGGACCTGCAAAAAAGTTCAAAAAATTGAAAAATTTTCAAAACTTTTTTTTTCCTCGAAACAACCAAGAGAGTCTTAATTTACGTTACGAACACCATTTCAGGTAGTTTTGGTGTATTTTGGGCTCAAATACTGGAAATGAGGACTTAGTCATTTTTGAAAAATTTCATGACCCCGGACATGCAAAAAAGTTCAAAAAATTAAAAAAATTTCAAAAAAAATCTTTCTACTAGAAACAACCAAGAATGATAAGAAAATACCTTTCTGACATGTTTTCATGACATTTGGCTCAACCTTCAAGTGATATCTGGAAAGTAGTACCTATAAGAAAAAGTGATAAATCAAGATCAAGTATCTATAAGATCATAATATCTATAAAATCAAGTGATATCTATAAGATACATAGAATGTTTCAGACTAAAGTTTGAAAAAGCTAAAAGATTTGAAAATTTTTCAAAATCTTTTTTCCTCGAAACAACCAAGAAAGTCTTAATTTACGTTACGAACACCATTTCGGGTAGTTTTGGTGTATTTTTGGCTCAAATACTGGAAATGAGGACTTAGTCATTTTTGAAAAATTTCATTACCCCGGAACTGCAAAAAAGTTCAAAAAATTGAAAATTTTTCAAAATTTTTTTTTCCTCAAAACAACCGAGAAAGTCTTAATTTACGTTACGAACACCATTTGGGTAGTTTTTGTGAATTTTTGGCTCAAATACTGGAAATGAGGACTTTGTCATTTTTGAAAAATTTCATGACCCCGGACATGCAAAAAAGTTCAAAAAATTGAAAAATTTTCAAAACTTTTTTTTTCCTCGAAACAACCAAGAAAGTCTTAATTTACGTTACGAACACCATTTCAGGTAGTTTTGGTGTATTTTGGGCTCAAATACTGGAAATGAGGACTTAGTCTCTTTTGAAAAATTTCATGACCCCGGACATGCAAAAAAGTTCAAAAAATTGAAAAATTTTCAAAACTTTTTTTTTCCTCGAAACAACCAAGAAAGTCTTAATTTACGTTACGAACACCATTTCAGGTAGTTTTGGTGTATTTTGGGCTCAAATACTGGAAATGAGGACTTAGTCTCTTTTGAAAAATTTCATGACCCCGGACCTGCAAAAAAGTTCAAAAAATTGAAAATTTTTCAAAATTTTTTTTTTCCTCAAAACAATCGAGAAAGTCTTAATCTACTTTACGAACACCATTTCGGGTAAATTTGGTGTATTTTTGGCTCAAATACTAGAAATGAGGACTTAGTCCTTTTTTGAAAAATTTCATGACCCCGGACCTGCAAAGAAGTTCAAAAAATTGAGAATTGTTCAAAAATTTTTTTTCCTCTAGACAACCAAGAAAGTCTTAATTTACGTTACGAACACCATTTTGGGTAGTTTTGGTGTATTTTTGGCTCAAATACTGGAAATGAGTACTTAGTCATTTTTGAAAAATTTAATGACCCCGGACATGCAAAAAAGTTCAAAAAATTGAAAATTTTTCAAAATTTTTTTTTTCCTCGAAACAACCGAGAAAGTCTTAATTTACGTTACGAACACCATTTTGGGTAGTTTTGGTGAATTTTTGGCTCAAATACTGGAAATGAGGACTTAGTCATTTTTGAAAAATTTCATGACCCCGGACCTGCAAAAAAGTTCAAAAAATTGAGAATTTTTCAAAACTTTTTTTTCCTCGAAACAACAAAGAAAGTCTTAATTCACGTTACGATTACCAGTTCGGGTAGTTTTGGTGTATTTTTGGCTCAAATACTGGAAATGAGGACTTAGTCATTTTTGAAAAATTTCATGACCCTGGACCTGCAAAAAAGTTCAAAAAATTGAAAAATTTTCAAAACTTTTTTTTTCCTCGAAACAACCAAGAGAGTCTTAATTTACGTTACGAACACCATTTCAGGTAGTTTTGGTGTATTTTGGGCTCAAATACTGGAAATGAGGACTTAGTCATTTTTGAAAAATTTCATGACCCCGGACATGCAAAAAAGTTCAAAAAATTAAAAAAATTTCAAAAAAAATCTTTCTACTAGAAACAACCAAGAATGATAAGAAAATACCTTTCTGACATGTTTTCATGACATTTGGCTCAACCTTCAAGTGATATCTGGAAAGTAGTACCTATAAGATAAAGTGATAGATCAAGATCAAGTATCTATAAGATCATAATATCTATAAAATCAAGTGATATCTATAAGATACATAGAATGTTTCAGACTAAAGTTTGAAAAAGCTAAAAGATTTGAAAATTTTTCAAAATCTTTTTTCCTCGAAACAACCAAGAAAGTCTTAATTTACGTTACGAACACCATTTCGGGTAGTTTTGGTGTATTTTTGGCTCAAATACTGGAAATGAGGACTTAGTCATTTTTGAAAAATTTCATTACCCCGGAACTGCAAAAAAGTTCAAAAAATTGAAAATTTTTCAAAATTTTTTTTCCTCGAAACAACCGAGAAAGTCTTGATTTACGTTACGAACACCATTTGGGTAGTTTTGGTGAATTTTTGGCTCAAATACTGGAAATGAGGACTTTGTCATTTTTGAAAAATTTCATGACCCCGGACATGCAAAAAAGTTCAAAAAATTGAAAAATTTTCAAAACTTTTTTTTTCCTCGAAACAACCAAGAAAGTCTTAATTTACGTTACGAACACCATTTCAGGTAGTTTTGGTGTATTTTGGGCTCAAATACTGGAAATGAGGACTTAGTCTCTTTTGAAAAAATTCATGACCCCGGACCTGCAAAAAAGTTCAAAAAATTGAAAATTTTTCAAATTTTTTTTTTCCTCAAAACAATCGAGAAAGTCTTAATCTACTTTACGAACATCATTTCGGGTAAATTTGGTGTATTTTTGGCTCAAATACTAGAAATGAGGACTTAGTCCTTTTTTGAAAAATTTCATGACCCCGGACCTGCAAAGAAGTTCAAAAAATTGAGAATTGTTCAAAATTTTTTTTTCCTCTAGACAACCAAGAAAGTCTTAATTTACGTTACGAACACCATTTTGGGTAGTTTTGGTGTATTTTTGGCTCAAATACTGGAAATGAGGACTTAGTCATTTTTGAAAAATTTCATGACCCCGGACCTGCAAAAAAGTTCAAAAAATTGAAGAATTTTCAAAACTTTTTTTTCCCTCGAAACAACCAAGAGAGTCTTAATTTACGTTACGAACACCATTTCAGGTAGTTTTGGTGTATTTTGGGCTCAAATACTGGAAATGAGGACTTAGTCATTTTTGAAAAATTTCATGACCCCGGACCTGCAAAAAAGTTCAAAAAATTGAAAATTTTTCAAAAAAAATCTTTCTACTAGTAACAACCAAGAATGATAAGAAAATACCTTTCTGACATGTTTTCATGACATTTGGCTCAACCTTCAAGTGATATCTGGAATGTAGTACCTATAAGATAAAGTGATAGATCAAGATCAAGTATCTATAAGATCATAATATCTATAAAATCAAGTGATATCTATAAGATACATAGAATGTTTCAGACTAAAGTTTGAAAAAGCTAAAAGATTTGAAAATTTTTCCAAATCTTTTTTCCTCGAAACAAGCAAGAAAGTCTTAATTTACGTTACGAACACCAGTTCGGGTAGTTTTTGTGTATTTTTGGCTCAAATACTGGAAATGAGAACTTAGTCATTTTTGAAAAATTTCATGACCCCGGACCTGCAAAAAAGTTCAAAAAATTGAAAATTTTTCAAAATTTTTTTTTCCTCGAAACAACCGAGAAAGTCTTAATTTACGTTACGAACACCATTTGGGTAGTTTTGGTGAATTTTTGGCTCAAATACTGGAAATGAGGACTTTGTCATTTTTGAAAAATTTCATGACCCCGGACATGCAAAAAAGTTCAAAAAATTGAAAAATTTTCAAAACTTTTTTTTTCCTCGAAACAACCAAGAAAGTCTTAATTTACGTTACGAACACCATTTCAGGTAGTTTTGGTGTATTTTGGGCTCAAATACTGGAAATGAGGACTTAGTCTCTTTTGAAAAATTTCATGACCCCGGACATGCAAAAAAGTTCAAAAAATTGAAAAATTTTCAAAACTTTTTTTTTCCTCGAAACAACCAAGAAAGTCTTAATTTACGTTACGAACACCATTTCAGGTAGTTTTGGTGTATTTTGGGCTCAAATACTGGAAATGAGGACTTAGTCTCTTTTGAAAAATTTCATGACCCCGGACCTGCAAAAAAGTTCAAAAAATTGAAAATTTTTCAAAATTTTTTTTTTCCTCAAAACAATCGAGAAAGTCTTAATCTACTTTACGAACACCATTTCGGGTAAATTTGGTGTATTTTTGGCTGAAATACTGGAAATGAGGACTTAGTCCTTTTTTGAAAAATTTCATGACCCCGGACATGCAAAAAAGTTCAAAAAATTGAAAATTTTTCAAAATTTTTTTTTTCCTCGAAACAACCGAGAAAGTCTTAATTTACGTTACGAACACCATTTTGGGTAGTTTTGGTGAATTTTTGGCTCAAATACTGGAAATGAGGACTTAGTCATTTTTGAAAAATTTCATGACCCCGGACCTGCAAAAAAGTTCAAAAAATTGAGAATTTTTCAAAACTTTTTTTTCCTCGAAACAACAAAGAAAGTCTTAATTCACGTTACGAACACCAGTTCGGGTAGTTTTGGTGTATTTTTGGCTCAAATACTGGAAATGAGAACTTAGTCATTTTTGAAAAATTTCATGACCCCGGACCTGCAAAAAAGTTCAAAAAATTGAAAATTTTTCAAAATTTTTTTTTCCTCGAAACAACCGAGAAAGTCTTAATTTACGTTACGAACACCATTTGGGTAGTTTTGGTGAATTTTTGGCTCAAATACTGGAAATGAGGACTTTGTCATTTTTGAAAAATTTCATGACCCCGGACATGCAAAAAAGTTCAAAAAATTGAAAAATTTTCAAAACTTTTTTGTTCCTCGAAACAACCAAGAAAGTCTTAATTTACGTTACGAACACCATTTCAGGTAGTTTTGGTGTATTTTGGGCTCAAATACTGGAAATGAGGACTTAGTCTCTTTTGAAAAATTTCATGACCCCGGACATGCAAAAAAGTTCAAAAAATTGAAAAATTTTCAAAACTTTTTTTTTCCTCGAAACAACCAAGAAAGTCTTAATTTACGTTACGAACACCATTTCAGGTAGTTTTGGTGTATTTTGGGCTCAAATACTGGAAATGAGGACTTAGTCTCTTTTGAAAAATTTCATGACCCCGGACCTGCAAAAAAGTTCAAAAAATTGAAAATTTTTCAAAATTTTTTTTTTCCTCAAAACAATCGAGAAAGTCTTAATCTACTTTACGAACACCATTTCGGGTAAATTTGGTGTATTTTTGGCTCAAATACTAGAAATGAGGACTTAGTCCTTTTTTGAAAAATTTCATGACCCCGGACATGCAAAAAAGTTCAAAAAATTGAAAATTTTTCAAAATTTTTTTTTTCCTCGAAACAACCGAGAAAGTCTTAATTTACGTTACGAACACCATTTTGGGTAGTTTTGGTGAATTTTTGGCTCAAATACTGGAAATGAGGACTTAGTCATTTTTGAAAAATTTCATGACCCCGGACCTGCAAAAAAGTTCAAAAAATTGAGAATTTTTCAAAACTTTTTTTTCCTCGAAACAACAAAGAAAGTCTTAATTCACGTTACGAACACCAGTTCGGGTAGTTTTGGTGTATTTTTGGCTCAAATACTGGAAATGAGGACTTAGTCATTTTTGAAAAAATTCATGACCCCGGACCTGCAAAAAAGTTCAAAAAATTGAAAATTTTTCAAAACTTTTTTTTCCCTCGAAACAACCAAGAAAGTCTTAATTTACGTTACGAACACCAGTTCGGGTAGTTTTGGTGTATTTTTGGCTCAAATACTGGAAATGAGAACTTAGTCATTTTTGAAAAATTTCATGACCCCGGACCTGCAAAAAAGTTCAAAAAATTGAAAATTTTTCAAAATTTTTTTTTTCCTCAAAACAATCGAGAAAGTCTTAATTTACTTTAAAAACACCATTTCGGGTAAATTTGGTGTCTTTTTGGCTCAAATACTAGAAATGAGGACTTAGTCATTTTTGAAAAATTTCATGACCCCGGACCTGCAAAAAAGTTCAAAAAATTGATAAATTTTCAAAACTTTTTTTTTCCTCGAAACAACCAAGAGAGTCTTAATTTACGTTACGAACACCATTTCAGGTAGTTTTGGTGTATTTTGGGCTCAAATACTGGAAATGAGGACTTAGTCATTTTTGAAAAATTTGATGACCCCGGACCTGCAAAAAAGTTCAAAAAATTGAAAATTTTTCAAAAAAAATCTTTCTACTAGTAACAACCAAGAATGATAAGAAAATACCTTTCTGACATGTTTTCATGACATTTGGCTCAACCTTCAAGTGATATCTGGAATGTAGTACCTATAAGATAAAGTGATAGATCAAGATCAAGTATCTATAAGATCATAATATCTATAAAATCAAGTGATATCTATAAGATACATAGAATGTTTCAGACTAAAGTTTGAAAAAGCTAAAAGATTTGAAAATTTTTCCAAATCTTTTTTCCTCGAAACAAGCAAGAAAGTCTTAATTTACGTTACGAACACCAGTTCGGGTAGTTTTGGTGTATTTTTGGCTCAAATACTGGAAATGAGAACTTAGTCATTTTTGAAAAATTTCATGACCCCGGACCTGCAAAAAAGTTCAAAAAATTGAAAATTTTTCAAAATTTTTTTTTTCCTCAAAACAATCGAGAAAGTCTTAATTTACTTTAAAAACACCATTTCGGGTAAATTTGGTGTCTTTTTGGCTCAAATACTAGAAATGAGGACTTAGTCATTTTTGAAAAATTTCATGACCCCGGACCTGCAAAAAAGTTCAAAAAATTGAAAATTTTTCAAAATTTTTTTTTTCCTCAAAACAATCGAGAAAGTCTTAATTTACTTTAAAAACACCATTTCGGGTAAATTTGGTGTCTTTTTGGCTCAAATACTAGAAATGAGGACTTAGTCATTTTTGAAAAATTTCATGACCCCGGACCTGCAAAAAAGTTCAAAAAATTGATAAATTTTCAAAACTTTTTTTTTCCTCGAAACAACCAAGAGAGTCTTAATTTACGTTACGAACACCATTTCAGGTAGTTTTGGTGTATTTTGGGCTCAAATACTGGAAATGAGGACTTAGTCATTTTTGAAAAATTTGATGACCCCGGACCTGCAAAAAAGTTCAAAAAATTGAAAATTTTTCAAAAAAAATCTTTCTACTAGTAACAACCAAGAATGATAAGAAAATACCTTTCTGACATGTTTTCATGACATTTGGCTCAACCTTCAAGTGATATCTGGAATGTAGTACCTATAAGATAAAGTGATAGATCAAGATCAAGTATCTATAAGATCATAATATCTATAAAATCAAGTGATATCTATAAGATACATAGAATGTTTCAGACTAAAGTTTGAAAAAGCTAAAAGATTTGAAAATTTTTCCAAATCTTTTTTCCTCGAAACAAGCAAGAAAGTCTTAATTTACGTTACGAACACCAGTTCGGGTAGTTTTGGTGTATTTTTGGCTCAAATACTGGAAATGAGAACTTAGTCATTTTTGAAAAATTTCATGACCCCGGACATGCAAAAAAGTTCAAAAAATTGAAAAATTTTCAAAACTTTTTTTTTCCTCGAAACAACCAAGAAAGTCTTAATTTACGTTACGAACACCATTTCAGGTAGTTTTGGTGTATTTTGGGCTCAAATACTGGAAATGAGGACTTAGTCTCTTTTGAAAAATTTCATGACCCCGGACATGCAAAAAAGTTCAAAAAATTGAAAAATTTTCAAAACTTTTTTTTTCCTCGAAACAACCAAGAAAGTCTTAATTTACGTTACGAACACCATTTCAGGTAGTTTTGGTGTATTTTGGGCTCAAATACTGGAAATGAGGACTTAGTCTCTTTTGAAAAATTTCATGACCCCGGACCTGCAAAAAAGTTCAAAAAATTGAAAATTTTTCAAAATTTTTTTTTTCCTCAAAACAATCGAGAAAGTCTTAATCTACTTTACGAACACCATTTCGGGTAATTTTGGTGTATTTTTGGCTCAAATACTAGAAATGAGGACTTAGTCCTTTTTTGAAAAATTTCATGACCCCGGACATGCAAAAAAGTTCAAAAAATTGAAAATTTTTCAAAATTTTTTTTGCCTCGAAACAACCGAGAAAGTCTTAATTTACGTTACGAACACCATTTTGGGTAGTTTTGGTGAATTTTTGGCTCAAATACTGGAAATGAGGACTTAGTCATTTTTGAAAAATTTCATGACCCCGGACCTGCAAAAAAGTTCAAAAAATTGAGAATTTTTCAAAACTTTTTTTTCCTCGAAACAACAAAGAAAGTCTTAATTCACGTTACGAACACCGGTTCGGGTAGTTTTGGTGTATTTTTGGCTCAAATACTGGAAATGAGGACTTAGTCATTTTTGAAAAAATTCATGACCCCGGACCTGCAAAAAAGTTCAAAAAATTGAAAATTTTTCAAAACTTTTTTTTCCCTCGAAACAACCAAGAAAGTCTTAATTTACGTTACGAACACCAGTTCGGGTAGTTTTGGTGTATTTTTGGCTCAAATACTGGAAATGAGAACTTAGTCATTTTTGAAAAATTTCATGACCCCGGACCTGCAAAAAAGTTCAAAAAATTGAAAATTTTTCAAAATTTTTTTTTTCCTCAAAACAATCGAGAAAGTCTTAATTTACTTTAAAAACACCATTTCGGGTAAATTTGGTGTATTTTTGGCTCAAATACTAGAAATGAGGACTTAGTCATTTTTGAAAAATTTCATGACCCCGGACCTGCAAAAAAGTTCAAAAAATTGAAAAATTTTCAAAACTTTTTTTTTCCTCGAAACAACCAAGAGAGTCTTAATTTACGTTACGAACACCATTTCAGGTAGTTTTGGTGTATTTTGGGCTCAAATACTGGAAATGAGGACTTAGTCATTTTTGAAAAATTTCATGACCCCGGACCTGCAAAAAAGTTCAAAAAATTGAAAATTTTTCAAAAAAAATCTTTCTACTAGAAACAACCAAGAATGATAAGAAAATACCTTTCTGACATGTTTTCATGACATTTGGCTCAACCTTCAAGTGATATCTGGAATGTAGTACCTATAAGATAAAGTGATAGATCAAGATCAAGTATCTATAAGATCATAATATCTATAAAATCAAGTGATATCTATAAGATACATAGAATGTTTCAGACTAAAGTTTGAAAAAGCTAAAAGATTTGAAAATTTTTCCAAATCTTTTTTCCTCGAAACAAGCAAGAAAGTCTTAATTTACGTTACGAACACCATTTCAGGTAGTTTTGGTGTATTTTGGGCTCAAATACTGGAAATGAGGACTTAGTCTCTTTTGAAAAATTTCATGACCCCGGACCTGCAAAAAAGTTCAAAAAATTGAAAATTTTTCAAAACTTTTTTTTCCCTCGAAACAACCAAGAAAGTCTTAATTTACGTTACGAACACCAGTTCGGGTAGTTTTGGTGTATTTTTGGCTCAAATACTGGAAATGAGAACTTAGTCATTTTTGAAAAATTTCATGACCCCGGACCTGCAAAAAAGTTCAAAAAATTGAAAATTTTTCAAAATTTTTTTTTTCCTCAAAACAATCGAGAAAGTCTTAATTTACTTTAAAAACACCATTTCGGGTAAATTTGGTGTCTTTTTGGCTCAAATACTAGAAATGAGGACTTAGTCATTTTTGAAAAATTTCATGACCCCGGACCTGCAAAAAAGTTCAAAAAATTGATAAATTTTCAAAACTTTTTTTTTCCTCGAAACAACCAAGAGAGTCTTAATTTACGTTACGAACACCATTTCAGGTAGTTTTGGTGTATTTTGGGCTCAAATACTGGAAATGAGGACTTAGTCATTTTTGAAAAATTTGATGACCCCGGACCTGCAAAAAAGTTCAAAAAATTGAAAATTTTTCAAAAAAAATCTTTCTACTAGTAACAACCAAGAATGATAAGAAAATACCTTTCTGACATGTTTTCATGACATTTGGCTCAACCTTCAAGTGATATCTGGAATGTAGTACCTATAAGATAAAGTGATAGATCAAGATCAAGTATCTATAAGATCATAATATCTATAAAATCAAGTGATATCTATAAGATACATAGAATGTTTCAGACTAAAGTTTGAAAAAGCTAAAAGATTTGAAAATTTTTCCAAATCTTTTTTCCTCGAAACAAGCAAGAAAGTCTTAATTTACGTTACGAACACCAGTTCGGGTAGTTTTGGTGTATTTTTGGCTCAAATACTGGAAATGAGAACTTAGTCATTTTTGAAAAATTTCATGACCCCGGACATGCAAAAAAGTTCAAAAAATTGAAAAATTTTCAAAACTTTTTTTTTCCTCGAAACAACCAAGAAAGTCTTAATTTACGTTACGAACACCATTTCAGGTAGTTTTGGTGTATTTTGGGCTCAAATACTGGAAATGAGGACTTAGTCTCTTTTGAAAAATTTCATGACCCCGGACATGCAAAAAAGTTCAAAAAATTGAAAAATTTTCAAAACTTTTTTTTTCCTCGAAACAACCAAGAAAGTCTTAATTTACGTTACGAACACCATTTCAGGTAGTTTTGGTGTATTTTGGGCTCAAATACTGGAAATGAGGACTTAGTCTCTTTTGAAAAATTTCATGACCCCGGACCTGCAAAAAAGTTCAAAAAATTGAAAATTTTTCAAAATTTTTTTTTTCCTCAAAACAATCGAGAAAGTCTTAATCTACTTTACGAACACCATTTCGGGTAATTTTGGTGTATTTTTGGCTCAAATACTAGAAATGAGGACTTAGTCCTTTTTTGAAAAATTTCATGACCCCGGACATGCAAAAAAGTTCAAAAAATTGAAAATTTTTCAAAATTTTTTTTGCCTCGAAACAACCGAGAAAGTCTTAATTTACGTTACGAACACCATTTTGGGTAGTTTTGGTGAATTTTTGGCTCAAATACTGGAAATGAGGACTTAGTCATTTTTGAAAAATTTCATGACCCCGGACCTGCAAAAAAGTTCAAAAAATTGAGAATTTTTCAAAACTTTTTTTTCCTCGAAACAACAAAGAAAGTCTTAATTCACGTTACGAACACCGGTTCGGGTAGTTTTGGTGTATTTTTGGCTCAAATACTGGAAATGAGGACTTAGTCATTTTTGAAAAAATTCATGACCCCGGACCTGCAAAAAAGTTCAAAAAATTGAAAATTTTTCAAAACTTTTTTTTCCCTCGAAACAACCAAGAAAGTCTTAATTTACGTTACGAACACCAGTTCGGGTAGTTTTGGTGTATTTTTGGCTCAAATACTGGAAATGAGAACTTAGTCATTTTTGAAAAATTTCATGACCCCGGACCTGCAAAAAAGTTCAAAAAATTGAAAATTTTTCAAAATTTTTTTTTTCCTCAAAACAATCGAGAAAGTCTTAATTTACTTTAAAAACACCATTTCGGGTAAATTTGGTGTATTTTTGGCTCAAATACTAGAAATGAGGACTTAGTCATTTTTGAAAAATTTCATGACCCCGGACCTGCAAAAAAGTTCAAAAAAATTGAAAAATTTTCAAAACTTTTTTTTTCCTCGAAACAACCAAGAGAGTCTTAATTTACGTTACGAACACCATTTCAGGTAGTTTTGGTGTATTTTGGGCTCAAATACTGGAAATGAGGACTTAGTCATTTTTGAAAAATTTCATGACCCCGGACCTGCAAAAAAGTTCAAAAAATTGAAAATTTTTCAAAAAAAATCTTTCTACTAGAAACAACCAAGAATGATAAGAAAATACCTTTCTGACATGTTTTCATGACATTTGGCTCAACCTTCAAGTGATATCTGGAATGTAGTACCTAAAAGATAAAGTGATAGATCAAGATCAAGTATCTATAAGATCATAATATCTATAAAATCAAGTGATATCTATAAGATACATAGAATGTTTCAGACTAAAGTTTGAAAAAGCTAAAAGATTTGAAAATTTTTCCAAATCTTTTTTCCTCGAAACAAGCAAGAAAGTCTTAATTTACGTTACGAACACCATTTCAGGTAGTTTTGGTGTATTTTGGGCTCAAATACTGGAAATGAGGACTTAGTCTCTTTTGAAAAATTTCATGACCCCGGACCTGCAAAAAAGTTCAAAAAATTGAAAATTTTTCAAAATTTTTTTTTTCCTCAAAACAATCGAGAAAGTCTTAATCTACTTTACGAACACCATTTCGGGTAATTTTGGTGTATTTTTGGCTCAAATACTAGAAATGAGGACTTAGTCCTTTTTTGAAAAATTTCATGACCCCAGACATGCAAAAAAGTTCAAAAAATTGAAAATTTTTCAAAATTTTTTTTTTCCTCGAAACAACCGAGAAAGTCTTAATTTACGTTACGAACACCATTTTGGGTAGTTTTGGTGAATTTTTGGCTCAAATACTGGAAATGAGGACTTAGTCATTTTTGAAAAATTTCATGACCCCGGACCTGCAAAAAAATTCAAAAAATTGAAAATTTTTCAAAACTTTTTTTTCCTCGAAACAACAAAGAAAGTCTTAATTCGCGTTACGAACACCAGTTCGGGTAGTTTTGGTGTATTTTTGGCTCAAATACTGGAAATGAGGACTTAGTCATTTTTGAAAAATTTGATGACCCCGGACCTGCAAAAAAGTTCAAAAAATTGAAAATTTTTCAAAAAAAATCTTTCTACTAGTAACAACCAAGAATGATAAGAAAATACCTTTCTGACATGTTTTCATGACATTTGGCTCAACCTTCAAGTGATATCTGGAATGTAGTACCTATAAGATAAAGTGATAGATCAAGATCAAGTATCTATAAGATCATAATATCTATAAAATCAAGTGATATCTATAAGATACATAGAATGTTTCAGACTAAAGTTTGAAAAAGCTAAAAGATTTGAAAATTTTTCAAAATTTTTTTTTTCCTCAAAACAATCGAGAAAGTCTTAATCTACTTTACGAACACCATTTCGGGTAATTTTGGTGTATTTTTGGCTCAAATACTAGAAATGAGGACTTAGTCCTTTTTTGAAAAATTTCATGACCCCGGACATGCAAAAAAGTTCAAAAAATTGAAAATTTTTCAAAATTTTTTTTTTCCTCGAAACAACCGAGAAAGTCCTAATTTACGTTACGAACACCATTTTGGGTAGTTTTGGTGAATTTTTGGCTCAAATACTGGAAATGAGGACTTAGTCATTTTTGAAAAATTTCATGACCCCGGACCTGCAAAAAAGTTCAAAAAATTGAGAATTTTTCAAAACTTTTTTTTCCTCGAAACAACAAAGAAAGTCTTAATTCGCGTTACGAACACCAGTTCGGGTAGTTTTGGTGTATTTTTGGCTCAAATACTGGAAATGAGGACTTAGTCATTTTTGAAAAAATTCATGACCCCGGACCTGCAAAAAAGTTCAAAAAATTGAAAATTTTTCAAAACTTTTTTTTCCCTCGAAACAACCAAGAAAGTCTTAATTTACGTTACGAACACCAGTTCGGGTAGTTTTGGTGTATTTTTGGCTAAAATACTGGAAATGAGAACTTAGTCATTTTTGAAAAATTTCATGACCCCGGACCTGCAAAGAAGTTCAAAAAATTGAAAATTTTTCAAAATTTTTTTTTTCCTCAAAACAATCGAGAAAGTCTTAATTTACTTTAAAAACACCATTTCGGGTAAATTTGGTGTATTTTTGGCTCAAATACTAGAAATGAGGACTTAGTCATTTTTGAAAAATTTCATGACCCCGGACCTGCAAAAAAGTTCAAAAAATTGAAAAATTTTCAAAACTTTTTTTTTCCTCGAAACAACCAAGAGAGTCTTAATTTACGTTACGAACACCATTTCAGGTAGTTTTGGTGTATTTTGGGCTCAAATACTGGAAATGAGGACTTAGTCATTTTTGAAAAATTTCATGACCCCGGACCTGCAAAAAAGTTCAAAAAATTGAAAATTTTTCAAAAAAAATCTTTCTACTAGTAACAACCAAGAATGATAAGAAAATACCTTTCTGACATGTTTTCATGACATTTGGCTCAACCTTCAAGTGATATCTGGAATGTAGTACCTATAAGATAAAGTGATAGATCAAGATCAAGTATCTATAAGATCATAATATCTATAAAATCAAGTGATATCTATAAGATACATAGAATGTTTCAGACTAAAGTTTCAAAAAGCTAAAAGATTTGAAAATTTTTCCAAATCTTTTTTCCTCGAAACAAGCAAGAAAGTCTTAATTTACGTTACGAACACCAGTTCGGGTAGTTTTGGTGTATTTTTGGCTCAAATACTGGAAATGAGAACTTAGTCATTTTTGAAAAATTTCATGACCCCGGACCTGCAAAAAAGTTCAAAAAATTGAAAATTTTGCAAAAAATTTTTTTCCTCAAAACAATCGAGAAAGTCTTAATTTACTTTACAAACACCATTTCAGGTAGTTTTGGTGTATTTTGGGCTCAAATACTGGAAATGAGGACTTAGTCATTTTTGAAAAATTTCATGACCCCGGACATGCAAAAAAGTTCAAAAAATTAAAAAAATTTCAAAAAAATCTTTCTACTAGAAACAACCAAGAATGATAAGAAAATACCTTTCTGACATGTTTTCATGACATTTGGCTCAACCTTCAAGTGATATCTGGAAAGTAGTACCTATAAGATAAAGTGATAGATCAAGATCAAGTATCTATAAGATCATAATATCTATAAAATCAAGTGATATCTATAAGATACATAGAATGTTTCAGACTAAAGTTTGAAAAAGCTAAAAGATTTGAAAATTTTTCAAAATCTTTTTTCCTCGAAACAACCAAGAAAGTCTTAATTTACGTTACGAACACCATTTCGGGTAGTTTTGGTGTATTTTTGGCTCAAATACTGGAAATGAGGACTTAGTCATTTTTGAAAAATTTCATTACCCCGGAACTGCAAAAAAGTTCAAAAAATTGAAAATTTTTCAGAATTTTTTTTTCCTCGAAACAACCGAGAAAGTCTTAATTTACTTTACAAACACCATTTCAGGTAGTTTTGGTGTATTTTGGGCTCAAATACTGGAAATGAGGACTTAGTCATTTTTGAAAAATTTCATGACCCCGGACATGCAAAAAAGTTCAAAAAATTAAAAAAATTTCAAAAAAATCTTTCTACTAGAAACAACCAAGAATGATAAGAAAATACCTTTCTGACATGTTTTCATGACATTTGGCTCAACCTTCAAGTGATATCTGGAAAGTAGTACCTATAAGATAAAGTGATAGATCAAGATCAAGTATCTATAAGATCATAATATCTATAAAATCAAGTGATATCTATAAGATACATAGAATGTTTCAGACTAAAGTTTGAAAAAGCTAAAAGATTTGAAAATTTTTCAAAATCTTTTTTCCTCGAAACAACCAAGAAAGTCTTAATTTACGTTACGAACACCATTTCGGGTAGTTTTGGTGTATTTTTGGCTCAAATACTGGAAATGAGGACTTAGTCATTTTTGAAAAATTTCATTACCCCGGAACTGCAAAAAAGTTCAAAAAATTGAAAATTTTTCAGAATTTTTTTTTCCTCGAAACAACCGAGAAAGTCTTAATTTACGTTACGAACACCATTTGGGTAGTTTTGGTGAATTTTTGGCTCAAATACTGGAAATGAGGACTTTGTCATTTTTGAAAAATTTCATGACCCCGGACATGCAAAAAAGTTCAAAAAATTGAAAAATTTTCAAAACTTTTTTTTTCCTCGAAACAACCAAGAAAGTCTTAATTTACGTTACGAACACCATTTCAGGTAGTTTTGGTGTATTTTGGGCTCAAATACTGGAAATGAGGACTTAGTCTCTTTTGAAAAATTTCATGACCCCGGACCTGCAAAAAAGTTCAAAAAATTGAAAATTTTTCAAAATTTTTTTTTTCCTCAAAACAATCGAGAAAGTCTTAATTTACGTTACGAACACCATTTCAGGTAGTTTTGGTGTATTTTGGGCTCAAATACTGGAAATGAGGACTTAGTCTCTTTTGAAAAATTTCATGACCCCGGACATGCAAAAAAGTTCAAAAAATTGAAAAATTTTCAAAAAAAATCTTTCTACTAGTAGCAACCAAGAATGATAAGAAAATACCTTTCTGACATGTTTTCATGACATTTGGCTCAACCTTCAAGTGATATCTGGAATGTAGTACCTATAAGATAAAGTGATAGATCAAGATCAAGTATCTATAAGATCATAATATCTATAAAATCAAGTGATATCTATAAGATACATAGAATGTTTCAGACTAAAGTTTGAAAAAGCTAAAAGATTTGAAAATTTTTCCAAATCTTTTTTCCTCGAAACAAGCAAGAAAGTCTTAATTTACGTTACGAACACCAGTTCGGGTAGTTTTGGTGTATTTTTGGCTCAAATACTGGAAATGAGGACTTTGTCATTTTTGAAAACTTTCATGACCCCGGACCTACAAAAAAGTTCAAAAAATTGAAAGTTTTTCAAAATTTTTTTCTTCCTCTAAACAACCAAGAAAGTCTTAATTTACGTTACGAACACCATTTCAGGTAGTTTTGGTGTATTTTGGGCTCAAATACTGGAAATGAGGACTTAGTCTCTTTTGAAAAATTTCATGACCCCGGACATGCAAAAAAGTTCAAAAAATTGAAAAATTTTCAAAACTTTTTTTTTCCTCGAAACAACCAAGAAAGTCTTAATTTACGTTACGAACACCATTTCAGGTAGTTTTGGTGTATTTTGGGCTCAAATACTGGAAATGAGGACTTAGTCATTTTTGAAAAATTTCATGACCCCGGACATGCAAAAAAGTTCAAAAAATTGAAAATTTTTCAAAAAAAATCTTTCTACTAGTAACAACCAAGAATGATAAGAAAATACCTTTCTGACATGTTTTCATGACATTTGGCTCAACCTTCAAGTGATATCTGGAATGTAGTACCTATAAGATAAAGTGATAGATCAAGATTAAGTATCTATAAGATCATAATATCTATAAAATCAAGTGATATATATAAGATAAATAGAATGTTTCAGACTAAAGTTTGAAAAAGCTAAAAGATTTGAAAATTTTTCCAAATCTTTTTTCCTCGAAACAAGCAAGAAAGTCTTAATTTACGTTACGAACACCAGTTCGGGTAGTTTTGGTGAATTTTTGGCTCAAATACTGGAAATGAGAACATAAACATTTTTGAAAAATTTCATGACACCGGACCTGCAAAAAAGTTCAAAAAATTGAAAATTTTTCAAAATTTTTTTTTCCTCGAAACAACCAAGAAAGTCTTAATTTACGTTACGAACACCATTTCAGGTAGTTTTGGTGTATTTTGGGCTCAAATACTGGAAATGAGGACTTAGTCTCTTTTGAAAAATTTCATGACCCCGGACATGCAAAAAAGTTCAAAAAATTGAAAAATTTTCAAAACTTTTTTTTTCCTCGAAACAACCAAGAAAGTCTTAATTTACGTTACGAACACCATTTCGGATATTTTTGGTGTATTTTTGGCTCAAATACTGGAAATGAGAACTTAGTCATTTTTGAAAAATTTTATGACCCCGGACCTGCAAAAAAGTTCAAAAAATTGAAAATTTTTCAAAATTTTTTTTTCCTCGAAACAACCAAGAAAGTCTTAATTTACGTTACGAACACCATTTCGGGTAGTTTTGGTGTATTTTTGGCTGAAATACTGGAAATGAGGACTTAGTCATTTTTGAAAAATTTCATGACCCCGGAACTGCAAAAAAGTTCAAAAAATTGAAAATTTTTCAAAATTTTTTTTTTCCTCGAAACAACGAAGAAAGTCTTAATTTACGTTACAAACACCAGTTCGGGTAGTTTTGGTGTATTTTTGGCTCAAATACTGGAAATGAGAACTTAGTCATTTTTGAAAAATTTCATGACACCGGACCTGCAAAAAAATTCAAAAAATTGAAAATTTTTCAAAATTTTTTTTTTCCTCGAAACAACGAAGAAAGTCTTAATTTACGTTACAAACACCAGTTCGGGTAGTTTTGGTGTATTTTTGGCTCAAATACTGGAAATGAGAACTAAGTCATTTTTGAAAAATTTCACGACCCCGGACCTGCAAAAAAGTTCAAAAAATTGAAAATTTTTCAAAATTTTTTTTTTCCTCGAAACAACCGAGAAAGTCTTAATTTACGTTACGAACACCATTGCCGGTAGTTTTGGTGAATTTTTGGCTCAAATACTGGAAATGAGGACTTTGTCATTTTTGAAAAATTTCATGACCCCTGACCTGCAAAAAAGTTCAAAAAATTGAAAATTTTTCAAAAAAAATTTTTTTTTCTTCTAAACAACCAAGAAAGTCTTAATTTATGTTACGAACACCATTTCAAGTAGTTTTGGTGTATTTTGGGCTCAAATACTGAAAATGAAGACTTAGTCATTTTTGAAAAATTTCATGACCCCGGACATGCAAAAAAGTTCAAAAAATTGAAAAAATTTAAAAAAAAATATTTCTACTAGTAACAACCAAGATTGATAAGAAAATACCTTTCTGACATGTTTTCATGACATTTGGCTCAACCTTCAAGTGATATCTGGAATGTAGTACCTATATGATAAAGTGATAGATCAAGATCAAGTATCTATAAGATCATAATATCTATAAAATCAAGTGATATCTATAAGATACATAGAATGTTTCAGACTAAAGTTTGAAAAAGCTAAAAGATTTGAAAAATTTTCCAAATCTTTTTTCCTGGAAACAAGCAAGAAAGTCTTAATTTACGTTTCGAACACCATTTCGGATAGTTTTGGTGTATTTTTGGCTCAAATGCTGGAAATGAGAACTTAGTCATTTTTGAAAAATTTCATGACCCCGGACCTGCAAAAAAGTTCAAAAAATTGAAAATTTTTCAAAATCTTTTTTCCTCGAAACAACCAAGAAAGTCTTAATTTACGTTTGGAACACCATTTCGGATAGTTTTGGTGTATTTTTGGCTAAAAAATACTGGAAATGAGAACTTAGTCATTTTTGAAAAATTTCATGACCCCGGACCTGCAAAAAAGTTCAAAAAATTGAAAATTTTTCAAAATTTTTTTTTCCTCGAAACAACCAAGAAAGTCTTAATTTACGTTACGAACACCATTTCGGGTAGTTTTGGTGTATTTTTGGCTGAAATACTGGAAATGAGGACTTAGTCATTTTTGAAAAATTTCATGACCCCGGAACTGCAAAAAAGTTCAAAGAATTGAAAATTTTTCAAAATTTTTTTTTCTCCTCGAAACAACGAAGAAAGTCTTTATTTACGTTACAAACACCAGTTTGGGTAGTTTTGGTGTATTTTTGGCTCAAATACTGGAAATGAGAACTTAGTCATTTTTGAAAAATTTCATGACCCCGGACCTGCAAAAAAGTTCAAACAATTGAAAATGTTTCAAAATTTTTTTTTCCTCGAAACAATCAAGAAAGTCTTAATTTACGTTACGAACACCATTTCGGGTAGTTTTGGTGTATTTTTGGCTGAAATACTGGAAATGAGGACTTAGTCATTTTTGAAAAATTTCATGACCCCGGAACTGCAAAAAAGTTCAAAAAATTGAAAATTTTTCAAAATTTTTTTTTTCCTCGAAACAACGAAGAAAGTCTTTATTTACGTTACAAACACCAGTTTGGGTAGTTTTGGTGTATTTTTGGCTCAAATACTGGAAATGAGAACTTAGTCATTTTTGAAAAATTTCATGACACCGGACCTGCAAAAAAATTCAAAAAATTGAAAATTTTTCAAAATTTTTTTTTTCCTCGAAACAACCGAGAAAGTCTTAATTTACGTTACGAACACCATTTCGGATATTTTTGGTGTATTTTTGGCTCAAATACTGGAAATGAGAACTTAGTCATTTTTGAAAAATTTTATGACCCCGGACCTGCAAAAAAGTTCAAAAAATTGAAAATTTTTCAAAATTTTTTTTTCCTCGAAACAACCAAGAAAGTCTTAATTTACGTTACGAACACCATTTCGGGTAGTTTTGGTGTATTTTTGGCTGAAATACTGGAAATGAGGACTTAGTCATTTTTGAAAAATTTCATGACCCCGGAACTGCAAAAAAGTTCAAAAAATTGAAAATTTTTCAAAATTTTTTTTTTCCTCGAAACAACGAAGAAAGTCTTAATTTACGTTACAAACACCAGTTCGGGTAGTTTTGGTGTATTTTTGGCTCAAATACTGGAAATGAGAACTTAGTCATTTTTGAAAAATTTCATGACACCGGACCTGCAAAAAAATTCAAAAAATTGAAAATTTTTCAAAATTTTTTTTTTCCTCGAAACAACCGAGAAAGTCTTAATTTACGTTACGAACACCATTTCGGATAGTTTTGGTGTATTTTTGGCTCAAATACTGGAAATGAGGACTTAGTCTCTTTTGAAAAATTTCATGACCCCGGACATGCAAAAAAGTTCAAAAAATTGAAAAAATTTAAAAAAAAATCTTTCTACTAGTAACAACCAAGAATGATAAGAAAATACCTTTCTGACATGTTTTCATGACATTTGGCTCAACCTTCAAGTGATATCTGGAATGTAGTACCTATATGATAAAGTGATAGATCAAGATCAAGTATCTATAAGATCATAATATCTATAAAATCAAGTGATATCTATAAGATACATTGAATGTTTCAGACTAAAGTTTGAAAAAGCTAAAAGATTTGAAAAATTGTCCAAATCTTTTTTCCTCGAAACAAGCAAGAAAGTCTTAATTTACGTTTCGAACACCATTTCGGATAGTTTTGGTGTATTTTTAGCTAAAAAACAATGGAAATGAGAACTTAGTCATTTTTGAAAAATTTCATGACCCCGGACCTGCAAAAAAGTTCAAAAAATTGAAAATGTTTCAAAATTTTTTTTTCCTCGAAACAACCAAGAAAGTCTTAATTTACGTTTCGAACACCATTTCGGATAGTTTTGGTGTATTTTTGGCTAAAAAATACTGGAAATGAGAACTTAGTCATTTTTGAAAAATTTCATGACCCCGGACCTGCAAAAAAGTTCAAAAAATTGAAAATGTTTCAAAATTTTTTTTTCCTCTAAACAACCAAGAATGTCTTAATTTACGTTACGAACACCATTTCAGGTAGTTTTGGTGTATTTTTGGCTGAAATACTGGAAATGAGGACTTAGTCTCTTTTGAAAAATTTCATGACACCGGACCTGCAAAAAAATTCAAAAAATTGAAAATTTTTCAAAATTTTTTTTTTCCTCAAAACAACCAAGAAAGTCTTAATTTACGTTACGAACACCATTTCGGATATTTTTGGTGTATTTTTGGCTCAAATACTGGAAATGAGAACTTAGTCATTTTTGAAAAATTTTATGACCCTGGACCTGCAAAAAAGTTCAAAAAATTGAAAATTTTTCAAAATTTTTTTTTCCTCGAAACAACCAAGAAAGTCTTAATTTACGTTACGAACACCATTTCGGGTAGTTTTGGTGTATTTTTGGCTGAAATACTGGAAATGAGGACTTAGTCATTTTTGAAAAATTTCATGACCCCGGAACTGCAAAAAAGTTCAAAAAATTGAAAATTTTTCAAAATTTTTTTTTTCCTCGAAACAACGAAGAAAGTCTTAATTTACGTTACAAACACCAGTTCGGGTAGTTTTGGTGTATTTTTGGCTCAAATACTGGAAATGAGAACTTAGTCATTTTTGAAAAATTTCATGACACCGGACCTGCAAAAAAATTCAAAAAATTGAAAATTTTTCAAAATTTTTTTTTTCCTCGAAACAACGAAGAAAGTCTTAATTTACGTTACAAACACCAGTTCGGGTAGTTTTGGTGTATTTTTGGCTCAAATACTGGAAATGAGAACTAAGTCATTTTTGAAAAATTTCACGACCCCGGACCTGCAAAAAAGTTCAAAAAATTGAAAATTTTTCAAAATTTTTTTTTTCCTCGAAACAACCGAGAAAGTCTTAATTTACGTTACGAACACCATTTCCGGTAGTTTTGGTGAATTTTTGGCTCAAATACTGGAAATGAGGACTTTGTCATTTTTGAAAAATTTCATGACCCCTGACCTGCAAAAAAGTTCAAAAAATTGAAAATTTTTCAAAAAAAATTTTTTTTTCTTCTAAACAACCAAGAAAGTCTTAATTTATGTTACGAACACCATTTCAAGTAGTTTTGGTGTATTTTGGGCTCAAATACTGGAAATGAAGACTTAGTCATTTTTGAAAAATTTCATGACCCCGGACATGCAAAAAAGTTCAAAAAATTGAAAAAATTTAAAAAAAAATATTTCTACTAGTAACAACCAAGATTGATAAGAAAATACCTTTCTGACATGTTTTCATGACATTTGGCTCAACCTTCAAGTGATATCTGGAATGTAGTACCTATATGATAAAGTGATAGATCAAGATCAAGTATCTATAAGATCATAATATCTATAAAATCAAGTGATATCTATAAGATACATAGAATGTTTCAGACTAAAGTTTGAAAAAGCTAAAAGATTTGAAAAATTTTCCAAATCTTTTTTCCTGGAAACAAGCAAGAAAGTCTTAATTTACGTTTCGAACACCATTTCGGATAGTTTTGGTGTATTTTTGGCTCAAATGCTGGAAATGAGAACTTAGTCATTTTTGAAAAATTTCATGACCCCGGACATGCAAAAAAGTTCAAAAAATTGAAAAAATTTAAAAAAAAATATTTCTACTAGTAACAACCAAGATTGATAAGAAAATACCTTTCTGACATGTTTTCATGACATTTGGCTCAACCTTCAAGTGATATCTGGAATGTAGTACCTATATGATAAAGTGATAGATCAAGATCAAGTATCTATAAGATCATAATATCTATAAAATCAAGTGATATCTATAAGATACATAGAATGTTTCAGACTAAAATTTGAAAAAGCTAAAAGATTTGAAAATTTTGCCAAATCTTTTTTCCTCGAAACAAGCAAGAAAGTCTTAATTTACGTTTCGAACACCATTTCGGATAGTTTTGGTGTATTTTTGGCTCAAATACTGGAAATGAGAACTTAGTCATTTTTGAAAAATTTCACGACCCCGGACCTGCAAAAAAGTTCAAAAAATTGAAAATTTTTCAAAATTTTTTTTTTCCTCGAAACAACCGAGAAAGTCTTAATTTACGTTACGAACACACTTTCCGGTAGTTTTGGTGAATTTTTGGCTCAAATACTGGAAATGAGGACTTTGTCATTTTTGAAAAATTTCATGACCCCTGACCTGCAAAAAAGTTCAAAAAATTGAAAATTTTTCAAAATTTTTTTTTTCCTCTAAACAACCAAGAAAGTCTTAATTTACGTTACGAACACCATTTCAGGTAGTTTTGGTGTATTTTGGGCTCAAATACTGGAAATGAGGACTTAGTCATTTTTGAAAAATTTCATGACACCGGACCTGGAAAAAAATTCAAAAAATTGAAAATTTTTCAAAATTTTTTTTTTCCTCGAAACAACCGAGAAAGTCTTAATTTACGTTACGAACACCATTTCGGATAGTTTTGGTGTATTTTTGGCTCAAATACTGGAAATGAGGACTTAGTCTCTTTTGAAAAATTTCATGACCCCGGACATGCAAAAAAGTTCAAAAAATTGAAAAATTTTCAAAAAAATCTTTCTACTAGTAACAACCAAGAATGATAGGAAAATACCTTTCTGACATGTTTTCATGACATTTGGCTCAACCTTCAAGTGATATCTGGAATGTAGTACCTATATGATAAAGTGATAGATCAAGATCAAGTATCTATAAGATCATAATATCTGTAAAATCAAGTGATATCTATAAGATACATAGAATGTTTCAGACTAAAGTTTGAAAAAGCTAAAAGATTTGAAAATTTTGCCAAATCTTTTTTCCTCGAAACAAGCAAGAAAGTCTTAATTTACGTTTCGAACACCATTTCGGATAGTTTTGGTGTATTTTTGGCTCAAATACTGGAAATGAGAACTTAGTCATTTTTGAAAAATTTCACGACCCCGGACCTGCAAAAAAGTTCAAAAAATTGAAAATTTTTCAAAATTTTTTTTTTCCTCGAAACAACCGAGAAAGTCTTAATTTACGTTACGAACACACTTTCCGGTAGTTTTGGTGAATTTTTGGCTCAAATACTGGAAATGAGGACTTAGTCATTTTTGAAAAATTTCATGACACCGGACCTGGAAAAAAATTCAAAAAATTGAAAATTTTTCAAAATTTTTTTTTTCCTCGAAACAACCGAGAAAGTCTTAATTTACGTTACGAACACCATTTCGGATAGTTTTGGTGTATTTTTGGCTCAAATACTGGAAATGAGGACTTAGTCTCTTTTGAAAAATTTCATGACCCCGGACATGCAAAAAAGTTCAAAAAATTGAAAAATTTTCAAAAAAATCTTTCTACTAGTAACAACCAAGAATGATAGGAAAATACCTTTCTGACATGTTTTCATGACATTTGGCTCAACCTTCAAGTGATATCTGGAATGTAGTACCTATATGATAAAGTGATAGATCAAGATCAAGTATCTATAAGATCATAATATCTGTAAAATCAAGTGATATCTATAAGATACATAGAATGTTTCAGACTAAAGTTTGAAAAAGCTAAAAGATTTGAAAATTTTGCCAAATCTTTTTTCCTCGAAACAAGCAAGAAAGTCTTAATTTACGTTTCGAACACCATTTCGGATAGTTTTGGTGTATTTTTGGCTCAAATACTGGAAATGAGAACTTAGTCATTTTTGAAAAATTTCATGACCCCGGACCTGCAAAAAAGTTCAAAAAATTGAAAACTTTTCAAAATCTTTTTTCCTCGAAACAACCAAGAAAGTCTTAATTTACGTTTCGAACACCAATTCGGGTAGTTTTGGTGAATTTTTGGCTCAAATACTGGAAATGAGTACTTAGTCATTTTTGAAAAATTTCATGACCCCGGAACTGCAAAAAAGTTCAAAAAATTGAAAATTTTTCAAAATTTTTTTTTTCCTCGAAACAACGAAGAAAGTCTTAATTTACGTTACAAACACCAGTTCGGGTAGTTTTGGTGTATTTTTGGCTCAAATACTGGAAATGAGGAATTTGTCATTTTTGAAAAATTTCATGACCCCTGACCTGCAAAAAAGTTCAAAAAATTGAAAATTTTTCAAAATTTTTTTTTTCCTCTAAACAACCAAGAAAGTCTTAATTTACGTTACGAACACCATTTCAGGTAGTTTTGGTGTATTTTGGGCTCAAATACTGGAAATGAGGACTTAGTCTCTTTTGAAAAATTTCATGACCCCGGACATGCAAAAAAGTTCAAAAAATTGAAAAATTTTCAAAAAAATCTTTCTATTAGTAACAACCAAGAATGATAGGAAAATACCTTTCTGACATGTTTTCATGACATTTGGCTCAACCTTCAAGTGATATCTGGAATGTAGTACCTATATGATAAAGTGATAGATCAAGATCAAGTATCTATAAGATCATAATATCTATAAAATCAAGTGATATCTATAAGATACATAGAATGTTTCAGACTAAAGTTTGAAAAAGCTAAAAGATTTGAAAAATTTTCCAAATCTTTTTTCCTCGAAACAAGCAAGAAAGTCTTAATTTACGTTTCGAACACCATTTCGGATAGTTTTGGTGTATTTTTGGCTCAAATACTGGAAATGAGAACTTAGTCATTTTTGAAAAATTTCATGACCCCGGACCTGCAAAAAAGTTCAAAAAATTGAAAATTTTTCAAAACTTTTTTTTTCCTCGAAACAACCAAGAAAGTCTTAATTTACGTTACGAACACCAGTTCGGGTAGTTTTGGTGTATTTTTGGCTCAAATACTGGAAATGAGAACTTAGTCATTTTTGAAAAATTTCATGACCCCGGACCTGCAAAAAAGTTCAAAAAATTGAAAATTTTTCAAAATTTTTTTTTCCCTCAAAACAATCGAGAAAGTCTTAATTTACGTTATGAACACCATTTCAGGTAGTTTTGGTGTATTTTGGGCTCAAATACTGGAAATGAGGACTTAGTCTCTTTTGAAAAATTTTATGACCCCGGACCTGCAAAAAAGTTCAAAAAATTGAAAATTTTTCAAAATTCTTTTTTTCCTCTAAACAACCAAGAAAGTCTTAATTTACGTTTCGAACACCATTTCAGGTAGTTTTGGTGTATTTTGGGCTCAAATACTGGAAATGAGGACTTAGTCTCTTTTGAAAAATTTCATGACCCCGGACCTGCAAAAAAGTTCAAAAAATTGAAAATTTTTCAAAACTTATTTTTTCCTCGAAACAACCAAGAAAGTCTTAAGTTACGTTACAAACACCAGTTCGGGTAGTTTTGGTGTATTTTTGGCTCAAATACTGGAAATGAGAACTTACTCATTTTTGAAAAATTTCATGACCCCGGACCTGCAAAAAAGTTCAAAAAATTGAAAATTTTTCAAAAATTTTTTTTTCCTCTAAACAATCGAGAAAGTCTTAATTTACTTTACGAACACCATTTCGGGTAAATTTGGTGTATTTTTGGCTCAAATACTAGAAATGAGGACTTAGTCATTTTTGAAAAATTTCATGACCCCGGACCTGCAAAAAAGTTCAAAAAATTGAAAATTTTTCAAAATTTTTTTTTTCCTCTAAACAACCAAGAAAGTCTTAATTTACGTTACGAACACCATTTCAGGTAGTTTTGGTGTATTTTGGGCTCAAATACAGGAAAGGAGGACTGAGTCTTTTTTGAAAAATTTCATGACCCCGGACATGCAAAAAAGTTCAAAAAATTGAAAAATTTTCAAAAAAAATCTTTCTACTAGTAACAACCAAGAATGATAAGAAAATACCTTTCTGACATGTTTTCATGACATTTGGCTCAACCTTCAAGTGATATCTGGAATGTAGTACCTATAAGATAAAGTGATAGATCAAGATCAAGTATCTATAAGATCATAATATCTATAAAATCAAGTGATATCTATTAGGTACATAGAATGTTTCAGACTAAAGTTTGAAAAAGCTAAAAGATTTGAAAATTTTGCCAAATCTTTTTTCCTCGAAACAAGCAAGAAAGTCTTAATTTACGTTTCGAACACCATTTCGGATAGTTTTGGTGTATTTTTGGCTCAAATACTGGAAATGAGAACTTAGTCATATTTGAAAAATTTCATGACCCCGGACCTGCAAAAAAGTTCAAAAAATTGAAAATTTTTCAAAATCTTTTTTCCTCGAAACAACCAAGAAAGTCTTAATTTACGTTTCGAAGACCACTTCGGATAGTTTTGGTGTATTTTTGGCTCAAATACTGGAAATGAGAACTTAGTCATTTTTGAAAAATTTCATGACCCCGGACCTGCAAAAAAGTTCAAAAAATTGAAAATTTTTCAAAATTTTTTTTTCCTCGAAACAACCGAGAAAGTCTTAATTTACGTTACGAACACCATTTCCGGTAGTTTTGCTGAATTTTTGGCTCAAATACTGGAAATGAGGAATTTGTCATTTTTGAAAAATTTCATGACCCCTGACCTGCAAAAAAGTTCAAAAAATTGAAAATTTTTCAAAATTTTTTTTTTCCTCTAAACAACCAAGAAAGTCTTAATTTACGTTACGAACACCATTTCAGGTAGTTTTGGTGTATTTTGGGCTCAAATACTGGAAATGAGGACTTAGTCTCTTTTGAAAAATTTCATGACCCCGGACATGCAAAAAAGTTCAAAAAATTGAAAAATTTTCAAAAAAATCTTTCTATTAGTAACAACCAAGAATGATAGGAAAATACCTTTCTGACATGTTTTCATGACATTTGGCTCAACCTTCAAGTGATATCTGGAATGTAGTACCTATATGATAAAGTGATAGATCAAGATCAAGTATCTATAAGATCATAATATCTATAAAATCAAGTGATATCTATAAGATACATAGAATGTTTCAGACTAAAGTTTGAAAAAGCTAAAAGATTTGAAAAATTTTCCAAATCTTTTTTCCTCGAAACAAGCAAGAAAGTCTTAATTTACGTTTCGAACACCATTTCGGATAGTTTTGGTGTATTTTTGGCTCAAATACTGGAAATGAGAACTTAGTCATTTTTGAAAAATTTCATGACCCCGGACCTGCAAAAAAGTTCAAAAAATTGAAAATTTTTCAAAACTTTTTTTTTCCTCGAAACAACCAAGAAAGTCTTAATTTACGTTACGAACACCAGTTCGGGTAGTTTTGGTGTATTTTTGGCTCAAATACTGGAAATGAGAACTTAGTCATTTTTGAAAAATTTCATGACCCCGGACCTGCAAAAAAGTTCAAAAAATTGAAAATTTTTCAAAATTTTTTTTTCCCTCAAAACAATCGAGAAAGTCTTAATTTACGTTATGAACACCATTTCAGGTAGTTTTGGTGTATTTTGGGCTCAAATACTGGAAATGAGGACTTAGTCTCTTTTGAAAAATTTTATGACCCCGGACCTGCAAAAAAGTTCAAAAAATTGAAAATTTTTCAAAATTCTTTTTTTCCTCTAAACAACCAAGAAAGTCTTAATTTACGTTTCGAACACCATTTCAGGTAGTTTTGGTGTATTTTGGGCTCAAATACTGGAAATGAGGACTTAGTCTCTTTTGAAAAATTTCATGACCCCGGACCTGCAAAAAAGTTCAAAAAATTGAAAATTTTTCAAAACTTATTTTTTCCTCGAAACAACCAAGAAAGTCTTAAGTTACGTTACAAACACCAGTTCGGGTAGTTTTGGTGTATTTTTGGCTCAAATACTGGAAATGAGAACTTACTCATTTTTGAAAAATTTCATGACCCCGGACCTGCAAAAAAGTTCAAAAAATTGAAAATTTTTCAAAAATTTTTTTTTCCTCTAAACAATCGAGAAAGTCTTAATTTACTTTACGAACACCATTTCGGGTAAATTTGGTGTATTTTTGGCTCAAATACTAGAAATGAGGACTTAGTCATTTTTGAAAAATTTCATGACCCCGGACCTGCAAAAAAGTTCAAAAAATTGAAAATTTTTCAAAATTTTTTTTTTCCTCTAAACAACCAAGAAAGTCTTAATTTACGTTACGAACACCATTTCAGGTAGTTTTGGTGTATTTTGGGCTCAAATACAGGAAAGGAGGACTGAGTCTTTTTTGAAAAATTTCATGACCCCGGACATGCAAAAAAGTTCAAAAAATTGAAAAATTTTCAAAAAAAATCTTTCTACTAGTAACAACCAAGAATGATAAGAAAATACCTTTCTGACATGTTTTCATGACATTTGGCTCAACCTTCAAGTGATATCTGGAATGTAGTACCTATAAGATAAAGTGATAGATCAAGATCAAGTATCTATAAGATCATAATATCTATAAAATCAAGTGATATCTATAAGATACATAGAATGTTTCAGACTAAAGTTTGAAAAAGCTAAAAGATTTGAAAATTTTTCAAAATCTTTTTTCCTCAAAACAAGCAAGAAAGTCTTAATTTACGTTACGAACACCAGTTCGGGTAGTTTTGGTGTATTTTTGGCTCAAATACTGGAAATGAGAACTTAGTCATTTTTGAAAAATTTTATGACCCCAGACCTGCAAAAAAGTTCAAAAAATTAAAAATTTTTCAAAATTTTTTTTTCCTCGAAACAACCGAGAAAGTCTTAATTTACGTTACGAACACCATTTCGGGTAGTTTTGGTGAATTTTTGGCTCAAATACTGGAAATGAGGACTTTGTCATTTTTGAAAAATTTCATGACCCCGGACCTGCAAAAAAGTTCAAAAAATTGAAAATTTTTCAAAATTTTTTTTTTCCTTGAAACAACCAAGAAAGTCTTAATTTACGTTACGAACACCATTTCGGGTAATTTTGGTGTCTTTTTGGCTCAAATACTGGAAATGAGGACTTTGTCATTTTTGAAAAATTTCATGACCCCGGACATGCAAAAAAGTTCAAAAAATTGAAAAATTTTCAAAAAAAATCTTTCCACTAGTAACAACCAAGAATGATAAGAAAATACCTTTCTGACATGTTTTCATGACATTTGGCTCAACCTTCAAGTGATATCTGGAAAGTAGTACCTATAAGATAAAGTGATAGATCAAGATCAAGTATCTATAAGATCATAATATCTATAAAATCAAGTGATATCTATAAGATACATAGAATGTTTCAGACTAAAGTTTGAAAAAGCTAAAAGATTTGAAAATTTTTCAAAATCTTTTTTCCTCAGAACAACCAAGAAAGTCTTAATTTACGTTTCGAACACCATTTCGGATAGTTTCGGTGTATATTTGGCTCAAATACTGAAAATGAGGACTTAGTCATTTTTGAAAAATTTCATGACCCCTGACCTGCAAAAAAGTTCAAAAAATTGAAAATTTTTCAAAACTTTTTTTTTCCTCGAAACAACCAAGAAAGTCTTAATTTACGTTACGAACACCAGTTCGGGTAGTTTTGGTGTATTTTTGGCTCAAATACTGGAAATGAGAACTTAGTCATTTTTGAAAAATTTCATGACCCCAGACCTGCAAAAATGTTCAAAAAATTGATAATTTTTCAAAATTTTTTTTTTCCTCTAAACAACCGAGAAAGTCAAAATTTACGTTACGAACACCATTTCGGGTGATTTTGGTGTATTTTTGGCTCAAATACTGGAAATGAGGACTTAGTCATTTTTGAAAAATTTCATGACCCCGGACCTGCAAAGAAGTTCAAAAAATTGAAAATTTTTCAAAATTTTTTTTTTCCTCTAAACAACCAAGAAAGTCTTAATTTACGTTACGAACACCATTTCAGGTAGTTTTGGTGTATTTTGGGCTCAAATACTGGAAATGAGGACTTAGTCATTTTTGAAAAATTTCATGACCCCGGACCTGCAAAAAAGTTCAAAAAATTTAAAAATTTTCAAAAAAAATCTTTCTACTAGTAACAACCAAGAAAGATAAGAAAATACCTTTCTGACATGTTTTCATGACATTTGGCTCAACCTTCAAGTGATATCTGTAAAGTAGTACCTATCAGATAAAGTGATCGATCAAGATCAAGTATCTATAAGATCATAATATCTATAAAATCAAGTGATATCTATAAGATACATAGAATGTTTCAGACTAAAGTTTGAAAAAGCTAAAAGATTTGAAAATTTTTCAAAATCTTTTTTCCTCGAAACAACCAAGAAAGTCTTAATTTACGTTACGAACACCATTTCGGTTAGTTTAGGTGTATTTTTGGCTCAAATACTGGAAATGAGGACTTAGTCATTTTTGAAAAATTTCATGACCCGGACCTGCAAAAAAGTTTAAAAAATTGAAAATTTTTCAAAATTTTTTTTTTCCTTGAAACAACCGAGAAAGTCTTAATTTACGTTACGAACACCATTTCGGATAGTTTTGGTGTATTTTTGGCTCAAATACTGGAAATGAGGACTTAGTCTCTTTTGAAAAATTTCATGACCCCGGACATGCAAAAAAGTTCAAAAAATTGAAAAATTTTCAAAAAAATCTTTCTACTAGTAACAACCAAGAATGATAGGAAAATACCTTTCTGACATGTTTTCATGACATTTGGCTCAACCTTCAAGTGATATCTGGAATGTAGTACCTATATGATAAAGTGATAGATCAAGATCAAGTATCTATAAGATCATAATATCTATAAAATCAAGTGATATCTATAAGATACATAGAATGTTTCAGACTAAAGTTTGAAAAAGCTAAAAGATTTGAAAATTTTTCAAAATCTTTTTTCCTCGAAACAACCAAGAAAGTCTTAATTTACGTTTCGAACACCATTTCGGGTAGTTTTGGTGAATTTTTGGCTCAAATACTAGAAATGAGGACTTAGTCATTTTTGAAAAATTTCATGACCCCTGACCTGCAAAAAAGTTCAAAAAATTGAAAATTTTTCAAAATTTTTTTTTTCCTCTAAACAACCAAGAAAGTCTTAATTTACGTTACGAACACCATTTCAGGTAGTTTTGGTGAATTTTGGGCTCAAATACAGGAAAGGAGGACTGAGTCTTTTTTGAAAAATTTCATGACCCCGGACATGCAGAAAAGTTCAAAAAATTGAAAAATTTTCAAAAAAAATCTTTCTACTAGTAACAACCAAGAATGATAAGAAAATACCTTTCTGACATGTTTTCATGACATTTGGCTCAACCTTCAAGTGATATCTGGAATGTAGTACCTATAAGATAAAGTGATAGATCAAGATCAAGTATCTATAAGATCATAATATCTATAAAATCAAGTGATATCTATAAGATACATAGAATGTTTTAGACTAAAGTTTGAAAAAGCTAAAAGATTTGAAAATTTTTCAAAATCTTTTTTCCTCAAAACAAGCAAGAAAGTCTTAATTTACGTTACGAACACCATTTCGGGTAATTTTGTTGTCTTTTTGGCTCAAATACTGGAAATGAGGACTTAGTCATTTTTGAAAAATTTCATGACCCCGGACATGCAAAAAAGTTCAAAAAATTGAAAAATTTTCAAAAAAAATCTTTCTACTAGTAACAACCAAGAGTGATAAGAAAATACCTTTCTGACATGTTTTCATGACATTTGGTTCAACCTTCAAGTGATATCTGGAAAGTAGTACCTATAAGATAAAGTGATAGATCAAGATCAAGTATCTATAAGATCATAATATCTATAAAATCAAGTGATATCTATAAGATACATAGAATGTTTCAGACTAAAGTTTGAAAAAGCTAAAAGATTTGAAAATTTTTCAAAATCTTTTTTCCTCTAAACAACCAAGAAAGTCTTAATTTACGTTACGAACACCATTTCAGGTAGTTTTGGTGTATTTTGGGCTCAAATACTGGAAATGAGGACTTAGTCTCTTTTGAAAAATTTTATGACCCCGGACCTGCAAAAAAGTTCAAAAAATTGAAAATTTTTCAAAATTTTTTTTTTCCTCAAAACAATCGAGAAAGTCTTAATTTACTTTACGAACACCATTTCGGGTAAATTTGGTGTATTTTTGGCTCAAATACTAGAAATGAGGACTTAGTCATTTTTGAAAAATTTCATGACCCCGGACCTGCAAAAAAGTTCAAAAAATTGAAAATTTTTCAAAATTTTTTTTTTCCTCTAAACAACCAAGAAAGTCTTAATTTACGTTACGAAGACCATTTCAGGTAGTTTTGGTGTATTTTGGGCTCAAATACAGGAAAGGAGGACTGAGTCTTTTTTGAAAAATTTCATGACCCCGGACATGCAGAAAAGTTCAAAAAATTGAAAAATTTTCAAAAAAAATCTTTCTACTAGTAACAACCAAGAATGATAAGAAAATACCTTTCTGACATGTTTTCATGACATTTGGCTCAACCTTCAAGTGATATCTGGAATGTAGTACCTATAAGATAAAGTGATAGATCAAGATCAAGTATCTATAAGATCATAATATCTATAAAATCAAGTGATATCTATAAGATACATAGAATGTTTTAGACTAAAGTTTGAAAAAGCTAAAAGATTTGAAAATTTTTCAAAATTTTTTTTTCCGCGAAACAACCGAGAAAGTCTTAATTTACGTTACGAACACCATTTCGGGTAGTTTTGCTGAATTTTTGGCTCAAATACTGGAAATGAGGACTTTGTCATTTTTGAAAAATTTCATGACCCCGGACCTGCAAAAAAGTTCAAAAAATTGAAAGTTTTTCAAAATTTTTTTTTTCCTTGAAACAACCAAGAAAGTCTTAATTTACGTTACGAACACCATTTCGGGTAATTTTGTTGTCTTTTTGGCTCAAATACTGGAAATGAGGACTTTGTCATTTTTGAAAAATTTCATGACCCCGGACATGCAAAAAAGTTCAAAAAATTGAAAAAATTTCAAAAAAAATCTTTCTACTAGTAACAACCAAGAGTGATAAGAAAATCCCTTTCTGACATGTTTTCATGACATTTGGCTCAACCTTCAAGTGATATCTGGAAAGTAGTACCTATAAGATAAAGTGATAGATCAAGATCAAGTATCTATAAGATCATAATATCTATAAAATCAAGTGATATCTATAAGATACATAGAATGTTTCAGACTAAAGTTTGAAAAAGCTAAAAGATTTGAAAATTTTTCAAAATCTTTTTTCCTCGAAACAACCAAGAAAGTCTTAATTTACGTTTCGAACACAATTTCCGGTAGTTTTGTTGAATTTTTGGCTCAAATACTGGAAATGAGGACTTTGTCATTTTTGAAAAATTTCATGACCCCTGACCTGTAAAAAAGTTCAAAAAATTGAAAATTTTTCAAAATTTTTTTTTTCCTCTAAACAACCAAGAAAGTCTTAATTTACGTTACGAACACCATTTCAGGTAGTTTTGGTGTATTTTGGGCTCAAATACTGGAAATGAGGACTTAGTCTCTTTTGAAAGATTTCATGACCCCGGACATGCAAGAAAGTTCAAAAAATTGAAAAATTTTCAAAAAAATCTTTCTACTAGTAACAACCAAGAATGATAGGAAAATACCTTTCTGACATGTTTTCATGACATTTGGCTCAACCTTCAAGTGATATCTGGAATGTAGTACCTATATGATAAAGTGATAGATCAAGATCAAGTATCTATAAGATCATAATATCTATAAAATCAAGTGATATCTATAAGATACATAGAATGTTTCAGACTAAAGTTTGAAAAAGCTAAAAGATTTGAAAAATTTTCCAAATCTTTTTTCCTCGAAACAAGCAAGAAAGTCTTTATTTACGTTTCGAACACCATTTCGGATAGTTTTGGTGTATTTTTGGCTCAAATACTGGAAATGAGAACTTAGTCATTTTTGAAAAATTTCATGACCCCGGACCTGCAAAAAAGTTCAAAAAATTGAAAATTTTTCAAAACTTTTTTTTTCCTCGAAACAACCGAGAAAGTCTTAATTTACGTTACGAACACCAGTTCGGGTAGTTTTGGTGTATTTTTGGCTCAAATACTGGAAATGAGAACTTAGTCATTTTTGAAAATTTTCATGACCCCGGACCTGCAAAAAAGTTCAAAAAATTGAAAATTTTTCAAAATTTTTTTTTTCCTCAAAACAATCGAGAAAGTCTTAATTTACTTTACGAACACCATTTCGGGTAAATTTGGTGTACTTTTGGCTCAAATACTAGAAATGAGGAATTAGTCTCTTTTGAAAAATTTCATGACCCCGGACATGCAAAAAAGTTCAAAAAATTGAAAAATTTTCAAAACTTTTTTTTTCCTCGAAACAACCAAGAAAGTCTTAATTTACGTTACGAACACCATTTCAGGTAGTTTTGGTGTATTTTGGGCTCAAATACTGGAAATGAGGACTTAGTCTCTTTTGAAAAATTTTATGACCCCGGACCTGCAAAAAAGTTCAAAAAATTGAAAATTTTTCAAAACTTTTTTTTTCCTCGAAACAACCAAGAAAGTCTTAATTTACGTTACAAACACCAGTTCGGGTAGTTTTGGTGTATTTTTGGCTCAAATACTGGAAATGAGAACTTACTCATTTTTGAAAAATTTCATGACCCCGGACCTGCAAAAAAGTTCAAAAAATTGAAAATTTTTCAAAATTTTTTTTTTCCTCAAAACAATCAAGAAAGTCTTAATTTACTTTACGAACACCATTTCGGGTAGTTTTGCTGAATTTTTGGCTCAAATACTGGAAATGAGGACTTTGTCATTTTTGAAAAATTTCAAGACCCCTGACCTGCAAAAAAGTTCAAAAAATTGAAAATTTTTCAAAATTTTTTTTTTCCTCTAAACAACCAAGAAAGTCTTAATTTACGTTACGAACACCATTTCAGGTAGTTTTGGTGTATTTTGGGCTCAAATACTGGAAATGAGGACTTAGTCTCTTTTGAAAGATTTCATGACCCCGGACATGCAAAAAAGTTCAAAAAATTGAAAAATTTTCAAAAAAATCTTTCTACTAGTAACAACCAAGAATGATAGGAAAATACCTTTCTGACATGTTTTCATGACATTTGGCTCAACCTTCAAGTGATATCTGGAATGTAGTACCTATATGATAAAGTGATAGATCAAGATCAAGTATCTATAAGATCATAATATCTATAAAATCAAGTGATATCTATAAGATACATAGAATGTTTCAGACTAAAGTTTGAAAAAGCTAAAAGATTTGAAAAATTTTCCAAATCTTTTTTCCTCGAAACAAGCAAGAAAGTCTTAATTTACGTTTCGAACACCATTTCGGATAGTTTTGGTGTATTTTTGGCTCAAATACTGGAAATGAGAACTTAGTCATTTTTGAAAAATTTCATGACCCCGGACCTGCAAAAAAGTTCAAAAAATTGAAAATTTTTCAAAACTTTTTTTTTCCTCGAAACAACCAAGAAAGTCTTAATTTACGTTACAAACACCAGTTCGGGTAGTTTTGGTGTATTTTTGGCTCAAATACTAGAAATGAGGACTTAGTCATTTTTGAAAAATTTCATGACCCCGGACCTGCAAAAAAGTTCAAAAAATTGAAAATTTTTCAAAATTTTTTTTTTCCTCTAAACAACCAAGAAAGTCTTAATTTACGTTACGAACACCATTTCAGGTAGTTTTGGTGTATTTTGGGCTCAAATACAGGAAAGGAGGACTGAGTCTTTTTTGAAAAATTTCATGACCCCGGACATGCAAAAAAGTTCAAAAAATTGAAAAATTTTCAAAAAAAATCTTTCTACTAGTAACAACCAAGAATGATAAGAAAATACCTTTCTGACATGTTTTCATGACATTTGGCTCAACCTTCAAGTGATATCTGGAATGTAGTACCTATAAGATAAAGTGATAGATCAAGATCAAGTATCTATAAGATCATAATATCTATAAAATCAAGTGATATCTATAAGATACATAGAATGTTTCAGACTAAAGTTTGAAAAAGCTAAAAGATTTGAAAATTTTTCAAAATCTTTTTTCCTCGAAACAAGCAAGAAAGTCTTAATTTACGTTACGAACACCAGTTCGGGTAGTTTTGGTGTATTTTTGGCTCAAATACTGGAAATGAGAACTTAGTCATTTTTGAAAAATTTCATGACCCCGGACCTGCAAAAAAGTTCAAAAAATTGAAAATTTTTCAAAACTTTTTTTTTCCTCGAAACAACCAAGAAAGTCTTAATTTACGTTACAAACACCAGTTCGGGTAGTTTTGGTGTATTTTTGGCTCAAATACTAGAAATGAGGACTTAGTCATTTTTGAAAAATTTCATGACCCCGGACCTGCAAAAAAGTTCAAAAAATTGAAAATTTTTCAAAATTTTTTTTTTCCTCTAAACAACCAAGAAAGTCTTAATTTACGTTACGAACACCATTTCAGGTAGTTTTGGTGTATTTTGGGCTCAAATACAGGAAAGGAGGACTGAGTCTTTTTTGAAAAATTTCATGACCCCGGACATGCAAAAAAGTTCAAAAAATTGAAAAATTTTCAAAAAAAATCTTTCTACTAGTAACAACCAAGAATGATAAGAAAATACCTTTCTGACATGTTTTCATGACATTTGGCTCAACCTTCAAGTGATATCTGGAATGTAGTACCTATAAGATAAAGTGATAGATCAAGATCAAGTATCTATAAGATCATAATATCTATAAAATCAAGTGATATCTATAAGATACATAGAATGTTTCCGACTAAAGTTTGAAAAAGCTAAAAGATTTGAAAATTTTTCAAAATCTTTTTTCCTCGAAACAAGCAAGAAAGTCTTAATTTACGTTACGAACACCAGTTCGGGTAGTTTTGGTGTATTTTTGGCTCAAATACTGGAAATGAGAACTTAGTCATTTTTGAAAAATTTTATGACCCCGGACCTGCAAAAAAGTTCAAAAAATTGAAAATTTTTCAAAATTTTTTTTCCTCGAAACAACCGAGAAAGTCCTAATTTACGTTACGAACACCATTTCGGGTAGTTTTGGTGAATTTTTGGCTCAAATACTGGAAATGAGGACTTTGTCATTTTTGAAAAATTTCATGACCCCGGACCTGCAAAAAAGTTCAAAAAATTGAAAATTTTTCAAAATTTTTTTTTTCCTCAAAACAACCAAGAAAGTCTTAATTTACGTTTTGAACACCAGTTCGGGTAGTTTTGATGTATTTTTGGCTCAAATACTGGAAATGAGAACTTAGTCATTTTTGAAAAAATTTCATGACCCCGGACCTGCAAAAAAGTTCAAAAAATTGAAAATTTTTCAAAATTTTTTTTTTCCTCGAAACAATCGAGAAAGTCTTAATTTACTTTACGAACACCATTTCGGATAGTTTTGGTGTATTTTTGGCTCAAATACTAGAAATGAGGACTTAGTCATTTTTGAAAAAATTCATGACCCCGGACCTGCAAAAATGTTCAAAAAATTGAGAATTTTTGAAAATTTTTTTTTCCTCTAAACAACCAAGAAAGTCTTAATTTACGTTACGAACACCATTTCGGGTAATTTTGGTGAATTTTTGGCTCAAATACTGGAAATGAGGACTTAGTCATTTTTGAAAAATTTCATGACCCCGGACCTGCAAAAAAGTTCAAAAAATTGAAAATTTTTCAAAACTTTTTTTTCCTCGAAACAACCAAGAAAGTCTTAATTTACGTTACGAACACCAGTTCGGGTAGTTTTGGTGTATTTTTGGCTCAAATACTGGAAATGAGGACTTAGTCTCTTTTGAAAGATTTCATGACCCCCGACATGCAAAAAAGTTCAAAAATTGAAAAATTTTCAAAAAAATCTTTCTACAAGTAACAATCAAGAATGATAGGAAAATACCTTTCTGACATGTTTTCATGACATTTGGCTCAACCTTCAAGTGATATCTGGAATGTAGTACCTATATGATAAAGTGATAGATCAAGATCAAGTATCTATAAGATCATAATATCTATAAAATCAAGTGATATCTATAAGATACATAGAATGTTTCAGACCAAAGTTTGAAAAAGCTAAAAGATTTGAAAAATTTTCCAAATCTTTTTTCCTCGAAACAAGCAAGAAAGTCTTAATTTACGTTTCGAACACCATTTCGGATAGTTTTGGTGTATTTTTGGCTCAAATACTGGAAATGAGAACTTAGTCATTTTTGAAAAATTTCATGACCCCGGACCTGCAAAAAAGTTCAACAAATTGAAAATTTTTCAAAACTTTTTTTTTCCTCGAAACAACCGAGAAAGTCTTAATTTACGTTACGAACACCAGTTCGGGTAGTTTTGGTGTATTTTTGGCTCAAATACTGGAAATGAGAACTTAGTCATTTTTGAAAAATTTCATGACCCCGGACCTGCAAAAAAGTTCAAAAAATTGAAAATTTTTCAAAATTTTTTTTTTCCTCAAAACAATCGAGAAAGTCTTAATTTACTTTACGAACACCATTTCGGGTAAATTTGGTGTATTTTTGGCTCAAATACAGGAAATGAGGACTTAGTCTCTTTTGAAAGATTTCATGACCCCCGACATGCAAAAAAGTTCAAAAAATTGAAAAATTTTCAAAAAAATCTTTCTACAAGTAACAATCAAGAATGATAGGAAAATACCTTTCTGACATGTTTTCATGACATTTGGCTCAACCTTCAAGTGATATCTGGAATGTAGTACCTATATGATAAAGTGATAGATCAAGATCAAGTATCTATAAGATCATAATATCTATAAAATCAAGTGATATCTATAAGATACATAGAATGTTTCAGACCAAAGTTTGAAAAAGCTAAAAGATTTGAAAAATTTTCCAAATCTTTTTTCCTCGAAACAAGCAAGAAAGTCTTAATTTACGTTTCGAACACCATTTCGGATAGTTTTGGTGTATTTTTGGCTCAAATACTGGAAATGAGAACTTAGTCATTTTTGAAAAATTTCATGACCCCGGACCTGCAAAAAAGTTCAACAAATTGAAAATTTTTCAAAACTTTTTTTTTCCTCGAAACAACCGAGAAAGTCTTAATTTACGTTACGAACACCAGTTCGGGTAGTTTTGGTGTATTTTTGGCTCAAATACTGGAAATGAGAACTTAGTCATTTTTGAAAAATTTCATGACCCCGGACCTGCAAAAAAGTTCAAAAAATTGAAAATTTTTCAAAATTTTTTTTTTCCTCAAAACAATCGAGAAAGTCTTAATTTACTTTACGAACACCATTTCGGGTAAATTTGGTGTATTTTTGGCTCAAATACAGGAAAGGAGGACTGAATCTTTTTTGAAAAATTTCATGACCCCGGACATGCAAAAAAGTTCAAAAAATTGAAAAATTTTCAAAAAAAATCTTTCTACTAGTAACAACCAAGAATGATAAGAAAATACCTTTCTGACATGTTTTCATGACATTTGGCTCAACCTTCAAGTGATATCTGGAATGTAGTACCTATAAGATAAAGTGATAGATCAAGATCAAGTATCTATAAGATCATAATATCTATAAAATCAAGTGATATCTATAAGATACATAGAATGTTTCAGACTAAAGTTTGAAAAAGCTAAAAGATTTGAAAATTTTCAAAATCTTTTTTCCTCGAAACAAGCAAGAAAGTCTTAATTTACGTTACGAACACCAGTTCGGGTAGTTTTGGTGAATTTTTGGCACAAATACTGGAAATGAGGACTTTGTCATTTTTGAAAAATTTCATGACACCGGACCTGCAAAAAAGTTCAAAAAATTGAAAATTTTTCAAAATTTTTTTTTTCCTCGAAACAACCAAGAAAGTCTTAATTTACGTTTTGAACACCAGTTCGGGTAGTTTTGATGTATTTTTGGCTCAAATACTGGAAATGAGAACTTAGTCATTTTTGAAAAATTTCATGACCCCGGACCTGCAAAGAAGTTCAAAAAATTGAGAATTTTTCAAAATTTTTTTTTCCTCTAAACAACCAAGAAAGTCTTAATTTACGTTACGAACACCATTTCAGGTAGTTTTGGTGTATTTTGGGCTCAAATACTGGAAATGAGGACTTAGTCATTTTTGAAAAATTTCATGACCCCGGACCTGCAAAAAAGTTCAAAAAATTTAAAAATTTTCAAAAAAAATCTTTCTACTAGTAACAACCAAGAAAGATAAGAAAATACCTTTCTGACATGTTTTCATGACATTTGGCTCAACCTTCAAGTGATATCTGGAAAGTAGTACCTATCAGATAAAGTGATAGATCAAGATCAAGTATCTATAAGATCATAATATCTATAAAATCAAGTGATATCTATAAGATACATAGAATGTTTCAGACTAAAGTTTGAAAAAGCTAAAAGATTTGAAAATTTTTCAAAATCTTTTTTCCTCGAAACAACCAAGAAAGTCTTAATTTACGTTTCGAACACCATTTCGGGTAGTTTTGGTGAATTTTTGGCTCAAATACTAGAAATGAGGACTTAGTCTCTTTTGAAAAATTTCATGACCCCAGACATGCAAAAAAGTTCAAAAAATTGAAAAATTTTCAAAACTTTTTTTTTCCTCTAAACAACCAAGAAAGTCTTATTTTACGTTACGAACACCATTTCAGGTAGTTTTGGTGTATTTTGGGCTCAAATACTGGAAATGAGGACTTAGTCTCTTATGAAAAATTTCATGACCCCGGACCTGCAAAAAAGTTCAAAAAATTGAAAATTTTTCAAAACTTTTTTTTTCCTCGAAACAACCAAGAAAGTCTTAATTTACGTTACAAACACCAGTTCGGGTAGTTTTGGTGTATTTTTGGCTCAAATACTGGAAATGAGAACTTACTCATTTTTGAAAAATTTCATGACCCCGGACCTGCAAAAAAGTTCAAAAAATTGAAAATTTTTCAAAATTTTTTTTTTCCTCAAAACAATCGAGAAAGTCTTAATTTACTTTACGAACACCATTTCGGGTAAATTTGGTGTATTTTTGGCTCAAATACAGGAAAGGAGGACTGAATCTTTTTTGAAAAATTTCATGACCCCGGACATGCAAAAAAGTTCAAAAAATTGAAAAATTTTCAAAAAAATCTTTCTACTAGTAACAACCAAGAATGATAAGAAAATACCTTTCTGACATGTTTTCATGACATTTGGCTCAACCTTCAAGTGATATCTGGAATGTAGTACCTATAAGATAAAGTGATAGATCAAGATCAAGTATCTATAAGATCATAATATCTATAAAATCAAGTGATATCTATAAGATACATAGAATGTCTCAGACTAAAGTTTGAAAAAGCTAAAAGATTTGAAAATTTTTCAAAATCTTTTTTCCTCGAAACAAGCAAGAAAGTCTTAATTTACGTTACGAACACCAGTTCGGGTAGTTTTGGTGTATTTTTGGCTCAAATACTGGAAATGAGAACTTAGTCATTTTTGAAAAATTTTATGACCCCGGACCTGCAAAAAAGTTCAAAAAATTGAAAATTTTTCAAAATTTTTTTTCCTCGAAACAACCGAGAAAGTCCTAATTTACGTTACGAACACCATTTCGGGTAGTTTTGGTGAATTTTTGGCACAAATACTGGAAATGAGGACTTTGTCATTTTTGAAAAATTTCATGACCCCGGACCTGCAAAAAAGTTCAAAAAATTGAAAATTTTTCAAAATTTTTTTTTTCCTCGAAACAACCAAGAAAGTCTTAATTTACGTTTTGAACACCAGTTCGGGTAGTTTTGATGTATTTTTGGCTCAAATACTGGAAATGAGAACTTAGTCATTTTTGAAAAATTTCATGACCCCGGACCTGCAAAGAAGTTCAAAAAATTGAGAATTTTTCAAAATTTTTTTTTCCTCTAAACAACCAAGAAAGTCTTAATTTACGTTACGAACACCATTTCAGGTAGTTTTGGTGTATTTTGGGCTCAAATACTGGAAATGAGGACTTAGTCATTTTTGAAAAATTTCATGACCCCGGACCTGCAAAAAAGTTCAAAAAATTTAAAAATTTTCAAAAAAAATCTTTCTACTAGTAACAACCAAGAAAGATAAGAAAATACCTTTCTGACATGTTTTCATGACATTTGGCTCAACCTTCAAGTGATATCTGGAAAGTGGTACCTATCAGATAAAGTGATAGATCAAGATCAAGTATCTATAAGATCATAATATCTATAAAATCAAGTGATATCTATAAGATACATAGAATGTTTCAGACTAAAGTTTGAAAAAGCTAAAAGATTTGAAAATTTTTCAAAATCTTTTTTCCTCGAAACAACCAAGAAAGTCTTAATTTACGTTTCGAACACCATTTCGGGTCGTTTTGGTGAATTTTTGGCTCAAATACTAGAAATGAGGACTTAGTCATTTTTGAAAAATTTCATGACCCCAGACCTGCAAAATAGTTCAAAAAATTGAAAATTTTTCCAAAATTTTTTTTTTCCTCGACATAACCAAGAAAGTCTTAATTTACGTTTTGAACACCAGTTCGGGTAGTTTTGATGTATTTTTGGCTCAAATACTGGAAATGAGAACTTAGTCATTTTTGAAAAAATTTCATGACCCCGGACCTGCAAAAAAGTTCAAAAAATTGAAAATTTTTCAAAACTTTTTTTTCCCTCGAAACAATCGAGAAAGTCTTAATTTACTTTACGAACACCATTTCGGGTAGTTTTGGTGTATTTTTGGCTCTAATACTAGAAATGAGGACTTAGTCATTTTTGAAAAATTTCATGACCCCGGACCTGCAAAAATGTTCAAAAAATTGAGAATTTTTGAAAATTTTTTTTTCCTCTAAACAACCAAGAAAGTCTTAATTTACGTTACGAACACCATTTCGGGTAATTTTGGTGAATTTTTGGCTCAAATACTGGAAATGAGGACTTAGTCATTTTTGAAAAATTTCATGACCCCGGACCTGCAAAAAGGTTCAAAAAATTGAAAATTTTTCAAAAAAAATCTTTCTACTAGTAACAACCAAGAATGATAAGAAAATACCTTTCTGACATGTTTTCATGACATTTGGCTCAACCTTCAAGTGATATCTGGAATGTAGTACCTATATGATAAAGTGATAGATCAAGATCAAGTATCTATAAGATCATAATATCTATAAAATCAAGTGATATCTATAAGATACATAGAATGTTTCAGACTAAAGTTTGAAAAAGCTAAAAGATTTGAAAATTTTTCAAAATCTTTTTTCCTCGAAACAACCAAGAAAGTCTTAATTTACGTTACGAACACCAGTTCGGGTAGTTTTGGTGTATTTTTGGCTCAAATACTGGAAATGAGAACTTAGTCATTTTTGAAAAATTTCATGTCCCCGGACCTGCAAAAAAGTTCAAAAAATTGAAAATTTTTCAAAATTTTTTTTTTCCTCTGAACAACCGAGAAAGTCTTGATTTACGTTACAAACACCATTTCGGGTAGTTTTGGTGAATTTTTGGCTCAAATACTGGAAATGAGGACTTAGTCATTTTTGAAAAATTTCATGACCCCGGACCTGCAAAAAAGTTCAAAAAATTGAAAATTTTTCAAAAAAAATCTTTCTACTAGTGACAACCAAGAATGATAAGAAAATACCTTTCTGACATGTTTTCATGACATTTGGCTCAACCTTCAAATGATATCTGGAATGTAGTACCTATATGATAAAGTGATAGATCAAGATCAAGTATCTATAAGATCATAATATCTATAAAATCAAGTGATATCTATAAGATACATAGAATGTTTCAGACTAAAGTTTGAAAAAGCTAAAAGATTTGAAAATTTTTCAAAATCTTTTTTCCTCGAAACAACCAAGAAAGTCTTAATTTACGTTTCGAACACCATTTCGGGTAGTTTTGGTGTATTTTTGGCTCAAATTCTAGAAATGAGGACTTAGTCATTTTTGAAAAATTTCATGACCCCGGACCTGCAAAAAAGTTCAAAAAATTGAAAAATTTTCAAAAAAATTTTTCTACTAGTAACAACCAAGAATGATAAGAAAATACCTTTCTGACATGTTTTCATGACATTTGGCTCAACCTTCTAATGATATCTGGAATGTAGTTCCTATATGATAAAGTGATAGATCAAGATCAAGTATCTATAAGATCATAATATCTATAAAATCAAGTGATATCTATAAGATACATAGAATGTTTCAGACTAAAGTTTGAAAAAGCTAAAAGATTTGAAAATTTTTCAAAATCTTTTTTCCTCAAAACAAGCAAGAAAGTCTTAATTTACGTTACGAACACCAGTTCGGGTAGTTTTGGTGTTTTTTTTGCTCAAATACTGGAAATGAGAACTTAGTCATTTTTGAAAAATTTCATGACCCCGGACCTGCAAAAAAGTTCAAAAAATTGAAAATTTTTCAAAATTTTTTTTTCCTCGAAACAATCAAGAAAGTCTTAATTTACATTACGAACACCATTTCGGGTAGTTTTGGTGTATTTTTGGCTCAAATACTAGAAATGAGGACTTAGTCATTTTTGAAAAATTTTTCAAAATTTTTTTTTTCCTCCAAACAACCAAGAAAGTCTTAATTTACGTTACGAACACCATTTCAGGTAGTTTTGGTGTATTATTGGCTCAAATACTGGAAATGAGGACTTGGTCATTTTTGAAAAATTTCATGTCCCCGGACCTGCAAAAAAGTTCAAAAAATTGAAAATTTTTCAAAATTTTTTTTTTCCTCTAAACAACCGAGAAAGTCTTGATTTACGTTACAAACACCATTTCGGGTAGTTTTGGTGAATTTTTGGCTCAAATACTGGAAATGAGGACTTAGTCATTTTTGAAAAATTTCATGACCCCGGACCTGCAAAAAAGTTCAAAAAATTGAAAATTTTTCAAAAAAAATCTTTCTACTAGTAACAACCAAGAATGATAAGAAAATACCTTTCTGACATGTTTTCATGACATTTGGCTCAACCTTCAAGTGATATCTGGAATGTAGTACCTATATGATAAAGTGATAGATCAAGATCAAGTATCTATAAGATCATAATATCTATAAAATCAAGTGATATCTATAAGATACATAGAATGTTTCAGACTAAAGTTTGAAAAAGCTAAAAGATTTGAAAATTTTTCAAAATCTTTTTTCCTCGAAACAACCAAGAAAGTCTTAATTTACGTTTCGAACACCATTTCGGGTAGTTTTGGTGTATTTTTGGCTCAAATTCTAGAAATGAGGACTTAGTCATTTTTGAAAAATTTCATCACCCCGGACCTGCAAAAAAGTTCAAAAAATTGAAAAATTTTCAAAAAAATTTTTCTACTAGTAACAACCAAGAATGATAAGAAAATACCTTTCTGACATGTTTTCATGACATTTGGCTCAACCTTCTAATGATATCTGGAATGTAGTTCCTATATGATAAAGTGATAGATCAAGATCAAGTATCTATAAGATCATAATATCTATAAAATCAAGTGATATCTATAAGATACATAGAATGTTTCAGACTAAAGTTTGAAAAAGCTAAAAGACTTGAAAATTTTTCCAAATCTCTTTTCCTCGAAACAAGCAAGAAAGTCTTAATTTACGTTACGAACACCAGTTCGGGTAGTTTTGGTGTATTTTTGGCTCAAATACTAGAAATGAGGACTTAGTCATTTTTGAAAAATTTTTCAAAATTTTTTTTTTCCTCCAAACAACCAAGAAAGTCTTAATTTACGTTACGAACACCATTTCAGGTAGTTTTGGTGTATTTTTGGCTCAAATACTGGAAATGAGGACTTGGTCATTTTTGAAAAATTTCATGTCCCCGGACCTGCAAAAAAGTTCAAAAAATTGAAAATTTTTCAAAATTTTTTTTTTCCTCTAAACAACCGAGAAAGTCTTGATTTACGTTACAAACACCATTTCGGGTAGTTTTGGTGAATTTTTGGCTCAAATACTGGAAATGAGGACTTAGTCATTTTTGAAAAATTTCATGACCCCGGACCTGCAAAAAAGTTCAAAAAATTGAAAATTTTTCAAAATTTTTTTTTTCCTCGAAACAATCAAGAAAGTCTTAATTTACATTACGAACACCATTTCGGGTAGTTTTGGTGTATTTTTGGCTCAAATACTAGAAATGAGGACTTAGTCATTTTTGAAAAATTTCATGACCCCGGACCTGCAAAAAAGTTCAAAAAATTGAAAAATTTTCAAAATATTTTTTCTTCGAAACAACCAAGAAAGTCTTCATTTACGTTTCGAACACCATTTCGGCCAGTTTTGGTGTATTTTTTGTTCAAATACTGGAAATGAGAACTTAGTCATTTTTGAAAAATTTCATGACCCTGGACCTGCAAAAGAGTTGAAAAAATTGAAAATTTTTGAAAATTTTTTTTTTCCTCGAAACAGCCAAGAAAGTCTTAATTTACGTTACGAACACCATTTCGGGTAGTTTTGGTCTATTTTTGGCTCAAAAACTGGAAATGAGGACTTAGTCATTTTTGAAAAATTTCATGACCCCGGACCTGCAAAAAAGTTCAAAAAATTGAAAATTTTTCAAAATTTTTTTTTCCACGAAACAACGAAGAAAATCTTAATTTACGTTACGAACACCATTTCGGGTAGTTTTGGTGTATTTTTGGCTCAAATACTGGAAATGAGGACTTAGTCATTTTTGAAAAACTTCATGACCCTGGACATGCAAAAAAGTTCAAAAAATTGAAAAATTTTCAAAAAAAATCTTTCTACTAGTAACAACCAAGAAGGATAAGAAAATACCTTTCTGACATGTTTTCATGACATTTGGCTCAACCTTCAAGTGATATCTGGAATGTAGTACCTATAAGATAAAGTGATAGATCAAGATCAAGTATCTATAAGATCATAATATCTATAAAATCAAGTGATATCTATAAGATACATAGAATGTTTCAGACTAAAGTTTGAAAAAGCTAAAAGATTTGAAAATTTTTCCAAATCTTTTTTCCTCAAAACAAGCAAGAAAGTCTTAATTTACGTTACGAACACCAGTTCGGGTAGTTTTGGTGTTTTTTTTGCTCAAATACTGGAAATTAGAACTTAGTCATTTTTGAAAAATTTCATGACCCCGGACCTGCAAAAAAGTTCAAAAAATTGAAAATTTTTCAAAATTTTTTTTTCCCTCAAAACAATCGAGAAAGTCTTAATTTACGTTACGAACACCATTTCGGGTAGTTTTGGTGAATTTTTGGCTCAAATACTGGAAATGAGGACTTTGTCATTTTTGAAAAATTTCATGACCCCGGACCTGCAAAAAAGTTCAAAAAATTGAAAATTTTTCAAAATTTTTTTTTTCCTCCAAACAACCAAGAAAGTCTTAATTTACGTTACGAACACCATTTCGGGTAGTTTTGGTGAATTTTTGGCTCAAATACTGGAAATGAGGACTTTGTCATTTTTGAAAAATTTCATGACCCCGGACCTGCAAAAAAGTTCAAAAAATTGAAAATTTTTCAAAATTTTTTTTTTCCTCCAAACAACCAAGAAAGTCTTAATTTACGTTACGAACACCATTTCGGGTAGTTTTGGTGTATTTTTGGCTCAAATATTGGAAATGAGGACTTGGTCATTTTTGAAAAATTTCATGTCCCCGGACCTGCAAAAAAGTTCAAAAAATTGAAAATTTTTCAAAATTTTTTTTTTCCTCTAAACAACCGAGAAAGTCTTGATTTACGTTACAAACACCATTTCGGGTAGTTTTGGTGAATTTTTGGCTCAAATACTGGAAATGAGGACTTAGTCATTTTTGAAAAATTTCATGACCCCGGACCTGCAAAAAAGTTCAAAAAATTGAAAATTTTTCAAAATTTTTTTTTTCCTCGAAACAATCAAGAAAGTCTTAATTTACATTACGAACACCATTTCGGGTAGTTTTGGTGTATTTTTGGCTCAAATACTAGAAATGAGGACTTAGTCATTTTTGAAAAATTTCATGACCCCGGACCTGCAAAAAAGTTCAAAAAATTGAAAAATTTTCAAAATATTTTTTCTTCGAAACAACCAAGAAAGTCTTAATTTACGTTTCGAACACCATTTCGGCCAGTTTTGGTGTATTTTTTGTTCAAATACTGGAAATGAGAACTTAGTCATTTTTGAAAAATTTCATGACCCTGGACCTGCAAAAAAGTTCAAAAAATTGAAAATTTTTCAAAATTTTTTTTTCCACGAAACAACGAAGAAAATCTTAATTTACGTTACGAACACCATTTCGGGTAGTTTTGGTGTATTTTTGGCTCAAATACTGGAAATGAGGACTTAGTCATTTTTGAAAAATTTCATGACCCTGGACATGCAAAAAAGTTCAAAAAATTGAAAAATTTTCAAAAAAAATCTTTCTACTAGTAACAACCAAGAATGATAAGAAAATACCTTTCTGACATGTTTTCATGACATTTGGCTCAACCTTCAAGTGATATCTGGAATGTAGTACCTATAAGATAAAGTGATAGATCAAGATCAAGTATCTATAAGATCATAATATCTATAAAATCAAGTGATATCTATAAGATACATAGAATGTTTCAGACTAAAGTTTGAAAAAGCTAAAAGATTTGAAAATTTTTCCAAATCTTTTTTCCTCAAAACAAGCAAGAAAGTCTTAATTTACGTTACGAACACCAGTTCGGGTAGTTTTGGTGTTTTTTTTGCTCAAATACTGGAAATTAGAACTTAGTCATTTTTGAAAAATTTCATGACCCCGGACCTGCAAAAAAGTTCAAAAAATTGAAAATTTTTCAAAATTTTTTTTTCCCTCAAAACAATCGAGAAAGTCTTAATTTACGTTACGAACACCATTTCGGGTAGTTTTGGTGAATTTTTGGCTCAAATACTGGAAATGAGGACTTTGTCATTTTTGAAAAATTTCATGACCCCGGACCTGCAAAAAAGTTCAAAAAATTGAAAATTTTTCAAAATTTTTTTTTTCCTCCAAACAACCAAGAAAGTCTTAATTTACGTTACGAACACCATTTCGGGTAGTTTTGGTGAATTTTTGGCTCAAATACTGGAAATGAGGACTTTGTCATTTTTGAAAAATTTCATGACCCCGGACCTGCAAAAAAGTTCAAAAAATTGAAAATTTTTCAAAATTTTTTTTTTCCTCCAAACAACCAAGAAAGTCTTAATTTACGTTACGAACACCATTTCGGGTAGTTTTGGTGTATTTTTGGCTCAAATATTGGAAATGAGGACTTGGTCATTTTTGAAAAATTTCATGTCCCCGGACCTGCAAAAAAGTTCAAAAAATTGAAAATTTTTCAAAATTTTTTTTTTCCTCTAAACAACCGAGAAAGTCTTGATTTACGTTACAAACACCAGTTCGGGTAGTTTTGGTGAATTTTTGGCTCAAATACTGGAAATGAGGACTTTGTCATTTTTGAAAAATTTCATGACCCTGGACATGCAAAAAAGTTCAAAAAATTGAAAAATTTTCAAAAAAAATCTTTCTACTAGTAACAACCAAGAATGATAAGAAAATACCTTTCTGACATGTTTTCATGACATTTGGCTCAACCTTCAAGTGATATCTGGAATGTAGTACCTATAAGATAAAGTGATAGATCAAGATCAAGTATCTATAAGATCATAATATCTATAAAATCAAGTGATATCTATAAGATACATAGAATGTTTCAGACTAAAGTTTGAAAAAGCTAAAAGATTTGAAAATTTTTCCAAATCTTTTTTCCTCAAAACAAGCAAGAAAGTCTTAATTTACGTTACGAACACCAGTTCGGGTAGTTTTGGTGTTTTTTTTGCTCAAATACTGGAAATTAGAACTTAGTCATTTTTGAAAAATTTCATGACCCCGGACCTGCAAAAAAGTTCAAAAAATTGAAAATTTTTCAAAATTTTTTTTTCCCTCAAAACAATCGAGAAAGTCTTAATTTACGTTACGAACACCATTTCGGGTAGTTTTGGTGAATTTTTGGCTCAAATACTGGAAATGAGGACTTTGTCATTTTTGAAAAATTTCATGACCCCGGACCTGCAAAAAAGTTCAAAAAATTGAAAATTTTTCAAAATTTTTTTTTTCCTCCAAACAACCAAGAAAGTCTTAATTTACGTTACGAACACCATTTCGGGTAGTTTTGGTGAATTTTTGGCTCAAATACTGGAAATGAGGACTTTGTCATTTTTGAAAAATTTCATGACCCCGGACCTGCAAAAAAGTTCAAAAAATTGAAAATTTTTCAAAATTTTTTTTTTCCTCCAAACAACCAAGAAAGTCTTAATTTACGTTACGAACACCATTTCGGGTAGTTTTGGTGTATTTTTGGCTCAAATATTGGAAATGAGGACTTGGTCATTTTTGAAAAATTTCATGTCCCCGGACCTGCAAAAAAGTTCAAAAAATTGAAAATTTTTCAAAATTTTTTTTTTCCTCTAAACAACCGAGAAAGTCTTGATTTACGTTACAAACACCATTTCGGGTAGTTTTGGTGAATTTTTGGCTCAAATACTGGAAATGAGGACTTAGTCATTTTTGAAAAATTTCATGACCCCGGACCTGCAAAAAAGTTCAAAAAATTGAAAATTTTTCAAAATTTTTTTTTTCCTCGAAACAATCAAGAAAGTCTTAATTTACATTACGAACACCATTTCGGGTAGTTTTGGTGTATTTTTGGCTCAAATACTAGAAATGAGGACTTAGTCATTTTTGAAAAATTTCATGACCCCGGACCTGCAAAAAAGTTCAAAAAATTGAAAAATTTTCAAAATATTTTTTCTTCGAAACAACCAAGAAAGTCTTAATTTACGTTTCGAACACCATTTCGGCCAGTTTTGGTGTATTTTTTGTTCAAATACTGGAAATGAGAACTTAGTCATTTTTGAAAAATTTCATGACCCTGGACCTGCAAAAGAGTTGAAAAAATTGAAAATTTTTCAAAATTTTTTTTTTCCTCGAAACAACCAAGAAAGTCTTAATTTACATTACGAACACCATTTCGGGTAGTTTTGGTGTATTTTTGGCTCAAAAACTGGAAATGAGGACTGAGTCATTTTTGAAAAATTTCATGACCCCGGACCTGCAAAAAAGTTCAAAAAATTGAAAATTTTTCAATATTTTTTTTTTTCCTCGAAACAATCAAGAAAGTCTTAATTTACATTACGAACACCATTTCGGGTAGTTTTGGTGTATTTTTGGCTCAAATACTAGAAATGAGGACTTAGTCATTTTTGAAAAATTTCATGACCCCGGACCTGCAAAAAAGTTCAAAAAATTGAAAAATTTTCAAAATATTTTTTCTTCGAAACAACCAAGAAAGTCTTAATTTACGTTTCGAACACCATTTCGGCCAGTTTTGGTGTATTTTTTGTTCAAATACTGGAAATGAGAACTTAGTCATTTTTGAAAAATTTCATGACCCTGGACCTGCAAAAGAGTTGAAAAAATTGAAAATTTTTCAAAATTTTTTTTTTCCTCGAAACAACCAAGAAAGTCTTAATTTACGTTACGAACACCATTTCGGGTAGTTTTGGTGTATTTTTGGCTCAAAAACTGGAAATGAGGACTTAGTCATTTTTGAAAAATTTCATGACCCCGGACCTGCAAAAAAGTTCAAAAAATTGAAAATTTTTCAATATTTTTTTTTTTCCTCGAAACAATCAAGAAAGTCTTAATTTACATTACGAACACCATTTCGGGTAGTTTTGGTGTATTTTTGGCTCAAATACTAGAAATGAGGACTTAGTCATTTTTAAAAAATTTCATGACCCCGGACCTGCAAAAAAGTTCAAAAAATTGAAAAATTTTCGAAATATTTTTTCTTCGAAACAACCAAGAAAGTCTTAATTTACGTTTCGAACACCATTTCGGCCAGTTTTCGTGTATTTTTTGTTCAAATACTGGAAATGAGAACTTAGTCATTTTTGAAAAATTTCATGACCCTGGACCTGCAAAAGAGTTGAAAAAATTGAAAATTTTTCAACATTTTTTTTTTCCTCGAAACAACCAAGAAAGTCTTAATTTACGTTACGAACACCATTTCGGGTAGTTTTGGTGTATTTTTGGCTCAAAAACTGGAAATGAGGACTTAGTCATTTTTGAAAAATTTCATGACCCCGGACCTGCAAAAAAGTTCAAAAAATTGAAAATTTTTCAAAATTTTTTTTTTCCTCGAAACAACGAGGAAAATCTTAATTTACGTTACGAACACCAGTTCGGGTAGTTTTGGTGAATTTTTGGCTCAAATACTGGAAATGAGGACTTTGTCATTTTTGAAAAATTTCATGACCCCGGACCTGCAAAAAAGTTCAAAAAATTGAAAAATTTTCAAAAAAATCTTTCTACTAGTAACAACCAAGAATGATAAGAAAATACCTTTCTGACATGTTTTCATGACATTTGGCTCAACCTTCAAGTGATATCTGGAATGTAGTTCCTATATGATAAAGTGATAGATCAAGATCAAGTATCTATAAGATCATAATATCTATAAAATCAAGTGATATCTATAAGATACATAGAATGTTTCAGACTAAGGTTTGAAAAACTAAAAGATTTGAAAAATTTTCCAAATCTTTTTTCCTCGAAACAAGCAAGAAAGTCTTAATTTACTTTACGAACACCATTTCGGGTAGTTTTGGTGTATTTTTGGCTCAAATACTAGAAATGAGGACTTAGTCATTTTTGAAAAATTTCATGACCCCAGACCTGCAAAAATGTTCAAAAAATTGAAAATTTTTCAAAATTTTTTTTTCCTCTAAACAACCGAGAAAGTCAAAATTTACGTTACGAACACCATTTCGGGTAGTTTTGGTGAATTTTTGGCTCAAATACTGGAAATGAGGACTTTGTCATTTTTGAAAAATTTCATGACCCCGGACCTGCAAAAAAGTTCAAAAAATTGAAAAATTTTCAAAATTTTTTTTTTCCTCGAAACAACGAAGAAAGAATTAATTTACGTTACAAACACCATTTCGGGTAGTTTTGGTGAATTTTTGGCTCAAATACTGGAAATGAGGACTTAGTCATTTTTGAAAAATTTCATGACCCCGGACCTGCAAAAAAGTTCAAAAAATTGAAAATTTTTCAAAATTTTTTTTTTCCTCGAAACAACCGAGAAAGTCTTAATTTACGTTACGAACACCATTTCGGGTAGTTTTGGTGAATTTTTGGCTCAAATACAGGAAATGAGGACTTTGTCATTTTTGAAAAATTTCATGACCCCGGACCTGCAAAAAAGTTCAAAAAATTGAAAATTTTTCAAAATTTTTTTTTTCCTCGAAACAATCAAGAAAGTCTTAATTTACATTACGAACACCATTTCGGGTAGTTTTGGTGTATTTTTGGCTCAAATACTAGAAATGAGGACTTAGTCATTTTTGAAAAATTTCATGACCCCGGACCTGCAAAAAAGTTCAAAAAATTGAAAAATTTTCAAAATATTTTTTCTTCGAAACAACCAAGAAAGTCTTCATTTACGTTTCGAACACCATTTCGGCCAGTTTTGGTGTATTTTTTGTTCAAATACTGGAAATGAGAACTTAGTCATTTTTGAAAAATTTCATGACCCTGGAGCTGCAAAAGAGTTGAAAAAATTGAAAATTTTTGAAAATTTTTTTTTTCCTCGAAACAGCCAAGAAAGTCTTAATTTACGTTACGAACACCATTTCGGGTAGTTTTGGTCTATTTTTGGCTCAAAAACTGGAAATGAGGACTTAGTCATTTTTGAAAAATTTCATGACCCCGGACCTGCAAAAAAGTTCAAAAAATTGAAAATTTTTCAAAATTTTTTTTTCCACGAAACAACGAAGAAAATCTTAATTTACGTTACGAACACCATTTCGGGTAGTTTTGGTGTATTTTTGGCTCAAATACTGGAAATGAGGACTTAGTCATTTTTGAAAAATTTCATGACCCTGGACATGCAAAAAAGTTCAAAAAATTGAAAAATTTTCAAAAAAAATCTTTCTACTAGTAACAACCAAGAATGATAAGAAAATACCTTTCTGACATGTTTTCATGACATTTGGCTCAACCTTCAAGTGATATCTGGAATGTAGTACCTATAAGATAAAGTGATAGATCAAGATCAAGTATCTATAAGATCATAATATCTATAAAATCAAGTGATATCTATAAGATACATAGAATGTTTCAGACTAAAGTTTGAAAAAGCTAAAAGATTTGAAAATTTTTCCAAATCTTTTTTCCTCAAAACAAGCAAGAAAGTCTTAATTTACGTTACGAACACCAGTTCGGGTAGTTTTGGTGTTTTTTTTGCTCAAATACTGGAAATTAGAACTTAGTCATTTTTGAAAAATTTCATGACCCCGGACCTGCAAAAAAGTTCAAAAAATTGAAAATTTTTCAAAATTTTTTTTTCCCTCAAAACAATCGAGAAAGTCTTAATTTACGTTACGAACACCATTTCGGGTAGTTTTGGTGAATTTTTGGCTCAAATACTGGAAATGAGGACTTTGTCATTTTTGAAAAATTTCATGACCCCGGACCTGCAAAAAAGTTCAAAAAATTGAAAATTTTTCAAAATTTTTTTTTTCCTCCAAACAACCAAGAAAGTCTTAATTTACGTTACGAACACCATTTCGGGTAGTTTTGGTGAATTTTTGGCTCAAATACTGGAAATGAGGACTTTGTCATTTTTGAAAAATTTCATGACCCCGGACCTGCAAAAAAGTTCAAAAAATTGAAAATTTTTCAAAATTTTTTTTTTCCTCCAAACAACCAAGAAAGTCTTAATTTACGTTACGAACACCATTTCGGGTAGTTTTGGTGTATTTTTGGCTCAAATATTGGAAATGAGGACTTGGTCATTTTTGAAAAATTTCATGTCCCCGGACCTGCAAAAAAGTTCAAAAAATTGAAAATTTTTCAAAATTTTTTTTTTCCTCTAAACAACCGAGAAAGTCTTGATTTACGTTACAAACACCATTTCGGGTAGTTTTGGTGAATTTTTGGCTCAAATACTGGAAATGAGGACTTAGTCATTTTTGAAAAATTTCATGACCCCGGACCTGCAAAAAAGTTCAAAAAATTGAAAATTTTTCAAAATTTTTTTTTTCCTCGAAACAATCAAGAAAGTCTTAATTTACATTACGAACACCATTTCGGGTAGTTTTGGTGTATTTTTGGCTCAAATACTAGAAATGAGGACTTAGTCATTTTTGAAAAATTTCATGACCCCGGACCTGCAAAAAAGTTCAAAAAATTGAAAAATTTTCAAAATATTTTTTCTTCGAAACAACCAAGAAAGTCTTAATTTACGTTTCGAACACCATTTCGGCCAGTTTTGGTGTATTTTTTGTTCAAATACTGGAAATGAGAACTTAGTCATTTTTGAAAAATTTCATGACCCTGGACCTGCAAAAGAGTTGAAAAAATTGAAAATTTTTCAAAATTTTTTTTTTCCTCGAAACAACCAAGAAAGTCTTAATTTACATTACGAACACCATTTCGGGTAGTTTTGGTGTATTTTTGGCTCAAAAACTGGAAATGAGGACTTAGTCATTTTTGAAAAATTTCATGACCCCGGACCTGCAAAAAAGTTCAAAAAATTGAAAATTTTTCAATATTTTTTTTTTTCCTCGAAACAATCAAGAAAGTCTTAATTTACATTACGAACACCATTTCGGGTAGTTTTGGTGAATTTTTGGCTCAAATACTAGAAATGAGGACTTAGTCATTTTTGAAAAATTTCATGACCCCGGACCTGCAAAAAAGTTCAAAAAATTGAAAAATTTTCAAAATATTTTTTCTTCGAAACAACCAAGAAAGTCTTCATTTACGTTTCGAACACCATTTCGGCCAGTTTTGGTGTATTTTTTGTTCAAATACTGGAAATGAGAACTTAGTCATTTTTGAAAAATTTCATGACCCTGGAGCTGCAAAAGAGTTGAAAAAATTGAAAATTTTTGAAAATTTTTTTTTTCCTCGAAACAGCCAAGAAAGTCTTAATTTACGTTACGAACACCATTTCGGGTAGTTTTGGTCTATTTTTGGCTCAAAAACTGGAAATGAGGACTTAGTCATTTTTGAAAAATTTCATGACCCCGGACCTGCAAAAAAGTTCAAAAAATTGAAAATTTTTCAAAATTTTTTTTTCCACGAAACAACGAAGAAAATCTTAATTTACGTTACGAACACCATTTCGGGTAGTTTTGGTGTATTTTTGGCTCAAATACTGGAAATGAGGACTTAGTCATTTTTGAAAAATTTCATGACCCTGGACATGCAAAAAAGTTCAAAAAATTGAAAAATTTTCAAAAAAAATCTTTCTACTAGTAACAACCAAGAATGATAAGAAAATACCTTTCTGACATGTTTTCATGACATTTGGCTCAACCTTCAAGTGATATCTGGAATGTAGTACCTATAAGATAAAGTGATAGATCAAGATCAAGTATCTATAAGATCATAATATCTATAAAATCAAGTGATATCTATAAGATACATAGAATGTTTCAGACTAAAGTTTGAAAAAGCTAAAAGATTTGAAAATTTTTCCAAATCTTTTTTCCTCAAAACAAGCAAGAAAGTCTTAATTTACGTTACGAACACCAGTTCGGGTAGTTTTGGTGTTTTTTTTGCTCAAATACTGGAAATTAGAACTTAGTCATTTTTGAAAAATTTCATGACCCCGGACCTGCAAAAAAGTTCAAAAAATTGAAAATTTTTCAAAATTTTTTTTTCCCTCAAAACAATCGAGAAAGTCTTAATTTACGTTACGAACACCATTTCGGGTAGTTTTGGTGAATTTTTGGCTCAAATACTGGAAATGAGGACTTTGTCATTTTTGAAAAATTTCATGACCCCGGACCTGCAAAAAAGTTCAAAAAATTGAAAATTTTTCAAAATTTTTTTTTTCCTCCAAACAACCAAGAAAGTCTTAATTTACGTTACGAACACCATTTCGGGTAGTTTTGGTGAATTTTTGGCTCAAATACTGGAAATGAGGACTTTGTCATTTTTGAAAAATTTCATGACCCCGGACCTGCAAAAAAGTTCAAAAAATTGAAAATTTTTCAAAATTTTTTTTTTCCTCCAAACAACCAAGAAAGTCTTAATTTACGTTACGAACACCATTTCGGGTAGTTTTGGTGTATTTTTGGCTCAAATATTGGAAATGAGGACTTGGTCATTTTTGAAAAATTTCATGTCCCCGGACCTGCAAAAAAGTTCAAAAAATTGAAAATTTTTCAAAATTTTTTTTTTCCTCTAAACAACCGAGAAAGTCTTGATTTACGTTACAAACACCATTTCGGGTAGTTTTGGTGAATTTTTGGCTCAAATACTGGAAATGAGGACTTAGTCATTTTTGAAAAATTTCATGACCCCGGACCTGCAAAAAAGTTCAAAAAATTGAAAATTTTTCAAAATTTTTTTTTTCCTCGAAACAATCAAGAAAGTCTTAATTTACATTACGAACACCATTTCGGGTAGTTTTGGTGTATTTTTGGCTCAAATACTAGAAATGAGGACTTAGTCATTTTTGAAAAATTTCATGACCCCGGACCTGCAAAAAAGTTCAAAAAATTGAAAAATTTTCAAAATATTTTTTCTTCGAAACAACCAAGAAAGTCTTAATTTACGTTTCGAACACCATTTCGGCCAGTTTTGGTGTATTTTTTGTTCAAATACTGGAAATGAGAACTTAGTCATTTTTGAAAAATTTCATGACCCTGGACCTGCAAAAGAGTTGAAAAAATTGAAAATTTTTCAAAATTTTTTTTTTCCTCGAAACAACCAAGAAAGTCTTAATTTACATTACGAACACCATTTCGGGTAGTTTTGGTGTATTTTTGGCTCAAAAACTGGAAATGAGGACTTAGTCATTTTTGAAAAATTTCATGACCCCGGACCTGCAAAAAAGTTCAAAAAATTGAAAATTTTTCAATATTTTTTTTTTTCCTCGAAACAATCAAGAAAGTCTTAATTTACATTACGAACACCATTTCGGGTAGTTTTGGTGAATTTTTGGCTCAAATACTAGAAATGAGGACTTAGTCATTTTTGAAAAATTTCATGACCCCGGACCTGCAAAAAAGTTCAAAAAATTGAAAAATTTTCAAAATATTTTTTCTTCGTAACAACCAAGAAAGTCTTAATTTACGTTTCGAACACCATTTCGGCCAGTTTTGGTGTATTTTTTGTTCAAATACTGGAAATGAGAACTTAGTCATTTTTGAAAAATTTCATGACCCTGGACCTGCAAAAGAGTTGAAAAAATTGAAAATTTTTCAAAATTTTTTTTTTCCTCGAAACAACCAAGAAAGTCTTAATTTACGTTACGAACACCATTTCGGGTAGTTTTGGTGTATTTTTGGCTCAAAAACTGGAAATGAGGACTTAGTCATTTTTGAAAAATTTCATGACCCCGGACCTGCAAAAAAGTTCAAAAAATTGAAAATTTTTCAATATTTTTTTTTTTCCTCGAAACAATCAAGAAAGTCTTAATTTACATTACGAACACCATTTCGGGTAGTTTTGGTGTATTTTTGGCTCAAATACTAGAAATGAGGACTTAGTCATTTTTAAAAAATTTCATGACCCCGGACCTGCAAAAAAGTTCAAAAAATTGAAAAATTTTCGAAATATTTTTTCTTCGAAACAACCAAGAAAGTCTTAATTTACGTTTCGAACACCATTTCGGCCAGTTTTCGTGTATTTTTTGTTCAAATACTGGAAATGAGAACTTAGTCATTTTTGAAAAATTTCATGACCCTGGACCTGCAAAAGAGTTGAAAAAATTGAAAATTTTTCAACATTTTTTTTTTCCTCGAAACAACCAAGAAAGTCTAAATTTACGTTACGAACACCATTTCGGGTAGTTTTGGTGTATTTTTGGCTCAAAAACTGGAAATGAGGACTTAGTCATTTTTGAAAAATTTCATGACCCCGGACCTGCAAAAAAGTTCAAAAAATTGAAAATTTTTCAAAATTTTTTTTTTCCTCGAAACAACGAGGAAAATCTTAATTTACGTTACGAACACCATTTCGGCCAGTTTTGGTGTATTTTTTGTTCAAATACTGGAAATGAGAACTTAGTCATTTTTGAAAAATTTCATGACCCTGGACCTGCAAAAGAGTTGAAAAAATTGAAAATTTTTCAAAATTTTTTTTTTCCTCGAAACAACCAAGAAAGTCTTAATTTACGTTACGAACACCATTTCGGGTAGTTTTGGTGTATTTTTGGCTCAAAAACTGGAAATGAGGACTTAGTCATTTTTGAAAAATTTCATGACCCCGGACCTGCAAAAAAGTTCAAAAAATTGAAAATTTTTCAATATTTTTTTTTTTCCTCGAAACAATCAAGAAAGTCTTAATTTACATTACGAACACCATTTCGGGTAGTTTTGGTGTATTTTTGGCTCAAATACTAGAAATGAGGACTTAGTCATTTTTAAAAAATTTCATGACCCCGGACCTGCAAAAAAGTTCAAAAAATTGAAAAATTTTCGAAATATTTTTTCTTCGAAACAACCAAGAAAGTCTTAATTTACGTTTCGAACACCATTTCGGCCAGTTTTCGTGTATTTTTTGTTCAAATACTGGAAATGAGAACTTAGTCATTTTTGAAAAATTTCATGACCCTGGACCTGCAAAAGAGTTGAAAAAATTGAAAATTTTTCAACATTTTTTTTTTCCTCGAAACAACCAAGAAAGTCTTAATTTACGTTACGAACACCATTTCGGGTAGTTTTGGTGTATTTTTGGCTCAAAAACTGGAAATGAGGACTTAGTCATTTTTGAAAAATTTCATGACCCCGGACCTGCAAAAAAGTTCAAAAAATTGAAAATTTTTCAAAATTTTTTTTTTCCTCGAAACAACGAGGAAAATCTTAATTTACGTTACGAACACCAGTTCGGGTAGTTTTGGTGAATTTTTGGCTCAAATACTGGAAATGAGGACTTTGTCATTTTTGAAAAATTTCATGACCCCGGACCTGCAAAAAAGTTCAAAAAATTGAAAAATTTTCAAAAAAATCTTTCTACTAGTAACAACCAAGAATGATAAGAAAATACCTTTCTGACATGTTTTCATGACATTTGGCTCAACCTTCAAGTGATATCTGGAATGTAGTTCCTATATGATAAAGTGATAGATCAAGATCAAGTATCTATAAGATCATAATATCTATAAAATCAAGTGATATCTATAAGATACATAGAATGTTTCAGACTAAGGTTTGAAAAACTAAAAGATTTGAAAAATTTTCCAAATCTTTTTTCCTCGAAACAAGCAAGAAAGTCTTAATTTACTTTACGAACACCATTTCGGGTAGTTTTGGTGTATTTTTGGCTCAAATACTAGAAATGAGGACTTAGTCATTTTTGAAAAATTTCATGACCCCAGACCTGCAAAAATGTTCAAAAAATTGAAAATTTTTCAAAATTTTTTTTTCCTCTAAACAACCGAGAAAGTCAAAATTTACGTTACGAACACCATTTCGGGTAGTTTTGGTGAATTTTTGGCTCAAATACTGGAAATGAGGACTTTGTCATTTTTGAAAAATTTCATGACCCCGGACCTGCAAAAAAGTTCAAAAAATTGAAAAATTTTCAAAATTTTTTTTTTCCTCGAAACAACGAAGAAAGAATTAATTTACGTTACGAACACCATTTCAGGTAGTTTTGGTGTATTTTGGGCTCAAATACTGGAAATGAGGACTTAGTCTCTTTTGAAAAATTTCATGACCCCGGACCTGCAAAAAAGTTCAAAAAATTGAAAAATTTTCAAAATATTTTTTCTTCGAAACAACCAAGAAAGTCTTAATTTACGTTTCGAACACCATTTCGGCCAGTTTTGGTGTATTTTTTGTTCAAATACTGGAAATGAGAACTTAGTCATTTTTGAAAAATTTCATGACCCTGGACCTGCAAAAGAGTTGAAAAAATTGAAAATTTTTCAAAATTTTTTTTTTCCTCGAAACAACCAAGAAAGTCTTAATTTACGTTACGAACACCATTAAGGGTAGTTTTGGTGTATTTTTGGCTCAAATACTGGAAATGAGGACTTAGTCATTTTTGAAAAATTTCATGACCCCGGACCTGCAAAAAAGTTCAAAAAATTGAAAATTTTTCAAAATTTTTTTTTTCCTCGAAACAACGAAGAAAATCTTAATTTACGTTACGATCACCAGTTCGGGTAGTTTTGGTGAATTTTTGGCTCAAATACTGGAAATGAGGACTTTGTCATTTTTGAAAAATTTCATGACCCCGGACCTGCAAAAAAGTTCAAAAAATTGAAAAATTTTCAAAAAAATCTTTCTACTAGTAACAACCAAGAATGATAAGAAAATACCTTTCTGACATGTTTTCATGACATTTGGCTCAACCTTCAAGTGATATCTGGAATGTAGTTCCTATATGATAAAGTGATAGATCAAGATCAAGTATCTATAAGATCATAATATCTATAAAATCAAGTGATATCTATAACATACATAGAATGTTTCAGACTAAGGTTTGAAAAACTAAAAGATTTGAAAAAGTTTCCAAATCTTTTTTCCTCGAAACAAGCAAGAAAGTCTTTATTTACGTTTCGAACACCATTTCGGGTAGTTTTGGTGTTTTTTTGGCTCAAATACTGGAAATGAGAACTTAGTCATTTTTGAAAAATTTCATGACCCCGGACCTGCAAAAAAGTTCAAAAAATTGAAAATTTTTCAAAATTTTTTTTTCCTCGAAACAACCAAGAAAGTCTTAATTTACGTTACGAACACCATTTGGGGTAGTTTTGGTGTATTTTTGGCTCAAATACTGGAAATGAGGACTTAGTCATTTTTGAAAAATTTCATGACCCCGGACCTGCAAAAAAGTTCAAAAAATTGAAAATTTTTCAAAATTTTTTTTTTCTTCAAAACAACGAAGAAAGTCTTAATTTACGTTACGAACACCAGTTCGGGTAGTTTTGGTGTATTCTTGGCTCAAATTCTAGAAATGAGGACTTAGTCTTTTTTGAAAAATTTCATGACCCCGGACCTGCAAAAAAGTTCAAAAAATTGAAAAGTTTTCAAAATTTTTTTTCCCTCTAAACAACCAAGAAAGTCTTAATTTACGTTACGAACACCATTTCAGGTAGTTTTGGTGTATTTTGGGCTCAAATACTGGAAATGAGGACTTAGTCTCTTTTGAAAAATTTCATGACCCCGGACATGCAAAAAAGTTCAAAAAATTGAAAAATTTTCAAAAAAAATCTTTCTACTAGTAACAACCAAGAATGATAAGAAAATACCTTTCTGACATGTTTTCATGACATTTGGCTCAACCTTCGAGTGATATCTGGAAAGTAGTACCTATAAGATAAAGTGATCGATCAAGATCAGGTATCTATAAGATCATAATATCTATAAGAGCAAGTGATATCTATAAGATACATAGAATGTTTCAGACTATAGATTGAAAAAGCTAAAAAATTTGAAAATTTCTCAAAAATCTTTTTTCCTCGAAACAACCAAGAAAGCTGAATTTACGTTACGAACACAAGTTCAGGTAGTTTTGGTGTATTTTGGGCTCAAATACTGGAAATGAGGACATAGTCATTTTTGAAAAATTTCATGACCCCGGACCTGCAAAAGAGTTCAAAAAATTGAAACTTTTTCAAAATTTTTTTTTTTTCCTCTAAACAACCAAGAAAGTCTTAATTTACGTTACGAACACCAGTTCGGGCAGTTTTGGTTTTTTTTTGCTCAAATACTGGAAATGAGAACTTAGTCATTTTTGAAAAATTTCATGACCCCGGACCTGCTAAAAAGTTCAAAAAATTGAAAAATTTTCAAAAAAATCTTTCTACTAGTAATAACCAAGAATGATAAGAAAATACCTTTCTGACATGTTTTCATGACATTTGGCTCAACCTTCAAGTGATATCTGGAATGTAGTTCCTATATGATAAAGTGATAGATCAAGATCAAGTATCTATAAGATCATAATATCTATAAAATCAAGTGATATCTATAAGATACATAGAATGTTTCAGACTAAGGTTTGAAAAACTAAAAGATTTGAAAAATTTTCCAAATCTTTTTTCCTCGAAACAAGCAAGAAAGTCTTAATTTACTTTACGAACACCATTTCGGGTAGTTTTGGTGTATTTTTGGCTCAAATACTAGAAATGAGGACTTAGTCATTTTTGAAAAATTTCATGACCCCAGACCTGCAAAAATGTTCAAAAAATTGAAAATTTTTCAAAATTTTTTTTTCCTCTAAACAACCGAGAAAGTCAAAATTTACGTTACGAACACCATTTCGGGTAGTTTTGGTGAATTTTTGGCTCAAATACTGGAAATGAGGACTTTGTCATTTTTGAAAAATTTCATGACCCCGGACCTGCAAAAAAGTTCAAAAAATTGAAAAATTTTCAAAATTTTTTTTTTCCTCGAAACAACGAAGAAAGAATTAATTTACGTTACGAACACCATTTCAGGTAGTTTTTGTGTATTTTGGGCTCAAATACTGGAAATGAGGACTTAGTCTCTTTTGAAAAATTTCATGACCCCGGACCTGCAAAAAAGTTCAAAAAATTGAAAAATTTTCAAAATATTTTTTCTTCGAAACAACCAAGAAAGTCTTAATTTACGTTTCGAACACCATTTCGGCCAGTTATGGTGTATTTTTTGTTCAAATACTGGAAATGAGAACTTAGTCATTTTTGAAAAATTTCATGACCCTGGACCTGCAAAAGAGTTGAAAAAAATGAAAATTTTTCAAAATTTTTTTTTTCCTCGAAACAACCAAGAAAGTCTTAATTTACGTTACGAACACCATTAAGGGTAGTTTTGGTGTATTTTTGGCTCAAATACTGGAAATGAGGACTTAGTCATTTTTGAAAAATTTCATGACCCCGGACCTGCAAAAAAGTTCAAAAAATTGAAAAATTTTTCAAAATTTTTTTTTTCCTCGAAACAACGAAGAAAATCTTAATTTACGTTACGATCACCAGTTCGGGTAGTTTTGGTGAATTTTTGGCTCAAATACTGGAAATGAGGACTTTGTCATTTTTGAAAAATTTCATGACCCCGGACCTGCAAAAAAGTTCAAAAAATTGAAAAATTTTCAAAAAAATCTTTCTACTAGTAACAACCAAGAATGATAAGAAAATACCTTTCTGACATGTTTTCATGACATTTGGCTCAACCTTCAAGTGATACCTGGAATGTAATTCCTATATGATAAAGTGATAGATCAAGATCAAGTATCTATAAGATCATAATATCTATAAAATCAAGTGATATCTATAACATACATAGAATGTTTCAGACTAAGGTTTGAAAAACTAAAAGATTTGAAAAAGTTTCCAAATCTTTTTTCCTCGAAACAAGCAAGAAAGTCTTTATTTACGTTTCGAACACCATTTCGGGTAGTTTTGGTGTTTTTTTGGCTCAAATACTGGAAATGAGAACTTAGTCATTTTTGAAAAATTTCATGACCCCGGACCTGCAAAAAAGTTCAAAAAATTGAAAATTTTTCAAAATTTTTTTTTCCTCGAAACAACCAAGAAAGTCTTAATTTACGTTACGAACACCATTTGGGGTAGTTTTGGTGTATTTTTGGCTCAAATACTGGAAATGAGGACTTAGTCATTTTTGAAAAATTTCATGACCCCGGACCTGCAAAAAAGTTCAAAAAATTGAAAATTTTTCAAAATTTTTTTTTTCTTCAAAACAACGAAGAAAGTCTTAATTTACGTTACGAACACCAGTTCGGGTAGTTTTGGTGTATTCTTGGCTCAAATTCTAGAAATGAGGACTTAGTCTTTTTTGAAAAATTTCATGACCCCGGACCTGCAAAAAAGTTCAAAAAATTGAAAAGTTTTCAAAATTTTTTTTCCCTCTAAACAACCAAGAAAGTCTTAATTTACGTTACGAACACCATTTCAGGTAGTTTTGGTGTATTTTGGGCTCAAATACTGGAAATGAGGACTTAGTCTCTTTTGAAAAATTTCATGACCCCGGACATGCAAAAAAGTTCAAAAAATTGAAAAATTTTCAAAAAAAATCTTTCTACTAGTAACAACCAAGAATGATAAGAAAATACCTTTCTGACATGTTTTCATGACATTTGGCTCAACCTTCAAGTGATATCTGGAAAGTAGTACCTATAAGATAAAGTGATCGATCAAGATCAGGTATCTATAAGATCATAATATCTATAAGAGCAAGTGATATCTATAAGATACATAGAATGTTTCAGACTATAGATTGAAAAAGCTAAAAAATTTGAAAATTTCTCAAAAATCTTTTTTCCTCGAAACAACCAAGAAAGCTGAATTTACGTTACGAACACAAGTTCAGGTAGTTTTGGTGTATTTTGGGCTCAAATACTGGAAATGAGGACATAGTCATTTTTGAAAAATTTCATGACCCCGGACCTGCAAAAGAGTTCAAAAAATTGAAACTTTTTCAAAATTTTTTTTTTCCTCTAAACAACCAAGAAAGTCTTAATTTACGTTACGAACACCAGTTCGGGTAGTTTTGGTTTTTTTTTGCTCAAATACTGGAAATGAGAACTTAGTCATTTTTGAAAAATTTCATGACCCCGGACCTGCTAAAAAGTTCAAAAAATTGAAAATTTTTCAAAATTTTTTTTTTCCTCAAAATAATCGAGAAAGTCTTAATTTACTTTACGAACACCATTTCGGGTAGTTTTGGTGTATTTTTGGCTCAAATACTAGAAATGAGGACTTAGTCATTTTTGAAAAATTTCATGACCCCGGACCTGCAAAAATGTTCAAAAAATTGAAAATTTTTCAAAATTTTTTTTTTCCTCGAAACAACGAAGAAAGAATTAATTTACGTTACGAACACCATTTCAAGTAGTTTTGGTGTAGTTTGGGCTCAAATACTGGAAATGAGGACTTAGTCTCTTTTGAAAAATTTCATGACCCCGGACCTGCAAAAAAGTTCAAAAAATTGAAAAATTTTCAAAATATTTTTTCTTCGAAACAACCAAGAAAGTCTTAATTTACGTTTCGAACACCATTTCGGCCAGTTTTGGTGTATTTTTTGTTCAAATACTGGAAATGAGAACTTAGTCATTTTTGAAAAATTTCATGACCCTGGACCTGCAAAAAAGTTCAAAAAATTGAAAATTTTTCAAACTTTTTTTTTTCCTCGAAACAACGAAGAAAATCTTAATTTACGTTACGATCACCAGTTCGGGTAGTTTTGGTGAATTTTTGGCTCAAATACTGGAAATGAGGACTTTGTCATTTTTGAAAAATTTCATGACCCCGGACCTGCAAAAAAGTTCAAAGAATTGAAAAATTTTCAAAAAAATCTTTCTACTAGTAACAACCAAGAATGATAAGAAAATACCTTTTTGACATGTTTTCATGACATTTGGCTCAACCTTCAAGTGATATCTGGAATGTAGTTCCTATATGATAAAGTGATAGATCAAGATCAAGTATCTATAAGATCATAATATCTATAAAATCAAGTGATATCTATAACATACATAGAATGTTTCAGACTAAGGTTTGAAAAACTAAAAGATTTGAAAAATTTTCCAAATCTTTTTTCCTCGAAACAAGCAAGAAAGTCTTAATTTACGTTACGAACACCAGTTCGGGTAAATTTGGTTTTTTTTTGCTCAAATACTGGAAATGAGAACTTAGTCATTTTTGAAAAATTTCATGACCCCGGACCTGCAAAAATGTTCAAAAAATTGTAAATTTTTCAAAATTTTTTTTTTCCTCGAAACAACGAAGAAAGAATTAATTCACGTTACGAACACCATTTCAGGTAGTTTTGGTGTAGTTTGGGCTCAAATACTGGAAATGAGGACTTAGTCTCTTTTGAAAAATTTCATGACCCCGGACCTGCAAAAAAGTTCAAAAAATTGAAAAATTTTCAAAATATTTTTTCTTCGAAACAACCAAGAAAGTCTTAATTTACGTTTCGAACACCATTTCAGCCAGTTTTGGTGTATTTTTTGTTCAAATACTGGAAATGAGAACTTAGTCATTTTTGAAAAATTTCATGACCCTGGACCTGCAAAAGAGTTGAAAAAATTGAAAATTTTTCAAAATTTTTTTTTTCCTCGAAACAACCAAGAAAGTCTTAATTTACGTTACGAACACCATTAAGGTTAGTTTTGGTGTATTTTTGGCTCAAATACTGTAAATGAGGACTTAGTCATTTTTGAAAAATTTCATGACCCCGGACCTGCAAAAAAGTTCAAAAAATTGAAAATTTTTCAAAATTTTTTTTTTTCTCGAAACAACGAAGAAAATCTTAATTTACGTTACGAACACCATTTCGGGTAGTTTTGGTGAATTTTTGGCTCAAATACTGGAAATGAGGACTTTGTCATTTTTGAAAAAATTTCATGACCCCGGACCTGCAAAAAAGTTCAAAAAATTGAAAAATTTTCAAAAAAATCTTTCTACTAGTAACAACCAAGAATGATAAGAAAATACCTTTCTGACATGTTTTCATGACATTTGGCTCAACCTTCAAGTGATATCTGGAATGTAGTTCCTATATGATAAAGTGATAGATCAAGATCAAGTATCTATAAGATCATAATATCTATAAAATCAAGTGATATCTATAACATACATAGAATGTTTCAGACTAAGGTTTGAAAAACTAAAAGATTTGAAAAATTTTCCAAATCTTTTTTCCTCGAAACAAGCAAGAAAGTCTTAATTTACGTTTCGAACACTATTTCGGGTAGTTTTGGTGTATTTTGGGCTCAAATACTGGAAATGAGGACTTAGTCTCTTTTGAAAAATTTCATGACCCCGGACATGCAAAAAAGTTCAAAAAATTGAAAAATTTTCAAAAAAAATCTTTCTACTAGTAACAACCAAGAATGATAAGAAAATACTTTTCTGACACGTTTTCATGACATTTGGCTCAACCTTCAAGTGATATCTGGAATGTAGTACCTATAAGATAAAGTGATAGATCAAGATCAAGTATCTATAAGATCATAATATCTATAAAATCAAGTGATATCTATAAGATACATAGAATGTTTCAGACTAAAGTTTGAAAAAGCTAAAAGATTTGAAAATTTTTCCAAATCTTTTTTCCTCGAAACAAGCAAAAAAGTCTTAATTTACGTTACGAACACCAGTTCGGGTAGTTTTGGTGTTTTTTTGGCTCAAATACTGGAAATGAGAACTTAGTCATTTTTGAAAAATTTCATGACCCCGGACCTGCAAAAAAGTTCAAAAAATTGAAAATTTTTGAAAATTTTTTTTTCCTCAAAAGAATCGAGAAAGTCTTAATTTACGTTACGAACACCATTTCGGGTAGTTTTGGTGAATTTTTGGCTCAAATACTGGAAATGAGGACTTTCTCATTTTTGAAAAATTTCATGACCCCGGACCTGCAAAAAAGTTCAAAAAATTGAAAATTTTTCAAAATTTTTTTTTTCCTCCAAACAACCAAGAAAGTCTTAATTTACGTTACGAACACCATTTCGGGTAGTTTTGGTGTATTTTTGGCTCAAATACTGGAAATGAGGATTTGGTCATTTTTGAAAAATTTCATGACCCCGGACCTGCAAAAAAGTTCAAAAAATTGAAAATTTTTCAAAATTTTTTTTTCCTCTAAACAACCGAGAAAGTCTTGACTTACGTTACAAACACCATTTCGGGTACTTTTGGTGAATTTTTGGCTCAAATACTGGAAATGAGGACTTGATCATTTTTGAAAAATTTCATGACCCCGGACCTGCAAAAAAGTTCAAAAAATTGAAAATTTTTCAAAATTTTTTTTTTCCTCTAAACAACCGAGAAAGTCTTGACTTACGTTACAAACACCATTTCGGGTACTTTTGGTGAATTTTTGGCTCAAATACTGGAAATGAGGACTTAGTCATTTTTGAAAAATTTCATGACCCCGGACCTGCAAAAAAGTTCAAAAAATTGAAAATTTTTCAAAATTTTTATTTTCCTCGAAACAATCAAGAAAGTCTTAATTTACATTACGAACACCATTTCAGGTAGTTTTGGTGTATTTTTGGCTCAAATACTAGAAATGAGGACTTAGTCATTTTTGAAAAATTTCATGACCCCGGACCTGCAAAAAAGTTCAAAAATTGAAAATTTTTCAAAATTTTTTTTTTCCTCGAAACAACCAAGAAAGTCTTAATTTACGTTTCGAACACCATTTCGGATAGTTTTGGTGTATTTTTGGCTCAAATACTGGCAATGAGGACTTAGTCATTTTTGAAAAATTTCATGACCCCGGACCTGCAAAAAAGTTCAAAAAATTGAAAATTTTTCAAAATTTTTTTTTCCTCGAAACAATCGATAAAGTCTTAATTTACATTACGAACACAATTTCGGGTAGTTTTGGTGTATTTTTGGCTCAAATACTGGAAATGAGGTCTTAGTCATTTTTGGAAAATTTCATGACCCCGGACATGCAAAAAAGTTCAAAAAATTGAAAAATTTTCAAAAAAAATCTTTCTACTAGTAACAACCAAGAATGATAAGAAAATACCTTTCTGACATGTTTTCATGACATTTGGCTCAACCTTCAAGTGATATCTGGAGAGTAGCACCTATAAGATAAAGTGATAGATCAAGATCAAGTATCTATAAGATCATAATATCTATAAAATCAAGTGATATCTATAAGATACATAGAATGTTTCAGACTAAAGTTTGAAAAAGCTAAAAGATTTGAAAATTTTTCAAAATCGTTTTTCCTCGAAACAACCAAGAAAGTCTTAATTTACGTTTCGAACACCATTTCGGATAGTTTTGGTGTATTTTTGGCTCAAATACTGGAAATGAGAACTTAGTCATTTTTGAAAAATTTCATGACCCCGGACCTGCAAAAAAGTTCAAAAAATTGAAAATTTTTAAAAATTTTTTTTTTCCTCGAAACAACCAAGAAAGTCTTAATTTACATTACGAACACCATTTCGGGTAGTTTTGGTGTATTTTTGGCTCAAATACTAGAAATGAGGACTTAGTCATTTTTGAAAAATTTCATGACCCCGGACCTGCAAAAAAGTTCAAAAAATCGAAAATTTTTCAAAATTTTTTTTTCCTCGAAACAACCGAGAAAGTCTTTATTTACGTTATGAACACCATTTCGGGCAGTTTTGGTGTATTTTTGGCTCAAATACTGGAAATGAGGACTTGGTCATTTTTGAAAAATTTCATGACCCCGGACCTGCAAAAAAGTTCAAAAAATTGAAAATTTTTCCAAATTTTTTTTTTCCTCGAAACAACCGAGAAAGTCTTAATTTACGTTACAAACACCATTTCGGGCAGTTTTGGTGTATTTTTGGCTCAAATACTGGAAATGAGGACTTGGTCATTTTTGAAAAATTTTGTGACCCCGACCTGCAAAAAAGTTCAAAAAATTGAAAATTTTTCAAAATTTTTTTTTTCCTCGAAACAACCGAGAGAGTCTTAATTTACGTTACGAACACCATTTCGGGCAGTTTTGGTGTATTTTTGGCTCAAATACTGGAAATGAGGACTTGGTCATTTTTGAAAAATTTTGTGACCCCGACCTGCAAAAAAGTTCAAAAAATTGAAAATTTTTCAAAATTTTTTTTTTCCTCGAAACAACCGAGAAAGTCTTAATTTACGTTACAAACACCATTTCGGGTGGTTTTGGTGAATTTTTGGCTCAAATACTGGAAATGAGGACTCAGTCATTTTTGAAAAATTTCATGACCCCGGACATGCAAAAAAGTTCAAAAAATTGAAAAATTTTCAAAATTTTTTTTTTCCTCAAAACAACCAAGAAAGTCTTAATTTACGTTACGAACACCGTTTCAGGTAGTTTTGGTGTATTTTGGGCTCAGATACTGGAAATGAGAACTTAGTCATTTTTGAAAAATTTCATGACCCCGGACCTGCAAAAAAGTTCAAAAAATTGAAAATTTTTCAAAATTTTTTTTTTCCTTGAAACAACCAAGAAAGTCTTAATTTACATTACGAACACCATTTCGGGTAGTTTTGGTGTATTTTTGGCTCAAATACTAGAAATGAGGACTTAGTCATTTTTGAAAAATTTCATGACCCCGGACCTGCAAAAAAGTTCAAAAAATCGAAAATTTTTCAAAATTTTTTTTTCCTCGAAACAACCGAGAAAGTCTTTATTTACGTTACGAACACCATTTCGGGCAGTTTTGGTGTATTTTTGGCTCAAATACTGGAAATGAGGACTTGGTCATTTTTGAAAAATTTTGTGACCCTGGACCTGCAAAAAAGTTCAAAAAATTGAAAATTTTTCAAAATTTTTTTTTTCCTCGAAACAACCGAGAAAGTCTTAATTTACGTTACAAACACCATTTCGGGTGGTTTTGGTGAATTTTTGGCTCAAATACTGGAAATGAGGACTCAGTCATTTTTGAAAAATTTCATGACCCCGGACATGCAAAAAAGTTCAAAAAATTGAAAAATTTTCAAAATTTTTGTTTTCCTCAAAACAACCAAGAAAGTCTTAATTTACGTTACGAACACCGTTTCAGGTAGTTTTGGTGTATTTTGGGCTCAGATACTGGAAATGAGAACTTAGTCATTTTTGAAAAATTTCATGACCCTGGATCTGCAAGTGGGTTGGAAAAATTGAAAATTTTTGAACATTTTTCTTTTCCTCGAAACAACCGAGAAAGTCTTAATTTACGTTACAAACACCATTTCGGGTAGTTTTGGTGAATTTTTGGCTAAAATACTGGAAATGAGGACTTAGTCATTTTTGAAAAATTTCATGACCCCGGACCTGCAAAAAAGTTCAAAAAATTGAAAATTTTTCAAAATTTTTTTTTTCCTCGAAACAATCGAGAAAGTCGTAATTTATATTACGAACACCATTTCGGGTAGTTTTGGTGTATTTTTGGCTAAAATACTAGAAATGAGGACTTAGTCATTTTTGAAAAATTTCATGACCCCGGACCTGCAAAAAAGGTCAAAAAATTGAAAATTTTTCAAAATTTTTTTTTTCCTCGAAACAACCGAGAAAGTCTTAATTTACGTTACGAACACCGTTTCAGGTAGTTTTGGTGTATTTTGGGCTCAGATACTGGAAATGAGAACTTAGTCATTTTTGAAAAATTTCATGACCCTGGATCTGCAAGTGAGTTGGAAAAATTGAAAATTTTTGAACATTTTTCTTTTCCTCGAAACAACCGAGAAAGTCTTAATTTACGTTACAAACACCATTTCGGGTAGTTTTGGTGAATTTTTGGCTAAAATACTGGAAATGAGGACTTAGTCATTTTTGAAAAATTTCATGACCCCGGACCTGCAAAAAAGTTCAAAAAATTGAAAATTTTTCAAAATTTTTTTTTTCCTCGAAACAATCGAGAAAGTCTTAATTTATATTACGAACACCATTTCGGGTAGTTTTGGTGTATTTTTGGCTAAAATACTAGAAATGAGGACTTAGTCATTTTTGAAAAATTTCATGACCCCGGACCTGCAAAAAAGGTCAAAAAATTGAAAATTTTTCAAAATTTTTTTTTTCCTCGAAACAACCGAGAAAGTCTTAATTTACGTTACAAACACCATTTCGGGTAGTTTTGGTGTATTTTTGGCTCAAATACTAGAAATGAGAACTTAGTCATTTTTGAAAAATTTCATGACCCCGGACCTGCAAAAAAGTTAAAAAAATTGAAAATTTTTCAAAATTTTTTTTTTCCTCGAAACAACCGATAAAGTCTTAATTTACGTTACAAACACCATTTCGGGTAGTTTTGGTGAATTTTTGGCTCAAATACTGGAAATGAGGACTTAGTCATTTTTGAAAAATTTCATGACCCCGGACCTGCAAAAAAGTTCAAAAAATTGAAAATTTTTCAAAATTTTTTTTTTCCTCGAAACAATCGAGAAAGTCTTAATTTACATTACGAACACCATTTCGGGTAGTTTTGGTGTATTTTTGGCTCAAATACTAGAAATGAGGACTTAGTCATTTTTGAAAAATTTCATGACCCCGGACCTGCAAAAAAGTTCAAAAAATTGAAAATTTTTCAAAATTTTTTTTTTCCTCTAAACAACCAAGAAAGTCTTAATTGACGTTACGAACACCATTTCAGGTAGTTTTGGTGTATTTTGGGCTCAAATACTGGAAATGAGGACTTAGTCTCTTTTGAAAAATTTCATGACCCCGGACATGCAAAAAAGTTCAAAAAATTGAAAAATTTTCAAAAAAAATCTTTCTACTAGTAACAACCAAGAATGATAAGAAAATACCTTTCTGACATGTTTTCATGACATTTGGCTCAACCTTCAAGTGATATCTGGAATGTAGTACCTATATGATAAAGTGATAGATCAAGATCAAGTATCTATAAGATCATAATATCTATAAAATCAAATGATATCTATAAGATACATAGAATGTTTCAGACTAAAGTTTGAAAAAGCTAAAAAATTTGAAAATTTTTCAAAATATTTTTTCTTCAAAACAACCAAGAAAGTCTTAATTTAGTTAGAACACCATTTCGGCCAGTTTTGGTGTATTTTTTGCTCAAATACTGGAAATAAAAACTTAGTCATTTTTGAAAAATTTCATGACCCTGGATCTGCAAAAGAGTTGAAAAAATTGAAAATTTTTCAAAATTTTTTTTTTCCTCGAAACAATCGAGAAAGTCTTAATTTACATTACGAACACCATTTCGGGTAGTTTTGGTGTATTTTTGGCTCTAATACTAGAAATGAGAACTTAGTCATTTTTGAAAAATTTCATGACCCCGGACCTGCAAAAAAGTTCAAAAAATTGAAAATTTTTCAAATTTTTTTTTTTCCTCGAAACAATCGAGAAAGTCTTAATTTACGTTACAAACACCATTTCGGGTAGTTTTGGTGAATTTTTGGCTCAAATACTGGAAATGAGGACTTAGTCATTTTTGAAAAATTTCATGACCCCGGACCTGCAAAAAAGTTTTAAAAATTGAAAAATTTTCAAAAAAAATCTTTCTACTAGTAACAACCAAGAATGATAAGAAAATACCTTTGTGACATGTTTTCATGACATTTGGCTCAACCTTCAAGTGATATCTGGAAAGTAGTACCTATAAGATAAAGTGATAGATCAAGATCAGGTATCTATAAGATCATAATATCTATAAGATCAAGTGATATATATAAGATACATAGAATGTTTCAGACTATAGATTGAAAAAGCTAAAAATATTTGAAAATTTTTCAAAATCTTTTTTCTTCGAAACAACCAAGAAAGTCTTAACTTAGTTAGAACACCATTTCGGTCAGTTTTGGTGTATTTTTTGTTCAAATACTGGAAATGAGAACTTAGTCATTTTTGAAAAATTTCATGACCCTGGATCTGCAAAAAAGTTCAAAAAATTGAAAATTTTTCAAAATTTTTTTTTCCTCGAAACAATCGAGAAAGTCTTAATTTACATTACGAACACCATTTTGGGTAGTTTTGGTGTATTTTTGGCTCAAATACTAGAAATGAGAACTTAGTCATTTTTGAAAAATTTCATGACCCCGGACCTGCAAAAAAGTTCAAAAAATTGAAAATTTTTCAAAATTTTTTTTTTTCCTCGAAACAACCGAGAAAGTCTTAATTTACGTTACAAACACAATTTCGGGTAGTTTTGGTGAATTTTTGGCTCAAATACTGGAAATGAGGACTAAGTCATTTTTGAAAAATTTCATGACCCCGGACCTGCAAAAAAGTTCAAAAAATTAAAAATTTTTCAAAATTTTTTTTTTCCTCGAAACAATCGAGAAAGTCTTAATTTACATTACGAACACCATTTCGGGTAGTTTTGGTGTATTTTTGGCTCAAATACTAGAAATGAGAACTTAGTCATTTTTGAAAAATTTCATGACCCCGGACCTGCAAAAAAGTTCAAAAAATTAAAAATTTTTCAAAATTTTTTTTTTCCTCGAAACAATCGAGAAAGTCTTAATTTACATTACGAACACCATTTCGGGTAGTTTTGGTGTATTTTTGGCTCAAATACTAGAAATGAGGACTTAGTCATTTTTGAAAAATTTCATGACCCCGGACCTGCAAAAAAGTTTTAAAAATTGAAAAATTTTCAAAAAAAATCTTTCTACTAGTAACAACCAAGAATGATAAGAAAATACCTTTGTGACATGTTTTCATGACATTTGGCTCAACCTTCAAGTGATATCTGGAAAGTAGTACCTATAAGATAAAGTGATAGATCAAGATCAGGTATCTATAAGATCATAATATCTATAAGATCAAGTGATATATATAAGATACATAGAATGTTTCAGACTATAGATTGAAAAAGCTAAAAATATTTGAAAATTTTTCAAAATCTTTTTTCTTCGAAACAACTAAGAAAGTCTTAACTTAGTTAGAACACCATTTCGGCCAGTTTTGGTGTATTTTTTGTTCAAATACTGGAAATGAGAACTTAGTCATTTTTGAAAAATTTCATGACCCTGGATCTGCAAAAAAGTTCAAAAAATTGAAAATTTTTCAAAATTTTTTTTTCCTCGAAACAATCGAGAAAGTCTTAATTTACATTACGAACACCATTTTGGGTAGTTTTGGTGTATTTTTGGCTCAAATACTAGAAATGAGAACTTAGTCATTTTTGAAAAATTTCATGACCCCGGACCTGCAAAAAAGTTCAAAAAATTGAAAATTTTTCAAAATTTTTTTTTTTCCTCGAAACAACCGAGAAAGTCTTAATTTACGTTACAAACACAATTTCGGGTAGTTTTGGTGAATTTTTGGCTCAAATACTGGAAATGAGGACTAAGTCATTTTTGAAAAATTTCATGACCCCGGACCTGCAAAAAAGTTCAAAAAATTAAAAATTTTTCAAAATTTTTTTTTTCCTCGAAACAATCGAGAAAGTCTTAATTTACATTACGAACACCATTTCGGGTAGTTTTGGTGTATTTTTGGCTCAAATACTAGAAATGAGAACTTAGTCATTTTTGAAAAATTTCATGACCCCGGACCTGCAAAAAAGTTCAAAAAATTGAAAATTTTTCAAAATTTTTTTTTTCCTCGAAACAACCGAGAAAGTCTTAATTTACGTTACAAACACCATTTCGGGTAGTTTTGGTGAATTTTTGGCTCAAATAATGGAAATGAGGACTTAGTCATTTTTGAAAAATTTCATGACCCCGGACCTGCAAAAAAGTTCAAAAAATTGAAAAATTTTCAAAAAAAATCTTTCTACTAGTAACAACCAAGAATGATAAGAAAATACCTTTCTGACATGTTTTCATGACATTTGGCTCAACCTTCAAGTGATATCTGGAATGTAGTACCTATATGATAAAGTGATAGATCAAGATCAAGTATCTATAAGATCATAATATCTATAAAATCAAGTGATATCTATGAGATACATAGAATGTTTCAGACTAAAGTTTGAAAAAGCTAAAAAATTTGAAAATTTTTCAAAATCTTTTTTCTTCAAAACAACCAAGAAAGTCTTAATTAAGTTAGAACACCATTTCGGCCAGTTTTGGTGTATTTTTTGCACAAATACTGGAAATGAGAACTTGGTCATTTTTGAAAAATTTCATGACCCTGGATCTGCAAAAGAGTCGAAAAAATTGAAAATTTTTGAAAATTTTTTTTTTCCTCGAAACAACCGAGAAAGTCTTAATTTACGTTACAAACACCATTTCGGGTGGTTTTGGTGAATTTTTGGCTCAAATACTGGAAATGAGGACTCAGTCATTTTTGAAAAATTTCATGACCCCGGACATGCAAAAAAGTTCAAAAAATTGAAAAATTTTCAAAATTTTTTTTTTCCTCAAAACAACCAAGAAAGTCTTAATTTACGTTACGAACACCGTTTCAGGTAGTTTTGGTGTATTTTGGGCTCAGATACTGGAAATGAGAACTTAGTCATTTTTGAAAAATTTCATGACCCTGGATCTGCAAGTGAGTTGGAAAAATTGAAAATTTTTCAAAATTTTTTTTTTCCTCGAAACAACCGATAAAGTCTTAATTTACGTTACAAACACCATTTCGGGTAGTTTTGGTGAATTTTTGGCTCAAATACTGGAAATGAGGACTTAGTCATTTTTGAAAAATTTCATGACCCCGGACCTGCAAAAAAGTTCAAAAAATTGAAAATTTTTCAAAATTTTTTTTTTCCTCGAAACAATCGAGAAAGTCTTAATTTACATTACGAACACCATTTCGGGTAGTTTTGGTGTATTTTTGGCTCAAATACTAGAAATGAGGACTTAGTCATTTTTGAAAAATTTCATGACCCCGGACCTGCAAAAAAGTTCAAAAAATTGAAAATTTTTCAAAATTTTTTTTTTCCTCTAAACAACCAAGAAAGTCTTAATTGACGTTACGAACACCATTTCAGGTAGTTTTGGTGTATTTTGGGCTCAAATACTGGAAATGAGGACTTAGTCTCTTTTGAAAAATTTCATGACCCCGGACATGCAAAAAAGTTCAAAAAATTGAAAAATTTTCAAAAAAAATCTTTCTACTAGTAACAACCAAGAATGATAAGAAAATACCTTTCTGACATGTTTTCATGACATTTGGCTCAACCTTCAAGTGATATCTGGAATGTACTACCTATATGATAAAGTGATAGATCAAGATCAAGTATCTATAAGATCATAATATCTATAAAATCAAATGATATCTATAAGATACATAGATTGTTTCAGACTAAAGTTTGAAAAAGCTAAAAAATTTGAAAATTTTTCAAAATATTTTTTCTTCAAAACAACCAAGAAAGTCTTAATTTAGTTAGAACACCATTTCGGCCAGTTTTGGTGTATTTTTTGCTCAAATACTGGAAATAAAAACTTAGTCATTTTTGAAAAATTTCATGACCCCGGACCTGCAAAAAAGTTCAAAAAATTGAAAATTTTTCAAATTTTTTTTTTTCCTCGAAACAATCGAGGAAGTCTTAATTTACGTTACAAACACCATTTCGGGTAGTTTTGGTGAATTTTTGGCTCAAATACTGGAAATGAGGACTTAGTCATTTTTGAAAAATTTCATGACCCCGGACCTGCAAAAAAGTTTTAAAAATTGAAAAATTTTCAAATTTTTTTTTTTCCTCGAAACAATCGAGGAAGTCTTAATTTACGTTACAAACACCATTTCGGGTAGTTTTGGTGAATTTTTGGCTCAAATACTGGAAATGAGGACTTAGTCATTTTTGAAAAATTTCATGACCCCGGACCTGCAAAAAAGTTTTAAAAATTGAAAAATTTTCAAAAAAAATCTTTCTACTAGTAACAACCAAGAATGATAAGAAAATACCTTTGTGACATGTTTTCATGACATTTGGCTCAACCTTCAAGTGATATCTGGAAAGTAGTACCTATAAGATAAAGTGATAGATCAAGATCAGGTATCTATAAGATCATAATATCTATAAGATCAAGTGATATATATAAGATACATAGAATGTTTCAGACTATAGATTGAAAAAGCTAAAAATATTTGAAAATTTTTCAAAATCTTTTTTCTTCGAAACAACCAAGAAAGTCTTAACTTAGTTAGAACACCATTTCGGCCAGTTTTGGTGTATTTTTTGTTCAAATACTGGAAATGAGAACTTAGTCATTTTTGAAAAATTTCATGACCCTGGATCTGCAAAAAAGTTCAAAAAATTGAAAATTTTTCAAAATTTTTTTTTCCTCGAAACAATCGAGAAAGTCTTAATTTACATTACGAACACCATTTTGGGTAGTTTTGGTGTATTTTTGGCTCAAATACTAGAAATGAGAACTTAGTCATTTTTGAAAAATTTCATGACCCCGGACCTGCAAAAAAGTTCAAAAAATTGAAAATTTTTCAAAATTTTTTTTTTTCCTCGAAACAACCGAGAAAGTCTTAATTTACGTTACAAACACAATTTCGGGTAGTTTTGGTGAATTTTTGGCTCAAATACTGGAAATGAGGACTAAGTCATTTTTGAAAAATTTCATGACCCCGGACCTGCAAAAAAGTTCAAAAAATTAAAAATTTTTCAAAATTTTTTTTTTCCTCGAAACAATCGAGAAAGTCTTAATTTACATTACGAACACAATTTCGGGTAGTTTTGGTGTATTTTTGGCTCAAATACTAGAAATGAGAACTTAGTCATTTTTGAAAAATTTCATGACCCCGGACCTGCAAAAAAGTTCAAAAAATTGAAAATTTTTCAAAATTTTTTTTTTCCTCGAAACAACCGAGAAAGTCTTAATTTACGTTACAAACACCATTTCGGGTAGTTTTGGTGAATTTTTGGCTCAAATAATGGAAATGAGGACTTAGTAATTTTTGAAAAATTTCATGACCCCGGACCTGCAAAAAAGTTCAAAAAATTGAAAAATTTTCAAAAAAAATCTTTCTACTAGTAACAACCAAGAATGATAAGAAAATACCTTTCTGACATGTTTTCATGACATTTGGCTCAACCTTCAAGTGATATCTGGAATGTAGTACCTATATGATAAAGTGATAGATCAAGATCAAGTATCTATAAGATCATAATATCTATAAAATCAAGTGATATCTATAAGATACATAGAATGTTTCAGACTAAAGTTTGAAAAAGCTAAAAAATTTGAAAATTTTTCAAAATCTTTTTTCTTCAAAACAACCAAGAAAGTCTTAATTAAGTTAGAACACCATTTCGGCCAGTTTTGGTGTATTTTTTGCACAAATACTGGAAATGAGAACTTGGTCATTTTTGAAAAATTTCATGACCCTGGATCTGCAAAAGAGTCGAAAAAATTGAAAATTTTTGAAAATTTTTTTTTTCCTCGAAACAACCGAGAAAGTCTTAATTTACGTTACAAACACCATTTCGGGTAGTTTTGGTGAATTTTTGGCTAAAATACTGGAAATGAGGACTTAGTCATTTTTGAAAAATTTCATGACCCCGGACCTGCAAAAAAGTTCAAAAAATTGAAAATTTTTCAAAATTTTTTTTTTCCTCGAAACAATCGAGAAAGTCTTAATTTACATTACGAACACCATTTCGGGTAGTTTTGGTGTATTTTTCGCTAAAATACTAGTAATGAGGACTTAGTCATTTTTGAAAAATTTCATGACCCCGGACCTGCAAAAAAGTTCAAAAAATTGAAAATTTTTCAAAATTTTTTTTTTCCTCGAAACAACCGAGAAAGTCTTAATTTACGTTACGAACACCATTTCGGGCAGTTTTGGTGTATTTTTGGCTCAAATACTGGAAATGAGGACTTGGTCATTTTTGAAAAATTTCATGACCCCGGACCTGCAAAAAAGTTCAAAAAATTGAAAATTTTTCAAAATTTTTTTTTTCCTCGAAACAACCGAGAAAGTCTTAATTTACGTTACGGACACCATTTCGGGCAGTTTTGGTGTATTTTTGGCTCAAATACTGGAAATGAGGACTTGGTTATTTTTGAAAAATTTCATGACCCCGGACCTGCAAAAAAGTTCAAAAAATTGAAAATTTTTGAAAATTTTTTTTTTCCTCGAAACAACCGAGAAAGTCTTAATTTACGTTACAAACACCATTTCGGGTAGTTTTGGTGAATTTTTGGCTAAAATACTGGAAATGAGGACTTAGTCATTTTTGAAAAATTTCATGACCCCGGACCTGCAAAAAAGTTCAAAAAATTGAAAATTTTTCAAAATTTTTTTTTTCCTCGAAACAATCGAGAAAGTCTTAATTTACATTACGAACACCATTTCGGGTAGTTTTGGTGTATTTTTCGCTAAAATACTAGAAATGAGGACTTAGTCATTTTTGAAAAATTTCATGACCCCGGACCTGCAAAAAAGTTCAAAAAATTGAAAATTTTTCAAAATTTTTTTTTTCCTCGAAACAACCGAGAAAGTCTTAATTTACGTACGTTACGAACACCATTTCGGGCAGTTTTGGTGTATTTTTGGCTCAAATACTGGAAATGAGGACTTGGTCATTTTTGAAAAATTTCATGACCCCGGACCTGCAAAAAAGTTCAAAAAATTGAAAATTTTTCAAAATTTTTTTTTTCCTCGAAACAACCGAGAAAGTCTTAATTTACGTTACGAACACCATTTCGGGCAGTTTTGGTGTATTTTTGGCTCAAATACTGGAAATGAGGACTTGGTTATTTTTGAAAAATTTCATGACCCCGGACCTGCAAAAAAGTTCAAAAAATTGAAAATTTTTCAAAATTTTTTTTTTCCTCGAAACAATCGAGAAAGTCTTAATTTACATTACGAACACCATTTCGGGTAGTTTTGGTGTATTTTTGGCTCAAATACTAGAAATGAGAACTTAGTCATTTTTGAAAAATTTCATGACCCCGGACCTGCAAAAAAGTTCAAAAAATTGAAAAATTTCAAAATTTTTTTTTTCCTCGAAACAATCGAGAAAGTCTTAATTTACATTACGAACACCATTTCGGGTAGTTTTGGTGTATTTTTGGCTCAAATACTAGAAATGAGAACTTAGTCATTTTTGAAAAATTTCATGACCCCAGACCTGCAAAAAAGTTCAAAAAATTGAAAATTTGTCAAAATTTTTTTTTTCCTCAAAACAACCGAGAAAGTCTTAACTTACGTTACAAACACCATTTCGGGTAGTTTTGGTGAATTTTTGGCTCAAATACTGGAAATGAGGACTTAGTCATTTTTGAAAAATTTCATGACCCCGGACCTGCAAAAAAGTTCAAAAAATTGAAAATTTTTCAAAATTTTTGTTTTCCTCTAAACAACCAAGAAAGTCTTAATTTACGTTACGAACACCATTTCAGGTAGTTTTGGTGTATTTTTGGCTCAAATACTGGAAATGAGAACTTAGTCATTTTTGAAAAATTTCATGACCCCGGACATGCAAAAAAGTTCAAAAAATTGAAAAATTTTCAAAAAAAATCTTTCTACTAGTAACAACCAAGAATGATAAGAAAATACCTTTCTGACATGTTTTCATGACATTTGGCTCAACCTTCAAGTGATATCTGGAATGTAGTACCTATATGATCAAGTGATAGATCAAGATCAAGTATCTATAAGATCATAATATCTATAAAATCAAGTGATATCTATAAGATACATAGAATGTTTCAGACTAAAGTTTGAAAAAGCTAAAAGATTTGAAAATTTTTCCAAATCTTTTTTCCTCGAAACAAGCAAGAAAGTCTTAATTTACGTTTCGAACACCATTTCGGATAGTTTTGGTGTATTTTTGGCTCAAATACTGGAAATGAGAACTTAGTCATTTTTGAAAAATTTCATGACCCCGGACCTGCAAAAAAGTTCAAAAAATTGAAAATTTTTCAAAATTTTTTTTTTCTTCGAAACAACCGAGAAGGTCTTAATTTATGTTACGAAAACCATTTCCGGTAGTTTTGGTGAATTTTTGGCCCAAATACTGGAAATGAGGACTTTGTCATTTTTGAAAAATTTCATGACCCCGAACCTGCAAAAAAGTTCAAAAAATTGAAAATTTTTCAAAATTTTTTTTTTCCTCGAAACAACCGAGAAAGTCTTAATTTACGTTACGAACACCATTTCGGGTAGTTTTGGTGTATTTTTGGCTCAAATATTGGAAATGAGGACTTAGTCATTTTTGAAAAATTTCATGACCCCGGACCTGCAAAAAATTCTAAAAAATTGAAAATTTTTCAAAAATTTTTTTTTCCTCGAAACAACCAAAAAAATGTTAGTTTACGTTGCGAACACCAGTTCGGGTAGTTTTGGTGTATTTTTGGCTGAAATACTGGAAATGAGAACTTAGTCATTTTTGAAAAATTTCATGACCCTGGACCTGCAAAAAAGTTCAAAAAATTGAAAAATTTTCAAAAAAAATCTTTCTACTAGTAACAACCAAGAATGATAAGAAAATACCTTTCTGACATGTTTTCATGACATTTGGCTCAACCTTCAAGTGATATCTGGAAAGTAGTACCTATCAGATAAAGTGATAGATCAAGATCAAGTATCTATAAGATCATAATATCTATAAAATCAAGTGATATCTATAAGATACATAGAATGTTTCAGACTAAAGTTTGAAAAAGCTAAAAGATTTGAAAATTTTTCAAAATCTTTTTTCCTCAAAACAATCAAGAAAGTCTTGAATGATAAGAAAATACCTTTCTGACATGTTTTCATGACATTTGGCTCAACCTTCAAGTGATATCTGGAATGTAGTACCTATATGATAAAGTGATAGATCAAGATCAAGTATCTATAAGATCATAATATCTATAAAATCAAGTGAGATCTATAAGATACATAGAATGTTTCAGACTAAAGTTTGAAAAAGCTAAAAGATTTGAAAATTTTTCCAAATCTTTTTTCCTCGAAACAAGCAAGAAAGTCTTAATTTACGTTTCGAACACCATTTCGGATAGTTTTGGTGTATTTTTGGCTCAAATACTTGAAATTAGAACTTAGTCATTTTTGAAAAATTTAATGACCCCGGACCTGCAAAAAAGTTCGAAAAATTGAAAATTTTTCAAAATTTTTTTTTCCTCGAAACAACGAAGAAAGTCTTAATTTACGTTACGAACACCAGTTCGGGTAGTTTTGGTGTATTTTTGGCTCAAATACTGGAAATGAGAACTTAGTCATTTTTGAAAAATTTCATGACCCCGGACCTGCAAAAAAGTTCAAAAAATTGAAAATTTTTCAAAATTTTTTTTTCCTCAAAACAACGAAGAAAGTCTTAATTTACGTTACGAACACCAGTTCGGGTAGTTTTGGTGTATTTTTGGCTCAAATACTGGAAATGAGAACTTAGTCATTTTTGAAAAATTTCGTGACCCCGGACCTGCAAAAAAGTTCAAAAAATTGAAAATTTTTCAAAATTTTTTTTTTCCTCGAAACAACCAAGAAAGTCTTAATTTACGTTGCGAAAACCATTTCGGGTAGTTTTGGTGTATTTTTGGCTCAAATACTGGAAATGAGGACTTTGTCATTTTTGAAAAATTTCATGACCCCGGACCTGCAAAAAATTCTAAAAAATTGAAAATTTTTCAAAAATTTTTTTTTCCTCGAAACAACCAAGAAAGTGTTAATTTACGTTACGAACACCAGTTCGGGTAGTTTTGGTGTATTTTTGGCTCAAATACTGGAAATGAGAACTTAGTCATTCTTGAAAAATTTCATGACCCCGGACCTGCAAAAAAGTTCAAAAAATTGAAAAATTTTCAAAAAAAATCTTTCTACTAGTAACAACCAAGAATGATAAGAAAATACCTTTCTGACATGTTTTCATGACATTTGGCTCAACCTTCAAGTGATATCTGGAAAGTAGTACCTATCAGATAAAGTGATCGATCAAGATTAAGTATCTATAAGATCATAATATCTATAAAATCAAGTGATATCTATAAGATACATAGAATGTTTCAGACTGAAGTTTGAAAAAGCTAAAAGATTTGAAAATTTTTCAAAATTTTTTTTTTCCTCGAAACAACCGAGAAAGTCTTAATTTACGTTTCGAACACCATTTTGGGTAGTTTTGGTGTATTTTTGGCTCAAATACTGGAAATGAGAACTTAGTCATTCTTGAAAAATTTCATGATCCCGGACCTGCAAAAAAGTTCAAAAAATTGAAAAATTTTCAAAAAAAATCTTTCTACTAGTAACAACCAAGAATGATAAGAAAATACCTTTCTGACATGTTTTCATGACATTTGGCTCAACCTTCAAGTGATATCTGGAAAGTAGTACCTATCAGATAAAGTGATCGATCAAGATTAAGTATCTATAAGATCATAATATCTATAAAATCAAGTGATATCTATAAGATACATAGAATGTTTCAGACTGAAGTTTGAAAAAGCTAAAAGATTTGAAAATTTTTCAAAATTTTTTTTTTCCTCGAAACAACCGAGAAAGTCTTAATTTACGTTTCGAACACCATTTTGGGTAGTTTTGGTGTATTTTTGGCTCAAATACTGGAAATGAGAACTTAGTCATTTTTGAAAAATTTCATGACCCCGGACCTGCAAAAAAGTTCAAAAAATTGAAAATTTTTCAAAATTTTTTTTTTCCTCGAAACAACCAAGAAAGTCTTAATTTACGTTACGAACACCACTTCGGGTAGTTTTGGTGTATTTTTGGCTCAAATACTGGAAATGAGGACTTAGTCATTTTTGAAAAATTTCATGACCCCGGACCTGCAAAAAAATTCAAAAAATTTAAAAAATTTTCAAAATTTTTTTTTCCTCGAAACAACCGAGAAAGTCTTAATTTACGTTACAAACACCATTTCGGGTAGCTTTGGTGTATTTTTGGCTCAAATACTAGAAATAAGGACTTAGTCATTTTTGAAAAATTTCATGACCCCGGACCTGCAAAAAAGTTCAAAAAATTGAAAATTTTCCAAAATTTTTTTTTTCCTCTAAACAACCAAGAAAGTCTTAATTTACGTTACAAACACCATTTCAGGTAGTTTTGGTGTATTTTGGGCTCAAATACTGGAAATGAGGACTTAGTCTCTTTTGAAAAATTTAATGACCCCGAACATGCAAAACAGTTCAAAAAATTTAAAAATTTTCAAAAAAAATCTTTCTACTAGTAACAACCAAGAATGATAAGAAAATACCTTTCTGACATGTTTTCATGACATTTGGCTCAACCTTCAAGTGATATCTGGAATGTAGTACCTATATGATAAAGTGATAGATCAAGATCAAGTATCTATAAGATCATAATATCTATAAAATCAAATGATATCTATAAGATACATAGAATGTTTCAGACTAAAGTTTGAAAAAGCTAAAAAATTTGAAAATTTTTCAAAATATTTTTTCTTCAAAACAACCAAGAAAGTCTTCATTTAGTTAGAACACCATTTCGGCCAGTTTTGGTGTATTTTTTGCTCAAATACTGGAAATAAAAACTTAGTCATTTTTGAAAAATTTCATGACCCTGGATCTGCAAAAGAGTTGAAAAAATTGAAAATTTTTCAAAATTTTTTTTTTCCTCGAAACAATCGAGAAAGTCTTAATTTACATTACGAACACCATTTCGGGTAGTTTTGGTGTATTTTTGGCTCTAATACTAGAAATGAGAACTTAGTCATTTTTGAAAAATTTCATGACCCCGGACCTGCAAAAAAGTTCAAAAAATTGAAAATTTTTCAAATTTTTTTTTTTCCTCGAAACAATCGAGAAAGTCTTAATTTACGTTACAAACACCATTTCGGGTAGTTTTGGTGAATTTTTGGCTCAAATACTGGAAATGAGGACTTAGTCATTTTTGAAAAATTTCATGACCCCGGACCTGCAAAAAAGTTTTAAAAATTGAAAAATTTTCAAAAAAAATCTTTCTACTAGTAACAACCAAGAATGATAAGAAAATACCTTTCTGACATGTTTTAATGACATTTGGCTCAACCTTCAAGTGATATCTGGAATGTAGTACCTATATGATAAAGTGATAGATCAAGATCAAGTATCTATAAGATCATACTATCTATAAAATCAAGTGATATCTATAAGATACATAGAATGTTTCAGACTAAAGTTTGAAAAAGCTAAAAAATTTGAAAATTTTTCAAAATCTTTTTTCTTCAAAACAACCAAGAAAGTCTTAATTAAGTTAGAACACCATTTCGGCCAGTTTTGGTGTATTTTTTGCACAAATACTGGAAATGAGAACTTGGTCATTTTTGAAAAATTTCATGACCCTGGATCTGCAAAAAAGTTCAAAAAATTGAAAATTTTTCAAAATTTTTTTTTTTCCTCGAAACAACCGAGAAAGTCTTAATTTACGTTACAAACACAATTTCGGGTAGTTTTGGTGAATTTTTGGCTCAAATACTGGAAATGAGGACTAAGTCATTTTTGAAAAATTTCATGACCCCGGACCTGCAAAAAAGTTCAAAAAATTAAAAATTTTTCAAAATTTTTTTTTTCCTCGAAACAATCGAGAAAGTCTTAATTTACATTACGAACACCATTTCGGGTAGTTTTGGTGTATTTTTGGCTCAAATACTAGAAATGAGAACTTAGTCATTTTTGAAAAATTTCATGACCCCGGACCTGCAAAAAAGTTCAAAAAATTGAAAATTTTTCAAAATTTTTTTTTTCCTCGAAACAACCGAGAAAGTCTTAATTTACGTTACAAACACCATTTCGGGTAGTTTTGGTGAATTTTTGGCTCAAATAATGGAAATGAGGACTTAGTCATTTTTGAAAAATTTCATGACCCCGGACCTGCAAAAAAGTTCAAAAAATTGAAAAATTTTCAAAAAAAATCTTTCTACTAGTAACAACCAAGAATGATAAGAAAATACCTTTCTGACATGTTTTCATGACATTTGGCTCAACCTTCAAGTGATATCTGGAATGTAGTACCTATATGATAAAGTGATAGATCAAGATCAAGTATCTATAAGATCATAATATCTATAAAATCAAGTGATATCTATAAGATACATAGAATGTTTCAGACTAAAGTTTGAAAAAGCTAAAAAATTTGAAAATTTTTCAAAATCTTTTTTCTTCAAAACAACCAAGAAAGTCTTAATTAAGTTAGAACACCATTTCGGCCAGTTTTGGTGTATTTTTTGCTCAAATACTGGAAATGAGAACTTGGTCATTTTTGAAAAATTTAATGACCCTGGATCTGCAAAAGAGTCGAAAAAATTGAAAATTTTTGAAAATTTTTTTTTTCCTCGAAACAACCGAGAAAGTCTTAATTTACGTTACAAACACCATTTCGGGTAGTTTTGGTGAATTTTTGGCTAAAATACTGGAAATGAGGACTTAGTCATTTTTGAAAAATTTCATGACCCCGGACCTGCAAAAAAGTTCAAAAAATTGAAAATTTTTCAAAATTTTTTTTTTCCTCGAAACAATCGAGAAAATCTTAATTTACATTACGAACACCATTTCGGGTAGTTTTGGTGTATTTTTCGCTAAAATACTAGAAATGAGGACTTAGTCATTTTTGAAAAATTTCATGACCCCGGACCTGCAAAAAAGTTCAAAAAATTGAAAATTTTTCAAAATTTTTTTTTTCCTCGAAACAACCGAGAAAGTCTTAATTTACGTACGTTACGAACACCATTTCGGGCAGTTTTGGTGTATTTTTGGCTCAAATACTGGAAATGAGGACTTGGTCATTTTTGAAAAATTTCATGACCCCGGACCTGCAAAAAAGTTCAAAAAATTGAAAATTTTTCAAAATTTTTTTTTTCCTCGAAACAACCGAGAAAGTCTTAATTTACGTTACGAACACCATTTCGGGCAGTTTTGGTGTATTTTTGGCTCAAATACTGGAAATGAGGACTTGGTTATTTTTGAAAAATTTCATGACCCCGGACCTGCAAAAAAGTTCAAAAAATTGAAAATTTTTCAAAATTTTTTTTTTCCTCGAAACAATCGAGAAAGTCTTAATTTACATTACGAACACCATTTCGGGTAGTTTTGGTGTATTTTTGGCTCAAATACTAGAAATGAGAACTTAGTCATTTTTGAAAAATTTCATGACCCCGGACCTGCAAAAAAGTTCAAAAAATTGAAAAATTTCAAAATTTTTTTTTTCCTCGAAACAATCGAGAAAGTCTTAATTTACATTACGAACACCATTTCGGGTAGTTTTGGTGTATTTTTGGCTCAAATACTAGAAATGAGAACTTAGTCATTTTTGAAAAATTTCATGACCCCAGACCTGCAAAAAAGTTCAAAAAATTGAAAATTTGTCAAAATTTTTTTTTTCCTCAAAACAACCGAGAAAGTCTTAACTTACGTTACAAACACCATTTCGGGTAGTTTTGGTGAATTTTTGGCTCAAATACTGGAAATGAGGACTTAGTCATTTTTGAAAAATTTCATGACCCCGGACCTGCAAAAAAGTTCAAAAAATTGAAAATTTTTCAAAATTTTTGTTTTCCTCTAAACAACCAAGAAAGTCTTAATTTACGTTACGAACACCATTTCAGGTAGTTTTGGTGTATTTTTGGCTCAAATACTGGAAATGAGAACTTAGTCATTTTTGAAAAATTTCATGACCCCGGACATGCAAAAAAGTTCAAAAAATTGAAAAATTTTCAAAAAAAATCTTTCTACTAGTAACAACCAAGAATGATAAGAAAATACCTTTCTGACATGTTTTCATGACATTTGGCTCAACCTTCAAGTGATATCTGGAATGTAGTACCTATATGATCAAGTGATAGATCAAGATCAAGTATCTATAAGATCATAATATCTATAAAATCAAGTGATATCTATAAGATACATAGAATGTTTCAGACTAAAGTTTGAAAAAGCTAAAAGATTTGAAAATTTTTCCAAATCTTTTTTCCTCGAAACAAGCAAGAAAGTCTTAATTTACGTTTCGAACACCATTTCGGATAGTTTTGGTGTATTTTTGGCTCCAATACTGGAAATGAGAACTTAGTCATTTTTGAAAAATTTAATGACCCCGGACCTGCAAAAAAGTTCGAAAAATTGAAAATTTTTCAAAATTTTTTTTTCCTCGAAACAACGAAGAAAGTCTTAATTTACGTTACGAACACCAGTTCGGGTAGTTTTGGTGTATTTTTGGCTCAAATACTGGAAATGAGGACTTTGTCATTTTTGAAAAATTTCATGACCCCGAACCTGCAAAAAAGTTCAAAAAATTGAAAATTTTTCAAAATTTTTTTTTTCCTCGAAACAACCAAGAAAGTCTTAATTTACGTTGCGAAAACCATTTCGGGTAGTTTTGGTGTATTTTTGGCTCAAATACTGGAAATGAGGACTTTGTCATTTTTGAAAAATTTCATGACCCCGGACCTGCAAAAAATTCTAAAAAATTGAAAATTTTTCAAAAATTTTTTTTTCCTCGAAACAACCAAGAAAGTGTTAATTTACGTTACGAACACCAGTTCGGGTAGTTTTGGTGTATTTTTGGCTCAAATACTGGAAATGAGAACTTAGTCATTCTTGAAAAATTTCATGACCCCGGACCTGCAAAAAAGTTCAAAAAATTGAAAAATTTTCAAAAAAAATCTTTCTACTAGTAACAACCAAGAATGATAAGAAAATACCTTTCTGACATGTTTTCATGACATTTGGCTCAACCTTCAAGTGATATCTGGAAAGTAGTACCTATCAGATAAAGTGATCGATCAAGATTAAGTATCTATAAGATCATAATATCTATAAAATCAAGTGATATCTATAAGATACATAGAATGTTTCAGACTGAAGTTTGAAAAAGCTAAAAGATTTGAAAATTTTTCAAAATTTTTTTTTTCCTCGAAACAACCGAGAAAGTCTTAATTTACGTTTCGAACACCATTTTGGGTAGTTTTGGTGTATTTTTGGCTCAAATACTGGAAATGAGAACTTAGTCATTTTTGAAAAATTTCATGACCCCGGACCTGCAAAAAAGTTCAAAAAATTGAAAATTTTTCAAAATTTTTTTTTTCCTCGAAACAACCAAGAAAGTCTTAATTTACGTTACGAACACCACTTCGGGTAGTTTTGGTGTATTTTTGGCTCAAATACTGGAAATGAGGACTTAGTCATTTTTGAAAAATTTCATGACCCCGGACCTGCAAAAAAATTCAAAAAATTTAAAAAATTTTCAAAATTTTTTTTTCCTCGAAACAACCGAGAAAGTCTTAATTTACGTTACAAACACCATTTCGGGTAGCTTTGGTGTATTTTTGGCTCAAATACTAGAAATAAGGACTTAGTCATTTTTGAAAAATTTCATGACCCCGGACCTGCAAAAAAATTCAAAAAATTTAAAAAATTTTCAAAATTTTTTTTTCCTCGAAACAACCGAGAAAGTCTTAATTTACGTTACAAACACCATTTCGGGTAGCTTTGGTGTATTTTTGGCTCAAATACTAGAAATAAGGACTTAGTCATTTTTGAAAAATTTCATGACCCCGGACCTGCAAAAAAGTTCAAAAAATTGAAAATTTTCCAAAATTTTTTTTTTCCTCTAAACAACCAAGAAAGTCTTAATTTACGTTACAAACACCATTTCAGGTAGTTTTGGTGTATTTTGGGCTCAAATACTGGAAATGAGGACTTAGTCTCTTTTGAAAAATTTAATGACCCCGAACATGCAAAACAGTTCAAAAAATTTAAAAATTTTCAAAAAAAATCTTTCTACTAGTAACAACCAAGAATGATAAGAAAATACCTTTCTGACATGTTTTCATGACATTTGGCTCAACCTTCAAGTGATATCTGGAATGTAGTACCTATAAGATAAAGTGATAGATCAAGATCAAGTATCTATAAGATCATAATATCTATAAAATCAAGTGATATCTATAAGATACATAGAATGTTTCAGACTAAAGTTTGAAAAAGCTAAAAGATTTGAAAATTTTTCCAAATCTTTTTTCCTCGAAACAATCGAGAAAGTCTTAATTTACATTACCAACACCATTTCGGGTAGTTTTGGTGTATTTTTGGCTCAAATACTAGAAATGAGGACTTAGTCATTTTTGAAAAATTTCATGACCCCGGACCTGCAAAAAAGTTCAAAAAATTGAAAAATTTTCAAAATTTTTTTTTTCCTCGAAACAACCAAGAAAGTCTTAATTTACGTTACGAACACCACTTCGGGTAGTTTTGGTGTATTTTTGGCTCAAATACTGGAAATGAGGACTTAGTCATTTTTGAAAAATTTCATGACCCCGGACCTGCAAAAAAATTCAAAAAATTTAAAAAATTTTCAAAATTTTTTTTTCCTCGAAACAACCGAGAAAGTCTTAATTTACGTTACAAACACCATTTCGGGTAGCTTTGGTGTATTTTTGGCTCAAATACTAGAAATAAGGACTTAGTCATTTTTGAAAAATTTCATGACCCCGGACCTGCAAAAAAGTTCAAAAAATTGAAAAATTTTCAAAATTTTTTTTTTCCTCGAAACAACCAAGAAAGTCTTAATTTACGTTACGAACACCACTTCGGGTAGTTTTGGTGTATTTTTGGCTCAAATACTGGAAATGAGGACTTAGTCATTTTTGAAAAATTTCATGACCCCGGACCTGCAAAAAAATTCAAAAAATTTAAAAAATTTTCAAAATTTTTTTTTCCTCGAAACAACCGAGAAAGTCTTAATTTACGTTACAAACACCATTTCGGGTAGCTTTGGTGTATTTTTGGCTCAAATACTAGAAATAAGGACTTAGTCATTTTTGAAAAATTTCATGACCCCGGACCTGCAAAAAAATTCAAAAAATTTAAAAAATTTTCAAAATTTTTTTTTCCTCGAAACAACCGAGAAAGTCTTAATTTACGTTACAAACACCATTTCGGGTAGCTTTGGTGTATTTTTGGCTCAAATACTAGAATAAAGGACTTAGTCATTTTTGAAAAATTTCATGACCCCGGACCTGCAAAAAAGTTCAAAAAATTGAAAATTTTCCAAAATTTTTTTTTTCCTCTAAACAACCAAGAAAGTCTTAATTTACGTTACAAACACCATTTCAGGTAGTTTTGGTGTATTTTGGGCTCAAATACTGGAAATGAGGACTTAGTCTCTTTTGAAAAATTTAATGACCCCGAACATGCAAAACAGTTCAAAAAATTTAAAAATTTTCAAAAAAAATCTTTCTACTAGTAACAACCAAGAATGATAAGAAAATACCTTTCTGACATGTTTTCATGACATTTGGCTCAACCTTCAAGTGATATCTGGAATGTAGTACCTATAAGATAAAGTGATAGATCAAGATCAAGTATCTATAAGATCATAATATCTATAAAATCAAGTGATATCTATAAGATACATAGAATGTTTCAGACTAAAGTTTGAAAAAGCTAAAAGATTTGAAAATTTTTCCAAATCTTTTTTCCTCGAAACAATCGAGAAAGTCTTAATTTACATTACCAACACCATTTCGGGTAGTTTTGGTGTATTTTTGGCTCAAATACTAGAAATGAGGACTTAGTCATTTTTGAAAAATTTCATGACCCCGGACCTGCAAAAAAGTTCAAAAAATTGAAAAATTTTCAAAAAAAATCTTTCTACTAGTAACAACCAAGAATGATAAGAAAATACCTTTCTGACATGTTTTCATGACATTTGGCTCAACCTTCAAGTGATATCTGGAAAGTAGTACCTATCAGATAAAGTGATCGATCAAGATTAAGTATCTATAAGATCATAATATCTATAAAATCAAGTGATATCTATAAGATACATAGAATGTTTCAGACTGAAGTTTGAAAAAGCTAAAAGATTTGAAAATTTTTCAAAATTTTTTTTTTCCTCGAAACAACCGAGAAAGTCTTAATTTACGTTTCGAACACCATTTTGGGTAGTTTTGGTGTATTTTTGGCTCAAATACTGGAAATGAGAACTCAGTCATTTTTGAAAAATTTCATGACCCCGGACCTGCAAAAAAGTTCAAAAAATTGAAAATTTTTCAAAATTTTTTTTTCCCTCGAAACAACCAAGAAAGTCTTAATTTACGTTACGAACACCACTTCGGGTAGTTTTGGTGTATTTTTGGCTCAAATACTGGAAATGAGGACTTAGTCATTTTTGAAAAATTTCATGACCCCGGACCTGCAAAAAAATTCAAAAAATTTAAAAAATTTTCAAAATTTTTTTTTCCTCGAAACAACCGAGAAAGTCTTAATTTACGTTACAAACACCATTTCGGGTAGCTTTGGTGTATTTTTGGCTCAAATACTAGAAATAAGGACTTAGTCATTTTTGAAAAATTTCATGACCCCGGACCTGCAAAAAAGTTCAAAAAATTGAAAATTTTCCAAAATTTTTTTTTTCCTCTAAACAACCAAGAAAGTCTTAATTTACGTTACAAACACCATTTCAGGTAGTTTTGGTGTATTTTGGGCTCAAATACTGGAAATGAGGACTTAGTCTCTTTTGAAAAATTTAATGACCCCGAACATGCAAAACAGTTCAAAAAATTTAAAAATTTTCAAAAAAAATCTTTCTACTAGTAACAACCAAGAATGATAAGAAAATACCTTTCTGACATGTTTTCATGACATTTGGCTCAACCTTCAAGTGATATCTGGAATGTAGTACCTATAAGATAAAGTGATAGATCAAGATCAAGTATCTATAAGATCATAATATCTATAAAATCAAGTGATATCTATAAGATACATAGAATGTTTCAGACTAAAGTTTGAAAAAGCTAAAAGATTTGAAAATTTTTCCAAATCTTTTTTCCTCGAAACAATCGAGAAAGTCTTAATTTACATTACCAACACCATTTCGGGTAGTTTTGGTGTATTTTTGGCTCAAATACTAGAAATGAGGACTTAGTCATTTTTGAAAAATTTCATGACCCCGGACCTGCAAAAAAGTTCAAAAAATTGAAAATTTTTCAAAATTTTTTTTTCCTCTAAACAACCAAGAAAGTCTTAATTTACGTTACGAACACCATTTCAGGTAGTTTTGGTGTATTTTGGGCTCAAATACAGGAAATGAGGACTTAGTCTCTTTTGAAAAATTTTATGACCCCGGACATGCAAAAAAGTTCAAAAAATTGAAAAATTTTCAAAAAAAATCTTTCTTCTAGTAACAACCAAGAATGATAGGAAAATACCTTTCTGACATGTTTTCATGACATTTGGCTCAACCTTCAAGTGATATCTGGAATGTAGTACCTATATGATAAAGTGATAGATCAAGATCAAGTATCTATAAGATCATAATATCTATAAAATCAAGTGATATCTATAAGATGCATAGAATGTTTCAGACTAAAGTTTGAAAAAGCTAAAAGATTTCAAAATTGTTCCAAATCTTTTTTCCTCGAAACAAGCAAAAAAAGTCTTAATTTACGTTTCGAACACCATTTCGGATAGTTTTGGTGTATTTTTGGCTCAAATACTGGAAATGAGAACTTAGTCATTTTTGAAAAATTTCATGACCCCGGACCTGCAAGAAAATTCAAAAAATTGAAAATTTTTCAAAATTTTTTTTTCCTCGAAACAACCGAGAAAGTCTTAATTTACGTTACGAACACCATTTCGGGTAGTTTTGGTGAATTTTTGGCTCAAATACTAGAAATGAGGACTTAGTCATTTTTGAAAAATTTCATGACCCCGGACCTGCAAAAAAGTTCAAAAAATTGAAAATTCTTCAAAATTTTTTTTTTCCTCGAAACAATCGAGAAAGTCTTAATTTACATTACGAACACCAGTTCGGGTAGTTTTGGTGTATTTTTGGCTCAAATACTGGAAATGAGAACTTAGTCATTTTTGAAAAATTTCATGCAAAAAAGTTCAAAAAATTGAAAATTTTTCAAAATTTTTTTTTCTTCGAAACAACCGAGAAGGTCTTAATTTACGTTACGAAAACCATTTCCGGTAGTTTTGGTGAATTTTTGGCCCAAATACTGGAAATGAGGACTTTGTCATTTTTGAAAAATTTCATGACCCCGAACCTGCAAAAAAGTTCAAAAAATTGAAAATTTTTCAAAATTTTTTTTTTCCTCGAAACAACCGAGAAAGTCTTAATTTACGTTACGAACACCATTTCGGGTAGTTTTGGTGTATTTTTGGCTCAAACATTGGAAATGAGGACTTAGTCATTTTTGAAAAATTTCATGACCCCGGACCTGCAAAAAATTCTAAAAAATTGAAAATTTTTCAAAAATTTTTTTTTCCTTGAAACAACCAAAAAAATGTTAATTTACGTTACGAACACCAGTTCGGGTAGTTTTGGTGTATTTTTGGCTGAAATACTGGAAATGAGAACTTAGTCATTTTTGAAAAATTTCATGACCCTGGACCTGCAAAAAAGTTCAAAAAATTGAAAAATTTTCAAAAAAAATCTTTCTACTAGTAACAACCAAGAATGATAAGAAAATACCTTTCTGACATGTTTTCATGACATTTGGCTCAACCTTCAAGTGATATCTGGAATGTAGTACCTATATGATAAAGTGATAGATCAAGATCAAGTATCTATAAGATCATAATATCTATAAAATCAAGTGATATCTATAAGATGCATAGAATGTTTCAGACTAAAGTTTGAAACAGCTAAAAGATTTCAAAATTGTTCCAAATCTTTTTTCCTCGAAACAAGCAAAAAAAGTCTTAATTTACGTTTCGAACACCATTTCGGATAGTTTTGGTGTATTTTTGGCTCAAATACTGGAAATGAGAACTTAGTCATTTTTGAAAAATTTCATGACCCCGGACCTGCAAGAAAATTCAAAAAATTGAAAATTTTTCAAAATTTTTTTTTCCTCGAAACAACCGAGAAAGTCTTAATTTACGTTACGAACACCATTTCGGGTAGTTTTGGTGAATTTTTGGCTCAAATACTAGAAATGAGGACTTAGTCAATTTTGAAAAATTTCATGACCCCGGACCTGCAAAAAAGTTCAAAAAATTGAAAATTCTTCAAAATTTTTTTTTTCCTCGAAACAATCGAGAAAGTCTTAATTTACATTACGAACACCAGTTCGGGTAGTTTTGGTGTATTTTTGGCTCAAATACTGGAAATGAGAACTTAGTCATTTTTGAAAAATTTCATGCAAAAAAGTTCAAAAAATTGAAAATTTTTCAAAATTTTTTTTTCTTCGAAACAACCGAGAAGGTCTTAATTTACGTTACGAAAACCATTTCCGGTAGTTTTGGTGAATTTTTGGCCCAAATACTGGAAATGAGGACTTAGTCATTTTTGAAAAATTTCATGACCCCGGACCTGCAAAAAATTCTAAAAAATTGAAAATTTTTCAAAAATTTTTTTTTCCTCGAAACAACCAAAAAAATGTTAATTTACGTTACGAACACCAGTTCGGGTAGTTTTGGTGTATTTTTGGCTGAAATACTGGAAATGAGAACTTAGTCATTTTTGAAAAATTTCATGACCCTGGACCTGCAAAAAAGTTCAAAAAATTGAAAAATTTTCAAAAAAAATCTTTCTACTAGTAACAACCAAGAATGATAAGAAAATACCTTTCTGACATGTTTTCATGACATTTGGCTCAACCTTCAAGTGATATCTGGAAAGTAGTACCTATCAGATAAAGTGATAGATCAAGATCAAGTATCTATAAGATCATAATATCTATAAAATCAAGTGAGATCTATAAGATACATAGAATGTTTCAGACTAAAGTTTGAAAAAGCTAAAAGATTTGAAAATTTTTCAAAATCTTTTTTCCTCGAAACAACGAAGAAAGTCTTAATTTACGTTACGAACACCATTTCGGGTAGTTTGGTGTATTTTTGGCTCAAATACTGGAAATGAGAACTTAGTCATTTTTGAAAAATTTCATGACCCCGGACCTGCAAAAAAGTTCAAAAAATTGAAAATTTTTCAAAATTTTTTTTTTCCTCGAAACAACCAAGAAAGTCTTAATTTACGTTACGAACACCACTTCGGGTAGTTTTGGTGTATTTTTGGCTCAAATACTGGAAATGAGGACTTAGTCATTTTTGAAAAATTTCATGACCCCGGACCTGCAAAAAAGTTCAAAAAATTGAAAATTTTTCAAAATTTTTTTTTCCTCGAAACAACGAAGAAAGTCTTAATTTACGTTACGAACACCAGTTCGGGTAGTTTTGGTGTATTTTTGGCTCAAATACTTGAAATGAGAACTTAGTCATTTTTGAAAAATTTAATGACCCCGGACCTGCAAAAAAGTTCAAAAAATTGAAAATTTTTCAAAATTTTTTTTTCCTCGAAACAACGAAGAAAGTCTTAATTTACGTTACGAACACCATTTCGGGTAGTTTGGTGTATTTTTGGCTCAAATACTGGAAATGAGAACTTAGTCATTTTTGAAAAATTTCATGACCCCGGACCTGCAAAAAAGTTCAAAAAATTGAAAATTTTTCAAAATTTTTTTTTTCCTCGAAACAACCAAGAAAGTCTTAATTTACGTTACGAACACCACTTCGGGTAGTTTTGGTGTATTTTTGGCTCAAATACTGGAAATGAGGACTTAGTCATTTTTGAAAAATTTCATGACCCCGGACCTGCAAAAAAATTCAAAAAATTTAAAAAATTTTCAAAATTTTTTTTTTCCTCGAAACAACCGAGAAAGTCTTAATTTACGTTACAAACACCATTTCGGGTAGCTTTGGTGTATTTTTGGCTCAAATACTAGAAATAAGGACTTAGTCATTTTTGAAAAATTTCATGACCCCGGACCTGCAAAAAAGTTCAAAAAATTGAAAATTTTCCAAAATTTTTTTTTTCCTCTAAACAACCAAGAAAGTCTTAATTTACGTTACAAACACCATTTCAGGTAGTTTTGGTGTATTTTGGGCTCAAATACTGGAAATGAGGACTTAGTCTCTTTTGAAAAATTTAATGACCCCGAACATGCAAAACAGTTCAAAAAATTTAAAAATTTTCAAAAAAAATCTTTCTACTAGTAACAACCAAGAATGATAAGAAAATACCTTTCTGACATGTTTTCATGACATTTGGCTCAACCTTCAAGTGATATCTGGAATGTAGTACCTATAAGATAAAGTGATAGATCAAGATCAAGTATCTATAAGATCATAATATCTATAAAATCAAGTGATATCTATAAGATACATAGAATGTTTCAGACTAAAGTTTGAAAAAGCTAAAAGATTTGAAAATTTTTCCAAATCTTTTTTCCTCGAAACAAGCAAGAAAGTCTTAATTTACGTTTCGAACACCATTTCGGGTAGTTTTGGTGAATTTTTGGCTCAAATACTGGAAATGAGGACTTAGTCATTTTTAAAAAATTTCATGACCCCGGACCTGCAAAAAAGTTCAAAAAATTGAAAATTTTTCAAAATTTTTTTTTTCCTCGAAACAATCGAGAAAGTCTTAATTTACATTACGAACACCATTTCGGGTAGTTTTGGTGTATTTTTGGCTCAAATACTAGAAATGAGGACTTAGTCATTTTTGAAAAATTTCATGACCCCGGACCTGCAAAAAAGTTCAAAAAATTGAAAATTTTTCAAAATTTTTTTTTTCCTCTAAACAACCAAGAAAGTCTTAATTTACGTTACGAACACCATTTCAGGTAGTTTTGGTGTATTTTGGGCTCAAATACAGGAAATGAGGACTTAGTCTCTTTTGAAAAATTTCATGACCCCGGACATGCAAAAAAGTTCAAAAAATTGAAAAATTTTCAAAAAAAATCTTTCTTCTAGTAACAACCAAGAATGATAGGAAAATACCTTTCTGACATGTTTTCATGACATTTGGCTCAACCTTCAAGTGATATCTGGAATGTAGTACCTATATGATAAAGTGATAGATCAAGATCAAGTATCTATAAGATCATAATATCTATAAAATCAAGTGATATCTATAAGATGCATAGAATGTTTCAGACTAAAGTTTGAAAAAGCTAAAAGATTTCAAAATTGTTCCAAATCTTTTTTCCTCCAAACAAGCAAAAAAAGTCTTAATTTACGTTTCGAACACCATTTCGGATAGTTTTGGTGTATTTTTGGCTCAAATACTGGAAATGAGAACTTAGTCATTTTTGAAAAATTTCATGACCCCGGACCTGCAAGAAAATTCAAAAAATTGAAAATTTTTCAAAATTTTTTTTTTCTCGAAACAACCGAGAAAGTCTTAATTTACGTTACGAACACCATTTCGGGTAGTTTTGGTGAATTTTTGGCTCAAATACTAGAAATGAGGACTTAGTCATTTTTGAAAAATTTCATGACCCCGGACCTGCAAAAAAGTTCAAAAAATTGAAAATTCTTCAAAATTTTTTTTTTCCTCGAAACAATCGAGAAAGTCTTAATTTACATTACGAACACCAGTTCGGGTAGTTTTGGTGTATTTTTGGCTCAAATACTGGAAATGAGAACTTTGTCATTTTTGAAAAATTTCATGACCCCGAACCTGCAAAAAAGTTCAAAAAATTGAAAATTTTTCAAAATTTTTTTTTTCCTCGAAACAACCGAGAAAGTCTTAATTTACGTTACGAACACCATTTCGGGTAGTTTTGGTGTATTTTTGGCTCAAATATTGGAAATGAGGACTTAGTCATTTTTGAAAAATTTCATGACCCCGGACCTGCAAAAAATTCTAAAAAATTGAAAATTTTTCAAAAATTTTTTTTTCCTCGAAACAACCAAAAAAATGTTAATTTACGTTACGAACACCAGTTCGGGTAGTTTTGGTGTATTTTTGGCTGAAATACTGGAAATGAGAACTTAGTCATTTTTGAAAAATTTCATGACCCTGGACCTGCAAAAAAGTTCAAAAAATTGAAAAATTTTCAAAAAAAATCTTTCTACTAGTAACAACCAAGAATGATAAGAAAATACCTTTCTGACATGTTTTCATGACATTTGGCTCAACCTTCAAGTGATATCTGGAAAGTAGTACCTATCAGATAAAGTGATAGATCAAGATCAAGTATCTATAAGATCATAATATCTATAAAATCAAGTGATATCTATAAGATACATAGAATGTTTCAGACTAAAGTTTGAAAAAGCTAAAAGATTTGAAAATTTTTCAAAATCTTTTTTCCTCGAAACAAGCAAGAAAGTCTTAATTTACGTTTCGAACACCATTTCGGATAGTTTTGGTGTATTTTTGGCTCAAATACTGGAAATGAGAACTTAGTCATTTTTGAAAAATTTCATGACCCCGGACCTGCAAAAAAGTTCAAAAAATTGAAAATTTTTCAAAATTTTTTTTTCCTCGAAACAACGAAGAAAGTCTTAATTTACGTTACGAACACCAGTTCGGGTAGTTTTGGTGTATTTTTGGCTCAAATACTTGAAATGAGAACTTAGTCATTTTTGAAAAATTTAATGACCCCGGACCTGCAAAAAAGTTCAAAAAATTGAAAATTTTTCAAAATTTTTTTTTCCTCGAAACAACGAAGAAAGTCTTAATTTACGTTACGAACACCATTTCGGGTAGTTTGGTGTATTTTTGGCTCAAATACTGGAAATGAGAACTTAGTCATTTTTGAAAAATTTCATGACCCCGGACCTGCAAAAAAGTTCAAAAAATTGAAAATTTTTCAAAAATTTTTTTTTCCTCGAAACAACCGAGAAAGTCTCAATTTACGTTGCGAAAACCATTTCGGGTAGTTTTGGTGTATTTTTGGCTCAAATACTGGAAATGAGGACTTTGTCATTTTTGAAAAATTTCATGACCCCGGACCTGCAAAAAATTCTAAAAAATTGAAAATTTTTCAAAAATTTTTTTTTCCTCGAAACAACCAAGAAAGTATTAATTTACGTTACGAACACCATTTCAGGTAGTTTTGGTGTATTTTGGGCTCAAATACTGGAAATGAGGACTTAGTCTCTTTTGAAAAATTTAATGACCCCGAACATGCAAAACAGTTCAAAAAATTTAAAAATTTTCAAAATTTTTTTTTTCCTCAAAACAACCGAGAAAGTCTTAATTAACGTTACAAACACCATTTCGGGTAGTTTTGGTGAATTTTTGGCTCAAATACTGGAAATGAGGACTTAGTCATTTTTGAAAAATTTCATGACCCCGGACCTGCAAAAAAGTTCAAAAAATTGAAAATTTTTCAAAATTTTTTTTTTCCTCTAAACAACCAAGAAAGTCTTAATTTACGTTACGAACACCATTTCAGGTAGTTTTGGTGTATTTTGGGCTCAAATACTGGAAATGAGGACTTAGTCTCTTTTGAAAAATTTCATGACCCCGGACATGCAAAAAAGTGCAAAAAATTGAAAAATTTTCAAAAAAATCTTTCTACTAGTAACAACCAAGAATGATAAGAAAATACCTTTCTGACATGTTTTCATGACATTTGGCTCAACCTTCAAGTGATATCTGGAATGTAGTACCAATATGATAAAGTGATAGATCAAGATCAAGTATCTATAAGATCATAATATCTATAAAATCAAGTGATATCTATAAGATACATAGAATGTTTCAGACTAAAGTTTGAAAAAGCTAAAAGATTTGAAAATTTTTCCAAATCTTTTTTCCTCGAAACAAGCAAGAAAGTCTTAATTTACGTTTCGAACACCATTTCGGATAGTTTTGGTGTATTTTGGCTCAAATACTGGAAATGAGAACTTAGTCATTTTTGAAAAATTTCATGACCCTGGACCTGCAAAAAAATTCAAAATATTGAAAATTTTTCAAAAATTTTTTTTTCTTCGAAACAACCGAGAAGGTCTTAATTTACGTTACGAAAACCATTTCCGGTAGTTTTGGTGAATTTTTGGCCCAAATACTGGAAATGAGGACTTTGTCATTTTTGAAAAATTTCATGACCCCGAACCTGCAAAAAAGTTCAAAAAATTGAGAATTTTTCAAAATTTTTTTTTTCCTCGAAACAACCAAGAAAGTCTTAATTTACGTTAAGAACACCATTTGGGTAGTTTTGGTGAATTTTTGGCTCAAATACTGGAAATGAGGACTTAGTCATTTTTGAAAAATTTCATGACCCCGGACCTGCAAAAAAGTTCAAAAAATTGAAAATTTTTCAAAATTTTTTTTTTCCTCGAAACAATCGAGAAAATCTTAATTTACATTACGAACACCATTTCGGGTAGTTTTGGTGTATTTTTGGCTCAAATACTAGAAATGAGGACTTAGTCATTTTTGAAAAATTTCATGACCCCGGACCTGCAAAAAAGTTCAAAAAATTGAAAATTTTTCAAAATTTTTTTTTTCCTCTAAACAACCAAGAAAGTCTTAATTTACGTTACGAACACCATTTCAGGTAGTTTTGGTGTATTTTGGGCTCAAATACAGGAAATGAGGACTTAGTCTCTTTTGAAAAATTTCATGACCCCGGACATGCAAAAAAGTTCAAAAAATTGAAAAATTTTCAAAAAAAATCTTTCTTCTAGTAACAACCAAGAATGATAGGAAAATACCTTTCTGACATGTTTTCATGACATTTGGCTCAACCTTCAAGTGATATCTGGAATGTAGTACCTATATGATAAAGTGATAGATCAAGATCAAGTATCTATAAGATCATAATATCTATAAAATCAAGTGATATCTATAAGATGCATAGAATGTTTCAGACTAAAGTTTGAAAAAGCTAAAAGATTTCAAAATTGTTCCAAATCTTTTTTCCTCCAAACAAGCAAAAAAAGTCTTAATTTACGTTTCGAACACCATTTCGGATAGTTTTGGTGTATTTTTGGCTCAAATACTGGAAATGAGAACTTAGTCATTTTTGAAAAATTTCATGACCCCGGACCTGCAAGAAAATTCAAAAAATTGAAAATTTTTCAAAATTTTTTTTTTCTCGAAACAACCGAGAAAGTCTTAATTTACGTTACGAACACCATTTCGGGTAGTTTTGGTGAATTTTTGGCTCAAATACTAGAAATGAGGACTTAGTCATTTTTGAAAAATTTCATGACCCCGGACCTGCAAAAAAGTTCAAAAAATTGAAAATTCTTCAAAATTTTTTTTTTCCTCGAAACAATCGAGAAAGTCTTAATTTACATTACGAACACCAGTTCGGGTAGTTTTGGTGTATTTTTGGCTCAAATACTGGAAATGAGAACTTTGTCATTTTTGAAAAATTTCATGACCCCGAACCTGCAAAAAAGTTCAAAAAATTGAAAATTTTTCAAAATTTTTTTTTTCCTCGAAACAACCGAGAAAGTCTTAATTTACGTTACGAACACCATTTCGGGTAGTTTTGGTGTATTTTTGGCTCAAATATTGGAAATGAGGACTTAGTCATTTTTGAAAAATTTCATGACCCCGGACCTGCAAAAAATTCTAAAAAATTGAAAATTTTTCAAAAATTTTTTTTTCCTCGAAACAACCAAAAAAATGTTAATTTACGTTACGAACACCAGTTCGGGTAGTTTTGGTGTATTTTTGGCTGAAATACTGGAAATGAGAACTTAGTCATTTTTGAAAAATTTCATGACCCTGGACCTGCAAAAAAGTTCAAAAAATTGAAAAATTTTCAAAAAAAATCTTTCTACTAGTAACAACCAAGAATGATAAGAAAATACCTTTCTGACATGTTTTCATGACATTTGGCTCAACCTTCAAGTGATATCTGGAAAGTAGTACCTATCAGATAAAGTGATAGATCAAGATCAAGTATCTATAAGATCATAATATCTATAAAATCAAGTGATATCTATAAGATACATAGAATGTTTCAGACTAAAGTTTGAAAAAGCTAAAAGATTTGAAAATTTTTCAAAATCTTTTTTCCTCGAAACAAGCAAGAAAGTCTTAATTTACGTTTCGAACACCATTTCGGATAGTTTTGGTGTATTTTTGGCTCAAATACTGGAAATGAGAACTTAGTCATTTTTGAAAAATTTCATGACCCCGGACCTGCAAAAAAGTTCAAAAAATTGAAAATTTTTCAAAATTTTTTTTTCCTCGAAACAACGAAGAAAGTCTTAATTTACGTTACGAACACCAGTTCGGGTAGTTTTGGTGTATTTTTGGCTCAAATACTTGAAATGAGAACTTAGTCATTTTTGAAAAATTTAATGACCCCGGACCTGCAAAAAAGTTCAAAAAATTGAAAATTTTTCAAAATTTTTTTTTCCTCGAAACAACGAAGAAAGTCTTAATTTACGTTACGAACACCATTTCGGGTAGTTTGGTGTATTTTTGGCTCAAATACTGGAAATGAGAACTTAGTCATTTTTGAAAAATTTCATGACCCCGGACCTGCAAAAAAGTTCAAAAAATTGAAAATTTTTCAAAAATTTTTTTTTCCTCGAAACAACCGAGAAAGTCTTAATTTACGTTGCGAAAACCATTTCGGGTAGTTTTGGTGTATTTTTGGCTCAAATACTGGAAATGAGGACTTTGTCATTTTTGAAAAATTTCATGACCCCGGACCTGCAAAAAATTCTAAAAAATTGAAAATTTTTCAAAAATTTTTTTTTCCTCGAAACAACCAAGAAAGTATTAATTTACGTTACGAACACCATTTCAGGTAGTTTTGGTGTATTTTGGGCTCAAATACTGGAAATGAGGACTTAGTCTCTTTTGAAAAATTTAATGACCCCGAACATGCAAAACAGTTCAAAAAATTTAAAAATTTTCAAAATTTTTTTTTTCCTCAAAACAACCGAGAAAGTCTTAATTAACGTTACAAACACCATTTCGGGTAGTTTTGGTGAATTTTTGGCTCAAATACTGGAAATGAGGACTTAGTCATTTTTGAAAAATTTCATGACCCCGGACCTGCAAAAAAGTTCAAAAAATTGAAAATTTTTCAAAATTTTTTTTTTCCTCTAAACAACCAAGAAAGTCTTAATTTACGTTACGAACACCATTTCAGGTAGTTTTGGTGTATTTTGGGCTCAAATACTGGAAATGAGGACTTAGTCTCTTTTGAAAAATTTCATGACCCCGGACATGCAAAAAAGTGCAAAAAATTGAAAAATTTTCAAAAAAATCTTTCTACTAGTAACAACCAAGAATGATAAGAAAATACCTTTCTGACATGTTTTCATGACATTTGGCTCAACCTTCAAGTGATATCTGGAATGTAGTACCAATATGATAAAGTGATAGATCAAGATCAAGTATCTATAAGATCATAATATCTATAAAATCAAGTGATATCTATAAGATACATAGAATGTTTCAGACTAAAGTTTGAAAAAGCTAAAAGATTTGAAAATTTTTCCAAATCTTTTTTCCTCGAAACAAGCAAGAAAGTCTTAATTTACGTTTCGAACACCATTTCGGATAGTTTTGGTGTATTTTGGCTCAAATACTGGAAATGAGAACTTAGTCATTTTTGAAAAATTTCATGACCCTGGACCTGCAAAAAAATTCAAAATATTGAAAATTTTTCAAAAATTTTTTTTTCTTCGAAACAACCGAGAAGGTCTTAATTTACGTTACGAAAACCATTTCCGGTAGTTTTGGTGAATTTTTGGCCCAAATACTGGAAATGAGGACTTTGTCATTTTTGAAAAATTTCATGACCCCGAACCTGCAAAAAAGTTCAAAAAATTGAGAATTTTTCAAAATTTTTTTTTTCCTCGAAACAACCAAGAAAGTCTTAATTTACGTTAAGAACACCATTTGGGTAGTTTTGGTGAATTTTTGGCTCAAATACTGGAAATGAGGACTTAGTCATTTTTGAAAAATTTCATGACCCCGGACCTGCAAAAAAGTTCAAAAAATTGAAAATTTTTCAAAATTTTTTTTTTCCTCGAAACAATCGAGAAAGTCTTAATTTACATTACGAACACCATTTCGGGTAGTTTTGGTGTATTTTTGGCTCAAATACTAGAAATGAGGACTTAGTCGTTTTTGAAAAATTTCATGACCCCGGACCTGCAAAAAAGTTCAAAAAATTGAAAATTTTTCAAAATATTTGTTTTCCTCGAAACAACCGAGAAAGTCTTAATTTACATTACGAACACCATTTCGGGTAGTTTTGGTGTATTTTTGGCTCAAATACTAGAAATGAGGACTTAGTCGTTTTTGAAAAATTTCATGACCCCGGACCTGCAAAAAAGTTCAAAAAATTGAAAATTTTTCAAAATATTTGTTTTCCTCGAAACAACCGAGAAAGTCTTAATTTACGTTACGAACACCATTTCGGATAGTTTTGGTGTATTTTTGGCTCAAATACTGGAAATGAGAACTTAGTGATTTTTGAAAAATTTCATGACCCCGGACCTGCAAAAAAGTTCAAAAAATTGAAAATTTTTCAAAATTTTTTTTTTCCTCGAAACAATCGAGAAAGTCTTAATTTACATTACGAACACCATTTCGGGTAGTTTTGGTGTATTTTTGGCTCAAATACTAGAAATGAGGACTTAGTCATTTTTGAAAAATTTCATGACCCCGGACCTGCAAAAAAGTTCAAAAAATTGAAAATTTTTCAAAAAAAATCTTTCTACTAGTAACAACCAAGAATGATAAGAAAATACCTTTCTGACATGTTTTCATGACATTTGGCTCAACCTTCAAGTGATATCTGGAATGTAGTACCTATATGATAAAGTGATAGATCAAGATCAAGTATCTATAAGATCATAATATCTATAAAATCAAGTGATATCTATAAGATACATAGAATGTTTCAGACTAAAGTTTGAAAAAGCTAAAAGATTTGAAAATTTTTCCAAATCTTTTTTCCTCGAAACAAGCAAGAAAGTCTTAATTTACGTTTCGAACACCATTTCGGATAGTTTTGGTGTATTTTTGGCTCAAATACTGGAAATGAGAACTTAGTCATTCTTGAAAAATTTCATGACCCCGGACCTGCAAAAAAGTTCAAAAAATTGAAAATTTTTCAAAATTTTTTTTTCCTCGAAACAATCGAGAAAGTCTTAATTTACATTACGAACACCATTTCGGGTAGTTTTGGTGTATTTTTGGCTCAAATACTAGAAATGAGGACTTAGTCATTTTTGAAAAATTTCATGACCCCGGACCTGCAAAAAAGTTCAAAAAATTGAAAATTTTTTTTTTCCTCTAAACAACCAAGAAAGTCTTAATTTACGTTACGAACACCATTTCAGGTAGTTTTGGTGTATTTTGGGCTCAAATACAGGAAATGAGGACTTAGTCTCTTTTGAAAAATTTCATGACCCCGGACATGCAAAAAAGTTCAAAAAATTGAAAAATTTTCAAAAAAAATCTTTCTACTAGTAACAACCAAGAATGATAAGAAAATACCTTTCTGACATGTTTTAATGACATTTGGCTCAACCTTCAAGTGATCTCTGGAATGTAGTACCTATATGATAAAGTGATAGATCAAGATCAAGTATCTATAAGATCATAATATCTATAAAATCAAGTGATATCTATAAGATACATCGAATGTTTCAGACTAAAGTTTCAAAAAGCTAAAAGATTTGAAAATTTTTCCAAATCTTTTTTCCTCGAAACAAGCAAGAAAGTCTTAATTTACGTTTCGAACATCATTTCGGATAGTTTTGGTGTATTTTTGGCTCAAATACTGGAAATGAGAACTTAGTCGTTTTTGAAAAATTTTATGACCCCGGACCTGCAAAAAAGTTCAAAAAATTGAAAATTTTTTTTTTCCTCTAAACAACCAAGAAAGTCTTAATTTACGTTACGAACACCATTTCAGGTAGTTTTGGTGTATTTTGGGCTCAAATACAGGAAATGAGGACTTAGTCTCTTTTGAAAAATTTCATGACCCCGGACATGCAAAAAAGTTCAAAAAATTGAAAAATTTTCAAAAAAAATCTTTCTACTAGTAACAACCAAGAATGATAAGAAAATACCTTTCTGACATGTTTTAATGACATTTGGCTCAACCTTCAAGTGATATCTGGAATGTAGTACCTATATGATAAAGTGATAGATCAAGATCAAGTATCTATAAGATCATAATATCTATAAAATCAAGTGATATCTATAAGATACATCGAATGTTTCAGACTAAAGTTTCAAAAAGCTAAAAGATTTGAAAATTTTTCCAAATCTTTTTTCCTCGAAACAAGCAAGAAAGTCTTAATTTACGTTTCGAACATCATTTCGGATAGTTTTGGTGTATTTTTGGCTCAAATACTGGAAATGAGAACTTAGTCGTTTTTGAAAAATTTCATGACCCCGGACCTGCAAAAAAGTTCAAAAAATTGAAAATTTTTCAAAATTTTTTTTTTCCTCGAAACAAGCGAGAAAGTCTTAATTTACGTTACGAACACCAGTTCGGGTAGTTTTGGTGTATTTTTGGCTCAAATACTGGAAATGAGGACTTAGTCTCTTTTGAAAAATTTCATGACCCCGGACATGCAAAAAAGTTCAAAAAATTGAAAAATTTTCAAAAAAAATCTTTCTACTAGTAACAACCATAAATGATAAGAAAATACCTTTCTGACATGTTTTAATGACATTTGGCTCAACCTTCAAGTGATATCTGGAATGTAGTACCTATATGATAAAGTGATCGATCAAGATCAAGTATCTATAAGATCATAATATCTATAAAATCAAGTGATATCTATAAGATACATAGAATGTTTCAGACTGAAGTTTGAAAAAGCTAAAAGATTTGAAAATTTTTCCAAATCTTTTTTCCTCGAAACAAGCAAGAAAGTCTTAATTTACGTTTCGAACACCATTTCGGATAGTTTTGGTGTATTTTTGGCTCAAATACTGGAAATGAGAACTTAGTCATTTTTGAAAAATTTCATGACCCCGGACCTGCAAAAAAGTTCAAAAAATTGAAAATTTTTCAAAATTTTTTTTTTCCTCGAAACAAGCGAGATAGTCTTAATTTATGTTACAAACACCAGTTCAGGTAGTTTTGGTGTATTTTTGGCTCAAATACTGGAAATGAGGACTTTGTCATTTTTGAAAAATTTCATGACCCCGGACCTGCAAAAAAGTTCAAAAAATTGAAAATTTTTCAAAATTTTTTTTTTCCTTGAAACAACCAAGAAAGTCTTAATTTACGTTACGAACACCATTTCGGGTAGTTTTGGTGTATTTTTGGCTCAAATACTGGAAATGAGGACTTGGTCATTTTTGAAAAATTTCATGACCCCGGACCTGCAAAAAAGTTCAAAAAATTGAAAATTTTTCAAAATTTTTTTTTTCCTCGAAACAAGCGAGAAAGTCTTAATTTATGTTACGAACACCAGTTCGGGTAGTTTTGGTGTATTTTTGGCTCAAATACTGGAAATGAGGACTTTGTCATTTTTGAAAAATTTCATGACCCCGGACCTGCAAAAAAGTTCAAAAAATTGAAAAATTTTTCAAAATTTTTTTTTTCCTTGAAACAACCGAGAAAGTCTTAATTTACGTTACGAACACCATTTCGGGTAGTTTTGGTGAATTTTTGGCTCAAATACTGGAAATGAGGACTTAGTCATTTTTGAAAAATTTCATGACCCCGGACCTGCAAAAATGTTCAAAAAATTGAAAATTTTTCAAAATTTTTTTTTTCCTCTAAACAACCGAGAAAGTCAAAATTTACGTTACGAACACCATTTCGGGTGATTTTGGTGTATTTTTGGATCAAATACTAGAAATGAGGACTTAGTCATTTTTGAAAAGTTTCATGACCCCGGACCTGGAAAAAAGTTCAAAAAAATGAAAATTTTTCAAAATTTTTTTTTCCTCGAAACAATTGAGAAAGTCTTAATTTACATTACGAACGCCATTTCGGGTAGTTTTGGTGTATTTTTGGCTCAAATACTAGAAATGAGGACTTAGTCATTTTTGAAAAATTTCATGACCCTGGACCTGCAAAAAAGTTCAAAAACTTGAAAATTTTTCAAAATTTTTTTTTCTCCTCTAAACAACCAAGAAAGTCTTAATTTACGTTACGAACACCATTTCGGGTAGTTTTGGTGTATTTTTGGCTCAAATACTAGAAATGAGGACTTAGTCATTTTTGAAAAATTTCATGACCCCGGACCTGCAAAAAAGTTCAAAAAATTGAAAATTTTTCAAAATTTTTTTTTTCCCCTAAACAACCAAGAAAGTCTTAATTTACGTTACGAACACCATTTCAGGTAGTTTTGGTGTATTTTGGGCTCAAATACAGGAAATGAGGACTTAGTCTCTTTTGAAAAATTTCATGACCCCGGACATGCAAAAAAGTTCAAAAAATTGAAAAATTTTCAAAAAAAATCTTTCTACTAGTAACAACCAAGAATGATAAGAAAATACCTTTCTGACATGTTTTCATGACATTTGGCTCAACCTTCAAGTGATATCTGGAATGTAGTACCTATATGATAAAGTGATAGATCAAGATCAAGTATCTATAAGATCATAATATCTATAAAATCAAGTGATATCTATAAGATACATAGAATGTTTCAGACTAAAGTTTGAAAAAGCTAAAAGATTTGAAAATTTTTCCAAATCTTTTTTCCTCGAAACAAGCAAGAAAGTCTTAATTTACATTACGAACACCATTTCGGGTAGTTTTGGTGTATTTTTGGCTCAAATACTAGAAATGAGGACTTAGTCATTTTTGAAAAATTTCATGACCCCGGACCTGCAAAAAAGTTCAAAAAATTGAGAATTTTTCAAAATTTTTTTTTTCCTCTAAACAACCAAGAAAGTCTTAATTTACGTTACGAACACCATTTCAGGTAGTTTTGGTGTATTTTTGGGTCAAATACTGGAAATGAGGAGTTTGTCATTTTTGAAAAATTTCATGACCCCGGACCTGCAAAAAAGTTCAAAAAATTGAAAATTTTTCAAAATTTTTTTTTTCCTCGAAACAACGAAGAAAGTCTTAATTTACGTTACGAACACCAGTTCGGGTAGTTTTGGTGTATTTTTGGGTCAAATACTGGAAATGAGAACTTAGTCATTTTTGAAAAATTTCATGACCCCGGACCTGCAAAAAAGTTCAAAAAATTGAAAATTTTTCAAAATTTTTTTTTTCCTCGAAACAACCGAGAAAGTCTTAATTTACGTTACGAACACCATTTCGGGTAGTTTTGGTGAATTTTTGGCTCAAATACTGGAAATGAGGACTTTGTCATTTTTTAAAAATTTCATGACCCCGGACCTGCAAAAAAGTTCAAAAAATTGAAAATTTTTCAAAAAAAATCTTTCTACTAGTAACAACCAAGAATGATAAGAAAATACCTTTCTGACATGTTTTAATGACATTTGGCTCAACCTTCAAGTGATATCTGGAATGTAGTACCTATATGATAAAGTGATAGATCAAGATCAAGTATCTATAAGATCATAATATCTATAAAATCAAGTGATATCTATAAGATACATCGAATGTTTCAGACTAAAGTTTCAAAAAGCTAAAAGATTTGAAAATTTTTCCAAATCTTTTTTCCTCGAAACAAGCAAGAAAGTCTTAATTTACGTTTCGAACATCATTTCGGATAGTTTTAACAGTAGTAACAACCATAAATGATAAGAAAATACCTTTCTGACATGTTTTCATGACATTTGGCTCAACCTTCAAGTGATATCTGGAATGTAGTACCTATATGATAAAGTGATCGATCAAGATCAAGTATCTATAAGATCATAATATCTATAAAATCAAGTGATATCTATAAGATACATAGAATGTTTCAGACTAAAGTTTGAAAAAGCTAAAAGATTTGAAAATTTTTCCAAATCTTTTTTCCTCGAAACAAGCAAGAAAGTCTTAATTTACGTTTCGAACACCATTTCGGATAGTTTTGGTGTATTTTTGGCTCAAATACTGGAAATGAGAACTTAGTCATTTTTGAAAAATTTCATGACCCCGGACCTGCAAAAAAGTTCAAAAAATTGAAAATTTTTCAAAATTTTTTTTTTTCCTCGAAACAACCGAGAAAGTCTTAATTTACGTTACGAACACCATTACGGGTAGTTTTGGTGAATTTTTGGCTCAAATACTGGAAATGAGGACTTTGTCGTTTTTGAAAAATTTTTATGACCCCGGACCTGCAGAAAAGTTCAAAAAATTGAGAATTTTTCAAAATTTTTTTTTTCCTCGAAACAACCAAGTAAGTCTTAATTTACGTTACGAACACCATTTCGGGTAGTTTTGGTGTATTTTTTGCTCAAATACTGGAAATGAGGACTTAGTCATTTTTGAAAAATTTCATGACCCCGGACCTGCAAAAAAGTTCAAAAAATTGAAAATTTTTCAAAATTTTTTTTTTCCTCGAAACAACGAAGAAAGTCTTAATTTACGTTACGAACACCAGTTCGGGTAGTTTTGGTGTATTTTTGGGTCAAATACTGGAAATGAGAACTTAGTCATTTTTGAAAAATTTCATGACCCCGGACCTGCAAAAAAGTTCAAAAAATTGAAAATTTTTCAAAATTTTTTTTTTCCTCGAAACAACCGAGAAAGTCTTAATTTACGTTACGAACACCATTTCGGGTAGTTTTGGTGAATTTTTGGCTCAAATACTGGAAATGAGGACTTTGTCATTTTTTAAAAATTTCATGACCCCGGACCTGCAAAAAAGTTCAAAAAATTGAAAATTTTTCAAAAATTTTTTTTTCCTCGAAACAATCGAGAAAGTCTTAATTTACATTACGAACACCATTTCGGGTAGTTTTGGTGTATTTTTGGCTCAAATACTGGAAATGAGGAGTTTGTCATTTTTGAAAAATTTCATGACCCCGGACCTGCAAAAAAGTTCAAAAAATTGAGAATTTTTCAAAATTTTTTTTTTCCTCTAAACAACCAAGGAAGTCTTAATTTACGTTACGAACACCATTTCAGGTAGTTTTGGTGTATTTTGGGCTCAAATACAGGAAATGAGGACTTAGTCTCTTTTGAAAAATTTCATGACCACGGACATGCAAAAAAGTTCAAAAAATTGAAAAATTTTCAAAAAAAAAATCTTTCTACTAGTAACAACCAAGAATGATAAGAAAATACCTTTCTGACATGTTTTCATGACATTTGGCTCAACCTTCAAGTGATATCTGGAATGTAGTACCTATATGATAAAGTGATAGATCAAGATCAAGTATCTATAAGATCATAATATCTATAAAATCAAGTGATATCTATAAGATACATAGAATGTTTCAGACTAAAGTTTGAAAAAAAGCTAAAAGATTTGAAAATTTTTCAAAATCTTTTTTCCTCGAAACAACCAAGAAAGTCTTAATTTACGTTTCGAACACCATTTCGGATAGTTTTGGTGTATTTTTGGCTCAAATACTGGAAATGAGAACTTAGTCATTTTTGAAAAATTTCATGACCCCGGACCTGCAAAAAAGTTCAAAAAATTGAGAATTTTTCAAAATTTTTTTTTCCTCTAAACAACCAAGAAAGTCTTAATTTACGTTACGAACACCATTTCAGGTAGTTTTGGTGTATTTTTGGCTCAAATACTGGAAATGAGGATTTAGTCATTTTTGAAAAATTTCACGACCCTGGACCTGCAAAAAAGTCCAAAAAATTGAAAATTTTTCAAAAAATTTTTTTTCCTCGAAACAACCAAGAAAGTCTTAATTTATGTTACGAACACAAGTTCGGGTAGTTTTGGTGTATTTTTGGCTCAAATACTAGAAATGAGGACTTAGTCATTTTTGAAAAATTTCATGACCCCGGACCTGCAAAAAAGTTCAAAAAATTGAGAATTTTTCAAAATTTTTTTTTTCCTCTAAACAACCAAGAAAGTCTTAATTTACGTTACGAACACCATTTCAGGTAGTTTTGGTGTATTTTTGGCTCAAATACTGGAAATGAGGACTTTGTCATTTTTGAAAAATTTCATGACCCCGGACCTGCAAAAAAGTTCAAAAAATTGAAAATTTTTCAAAATTTTTTTTTTTCCTCGAAACAACCGAGAAAGTCTTAATTTACGTTACGAACACCATTTCGGGTAGTTTTGGTGAATTTTTGGCTCAAATACTGGAAATGAGGACTTTGTCATTTTTTAAAAATTTCATGACCCCGGACCTGCAAAAAAGTTCAAAAAATTGAAAATTTTTCAAAAATTTTTTTTTCCTCGAAACAATCGAGAAAGTCTTAATTTACATTACGAACACCATTTCGGGTAGTTTTGGTGTATTTTTGGCTCAAATACTGGAAATGAGGAGTTTGTCATTTTTGAAAAATTTCATGACCCCGGACCTGCAAAAAAGTTCAAAAAATTGAGAATTTTTCAAAATTTTTTTTTTCCTCTAAACAACCAAGGAAGTCTTAATTTACGTTACGAACACCATTTCAGGTAGTTTTGGTGTATTTTGGGCTCAAATACAGGAAATGAGGACTTAGTCTCTTTTGAAAAATTTCATGACCACGGACATGCAAAAAAGTTCAAAAAATTGAAAAATTTTCAAAAAAAAAATCTTTCTACTAGTAACAACCAAGAATGATAAGAAAATACCTTTCTGACATGTTTTCATGACATTTGGCTCAACCTTCAAGTGATATCTGGAATGTAGTACCTATATGATAAAGTGATAGATCAAGATCAAGTATCTATAAGATCATAATATCTATAAAATCAAGTGATATCTATAAGATACATAGAATGTTTCAGACTAAAGTTTGAAAAAAAGCTAAAAGATTTGAAAATTTTTCAAAATCTTTTTTCCTCGAAACAACCAAGAAAGTCTTAATTTACGTTTCGAACACCATTTCGGATAGTTTTGGTGTATTTTTGGCTCAAATACTGGAAATGAGAACTTAGTCATTTTTGAAAAATTTCATGACCCCGGACCTGCAAAAAAGTTCAAAAAATTGAGAATTTTTCAAAATTTTTTTTTCCTCTAAACAACCAAGAAAGTCTTAATTTACGTTACGAACACCATTTCAGGTAGTTTTGGTGTATTTTTGGCTCAAATACTGGAAATGAGGATTTAGTCATTTTTGAAAAATTTCACGACCCTGGACCTGCAAAAAAGTCCAAAAAATTGAAAATTTTTCAAAAAATTTTTTTTCCTCGAAACAACCAAGAAAGTCTTAATTTATGTTACGAACACAAGTTCGGGTAGTTTTGGTGTATTTTTGGCTCAAATACTAGAAATGAGGACTTAGTCATTTTTGAAAAATTTCATGACCCCGGACCTGCAAAAAAGTTCAAAAAATTGAGAATTTTTCAAAATTTTTTTTTTCCTCTAAACAACCAAGAAAGTCTTAATTTACGTTACGAACACCATTTCAGGTAGTTTTGGTGTATTTTTGGCTCAAATACTGGAAATGAGGACTTTGTCATTTTTGAAAAATTTCATGACCCCGGACCTGCAAAAAAGTTCAAAAAATTGAAAATTTTTCAAAATTTTTTTTTTTCCTGGAAACAACCGAGAAAGTCTTAATTTACGTTACGAACACCATTACGGGTAGTTTTGGTGAATTTTTGGCTCAAATACTGGAAATGAGGACTTTGTCATTTTTGAAAAATTTCATGACCCCGGACCTGCAGAAAAGTTCAAAAAATTGAGAATTTTTCAAAATTTTTTTTTTCCTCGAAACAACCAAGTAAGTCTTAATTTACGTTACGAACACCATTTCGGGTAGTTTTGGTGTATTTTTTGCTCAAATACTGGAAATGAGGACTTAGTCATTTTTGAAAAATTTCATGACCCCGGACCTGCAAAAAAGTTCAAAAAATTGAAAATTTTTCAAAATTTTTTTTTCCTCGAAACAACGAAGAAAGTCTTAATTTACGTTACGAACACCAGTTCGGGTAGTTTTGGTGTATTTTTGGGTCAAATACTGGAAATGAGGAGTTTGTCATTTTTGAAAAATTTCATGACCCCGGACCTGCAAAAAAGTTCAAAAAATTGAGAATTTTTCAAAATTTTTTTTTTCCTCTAAACAACCAAGGAAGTCTTAATTTACGTTACGAACACCATTTCAGGTAGTTTTGGTGTATTTTGGGCTCAAATACAGGAAATGAGGACTTAGTCTCTTTTGAAAAATTTCATGACCACGGACATGCAAAAAAGTTCAAAAAATTGAAAAATTTTCAAAAAAAAAATCTTTCTACTAGTAACAAACAAGAACGATAAGAAAATACCTTTCTGACATGTTTTCATGATATTTGGCTCAACCTTCAAGTGATATCTGGAAAGTAGTACCTATAAGATAAAGTGATAGATCAAGATCAAGTATCTATAAGATCATAATATCTATAAAATCAAGTGATATCTATAAGATACATAGAATGTTTCAGACTAAAGTTTGAAAAAAAGCTAAAAGATTTGAAAATTTTTCAAAATCTTTTTTCCTCGAAACAACCAAGAAAGTCTTAATTTACGTTTCGAACACCATTTCGGATAGTTTTGGTGTATTTTTGGCTCAAATACTGGAAATGAGAACTTAGTCATTTTTGAAAAATTTCATGACCCCGGACCTGCAAAAAAGTTCAAAAAATTGAGAATTTTTCAAAATTTTTTTTTCCTCTAAACAACCAAGAAAGTCTTAATTTACGTTACGAACACCATTTCAGGTAGTTTTGGTGTATTTTTGGCTCAAATACTGGAAATGAGGATTTAGTCATTTTTGAAAAATTTCACGACCCTGGACCTGCAAAAAAGTCCAAAAAATTGAAAATTTTTCAAAAAATTTTTTTTCCTCGAAACAACCAAGAAAGTCTTAATTTATGTTACGAACACAAGTTCGGGTAGTTTTGGTGTATTTTTGGCTCAAATACTAGAAATGAGGACTTAGTCATTTTTGAAAAATTTCATGACCCCGGACCTGCAAAAAAGTTCAAAAAATTGAGAATTTTTCAAAATTTTTTTTTTCCTCTAAACAACCAAGAAAGTCTTAATTTACGTTACGAACACCATTTCAGGTAGTTTTGGTGTATTTTTGGCTCAAATACTGGAAATGAGGACTTTGTCATTTTTGAAAAATTTCATGACCCCGGACCTGCAAAAAAGTTCAAAAAATTGAAAATTTTTCAAAATTTTTTTTTTTCCTTGAAACAACCGAGAAAGTCTTAATTTACGTTACGAACACCATTACGGGTAGTTTTGGTGAATTTTTGGCTCAAATACTGGAAATGAGGACTTTGTCATTTTTGAAAAATTTCATGACCCCGGACCTGCAGAAAAGTTCAAAAAATTGAGAATTTTTCAAAATTTTTTTTTTCCTCGAAACAACCAAGTAAGTCTTAATTTACGTTACGAACACCATTTCGGGTAGTTTTGGTGTATTTTTTGCTCAAATACTGGAAATGAGGACTTAGTCATTTTTGAAAAATTTCATGACCCCGGACCTGCAAAAAAGTTCAAAAAATTGAAAATTTTTCAAAATTTTTTTTTCCTCGAAACAACGAAGAAAGTCTTAATTTACGTTACGAACACCAGTTCGGGTAGTTTTGGTGTATTTTTGGGTCAAATACTGGAAATGAGAACTTAGTCATTTTTGAAAAATTTCATGACCCCGGACCTGCAAAAAAGTTCAAAAAATTGAAAATTTTTCAAAATTTTTTTTTTCCTCGAAACAACCGAGAAAGTCTTAATTTACGTTACGAACACCATTTCGGGTAGTTTTGGTGAATTTTTGGCTCAAATACTGGAAATGAGGACTTTGTCATTTTTGAAAAATTTCATGACCCCGGACCTGCAGAAAAGTTCAAAAAATTGAGAATTTTTCAAAATTTTTTTTTTCCTCGAAACAACCAAGTAAGTCTTAATTTACGTTACGAACACCATTTCGGGTAGTTTTGGTGTATTTTTTGCTCAAATACTGGAAATGAGGACTTAGTCATTTTTGAAAAATTTCATGACCCCGGACCTGCAAAAAAGTTCAAAAAATTGAAAATTTTTCAAAATTTTTTTTTCTTGAAACAACGAAGAAAGTCTTAATTTACGTTACGAACACCAGTTCGGGTAGTTTTGGTGTATTTTTGGGTCAAATACTGGAAATGAGAACTTAGTCATTTTTGAAAAATTTCATGACCCCGGACCTGCAAAAAAGTTCAAAAAATTGAAAATTTTTCAAAATTTTTTTTTTCCTCGAAACAACCGAGAAAGTCTTAATTTACGTTACGAACACCATTTCGGGTAGTTTTGGTGAATTTTTGGCTCAAATACTGGAAATGAGGACTTTGTCATTTTTGAAAAATTTCATGACCCCGGACCTGCAGAAAAGTTCAAAAAATTGAGAATTTTTCAAAATTTTTTTTTTCCTCGAAACAACCAAGTAAGTCTTAATTTACGTTACGAACACCATTTCGGGTAGTTTTGGTGTATTTTTGGCTCAAATACTGGAAATGAGGAGTTTGTCATTTTTGAAAAATTTCATGACCCCGGACCTGCAAAAAAGTTCAAAAAATAGAGAATTTTTCAAAATTTTTTTTTTCCTCTAAACAACGAAGAAAGTCTTAATTTACGTTACGAACACCAGTTCGGGTAGTTTTGGTGTATTTTTGGGTCAAATACTGGAAATGAGAACATAGTCATTTTTGAAAAATTTCATGACCCCGGACCTGCAAAAAAGTTCAAAAAATTGAAAATTTTTCAAAATTTTTTTTTTCCTCGAAACAACCGAGAAAGTCTTAATTTACGTTACGAACACCATTTCGGGTAGTTTTGGTGAATTTTTGGCTCAAATACTGGAAATGAGGACTTTGTCATTTTTTAAAAATTTCATGACCCCGGACCTGCAAAAAAGTTCAAAAAATTGAAAATTTTTCAAAATTTTTTTTTTCCTCGAAACAATCGAGAAAGTTTTAATTTACATTACGAACACCATTTCGGGTAGTTTTGGTGTATTTTTGGCTCAAATACTGGAAATGAGGAGTTTGTCATTTTTGAAAAATTTCATGACCCCGGATTTGCAAAAAAGTTCAAAAAATAGAGAATTTTTCAAAATTTTTTTTTTCCTCTAAACAACCAAGGAAGTCTTAATTTACGTTACGAACACCATTTCAGGTAGTTTTGGTGTATTTTGGGCTCAAATACAGGAAATGAGGACTTAGTCTCTTTTGAAAAATTTCATGACCACGGACATGCAAAAAAGTTCAAAAAATTGAAAAATTTTCAAAAAAAATCTTTCTACTAGTAACAAACAAGAACGATAAGAAAATACCTTTCTGACATGTTTTCATGATATTTGGCTCAACCTTCAAGTGATATCTGGAAAGTAGTACCTATAAGATAAAGTGATAGATCAAGATCAAGTATCTATAAGATCATAATATCTATAAAATCAAGTGATATCTATAAGATACATAGAATGTTTCAGACTAAAGTTTGAAAAAAAGCTAAAGATTTGAAAATTTTTCAAAATCTTTTTTCCTCGAAACAACCAAGAAAGTCTTAATTTACGTTTCGAACACCATTTCGGATAGTTTTGGTGTATTTTTGGCTCAAATACTGGAAATGAGAACTTAGTCATTTTTTAAAAATTTCATGACCCCGGACCTGCAAAAAAGTTCAAAAAATTGAAAATTTTTCAAAATTTTTTTTTTCCTCGAAACAACGAAGAAAGTCTTAATTTACGTTACGAACACCAGTTCGGGTAGTTTTGGTGTATTTTTGGGTCAAATACTGAAAATGAGAACTTAGTCATTTTTGAAAAATTTCATGACCCCGGACCTGCAAAAAAGTTCAAAAAATTGAAAATTTTTCAAAATTTTTTTTTTCCTCGAAACAATCGAGAAAGTCTTAATTTACATTACGAACACCATTTCGGGTAGTTTTGGTGTATTTTTGGCTCAAATACTGGAAATGAGGACTTTGTAATTTTTGAAAAATTTCATGACCCCGGACCTGCAAAAAAGTTCAAAAAATTGAAAATTTTTCAAAATTTTTTTTTTCCTCTAAACAACCAAGAAAGTCTTAATTTACGTTACGAACACCATTTCAGGTAGTTTTGGTGTATTTTGGGCTCAAATACAGGAAATGAGGACTTAGTCTCTTTTGAAAAATTTCATGACCCCGGACATGCAAAAATGTTCAAAAAATTGAAAAATTTTCAAAAAAAATCTTTCTAATAGTAACAACCAAGAATGATAAGAAAATACCTTTCTGACATGTTTTCATGACATTTGGCTCAACCTTCAAGTGATATCTGGAATGTAGTACCTATATGATAAAGTGATAGATCAAGATCAAGTATCTATAAGATCATAATATCTATAAAATCAAGTGATATCTATAAGATACATAGAATGTTTCAGACTAAAGTTTGAAAAAAAGCTAAAGATTTGAAAATTTTTCAAAATCTTTTTTCCTCGAAACAACCAAGAAAGTCTTAATTTACGTTTCGAACACCATTTCGGATAGTTTTGGTGTATTTTTGGCTCAAATACTGGAAATGAGAACTTAGTCATTTTTTAAAAATTTCATGACCCCGGACCTGCAAAAAAGTTCAAAAAATTGAAAATTTTTCAAAATTTTTTTTTTCCTCGAAACAACGAAGAAAGTCTTAATTTACGTTACGAACACCAGTTCGGGTAGTTTTGGTGTATTTTTGGGTCAAATACTGAAAATGAGAACTTAGTCATTTTTGAAAAATTTCATGACCCCGGACCTGCAAAAAAGTTCAAAAAATTGAAAATTTTTCAAAATTTTTTTTTTCCTCGAAACAATCGAGAAAGTCTTAATTTACATTACGAACACCATTTCGGGTAGTTTTGGTGTATTTTTGGCTCAAATACTGGAAATGAGGACTTTGTAATTTTTGAAAAATTTCATGACCCCGGACCTGCAAAAAAGTTCAAAAAATTGAAAATTTTTCAAAATTTTTTTTTTCCTCTAAACAACCAAGAAAGTCTTAATTTACGTTACGAACACCATTTCAGGTAGTTTTGGTGTATTTTGGGCTCAAATACAGGAAATGAGGACTTAGTCTCTTTTGAAAAATTTCATGACCCCGGACATGCAAAAATGTTCAAAAAATTGAAAAATTTTCAAAAAAAATCTTTCTACTAGTAACAACCAAGAGTGATAAGAAAATACCTTTCTGACATGTTTTCATGACATTTGGCTCAACCTTCAAGTGATATCTGGAATGTAGTACCTATATGATAAAGTGATAGATCAAGATCAAGTATCTATAAGATCATAATATCTATAAAATCAAGTGATATCTATAAGATACATCGAATGTTTCAGACTAAAGTTTGAAAAAGCTAAAAGATTTGAAAATTTTTCCAAATCTTTTTTCCTCGAAACAAGCAAGAAAGTCTTAATTTACGTTTCGAACACCAGTTCGGGTAGTTTTGGTGAATTTTTGGCTCAAATACTGGAAATGAGGACTTTGTCATTTTTTAAAAATTTCATGACCCCGGACCTGCAAAAAAGTTCAAAAAATTGAAAATTTTTCAAAATTTTTTTTTCCTCGAAACAATCGAGAAAGTCTTAATTTACATTACGAACACCATTTCGGGTAGTTTTGGTGTATTTTTGGCTCAAATACTGGAAATGAGAACTTAGTCGTTTTTGAAAAATTTCATGACCCCGGACCTGCAAAAAAGTTCAAAAAATTGAAAATTTTTCAAAATTTTTTTTGTCCTCGAAACAACCGAGAAAGTCTTAATTTACGTTACGAACACCAGTTCGGGTAGTTTTGGTGTATTTTTGGCTCAAATACTGGAAATGAGGACTTAGTCTCTTTTGAAAAATTTCATGACCCCGGACATGCAAAAAAGTTCAAAAAATTGAAAAATTTTCAAAAAAAATCTTTCTACTAGTAACAACCATAAATGATAAGAAAATACCTTTCTGACATGTTTTCATGACATTTGGCTCAACCTTCAAGTGATATCTGGAATGTAGTACCTATATGATAAAGTGATAGATCAAGATCAAGTATCTATAAGATCATAATATCTATAAAATCAAGTGATATCTATAAGATACATAGAATGTTTCAGACTAAAGTTTGAAAAAGCTAAAAGATTTGAAAATTTTTCCAAATCTTTTTTCCTCGAAACAAGCAAGAAAGTCTTAATTTACGTTTCGAACACCATTTCGGATAGTTTTGGTGTATTTTTGGCTCAAATACTGGAAATGAGAACTTAGTCATTTTTGAAAAATTTCATGACCCCGGACCTGCAAAAAAGTTCAAAAAATTGAAAATTTTTCAAAATTTTTTTTTTCCTCGAAACAAGCGAGAAAGTCTTAATTTACGTTACGAACACCAGTTCGGGTAGTTTTGGTGTATTTTTGGCTCAAATACTGGAAATGAGAACTTAGTCATTTTTGAAAAATTTCATGACCCCGGACCTGCAAACAAAATTCAAAAAATTTAAAATTTTTCAAAATTTTTTTTTTCCTCGAAACAACCGAGAAAGTCTTAATTTACGTTACGAACACCATTTCGGATAGTTTTGTTGTATTTTTGGCTCAAATACTGGAAATGAGAACTTAGTCATTTTTGAAAAATTTCATGACCCCGGACCTGCAAAAAAGTTCAAAAAATTGAAAATTTTTCAAAATTTTTCTTTTCCTCTAAACAACCAAGAAAGTCTTAATTTACGTTACGAACACCATTTCGGGTAGTTTTGGTGAATTTTTGGCTCAAATACTGGAAATGAGGACTTTGTCATTTTTGAAAAATTTCATGACCCCGGACATGCAAAAAAGTTCAAAAAATTGAAAAATTTTCAAAAAAAATCTTTCTACTAGTAACAACCAAGAATGATAAGAAAATACCTTTCTGACATGTTTTCATGATATTTGGCTCAACCTTCAAGTGATATCTGGAAAGTAGTACCTATAAGATAAAGTGATAGATCAAGATCAAGTATCTATATGATCATAATGTCTATAAAATCAAGTGATATCTATAAGATACATAGAATGTTTCAGACTAAAGTTTGAAAAAAGCTAAAAGATTTGAAAATTTTTCAAAATCTTTTTTCCTCGAAACAACCAAGAAAGTCTTAATTTACGTTTCGAACACCATTTCGGATAGTTTTGGTGTATTTTTGGCTCAAATACTGGAAATGAGAACTTAGTCATTTTTGAGAAATTTCATGACCCCAGCCCTGCAAAAAAGTTCAAAAAATTGAAAATTTTTCAAAATTTTTTTTTTCCTCTAAACAACCAAGAAAGTCTTAATTTACGTTACGAACACCATTTCAGGTAGTTTTGGTGTATTTTTGGCTCAAATACTGGAAATGAGGACTTTGTCATTTTTGAAAAATTTCATGACCCCGGACATGCAAAAAAGTTCAAAAAATTGAAAAATTTTCAAAAAAAATCTTTCTACTAGTAACAACCAAGAATGATAAGAAAATACCTTTCTGACATGTTTTCATGATATTTGGCTCAACCTTCAAGTGATATCTGGAAAGTAGTACCTATAAGATAAAGTGATAGATCAAGATCAAGTATCTATAAGATCATAATATCTATAAAATCAAGTGATATCTATAAGATACATAGAATGTTTCAGACTAAAGTTTGAAAAAAAGCTGAAAGATTTGAAAATTTTTCAAAATCTTTTTTCCTCGAAACAACCAAGAAAGTCTTAATTTACGTTTCGAACACCATTTCGGATAGTTTTGGTGTATTTTTGGCTCAAATACTGGAAATGAGAACTTAGTCATTTTTGAGAAATTTCATGACCCCGGACCTGCAAAAAAGTTCAAAAAATTGAAAATTTTTCAAAATTTTTTTTTTCCTCGAAACAACCGAGAAAGTCTTAATTTACGTTACGAACACCATTTCGGGTAGTTTTGGTGAATTTTTGGCTCAAATACTGGAAATGAGGACTTTGTCATTTTTGAAAATTTTCATGACCCCGGACCTGCAAAAATGTTCAAAAAATTGAAAATTTTTCAAAATTTTTTTTTTCCTCTAAACAACCAAGAAAGTCTTAATTTACGTTACGAACACCATTTCGGGTAGTTTTGGTGTATTTTTGGCTCAAATACTGGAAATGAGGACTTGGTCATTTTTTAAAAATTTCATGACCCCGGACCTGCAAAAAAATTCAAAAAATTGAAAATTTTTCAAAATTTTTTTTTTCCTCGAAACAACCGAGAAAGTCTTAATTTACGTTACGAACACCATTTCGGGTAGTTTTGGTGAATTTTTGGCTCAAATACTGGAAATGAGGACTTAGTCATTTTTGAAAAATTTCATGACCACGGACCTGCAAAGATGTTCAAAAAATTGAAAATTTTTCAAAATTTTTTTTTCCTCGAAACAATTGAGAAAGTCTTAATTTACATTACGAACACCATTTCGGGTAGTTTTGGTGTATTTTTGGCTCAAATACTAGAAATGAGGACTTAGTCATTTTTGAAAAATTTCATGACACCGGACCTGCAAAAAAGTTCAAAAAATTGAAAATTTTTCAAAAAAAATCTTTCTACTAGTAACAACCAAGAATGAAAAGAAAATACCTTTCTGACATGTTTTCATGACATTTGGCTCAACCTTCAAGTGATATCTGGAATGTAGTACCTATATGATAAAGTGATAGATCAAGATCAAGTATCTATAAGATCATAATATCTATAAAATCAAGTGATATCTATAAGATACATAGAATGTTTCAGACTAAAGTTTGAAAAAGCTAAAAGATTTGAAAATTTTTCCAAATCTTTTTTCCTCGAAACAAGCAAGAAAGTCTTAATTTACGTTTCGAACACCATTTCGGGTAGTTTTGGTGTATTTTTGGCTCAAATACTAGAAATGAGGACTTAGTCATTTTTGAAAAATTTCATGACCCCGGACCTGCAAAAAAATTCAAAAAATTGAAAATTTTTCAAAATTTTTGTTTTCCTCTGAACAACCAAGAAAGTCTTAATTTACGTTACGAACACCATTTCAGGTAGTTTTGGTGTATTTTGGGCTCAAATACAGGAAATGAGGACTTAGTCTCTTTTGAAAAATTTCATGACCCCCGACATGCAAAAAAGTTCAAAAAATTGAAAATTTTCAAAAAAATCTTTCTACTAGTAACAACCAGGAATGATAAGAAAATACCTTTCTGACATGTTTTCATGACATTTGGCTCAACCTTCAAGTGATATCTGGAATGTAGTACCTATATGATAAAGTGATAGATCAAGATCAAGTATCTATAAGATCATAATATCTATAAAATCAAGCGATATCTATAAGATACATAGAATGTTTCAGACTAAAGTTTGAAAAAGCTAAAAGATTTGAAAATTTTTCCAAATCTTTTTTCCTCGAAACAAGCAAGAAAGTCTTAATTTACGTTTCGAACACCATTTCGGGTAGTTTTGGTGAATTTTTGGCTCAAATACTGGAAATGAGGACTTTGTCATTTTTGAAAAATTTCATGACCCCGGACCTGCAAAAAAGTTCAACAAATTGAAAATTTTTCAAAATTTTTTTTTTCCTCGAAACAACCAAGAAAGTTTTAATTTACGTTACGAACACCAGTTCGGGTAGTTTTGGTGTATTGTTGGCTCAAATACTGGAAATGAGAACTTAGTCATTTTTGAAAAATTTCATGACCCCGGACCTGCAAAAAAATTAAAAAAATTGAAAATTTTTCAAAATTTTTTTTTTCCTCGAAACAACCGAGAAAGTCTTAATTTACGTTACGAACACCATTTCGGGTAGTTTTGGTGAATTTTTGGCTCAAATACTGGAAATGAGGACTTTGTCATTTTTGAAAAATTTTATGACCCCGGACCTGCAAAAAAGTTCAAAAAATTGAAAATTTTTCACAGTTTTTTTTTTCCTCGAAACAACGAAGAAAGTCTTAATTTACGTTACGAACACCAGTTCGGGTAGTTTTGGTGTATTTTTGGGTCAAATACTGGAAATGAGAACTTAGTCATTTTTGAAAAATTTCATGACCCCGGACCTGCAAAAAAGTTCAAAAAATTGAAAATTTTTCAAAATTTTTTTTTCCTCGAAACAACCGAGAAATTCTTAATTTACGTTACGAACACCAGTTCGGGTAGTTTTGGTGTATTTTTGGCTCAAATACTGGAAATGAGGACTTTGTCATTTTTTAAAAATTTCATGACCCCGGACCTGCAAAAAAGTTCAAAAAATTGAAAATTTTTCAAAATTTTTTTTTTCCTCTAAACAACCAAGGAAGTCTTAATTTACGTTACGAGCACCATTTCAGGTAGTTTTGGTGTATTTTTGGCTCAAATACTGGAAATGAGGACTTTGTCATTTTGGAAAAATTTCATGACCCCGGACATGCAAAAAAGTTCAAAAAATTGAAAAATTTTCAAAAAAAATCTTTCTACTAGTAACAACCAAGAACAATGAGAAAATACCTTTCTGACATGTTTTCATGATATTTGGCTCAACCTTCAAGTGATATCTGGAAAGTAGTACCTATAAGATAAAGTGATAGATCAAGATCAAGTATCTATAAGATCATAATATCTATAAAATCAAGTGATATCTATAAGATACATAGAATGTTTCAGACTAAAGTTTGAAAAAAAGCTAAAAGATTTGAAAATTTTTCAAAATCTTTTTTCCTCGAAGCAACCAAGAAAGTCTTAATTTACGTTTCCAACACCATTTCGGATAGTTTTGGTGTATTTTTGGCTAAAATACTGGAAATGAGAACTTAGTCATTTTTGAGAAATTTCATGACCCCGGACCTGCAAAAGAGTTCAAAAAATTGAAAATTTTTCAAAATTTTTTTTTTCCTCGAAACAACCGAGAAAGTCTTAATTTACGTTACGAACACCATTTCGGGTAGTTTTGGTGAATTTTTGGCTCAAATACTGGAAATGAGGACTTTGTCATTTTTGAAAAATTTCATGACCCCGGACCTGCAAAAATGTTCAAAAAATTGAAAATTTTTCAAAATTTTTTTTTTCCTCTAAACAACCAAGAAAGTCTTAATTTACGTTACGAACACCATTTCGGGTAGTTTTGGTGTATTTTTGGCTCAAATACTGGAAATGAGGACTTAGTCATTTTTGAAAAATTTCATGACCCCGGACCTGCAAAAAAGTTCAAAAAATTGAAATTTTTTCAAAATTTTTTTTTCCCTCTAAACAACCAAGAAAGTCTTAATTTACGTTACAAACACCATTTCGGGTGATTTTGGTGTATTTTTGGCTCAAATACTAGAAATGAGGACTTACTCATTTTTGAAAAATTTCATGACCCCGGACCTGCAAAAAAGTTCAAAAAATTGAAAATTTTTCAAAATTTTTTTTTTCCTCGAAGCAATTGAGAAAGTCTTAATTTACATTACGAACACCATTTCGGGTAGTTTTGGTGAATTTTTGGCTCAAATACTGGAAATGAGGACTTTGTCATTTTTGAAAAATTTCATGACCCCGGACCTGCAAAAAAGTTCAAAAAATTGAAAATTTTTTAAAATTTTTTTTTTCCTCGAAACAACCGAGAAAGTCTTATTTTACGTTACGAACACCAGTTCGGGTAGTTTTGGTGTATTTTTGGCTCAAATACTGGAAATGAGGACTTAGTCATTTTTGAAAAATTTCATGACCACGGACCTGCAAAGATGTTCAAAAAATTGAAAATTTTTCAAAATTTTTTTTTCCTCTAAACAACCGAGAAAGTCAAAATTTACGTTACGAACACCATTTCGGGTGATTTTGGTGTATTTTTGGCTGAAATACTAGAAATGAGGACCTAGTCATTTTTGAAAATTTTCATGACCCCGGACCTGCAAAAATGTTCAAAAAATTGAAAATTTTTCAAAATTTTTTTTTCCTCTAAACAACCGAGAAAGTCAAAATTTACGTTACGAACACCATTTCGGGTGATTTTGGTGTATTTTTGGCTCAAATACTAGAAATGAGGACTTAGTCATTTTTGAAAAATTTCATGACCCCGGACCTGCAAAAAAGTTCAAAAAATTGAAAATTTTTCAAAATTTTTTTTTCCTCGAAACAATTGAGAAAGTCTTAATTTACATTACGAACACCATTTCGGGTAGTTTTGGTGTATTTTTGGCTCAAATACTAGAAATGAGGACTTAGTCATTTTTGAAAAGTTTCATGACACCGGACCTGCAAAAAAGTTCAAAAAATTGAAAATTTTTCAAAAAAAATCTTTCTACTAGTAACAACCAAGAATGAAAAGAAAATACCTTTCTGACATGTTTTCATGACATTTGGCTCAACCTTCAAGTGATATCTGGAATGTAGTACCTATATGATAAAGTGATAGATCAAGATCAAGTATCTATAAGATCATAATATCTATAAAATCAAGTGATATCTATAAGATACATAGAATGTTTCAGACTAAAGTTTGAAAAAGCTAAAAGATTTGAAAATTTTTCCAAATCTTTTTTCCTCGAAACAAGCAAGAAAGTCTTAATTTACGTTTCGAACACCATTTCGGGTAGTTTTGGTGTATTTTTGGCTCAAATACTAGAAATGAGGACTTAGTCATTTTTGAAAAATTTCATGACCCCGGACCTTCAAAAAAATTCAAAAAATTGAAAATTTTTCAAAATTTTTGTTTTCCTCTGAACAACCAAGAAAGTCTTAATTTACGTTACGAACACCATTTCAGGTAGTTTTGGTGTATTTTGGGCTCAAATACAGGAAATGAGGACTTAGTCTCTTTTGAAAAATTTCATGACCCCCGACATGCAAAAAAGTTCAAAAAATTGAAAAATTTTCAAAAAAATCTTTCTACTAGTAACAACCAGGAATGATAAGAAAATACCTTTCTGACATGTTTTCATGACATTTGGCTCAACCTTCAAGTGATATCTGGAATGTAGTACCTATATGATAAAGTGATAGATCAAGATCAAGTATCTATAAGATCATAATATCTATAAAATCAAGCGATATCTATAAGATACATAGAATGTCTACTATAACTAATATGTGAATATGCAAATGAGCTAAAAACGCTGATATTGCTGCTGATCGCCATTGTTTTGCGAGCAGTATCTCCTCTCACGCCGCTGGTCCTATTTTGCTCAATTTTTACTGGTTGGTCCACTAGGGGTTCTAATATTACATGGCGAGCTTCGTTTTTCGATTTCTGCCTTGGTTTTTTCGATATATAACATTTTTCTTCGTTATCGCGTTGCCATTGTACATCGCTTCTCATTCGTATAGATTTTATGGAAGAACCCTTTGTCAACGTTTTACAACAGCTTTCCGCAATCCGCAATATAATATTTTTTCTTATCGCGTTGCCATTGTCCATCGCTGCTCATTTATGGAAATTCTATGGGAGAACCTTTGTCAACGTTTTTCAACAGGCTTTCGCAATTAGTTCAGAAGTTTTATAGGGCTCATTCATATCTTTTTCAGAAAGTTTTCAAAACATTTTTCTCTCTCTCTCTTCAGCAGCGATATCTATGCTCCGACGCCAGTTGAAAAGTACGGAGGGGTGGCAAGGGTAATCAAATAAAGACTCATAAGAAAAATTCTGCACGAAAACTCTTTTCTTTTGCGAAAAGCTTGGCCGCATTTTCGAGCATCCCCACATGTAACCAATATTAAACGAGCCCCACAAGGGCTAAAAGAAATGTAGTGATAAAAAACTTAATCATTGAAATCAGAAAAAACAGTAGAGCTTGAGGGGGTAACCCGTGAAAATACATAAACGAGAACAGCGAATAGACCGGGGCTCGCAAAATGTATTTAAGCAAGTTTCAAACTTGCCTCGATATTGCAACCGTAATACATTAAATCTGTATGCACATTTCAGTGAACGGGAGACTAGCTCCCCTAAGAGCCCCGCTACGCGCGCACCCGATAGCCGCGGCAAGATTTACAAATACCGTAAATCCGCGAAATAACCCCACTCGAGTAAGCCCCCACCCTAGAACTAAAAATTTCAATAAGCCCCCACTGCTACCGTTAATTCTAGAATTGGACCGACCCCCTTATTTTGATGAATTTTTGCCATCTGAGGTTTCCTTTGGCATTTTCTTGAATTGCCACAAAAACTCATACTTTTGGTAATAATTAATTAAAAGCTCATAAAGAAATTCCTACTAAAATAAACGAGATCTTTTAATAATTTCTTTTTAATGTCTACAATAATTTTATAAGCCCCTCCTCTCGTATAAGCCCCCCCCCCCTCGAATAAGCCCCCATCCAAAAATATCAAAAATAAATAAGCCCCCAGGGGGCTAATTCGAGGGGGGCTTATGCAAGGGGGGCTTACTTAGGTGGTAAACCATTAAAATATTTAAACGAAGAACACGAATAGACCTGGGCTTGCAAATGTTTTGAAGCAACTTTCAATTAACGGAAGACTAGCTCCCCTACGAAGCCCGCTACGCGGGCTTGCCAGTGGCCCTACGGCAGGGTACATAGATTAGCCTCGGAAAAGACAAGAGGTGTATTAACCTCCATTTGAAAACAATTGGCTCCGCACAGGTCACGTGATCAAAAAAATTGCTTGCACTCTTGTGCGCATTAAATTCGCACTCCTGTGACTATCGCTAGGAAGGGGGGAGCCTCTACCCCCTTTCTATTTAAGGCTCCCCCCTTCCTAGCGATAGTCACAGGAGTGCGAATTTAATGCGCACAAGAGTGCAAGCAATTTTTTTGATCACGTGACCTGTGCGGAGCCAATTGTTTTCAAATGGAGGTTAATACACCTCTTGTCTTTTCCGAGGCTAATCTATGTACCCTGCCGTAGGGCCACTGGCAAGCCCGCGTAGCGGGCTTCGTAGGGGAGCTAGTTTCAGACTAAAGTTTGAAAAAGCTAAAAGATTTGAAAATTTTTCCAAATCTTTTTTCCTCGAAACAAGCAAGAAAGTCTTAATTTACGTTTCGAACACCATTTCGGGTAGTTTTGGTGAATTTTTGGCTCAAATACTGGAAATGAGGACTTTGTCATTTTTGAAAAATTTTATGACCCCGGACCTGCAAAAAAGTTCAACAAATTGAAAATTTTTCAAAATTTTTTTTTTCCTCGAAACAACGAAGAAAGTCTTAATTTACGTTACGAACACCAGTTCGGGTAGTTTTGGTGTATTTTTGGGTCAAATACTGGAAATGAGAACTTAGTCATTTTTGAAAAATTTCATGACCCCGGACCTGCAAAAAAGTTCAAAAAATTGAAAATTTTTCAAAATTTTTTTTTCCTCGAAACAACCGAGAAATTCTTAATTTACGTTACGAACACCAGTTCGGGTAGTTTTGGTGTATTTTTGGCTCAAATACTGGAAATGAGGACTTTGTCATTTTTTAAAAATTTCATGACCCCGGACCTGCAAAAAAGTTCAAAAAATTGAAAATTTTTCAAAATTTTTTTTTTCCTCTAAACAACCAAGGAAGTCTTAATTTACGTTACGAGCACCATTTCAGGTAGTTTTGGTGTATTTTTGGCTCAAATACTGGAAATGAGGACTTTGTCATTTTTGAAAAATTTCATGACCCCGGACATGCAAAAAAGTTCAAAAAATTGAAAAATTTTCAAAAAAAATCTTTCTACTAGTAACAACCAAGAACAATGAGAAAATACCTTTCTGACATGTTTTCATGATATTTGGCTCAACCTTCAAGTGATATCTGGAAAGTAGTACCTATAAGATAAAGTGATAGATCAAGATCAAGTATCTATAAGATCATAATATCTATAAAATCAAGTGATATCTATAAGATACATAGAATGTTTCAGACTAAAGTTTGAAAAAAAGCTAAAAGATTTGAAAATTTTTCAAAATCTTTTTTCCTCGAAGCAACCAAGTAAGTCTTAATTTACGTTACGAACACCATTTCGGGTAGTTTTGGTGTATTTTTGGCTCAAATACTGGAAATGAGGACTTAGTCATTTTTGAAAAATTTTATGACCCCGGACCTGCAAAAAAGTTCAAAAAATTGAAAATTTTTCAAAATTTTTTTTTTCCTCGAAACAACCGAGAAAGTCTTAATTTACGTTACAAACACCAGTTCGGGTAGTTTTGGTGTATCTTTGGGTCAAATACTGGAAATGAGAACTTAGTCATTTTTGAAAAATTTCATGACCCCGGACCTGCAAAAAAGTTCAAAAAATTGAAAATTTTTCAAAATTTTTTTTTTCCTCGAAACAACCGAGAAAGTCTTAATTTACGTTACGAACACCATTTCGGGTAGTTTTGGTGAATTTTTGGCTGAAATACTGGAAATGAGGACTTTGTCATTTTTTAAAAATTTCATGACCCCGGACCTGCAAAAAAGTTCAAAAAATTGAAAATTTTTCAAAATTTTTTTTCTCCTCGAAGCAATCGAGAAAGTCTTAATTTACGTTACGAACACCATTTCGGGTAGTTTTGGTGTATTTTTGGCTCAAATACTGGAAATGAGGACTTAGTCATTTTTGAAAAATTTCATGACCCCGGACCTGCAAAAAAGTTCAAAAAATTGAAAATTGTTCAAAAAAAATCTTTCTACTAGTAACAACCAGGAATGATAAGAAAATACCTTTCTGACATGTTTTCATGACATTTGGCTCAACCTTCAAGTGATATCTGGAATGTAGTACCTATATGATAAAGTGATAGATCAAGATCAAGTATCTATAAGATCATAATATCTATAAAATCAAGCGATATCTATAAGATACATAGAATGTTTCAGACTAAAGTTTGAAAAAGCTAAAAGATTTGAAAATTTTTCCAAATCTTTTTTCCTCGAAACAAGCAAGAAAGTCTTAATTTACGTTTCGAACACCATTTCGGGTAGTTTTGGTGAATTTTTGGCTCAAATACTGGAAATGAGGACTTTGTCATTTTTGAAAAATTTCATGACCCCGGACCTGCAAAAAAGTTCAACAAATTGAAAATTTTTCAAAATTTTTTTTTTCCTCGAAACAACCAAGAAAGTCTTAATTTACGTTACGAGCACCATTTCAGGTAGTTTTGGTGTATTTTTGGCTCAAATACTGGAAATGAGGACTTTGTCATTTTTGAAAAATTTCATGACCCCGGACATGCAAAAAAGTTCAAAAAATTGAAAAATTTTCAAAAAAAATCTTTCTACTAGTAACAACCAAGAACAATGAGAAAATACCTTTCTGACATGTTTTCATGATATTTGGCTCAACCTTCAAGTGATATCTGGAAAGTAGTACCTATAAGATAAAGTGATAGATCAAGATCAAGTATCTATAAGATCATAATATCTATAAAATCAAGTGATATCTATAAGATACATAGAATGTTTCAGACTAAAGTTTGAAAAAAAGCTAAAAGATTTTAAAATTTTTCAAAATCTTTTTTCCTCGAAGCAACCAAGTAAGTCTTAATTTACGTTACGAACACCATTTCGGGTAGTTTTGGTGTATTTTTGGCTCAAATACTGGAAATGAGGACTTAGTCATTTTTGAAAAATTTTATGACCCCGGACCTGCAAAAAAGTTCAAAAAATTGAAAATTTTTCAAAATTTTTTTTTTCTTCGAAACAACCGAGAAAGTCTTAATTTACGTTACAAACACCAGTTCGGGTAGTTTTGGTGTATCTTTGGGTCAAATACTGGAAATGAGAACTTAGTCATTTTTGAAAAATTTCATGACCCCGGACCTGCAAAAAAGTTCAAAAAATTGAAAATTTTTCAAAATTTTTTTTTTCCTCGAAACAACCGAGAAAGTCTTAATTTACGTTACGAACACCATTTCGGGTAGTTTTGGTGAACTTTTGGCTGAAATACTGGAAATGAGGACTTTGTCATTTTTTAAAAATTTCATGACCCCGGACCTGCAAAAAGTTCAAAAAATTGAAAATTTTTCAAAATTTTTTTTCTCCTCGAAGCAATCGAGAAAGTCTTAATTTACGTTACGAACACCATTTCCGGTAGTTTTGGTGTATTTTTGGCTCAAATACTGGAAATGAGGACTTAGTCATTTTTGAAAAATTTCATGACCCCGGACCTGCAAAAAAGTTCAAAAAATTGAAAATTGTTCAAAAAAAATCTTTCTACTAGTAACAACCAGGAATGATAAGAAAATACCTTTCTGACATGTTTTCATGACATTTGGCTCAACCTTCAAGTGATATCTGGAATGTAGTACCTATATGATAAAGTGATAGATCAAGATCAAGTATCTATAAGATCATAATATCTATAAAATCAAGCGATATCTATAAGATACATAGAATGTTTCAGACTAAAGTTTGAAAAAGCTAAAAGATTTGAAAATTTTTCCAAATCTTTTTTCCTCGAAACAAGCAAGAAAGTCTTAATTTACGTTTCGAACACCATTTCGGGTAGTTTTGGTGAATTTTTGGCTCAAATACTGGAAATGAGGACTTTGTCATTTTTGAAAAATTTTATGACCCCGGGACCTGCAAAAAAGTTCAAAAAATTGAAAATTTTTCACAATTTTTTTTTTCCTCGAAACAACGAAGAAAGTCTTAATTTACGTTACGAACACCAGTTCGGGTAGTTTTGGTGTATTTTTGGGTCAAATACTGGAAATGAGAACTTAGTCATTTTTGAAAAATTTCATGACCCCGGACCTGCAAAAAAGTTCAAAAAATTGAAAATTTTTCAAAATTTTTTTTCCCTCGAAACAACCGAGAAATTCTTAACTTACGTTACGAACACCAGTTCGGGTAGTTTTGGTGTATTTTTGGCTCAAATACTGGAAATGAGGACTTTGTCATTTTTTAAAAATTTCATGACCCCGGACCTGCAAAAAAGTTCAAAAAATTGAAAATTTTTCAAAATTTTTTTTTTCCTCTAAACAACCAAGGAAGTCTTAATTTACGTTACGAGCACCATTTCAGGTAGTTTTGGTGTATTTTTGGCTCAAATACTGGAAATGAGGACTTAGTCTCTTTTGAAAAATTTCATGACCCCCGACATGCAAAAAAGTTCAAAAAATTGAAAAATTTTCAAAATTTTTTTTTTCCTCTAAACAACCAAGGAAGTCTTAATTTACGTTACGAGCACCATTTCAGGTAGTTTTGGTGTATTTTTGGCTCAAATACTGGAAATGAGGACTTTGTCATTTTTGAAAAATTTCATGACCCCGGACATGCAAAAAAGTTCAAAAAATTGAAAAATTTTCAAAAAAAATCTTTCTACTAGTAACAACCAAGAACAATGAGAAAATACCTTTCTGACATGTTTTCATGATATTTGGCTCAACCTTCAAGTGATATCTGGAAAGTAGTACCTATAAGATAAAGTGATAGATCAAGATCAAGTATCTATAAGATCATAATATCTATAAAATCAAGTGATATCTATAAGATACATAGAATGTTTCAGACTAAAGTTTGAAAAAAAGCTAAAAGATTTGAAAATTTTTCAAAATCTTTTTTCCTCGAAGCAACCAAGTAAGTCTTAATTTACGTTACGAACACCATTTCGGGTAGTTTTGGTGTATTTTTGGCTCAAATACTGGAAATGAGGACTTAGTCATTTTTGAAAAATTTTATGACCCCGGACCTGCAAAAAAGTTCAAAAAATTGAAAATTTTTCAAAATTTTTTTTTTCCTCGAAACAACCGAGAAAGTCTTAATTTACGTTACGAACACCATTTCGGGTAGTTTTGGTGAATTTTTGGCTGAAATACTGGAAATGAGGACTTTGTCATTTTTTAAAAATTTCATGACCCCGGACCTGCAAAAAAGTTCAAAAAATTGAAAATTTTTCAAAATTTTTTTTCTCCTCGAAGCAATCGAGAAAGTCTTAATTTACGTTACGAACACCATTTCGGGTAGTTTTGGTGTATTTTTGGCTCAAATACTGGAAATGAGGACTTAGTCATTTTTGAAAAATTTCATGACCCCGGACCTGCAAAAAAGTTCAAAAAATTGAAAATTGTTCAAAAAAAATCTTTCTACTAGTAACAACCAGGAATGATAAGAAAATACCTTTCTGACATGTTTTCATGACATTTGGCTCAACCTTCAAGTGTTATCTGGAATGTAGTACCTATATGATAAAGTGATAGATCAAGATCAAGTATCTATAAGATCATAATATCTATAAAATCAAGCGATATCTATAAGATACATAGAATGTTTCAGACTAAAGTTTGAAAAAGCTAAAAGATTTGAAAATTTTTCCAAATCTTTTTTCCTCGAAACAAGCAAGAAAGTCTTAATTTACGTTTCGAACACCATTTCGGGTAGTTTTGGTGAATTTTTGGCTCAAATACTGGAAATGAGGACTTTGTCATTTTTGAAAAATTTCATGACCCCGGACCTGCAAAAAAGTTCAACAAATTGAAAATTTTTCAAAATTTTTTTTTTCCTCGAAACAACCAAGAAAGTCTTAATTTACGTTACGAACACCAGTTCGGGTAGTTTTGGTGTATTGTTGGCTCAAATACTGGAAATGAGAACTTAGTCATTTTTGAAAAATTTCATGACCCCGGACCTGCAAAAAAATTAAAAAAATTGAAAATTTTTCAAAATTTTTTTTTTCCTCGAAACAACCGAGAAAGTCTTAATTTACGTTACGAACACCATTTCGGGTAGTTTTGGTGAATTTTTGGCTCAAATACTGGAAATGAGGACTTTGTCATTTTTGAAAAATTTTATGACCCCGGGACCTGCAAAAAAGTTCAAAAAATTGAAAATTTTTCACAATTTTTTTTTTCCTCGAAACAACGAAGAAAGTCTTAATTTACGTTACGAACACCAGTTCGGGTAGTTTTGGTGTATTTTTGGGTCAAATACTGGAAATGAGAACTTAGTCATTTTTGAAAAATTTCATGACCCCGGACCTGCAAAAAAGTTCAAAAAATTGAAAATTTTTCAAAATTTTTTTTCCCTCGAAACAACCGAGAAATTCTTAATTTACGTTACGAACACCAGTTCGGGTAGTTTTGGTGTATTTTTGGCTCAAATACTGGAAATGAGGACTTTGTCATTTTTTAAAAATTTCATGACCCCGGACCTGCAAAAAAGTTCAAAAAATTGAAAATTTTTCAAAATTTTTTTTTTCCACTAAACAACCAAGGAAGTCTTAATTTACGTTACGAGCACCATTTCAGGTAGTTTTGGTGTATTTTTGGCTCAAATACTGGAAATGAGAACTTTGTCATTTTTGAAAAATTTCATGACCCCGGACATGCAAAAAAGTTCAAAAAATTGAAAAATTTTCAAAAAAAATCTTTCTACTAGTAACAACCAAGAACAATGAGAAAATACCTTTCTGACATGTTTTCATGATATTTGGCTCAACCTTCAAGTGATATCTGGAAAGTAGTACCTATAAGATAAAGTGATAGATCAAGATCAAGTATCTATAAGATCATAATATCTATAAAATCAAGTGATATCTATAAGATACATAGAATGTTTCAGACTAAAGTTTGAAAAAAAGCTAAAAGATTTGAAAATTTTTCCAAATCTTTTTTCCTCGAAACAAGCAAGAAAGTCTTAATTTACGTTTCGAACACCATTTCGGGTAGTTTTGGTGAATTTTTGGCTCAAATACTGGAAATGAGGACTTTGTCATTTTTGAAAAATTTCATGACCCCGGACCTGCAAAAAAGTTCAACAAATTGAAAATTTTTCAAAATTTTTTTTTTCCTCGAAACAACCAAGAAAGTCTTAATTTACGTTACGAACACCAGTTCGGGTAGTTTTGGTGTATTGTTGGCTCAAATACTGGAAATGAGAACTTAGTCATTTTTGAAAAATTTCATGACCCCGGACCTGCAAAAAAATTAAAAAAATTGAAAATTTTTCAAAATTTTTTTTTTCCTCGAAACAACTGAGAAAGTCTTAATTTACGTTACGAACACCATTTCGGGTAGTTTTGGTGAATTTTTGGCTCAAATGCTGGAAATGAGGACTTTGTCATTTTTGAAAAATTTTATGACCCCGGACCTGCAAAAAAGTTCAAAAAATTGAAAATTTTTCACAATTTTTTTTTTCCTCGAAACACCGAAGAAAGTCTTAATTTACGTTACGAACACCAGTTCGGGTAGTTTTGGTGTATTTTTGGGTCAAATACTGGAAATGAGAACTTAGTCATTTTTGAAAAATTTCATGCCCCGGACCTGCAAAAAAGTTCAAAAAATTGAAAATTTTTCAAAATTTTTTTTCCCTCGAAACAACCGAGAAATTCTTAATTTACGTTACGAACACCAGTTCGGGTAGTTTTGGTGTATTTTTGGCTCAAATACTGGAAATGAGGACTTTGTCATTTTTTAAAAATTTCATGACCCCGGACCTGCAAAAAAGTTCAAAAAATTGAAAATTTTTCAAAATTTTTTTTTTCCTCTAAACAACCAAGGAAGTCTTAATTTACGTTACGAGCACCATTTCAGGTAGTTTTGGTGTATTTTTGGCTCAAATACTGGAAATGAGGACTTTGTCATTTTTGAAAAATTTCATGACCCCGGACATGCAAAAAAGTTCAAAAAATTGAAAAATTTTCAAAAAAAATCTTTCTACTAGTAACAACCAAGAATGATAAGAAAATACCTTTCTGACATGTTTTCATGACATTTGGCTCAACCTTCAAGTGATATCTGGAATGTAGTACCTATATGATAAAGTGATAGATCAAGATCAAGTATCTATAAGATCATAATATCTATAAAATCAAGTCATATCTATAAGATACATAGAATGTTTCAGACTAAAGTTTGAAAAAGCTAAAAGATTTGAAAATTTTTCCAAATCTTTTTTCCTCGAAACAAGCAAGAAAGTCTTAATTTACGTTTCGAACACCATTTTGGGTAGTTTTGGTGTATTTTTGGCTCAAATACTGGAAATGAGAACTTAGTCATTTTTGAAAAATTTCATGACCCCGGACCTGCAAAAAAGTTCAAAAAATTGAAAATTTTTCAAAATTTTTTTTTTCCTCGAAACAACCGAGAAAGTCTTAATTTACGTTACAAACACCATTTCGGGTAGTTTTGGTGAATTTTTGGCTCAAATACTGGAAATGAGGACTTAGTCATTTTTGAAAAATTTCATGACCTGCAAAAAAATTCAAAAAATTGAAAATTTTTCAAAATTTTTTTTCCTCGAAACAACCGAGAAAGTCTTAATTTACGTTACGAACACCATTTCGGGTATTTTTCGTGAATTTTTGGCTCAAATACTGGAAATGAGGACTTAGTCATTTTTGAAAAATTTCATGACCCCGGACCTGCAAAAAAGTTCAAAAAATTCAAAATTTTTCAAAATTTTTTTTTTCCTCGAAACAGCCAAGAAAGTCTTAATTTACGTTACGAACACCATTTCGGGTAGTTTTGGTGTATTTTTGGCTCAAATACTGGAAATGAGGACTTAGTCATTTTTGAAAAATTTCATGACCCCGGACATGCAAAAAAGTTCAAAAAATTGAAAAATTTTCAAAAAAAATCTTTCTACTAGTAACAACCAAGAATGACAAGAAAATACCTTTCTGACATGTTTTCATGACATTTGGCTCAACCTTCAAGTGAAATCTGGAATGTAGTACCTATAAGATAAAGTGATAGATCAAGATCAAGTATCTATAAGATCATGATATCTATAAAATCAAGTCATATCTATAAGATACATAGAATGTTTCAGACTAAAGTTTGAAAAAGCTAAAAGATTTGAAAATTTTTCCAAATCTTTTTTCCTCGAAACAAGCAAGAAAGTCTTAATTTACGTTTCGAACACCATTTTGGGTAGTTTTGGTGTATTTTTGGCTCAAATACTGGAAATGAGAACTTAGTCATTTTTGAAAAATTTCATGACCCCGGACCTGCAAAAAAGTTCAAAAAATTGAAAATTTTTCAAAATTTTTTTTTTCCTCGAAACAATCGAGAAAGTCTTAATTTACATTACGAACACCATTTCGGGTAGTTTTGGTGTATTTTTGACTCAAATACTAGAAATGAGGACTTAGTCATTTTTGAAAAATTTCATGACCCCGGACCTGCAAAATGTTCAAAAAATTGAAAATTTTTCAAAATTTTTTTTTTCCTCGAAACAACCGAGAAAGTCTTAATTTACGTTACAAACACCATTTCGGGTAGTTTTGGTGAATTTTTGGCTCAAATACTGGAAATGAGGACTTAGTCATTTTTGAAAAATTTCATGACCTGCAAAAAAATTCAAAAAATTGAAAATTTTTCAAAATTTTTTTTTCCTCGAAACAACCGAGAAAGTCTTAATTTACGTTACGAACACCATTTCGGGTATTTTTCGTGAATTTTTGGCTCAAATACTGGAAATGAGGACTTAGTCATTTTTGAAAAATTTCATGACCCCGGACCTGCAAAAAAGTTCAAAAAATTCAAAATTTTTCAAAATTTTTTTTTTCCTCGAAACAGCCAAGAAAGTCTTAATTTACGTTACGAACACCATTTCGGGTAGTTTTGGTGTATTTTTGGCTCAAATACTGGAAATGAGGACTTAGTCATTTTTGAAAAATTTCATGACCCCAGACCTGCAAAAAAGTTCAAAAAATTGAAAATTTTTCAAAATTTTTTTTTTCCTCGAAACAACCGAGAAAGTCTTAATTTACGTTACAAACACCATTTCGGGTAGTTTTCGTGAATTTTTGGCTCAAATACTGGAAATGAGGACTTAGTCATTTTTGAAAAATTTCATGACCCCGGACCTGCAAAAAAGTTCAAAAAATTCAAAATTTTTCAAAATTTTTTTTTTCCTCGAAACAACCAAGAAAGTCTTAATTTACGTTACAAACACCATTTCGGGTAGTTTTGGTGAATTTTTGGCTCAAATACTGGAAATGACGACTTAGTCATTTTTGAAAAATTTCATGACCCCGGACCTGCAAAAAAGTTCAAAAAATTGAAAATTTTTCAAAATTTTTTTTTTCCTCGAAACAACCGAGAAAGTCTTAATTTACGTTACAAACACCATTTCGAGTAGTTTTGGTGAATTTTTGGCTCAAATACTGGAAATGAGGACTTAGTCATTTTTGAAAAATTTCATGACCCCGGACCTGCAAAAAAATTCAAAAAATTGAAAATTTTTCAAAATTTTTTTTTTCCTCGAAACAACCAAGAAAGTTTTAATTTACGTTACGAACATCAGTTCGGGTAGTTTTGGTGTATTTTTGGCTCAAATACTGGAAATGAGAACTTAGTCATTTTTGAAAAATTTCATGACCCTGGACCTGCAAAAAAGTTCAAAAAATTGAAAATTTTTCAAAATTTTTTTTTTCCTTGAAACAACCGAGAAAGTCTTAATTTACGTTACGAACACCATTTCGGGTAGTTTTGGTGAATTTTTGGCTCAAATACTGGAAATGAGGACTTTGTCATTTTTGAAAAATTTCATGACCCCGGACCTGCAAAAAAGTTCAAAAAATTGAAAATTTTTCAAAATTTTTTTTTTCCTCGAAACAACCGAGAAAGTCTTAATTTACGTTACGAACACCATTTCGGATAGTTTTGGTGTATTTCAGGTAGTTTTGGTGTATTTTTGGCTCAAATACTGGAAATTTTTGAAAAATTGAAAGTTGAAAATTTTCAAAATTTCATTACAATCAAAAAAAGTTTCAAAAAATTGAAAATTTTTCAAAATTTTTTTTTTCCTCGAAACAACCGAGAAAGTCTTAATTTACGTTACGAACACCATTTCGGGTAGTTTTCGTGAATTTTTGGCTCAAATACTGGAAATGAGGACTTAGTCATTTTTGAAAAATTTCATGACCCCGGACCTGCAAAAAAGTTCAAAAAATTGAAAATTTTTCAAAATTTTTTTTTTCCTCGAAACAGCCAAGAAAGTCTTAATTTACGTTACGAACACCATTTCGGGTAGTTTTGGTGTATTTTTGGCTCAAATACTGGAAATGAGGACTTAGTCATTTTTGAAAAATTTCATGACCCCGGACCTGCAAAATAGTTCAAAAAATTGAAAATTTTTCAAAATTTTTTTTTTCCTCGAAACAATCGAGAAAGTCTTAATTTACATTACGAACACCATTTCGGGTAGTTTTGGTGTATTTTTGGCTCAAATACTAGAAATGAGGACTTAGTCATTTTTGAAAAATTTCATGACCCCGGACCTGCAAAATGTTCAAAAAATTGAAAATTTTTCAAAATTTTTTTTTTCCTCGAAACAACCGAGAAAGTCTTAATTTACGTTACAAACACCATTTCGGGTAGTTTTGGTGAATTTTTGGCTCAAATACTGGAAATGAGGACTTAGTCATTTTTGAAAAATTTCATGACCTGCAAAAAAATTCAAAAAATTGAAAATTTTTCAAAATTTTTTTTTTCCTCGAAACAACCGAGAAAGTCTTAATTTACGTTACGAACACCATTTCGGGTAGTTTTCGTGAATTTTTGGCTCAAATACTGGAAATGAGGACTTAGTCATTTTTGAAAAATTTCATGACCCCGGACCTGCAAAAAAAATCAAAAAATTGAAAATTTTTCAAAATTTTTTTTTTCCTCGAAACAGCCAAGAAAGTCTTAATTTACGTTACGAACACCATTTCGGGTAGTTTTGGTGTATTTTTGGCTCAAATACTGGAAATGAGGACTTAGTCATTTTTGAAAAATTTCATGACCCCGGACCTGCAAAATGTTCAAAAAATTGAAAATTTTTCAAAATTTTTTTTTTCCTCGAAACAACCGAGAAAGTCTTAATTTACGTTACAAACACCATTTCGGGTAGTTTTGGTGAATTTTTGGCTCAAATACTGGAAATGAGGACTTAGTCATTTTTGAAAAATTTCATGACCTGCAAAAAAATTCAAAAAATTGAAAATTTTTCAAAATTTTTTTTTTCCTCGAAACAACCGAGAAAGTCTTAATTTACGTTACGAACACCATTTCGGGTATTTTTCGTGAATTTTTGGCTCAAATACTGGAAATGAGGACTTAGTCATTTTTGAAAAATTTCATGACCCCGGACCTGCAAAAAAGTTCAAAAAATTCAAAATTTTTCAAAATTTTTTTTTTCCTCGAAACAGCCAAGAAAGTCTTAATTTACGTTACGAACACCATTTCGGGTAGTTTTGGTGTATTTTTGGCTCAAATACTGGAAATGAGGACTTAGTCATTTTGGAAAAATTTCATGACCCCAGACCTGCAAAAAAGTTCAAAAAATTGAAAATTTTTCAAAATTTTTTTTTTCCTCGAAACAACCGAGAAAGTCTTAATTTACGTTACAAACACCATTTCGGGTAGTTTTCGTGAATTTTTGGCTCAAATACTGGAAATGAGGACTTAGTCATTTTTGAAAAATTTCATGACCCCGGACCTGCAAAAAAGTTCAAAAAATTGAAAATTTTTCAAAATTTTTTTTTTCCTCGAAACAGCCAAGAAAGTCTTAATTTACGTTACGAACACCATTTCGGGTAGTTTTGGTGTATTTTTGGCTCAAATACTGGAAATGAGGACTTAGTCATTTTTGAAAAATTTCATGACCCCGGACCTGCAAAATAGTTCAAAAAATTGAAAATTTTTCAAAATTTTTTTTTTCCTCGAAACAATCGAGAAAGTCTTAATTTACATTACGAACACCATTTCGGGTAGTTTTGGTGTATTTTTGGCTCAAATACTAGAAATGAGGACTTAGTCATTTTTGAAAAATTTCATGACCCCGGACCTGCAAAATGTTCAAAAAATTGAAAATTTTTCAAAATTTTTTTTTTCCTCGAAACAACCGAGAAAGTCTTAATTTACGTTACAAACACCATTTCGGGTAGTTTTGGTGAATTTTTGGCTCAAATACTGGAAATGAGGACTTAGTCATTTTTGAAAAATTTCATGACCTGCAAAAAAATTCAAAAAATTGAAAATTTTTCAAAATTTTTTTTTTCCTCGAAACAACCGAGAAAGTCTTAATTTACGTTACGAACACCATTTCGGGTAGTTTTCGTGAATTTTTGGCTCAAATACTGGAAATGAGGACTTAGTCATTTTTGAAAAATTTCATGACCCCGGACCTGCAAAAAAAATCAAAAAATTGAAAATTTTTCAAAATTTTTTTTTTCCTCGAAACAGCCAAGAAAGTCTTAATTTACGTTACGAACACCATTTCGGGTAGTTTTGGTGTATTTTTGGCTCAAATACTGGAAATGAGGACTTAGTCATTTTTGAAAAATTTCATGACCCCGGACCTGCAAAATGTTCAAAAAATTGAAAATTTTTCAAAATTTTTTTTTTCCTCGAAACAACCGAGAAAGTCTTAATTTACGTTACAAACACCATTTCGGGTAGTTTTGGTGAATTTTTGGCTCAAATACTGGAAATGAGGACTTAGTCATTTTTGAAAAATTTCATGACCTGCAAAAAAATTCAAAAAATTGAAAATTTTTCAAAATTTTTTTTTTCCTCGAAACAACCGAGAAAGTCTTAATTTACGTTACGAACACCATTTCGGGTATTTTTCGTGAATTTTTGGCTCAAATACTGGAAATGAGGACTTAGTCATTTTTGAAAAATTTCATGACCCCGGACCTGCAAAAAAGTTCAAAAAATTCAAAATTTTTCAAAATTTTTTTTTTCCTCGAAACAGCCAAGAAAGTCTTAATTTACGTTACGAACACCATTTCGGGTAGTTTTGGTGTATTTTTGGCTCAAATACTGGAAATGAGGACTTAGTCATTTTGGAAAAATTTCATGACCCCAGACCTGCAAAAAAGTTCAAAAAATTGAAAATTTTTCAAAATTTTTTTTTTCCTCGAAACAACCGAGAAAGTCTTAATTTACGTTACAAACACCATTTCGGGTAGTTTTCGTGAATTTTTGGCTCAAATACTGGAAATGAGGACTTAGTCATTTTTGAAAAATTTCATGACCCCGGACCTGCAAAAAAATTCAAAAAATTGAAAATTTTTCAAAATTTTTTTTTTCCTCGAAACAACCGAGAAAGTCTTAATTTACGTTACAAACACCATTTCGGGTAGTTTTCATGAATTTTTGGCTCAAATACTGGAAATGAGGACTTAGTCATTTTTGAAAAATTTCATGACCTGCAAAAAAATTCAAAAAATTGAAAATTTTTCAAAATTTTTTTTTTCCTCGAAACAACCGAGAAAGTCTTAATTTACGTTACGAACACCATTTCGGGTATTTTTCGTGAATTTTTGGCTCAAATACTGGAAATGAGGACTTAGTCATTTTTGAAAAATTTCATGACCCCGGACCTGCAAAAAAGTTCAAAAAATTCAAAATTTTTCAAAATTTTTTTTTCCTCGAAACAGCCAAGAAAGTCTAAACTTACGTTACGAACACCATTTCGGGTATTTTTCGTGAATTTTTGGCTCAAATACTGGAAATGAGGACTTAGTCATTTTTGAAAAATTTCATGACCCCGGACCTGCAAAAAAGTTCAAAAAATTCAAAATTTTTCAAAATTTTTTTTTTCCTCGAAACAGCCAAGAAAGTCTTAACTTACGTTACGAACACCATTTCGGGTAGTTTTGGTGTATTTTTGGCTCAAATACTGGAAATGAGGACTTAGTCATTTTTGAAAATTTTCATGACCCCGGACCTGCAAAAAAGTTCAAAAAATTGAAAATTTTTCAAAATTTTTTTTTTCCTCGAAACAACCAAGAAAGTCTTAGATTACGTTACGAACACCATTTCGGGTAGTTTTGGTGAATTTTTGGCTCAAATACTGGAAATGAGGACTTTGTCATTTTTGAAAAATTTCATGACCCCGGACCTGCAAAAAAGTTCAAAAAATTGAAAATTTTTCAAAATTTTTTTTTCCTCGAAACAACCGAGAAAGTCTTAATTTACGTTACGAACACCAGTTCGGGTAGTTTTGGTGTATTGTTGGCTCAAATACTGGAAATGAGAACTTAGTCATTTTTGAAAAATTTCATGACCCCAGACCTGCAAAAAAATTGAAAAAATTGAAAATTTTTCAAAATTTTTTTTTTCCTCGAAACAACCGAGAAAGTCTTAATTTACGTTACGAACACCATTTCGGATAGTTTTGGTGTATTTTTGGCTCAAATACTGGAAATGAGAACTTAGTCATTTTTGAAAAATTTCATGACCCCGGACCTGCAAAAAAGTTCAAAAAATTAAAATTTTTCAAAATTTTTTTTTTCCTCGAAACAACCGAGAAAGTCTTAATTTACGTTACGAACACCATTTCGGGTAGTTTTGGTGAATTTTTGGCTCAAATACTGGAAATGAGGACTTAGTCATTTTTGAAAAATTTCATGACCCCGGACCTGCAAAATGTTCAAAAAATTGAAAATTTTTCAAAATTTTTTTTTTCCTCGAAACAACCGAGAAAGTCTTAATTTACGTTACAAACACCATTTCGGGTAGTTTTGGTGAATTTTTGGCTCAAATACTGGAAATGAGGACTTAGTCATTTTGGAAAAATTTCATGACCCCAGACCTGCAAAAAAGTTCAAAAAATTGAAAATTTTTCAAAATTTTTTTTTTCCTCGAAACAACCGAGAAAGTCTTAATTTACGTTACAAACACCATTTCGGGTAGTTTTCGTGAATTTTTGGCTCAAATACTGGAAATGAGGACTTAGTCATTTTTGAAAAATTTCATGACCTGCAAAAAAGTTCAAAAAATTGAAAATTTTTCAAAATTTTTTTTTTCCTCGAAACAACCGAGAAAGTCTTAATTTACGTTACGAACACCATTTCGGGTATTTTTCGTGAATTTTTGGCTCAAATACTGGAAATGAGGACTTAGTCATTTTTGAAAATTTTCATGACCCCGGACCTGCAAAAAAGTTCAAAAAATTCAAAATTTTTCAAAATTTTTTTTTTCCTCGAAACAGCCAAGAAAGTCTTAATTTACGTTACGAACACCATTTCGGGTAGTTTTGGTGAATTTTTGGCTCAAATACTGGAAATGAGGACTTTGTCATTTTTGAAAAATTTCATGACCCCGGACCTGCAAAAAAAGTTCAAAAAATTGAAAATTTTTCAAAATTTTTTTTTCCTCGAAACAACCGAGAAAGTCAAAATTTACGTTACGAACACCAGTTCGGGTAGTTTTGGTGTATTGTTGGCTCAAATACTGGAAATGAGAACTTAGTCATTTTTGAAAAATTTCATGACCCCGGACCTGCAAAAAAATTGAAAAAATTGAAAATTTTTCAAAATTTTTTTTTTCCTCGAAACAACCGAGAAAGTCTTAATTTACGTTACGAACACCATTTCGGATAGTTTTGGTGTATTTTTGGCTCAAATACTGGAAATGAGAACTTAGTCATTTTTGAAAAATTTCATGACCCCAGACCTGCAAAAAAGTTCAAAAAATTAAAATTTTTCAAAATTTTTTTTTTCCTCGAAACAACCGAGAAAGTCTTAATTTACGTTACGAACACCATTTCGGGTAGTTTTGGTGAATTTTTGGCTCAAATACTGGAAATGAGGACTTTGTCATTTTTGAAAAATTCCATGACCCCGGACCTGCAAAAAAGTTCAAAAAATTGAAAATTTTTCCAAATTTTTTTTTTTCCTCGAAACAACCGAGAAAGTCTTAATTTACGTTACGAACACCATTTCGGGTAGTTTTGGTGAATTTTTGGCTCAAATACTGGAAATGAGGACTTTGTCATTTTTGAAAAATTTCATGACCCCGGACCTGCAAAAATGTTCAAAAAATTGAAAATTTTTCAAAATTTTTTTTTTCCTCGAAACAACCAAGAAAGTTTTAATTTACGTTACGAACACCAGTTCGGGTAGTTTTGGTGTATTTTTGGCTCAAATACTGGAAATGAGAACTTAGTCATTTTTGAAAAATTTCATGACCCTGGACCTGCAAAAAAGTTCAAAAAATTGAAAATTTTTCAAAATTTTTTTTTTCCTCGAAACAACCGAGAAAGTCTTAATTTACGTTACGAACACCATTTCGGGTAGTTTTGGTGAATTTTTGGCTCAAATACTGGAAATGAGGACTTTGTCATTTTTGAAAAATTTCATGACCCCGGACCTGCAAAAAAGTTCAAAAAATTGAAAATTTTTCAAAATTTTTTTTTTCCTCGAAACAACCGAGAAAGTCTTAATTTACGTTACGAACACCATTTCGGATAGTTTTGGTGTATTTCAGGTAGTTTTGGTGTATTTTTGGCTCAAATACTGGAAATGAGGACTAAGTCATTTTTGAAAAATTTCATGACCCCAGACCTGCAAAAAAGTTCAAAAAATTGAAAATTTTTCAAAATTTTTTTTTTCCTCGAAACAACCGAGAAAGTCTTAATTTACGTTACAAACACCATTTCGGGTAGTTTTCGTGAATTTTTGGCTCAAATACTGGAAATGAGGACTTAGTCATTTTTGAAAAATTTCATGACCCCGGACCTGCAAAAAAGTTCAAAAAATTCAAAATTTTTCAAAATTTTTTTTTTCCTCGAAACAACCGAGAAAGTCTTAATTTACGTTACAAACACCATTTCGGGTAGTTTTGGTGAATTTTTGGCTCAAATACTGGAAATGAGGACTTAGTCATTTTTGAAAAATTTCATGACCCCGGACCTGCAAAAAAGTTCAAAAAGTTGAGAATTTTTCAAAATTTTTTTTTTCCTCGAAACAACCGAGAAAGTCTTAATTTACGTTACAAACACCATTTCGAGTAGTTTTGGTGAATTTTTGGCTCAAATACTGGAAATGAGGACTTTGTCATTTTTGAAAAATTTCATGACCCCGGACCTGCAAAAAAGTTCAAAAAATTAAAATTTTTCAAAATTTTTTTTTTCCTCGAAACAACCGAGAAAGTCTTAATTTACGTTACGAACACCATTTCGGGTAGTTTTGGTGAATTTTTGGCTCAAATACTGGAAATGAGGACTTTGTCATTTTTGAAAAATTCCATGACCCCGGACCTGCAAAAAAGTTCAAAAAATTGAAAATTTTTCCAAATTTTTTTTTTTCCTCGAAACAACCGAGAAAGTCTTAATTTACGTTACGAACACCATTTCGGGTAGTTTTGGTGAATTTTTGGCTCAAATACTGGAAATGAGGACTTTGTCATTTTTGAAAAATTTCATGACCCCGGACCTGCAAAAATGTTCAAAAAATTGAAAATTTTTCAAAATTTTTTTTTTCCTCGAAACAACCAAGAAAGTTTTAATTTACGTTACGAACACCAGTTCGGGTAGTTTTGGTGTATTTTTGGCTCAAATACTGGAAATGAGAACTTAGTCATTTTTGAAAAATTTCATGACCCTGGACCTGCAAAAAAGTTCAAAAAATTGAAAATTTTTCAAAATTTTTTTTTTCCTCGAAACAACCGAGAAAGTCTTAATTTACGTTACGAACACCATTTCGGGTAGTTTTGGTGAATTTTTGGCTCAAATACTGGAAATGAGGACTTTGTCATTTTTGAAAAATTTCATGACCCCGGACCTGCAAAAAAGTTCAAAAAATTGAAAATTTTTCAAAATTTTTTTTTTCCTCGAAACAACCGAGAAAGTCTTAATTTACGTTACGAACACCATTTCGGATAGTTTTGGTGTATTTCAGGTAGTTTTGGTGTATTTTTGGCTCAAATACTGGAAATGAGGACTAAGTCATTTTTGAAAAATTTCATGACCCCAGACCTGCAAAAAAGTTCAAAAAATTGAAAATTTTTCAAAATTTTTTTTTTCCTCGAAACAACCGAGAAAGTCTTAATTTACGTTACAAACACCATTTCGGGTAGTTTTCGTGAATTTTTGGCTCAAATACTGGAAATGAGGACTTAGTCATTTTTGAAAAATTTCATGACCCCGGACCTGCAAAAAAGTTCAAAAAATTCAAAATTTTTCAAAATTTTTTTTTCCTCGAAACAACCGAGAAAGTCTTAATTTACGTTACAAACACCATTTCGGGTAGTTTTGGTGAATTTTTGGCTCAAATACTGGAAATGAGGACTTAGTCATTTTTGAAAAATTTCATGACCCCGGACCTGCAAAAAAGTTCAAAAAGTTGAGAATTTTTCAAAATTTTTTTTTTCCTCGAAACAACCGAGAAAGTCTTAATTTACGTTACAAACACCATTTCGAGTAGTTTTGGTGAATTTTTGGCTCAAATACTGGAAATGAGGACTTAGTCATTTTTGAAAAATTTCATGACCCCGGACCTGCAAAAAAATTCAAAAAATTGAAAATTTTTCAAAATTTTTTTTTCCTCGAAACAACCGAGAAAGTCTTAATTTACGTTACAAACACCATTTCGGGTAGTTTTCATGAATTTTTGGCTCAAATACTGGAAATGAGGACTTAGTCATTTTTGAAAATTTTCATGACCCCGGACCTGCAAAAAAGTTCAAAAAATTGAAAATTTTTCAAAATTTTTTTTTTCCTCGAAACAACCAAGAAAGTCTTAATTTACGTTACGAACACCATTTCGGGTAGTTTTGGTGAATTTTTGGCTCAAATACTGGAAATGAGGACTTTGTCATTTTTGAAAAATTTCATGACCCCGGACCTGCAAAAAAGTTCAAAAAATTGAAAATTTTTCAAAATTTTTTTTTCCTCGAAACAACCGAGAAAGTCTTAATTTACGTTACGAACACCAGTTCGGGTAGTTTTGGTGTATTGTTGGCTCAAATACTGGAAATGAGAACTTAGTCATTTTTGAAAAATTTCATGACCCCGGACCTGCAAAAAAATTGAAAAAATTGAAAATTTTTCAAAATTTTTTTTTTCCTCGAAACAACCGAGAAAGTCTTAATTTACGTTACGAACACCATTTCGGATAGTTTTGGTGTATTTTTGGCTCAAATACTGGAAATGAGAACTTAGTCATTTTTGAAAAATTTCATGACCCCAGACCTGCAAAAAAGTTCAAAAAATTGAAAATTTTTCCAAAATTTTTTTTTTCCTCGAAACAACCAAGAAAGTTTTAATTTACGTTACGAACACCAGTTCGGGTAGTTTTGGTGTATTTTTGGCTCAAATACTGGAAATGAGAACTTAGTCATTTTTGAAAAATTTCATGACCCTGGACCTGCAAAAAAGTTCAAAAAATTGAAAGTTTTTCAAAATTTTTTTTTTCCTCGAAACAACCAAGAAAGTTTTAATTTACGTTACGAACACCAGTTCGGGTAGTTTTGGTGTATTTTTGGCTCAAATACTGGAAATGAGAACTTAGTCATTTTTGAAAAATTTCATGACCCTGGACCTGCAAAAAAGTTCAAAAAATTGAAAATTTTTCAAAATTTTTTTTTTCCTCGAAACAACCGAGAAAGTCTTAATTTACATTACGAACACCATTTCGGGTAGTTTTGGTGAATTTTTGGCTCAAATACTGGAAATGAGGACTTTGTCATTTTTGAAAAATTTCATGACCCCGGACCTGCAAAAAAGTTCAAAAAATTGAAAATTTTTCAAAATTTTTTTTTTCCTCGAAACAACCGAGAAAGTCTTAATTTACGTTACGAACACCATTTCGGATAGTTTTGGTGTATTTCAGGTAGTTTTGGTGTATTTTTGGCTCAAATACTGGAAATTTTTGAAAAATTGAAAGTTGAAAATTTTCAAAATTTCATTACAATCAAAAAAAGTTTCAAAAAATTGAAAATTTTTCAAAATTTTTTTTTCCTCGAAACAACCGAGAAAGTCTTAATTTACGTTACGAACACCATTTCGGGCAGTTTTGGTGTATTTTTGGCTCAAATACTGGAAATGAGGACTTGGTCATTTTTGAAAAATTTCATGACCCCGGACCTGCAAAAAAGTTCAAAAAATTGAAAATTTTTCAAAATTTTTTTTTTCCTCGAAACAATCGAGAAAGTCTTAATTTACATTACGAACACCATTTCGGGTAGTTTTGGTGTATTTTTGGCTCAAATACTAGAAATGAGGACTTAGTCATTTTTGAAAAATTTCATGACCCCGGACCTGCAAAATGTTCAAAAAATTGAAAATTTTTCAAAATTTTTTTTTTCCTCGAAACAACCGAGAAATTCTTAATTTACGTTACGAACACCATTTCGGGTAGTTTTGGTGAATTTTTGGCTCAAATACTGGAAATGAGGACTTAGTCATTTTTGAAAAATTTCATGACCTGCAAAAAAACTCAAAAAATTGAAAATTTTTCAAAATTTTTTTTTTCCTCGAAACAACCGAGAAAGTCTTAATTTACGTTACGAACACCATTTCGGGTAGTTTTCGTGAATTTTTGGCTCAAATACTGGAAATGAGGACTTAGTCATTTTTGAAAAATTTCATGACCCCTGACCTGCAAAAAAGTTCAAAAAATTGAAAATTTTTCAAAATTTTTTTTTTCCTCGAAACAGCCAAGAAAGTCTTAATTTACGTTACGAACACCATTTCGGGTAGTTTTGGTGTATTTTTGGCTCAAATACTGGAAATGAGGACTTAGTCATTTTTGAAAAATTTCATGACCCCGGACATGCAAAAAAGTTCAAAAAATTGAAAAATTTTCAAAAAAAATCTTTCTACTAGTAACAACCAAGAATGACAAGAAAATACCTTTCTGACATGTTTTCATGACATTTGGCTCAACCTTCAAGTGAAATCTGGAATGTAGTACCTATAAGATAAAGTGATAGATCAAGATCAAGTATCTATAAGATCATAATATCTATAAAATCAAGTCATATCTATAAGATACATAGAATGTTTCAGACTAAAGTTTGAAAAATCTAAAAGATTTGAAAATTTTTCCAAATCTTTTTTCCTCGAAACAAGCAAGAAAGTCTTAATTTACGTTTCGAACACCATTTTGGGTAGTTTTGGTGTATTTTTGGCTCAAATACTGGAAATGAGAACTTAGTCATTTTTGAAAAATTTCATGACCCCGGACCTGCAAAAAAGTTCAAAAAATTGAAAATTTTTCAAAATTTTTTTTTTCCTCGAAACAACCGAGAAAGTCTTAATTTACGTTACGAACACCATTTCGGGTAGTTTTGGTGAATTTTTGGCTCAAATACTGGAAATGAGGACTTTGTCATTTTTGAAAAATTTCATGACCCCGGACCTGCAAAAAAGTTCAAAAAATTAAAATTTTTCAAAATTTTTTTTTTCCTCGAAACAACCGAGAAATTCTTAATTTACGTTACGAACACCATTTCGGGTAGTTTTGGTGAATTTTTGGCTCAAATACTGGAAATGAGGACTTAGTCATTTTTGAAAAATTTCATGACCTGCAAAAAAATTCAAAAAATTGAAAATTTTTCAAAATTTTTTTTTCCTCGAAACAACCGAGAAAGTCTTAATTTACGTTACGAACACCATTTCGGGTAGTTTTCGTGAATTTTTGGCTCAAATACTGGAAATGAGGACTTAGTCATTTTTGAAAAATTTCATGACCCCGGACCTGCAAAAAAGTTCAAAAAATTGAAAATTTTTCAAAATTTTTTTTTTCCTCGAAACAGCCAAGAAAGTCTTAATTTACGTTACGAACACCATTTCGGGTAGTTTTGGTGTATTTTTGGCTCAAATACTGGAAATGAGGACTTAGTCATTTTTGAAAAATTTCATGACCCCGGACATGCAAAAAAGTTCAAAAAATTGAAAAATTTTCAAAAAAAATCTTTCTACTAGTAACAACCAAGAATGACAAGAAAATACCTTTCTGACATGTTTTCATGACATTTGGCTCAACCTTCAAGTGAAATCTGGAATGTAGTACCTATAAGATAAAGTGATAGATCAAGATCAAGTATCTATAAGATCATGATATCTATAAAATCAAGTCATATCTATAAGATACATAGAATGTTTCAGACTAAAGTTTGAAAAAGCTAAAAGATTTGAAAATTTTTCCAAATCTTTTTTCCTCGAAACAAGCAAGAAAGTCTTAATTTACGTTTCGAACACCATTTTGGGTAGTTTTGGTGTATTTTTGGCTCAAATACTGGAAATGAGAACTTAGTCATTTTTGAAAAATTTCATGACCCCGGACCTGCAAAAAAGTTCAAAAAATTGAAAATTTTTAAAATTTTTTTTTTCCTCGAAACAACCGAGAAAGTCTTAATTTACGTTACGAACACCATTTCGGGTAGTTTTGGTGAATTTTTGGCTCAAATACTGGAAATGAGGACTTTGTCATTTTTGAAAAATTTCATGACCACGGACCTGCAAAAAAGTTCAAAAAATTGAAAATTTTTCAAAATTTTTTTTTTCCTCGAAACAACCGAGAAAGTCTTAATTTACATTACTAACACCATTTCGGGTAGTTTTGGTGAATTTTTGGCTCAAATACTGGAAATGAGGACTTTGTCATTTTTGAAAAATTTCATGACCCCGGACCTGCAAAAAAGTTCAAAAAATTGAAAATTTTTCAAAACTTTTTTTTTCCTCGAAACAACCGAGAAAGTCTTAATTTACGTTACGAACACCATTTCGGGTAGTTTTGGTGAATTTTTGGCTCAAATACTGGAAATGAGGACTTTGTCATTTTTGAAAAATTTCATGACCCCGGACCTGCAAAAAAGTTCAAAAAATTAAAATTTTTCAAAATTTTTTTTTTCCTCGAAACAACCGAGAAATTCTTAATTTACGTTACGAACACCATTTCGGGTAGTTTTGGTGAATTTTTGGCTCAAATACTGGAAATGAGGACTTAGTCATTTTTGAAAAATTTCATGACCTGCAAAAAAATTCAAAAAATTGAAAATTTTTCAAAATTTTTTTTTTCCTCGAAACAACCGAGAAAGTCTTAATTTACGTTACGAACACCATTTCGGGTAGTTTTCGTGAATTTTTGGCTCAAATACTGGAAATGAGGACTTAGTCATTTTTGAAAAATTTCATGACCCCGGACCTGCAAAAAAGTTCAAAAAATTGAAAATTTTTCAAAATTTTTTTTTTCCTCGAAACAGCCAAGAAAGTCTTAATTTACGTTACGAACACCATTTCGGGTAGTTTTGGTGTATTTTTGGCTCAAATACTGGAAATGAGGACTTAGTCATTTTTGAAAAATTTCATGACCCCGGACATGCAAAAAAGTTCAAAAAATTGAAAAATTTTCAAAAAAAATCTTTCTACTAGTAACAACCAAGAATGACAAGAAAATACCTTTCTGACATGTTTTCATGACATTTGGCTCAACCTTCAAGTGAAATCTGGAATGTAGTACCTATAAGATAAAGTGATAGATCAAGATCAAGTATCTATAAGATCATGATATCTATAAAATCAAGTCATATCTATAAGATACATAGAATGTTTCAGACTAAAGTTTGAAAAAGCTAAAAGATTTGAAAATTTTTCCAAATCTTTTTTCCTCGAAACAAGCAAGAAAGTCTTAATTTACGTTTCGAACACCATTTTGGGTAGTTTTGGTGTATTTTTGGCTCAAATACTGGAAATGAGAACTTAGTCATTTTTGAAAAATTTCATGACCCCGGACCTGCAAAAAAGTTCAAAAAATTGAAAATTTTTCAAAATTTTTTTTTTCCTCGAAACAACCGAGAAAGTCTTAATTTACGTTACGAACACCATTTCGGGTAGTTTTGGTGAATTTTTGGCTCAAATACTGGAAATGAGGACTTTGTCATTTTTGAAAAATTTCATGACCCCGGACCTGCAAAAAAGTTCAAAAAATTGAAAATTTTTCAAAATTTTTTTTTTCCTCGAAACAACCGAGAAAGTCTTAATTTACGTTACTAACACCATTTCGGGTAGTTTTGGTGAATTTTTGGCTCAAATACTGGAAATGAGGACTTTGTCATTTTTGAAAAATTTCATGACCCCGGACCTGCAAAAAAGTTCAAAAAATTGAAAATTTTTCAAAATTTTTTTTTTCCTCGAAACAACCAAGAAAGTCTTAATTTACGTTACGAACACCAGTTCGGGTAGTTTTGGTGTATTGTTGGCTCAAATACTGGAAATGAGAACTTAGTCATTTTTGAAAAATTTCATGACCCCGGACCTGCAAAAAAATTAAAAAAATTGAAAATTTTTCAAAATTTTTTTTTTCCTCGAAACAACCGAGAAAGTCTTAATTTACGTTACGAACACCATTTCGGATAGTTTTGGTGTATTTTTGGCTCAAATACTGGAAATGAGAACTTAGTCATTTTTGAAAAATTTCATGACCCCGGACCTGCAAAAAAGTTCAAAAAATTGAAAATTTTTCAAAATTTTTTTTTTCCTCGAAACAGCCAAGAAAGTCTTAATTTACGTTACGAACACCATTTCGGGTAGTTTTGGTGTATTTTTGGCTCAAATACTGGAAATGAGGACTTAGTCATTTTTGAAAAATTTCATGACCCCGGACATGCAAAGAAGTTCAAAAAATTGAAAAATTTTCAAAAAAAATCTTTCTACTAGTAACAACCAAGAATGACAAGAAAATACCTTTCTGACATGTTTTCATGACATTTGGCTCAACCTTCAAGTGATATGTGGAATGTAGTACCTATAAGATAAAGTGATAGATCAAGATCAAGTATCTATAAGATCATAATATCTATAAAATCAAGTCATATCTATAAGATACATAGAATGTTTCAGACTAAAGTTTGAAAAAGCTAAAAGATTTGAAAATTTTTCCAAATCTTTTTTCCTCGAAACAAGCAAGAAAGTCTTAATTTACGTTACGAACACCATTTCAGGTAGTTTTGGTGTATTTTTGGCTCAAATACTGGAAATGAGGACTTAGTCATTTTTGAAAAATTTCATGACCCCGGACCTGCAAAAAAGTTCAAAAAATTGAAAATTTTTCAAAATTTTTTTTTTCCACGAAACAACCGAGAAAGTCTTAATTTACGTTACGAACACCATTTCTGGTAGTTTTGGTGTATTTTTGGCTCAAATACTGGAAATGAGGACTTTGTCATTTTTGAAAAATTTCATGACCCCGGACCTGCAAAAAAATTCAAAAAATTGAAAATTTTTTTTTTCCTCGAAACAACCGAGAAAGTCTTAATTTACGTTACAAACACCATTTCGGGTAGTTTTCATGAAATTTTGGCTCAAATACTGGAAATGAGGACTTAGTCATTTTTGAAAAATTTCATGACCCCGGACCTGCAAAAAAGTTCAAAAAATTGAAAATTTTTCAAAATTTTTTTTTTCCACGAAACAACCGAGAAAGTCTTAATTTACGTTACGAACACCATTTCTGGTAGTTTTGGTGTATTTTTGGCTCAAATACTGGAAATGAGAACTTAGTCATTTTTGAAAAATTTCATGACCCCGGACCTGCAAAAAAGTTAAAAAAATTGAAAATTTTTCAAAATTTTTTTTTTCCTCCAAACAACCGAGAAAGTCTTAATTTACGTTACGAACACCATTTCGGGTAGTTTTGGTGAATTTTTGGCTCAAATACTGGAAATGAGGACTTTGTCATTTTTGAAAAATTTCATGACCCCGGACCTGCAAAAATGTTCAAAAAATTGAAAATTTTTCAAAATTTTTTTTTTCCTCGAAACAACCAAGAAAGTTTTAATTTACGTTACGAACACCAGTTCGGGTAGTTTTGGTGTATTTTTGGCTCAAATACTGGAAATGAGAACTTAGTCATTTTTGAAAAATTTCATGACCCCGGACCTGCAAAAAAGTTCAAAAAATTGAAAATTTTTCAAAATTTTTTTTTTCCTCGAAACAACCGAGAAAGTCTTAATTTACGTTACAAACACCATTTCGGGTAGTTTTCATGAAATTTTGGCTCAAATACTGGAAATGAGGACTTAGTCACTTTTGAAAAATTTCATGACCCCGGACCTGCAAAAAAGTTAAAAAAATTGAAAATTTTTCAAAATTTTTTTTTTCCTTGAAACAACCAAGAAAGTCTTAATTTACGTTACGAACACCATTTCAGGAAGTTTTGGTGTATTTTTGGCTCAAATACTGGAAATGAGGACTTAGTCTCTTTTGAAAAATTTCATGACCCCGGACATGCAAAAAAGTTCAAAAAATTGAAAAATTTTCAAAAAAAATCTTTCTACTAGTAACAACCAAGAATGACAAGAAAATACCTTTCTGACATGTTTTCATGACATTTGGCTCAACCTTCAAGTGATATCTGGAATGTAGTACCTATAAGATAAAGTGATAGATCAAGATCAAGTATCTATAAGATCATAATATCTATAAAATCAAGTCATATCTACAAGATACATAGAATGTTTCAGACTAAAGTTTGAAAAAGCTAAAAGATTTGAAAATTTTTCCAAATCTTTTTTCCTCGAAACAAGCAAGAAAGTCTTAATTTACGTTTCGAACACCATTTCGGGTAGTTTTGGTGAATTTTTGGCTCAAATACTGGAAATGAGGACTTAGTCATTTTTGAAAAATTTCATGACCCCGGACCTGCAAAAAAGTTCAAAAAATTGAAAATTTTTCAAAATTTTTTTTTTCCTCGAAACAATCGAGAAAGTCTTAATTTACATTACGAACACCATTTCGGGTAGTTTTGGTGTATTTTTGGCTCCAATACTAGAAATGAGGACTTAGTCATTTTTGAAAAATTTCATGACCCCGGACATGCAAAAAAGTTCAAAAAATCGAAAAATTTTCAAAAAAAATCTTTCTACTAGTAACAACCAAGAATGATAAGAAAATACCTTTCTGACATGTTTTCATGACATTTGGCTCAACCTTCAAGTGATATCTGGAATGTAGTACCTATATGATAAAGTGATAGATCAAGATCAAGTATCTATAAGATCATATTATCTATAAAATCAAGTGATATCTATAAGATACATAGAATGTTTCAGACTAAAGTTTGATAAAGCTAAAAGATTTGAAAATTTTTCCAAATCTTTTTTCCTCGAAACAAGCAAGAAAGTCTTAATTTACGTTTCGAACACCATTTCGGATAGTTTTGGTGTATTTTTGGCTCAAATACTGGAAATGAGAACTTAGTCATTTTTGAAAAATTTCATGACCCCGGACCTGCAAAAAAGATCAAAAAAATTGAAAAATTTTTCAAATCTTTTTTCCTCGAAACAACCAAGAAAGTCTTAATTTACGTTTCGAACACCATTTCGGATAGTTTTGGTGAATTTTTGGCTCAAATACTGGAAATGAGGACTTAGTCATTTTTGAAAAATTTCATGACCCCGGACCTGCAAAAAAGTTCAAAAAATTGAAAATTTTTCAAAATTTTTTTTTTCCTCGAAACAATCGAGAAAGTCTTAATTTACATTACGAACACCATTTCGGGTAGTTTTGGTGTATTTTTGGCTCCAATACTAGAAATGAGGACTTAGTCATTTTTGAAAAATTTCATGACCCCGGACCTGCAAAAAAGTTCAAAAAATTCAAATTTTTCAAAATTTTTTTTTCCCTCTAAACAACCAAGAAAGTCTTAATTTACGTTACGAACACCATTTCAGGTAGTTTTGGTGTATTTTGGGCTCAAATACAGGAAATGAGGACTTAGTCTCTTTTGAAAAATTTCATGACCCCGGACATGCAAAAAAGTTCAAAAAATTGAAAAATTTTCAAAAAAAATCTTTCTACTAGTAACAACCAAGAATGATAAGAAAATACCTTTCTGACATGTTTTCATGACATTTGGCTCAACCTTCAAGTGATATCTGGAATGTAGTACCTATATGATAAAGTGATAGATCAAGATCAAGTATCTATAAGATCATAATATCTATAAAATCAAGTGATATCTATAAGATACATAGAATGTTTCAGACTAAAGTTTGAAAAAGCTAAAAGATTTGAAAATTTTTCCAAATCTTTTTTCCTCGAAACAAGCAAGAAAGTCTTAATTTACGTTTCGAACACCATTTCGGATAGTTTTGGTGTATTTTTGGCTCAAATACTGGAAATGAGAACTTAGTCATTTTTGAAAAATTTCATGACCCCGGACCTGCAAAAAAGTTCAAGAAATTGAAAATTTTTCAAAATCTTTTTTCCTCGAAACAACCAAGAAAGTCTTAATTTACGTTTCGAACACCATTTCGGATAGTTTTGGTGTATTTTTGGCTCAAATACTGGAAATGAGAACTTAGTCATTTTTGAAAAAATTTCATGACCCCAGACCTGCAAAAAAGTTCAAAAAATTGAAAATTTTTCAAAACTTTTTTTTTCCTCGAAACAACCAAGAAAGTCTTAATTTACGTTACGAACACCAGTTCGGGTAATTTTGGTGTATTTTTGGCTCAAATACTGAAAATGAGAACTTAGTCATTTTTAAAAAATTTCATGACCCCGGACCTGCAAAAAAGTTAAAAAAATTGAAAATTTTTCAAAATTTTTTTTTTCCTTGAAACAACCAAGAAAGTCTTAATTTACGTTACGAACACCATTTCAGGAAGTTTTGGTGTATTTTTGGCTCAAATACTGGAAATGAGGACTTAGTCATTTTTGAAAAATTTCATGACCCAGGACCTGCAAAAAGTTCAAAAATTTGAAAATAATTAAAAATTTTCTTTTTTCTCAAAACAACCAAGAAAGTCTTTATTTACGTTACGAACACAAGTTCGGGTAGTTTTGGTGTATTTTGGCTCAAATACTGGAAATGAGGATTTAGTAATTTTTGAAAAATTTCATGACCCTGGACCTGCAAAAAAGTTCAAAAAATTGAAAATTTTTCAAAACTTTTTTTTTCCTCGAAACAACCAAGAAAGTCTTAATTTACGTTACGAACACCAGTTCGGGTAGTTTTGGTGTATTTTTGGCTCAAATACTGGAAATGAGAACTTAGTCATTTTTGAAAAATTTCATGACCCCGGACCTGCAAAAAAGTTCAAAAAATTGAAAATTTTTCAAAACTTTTTTTTTCCTCGAAACAACCAAGAAAGTCTTAATTTACGTTACGAACACCAGTTCGGGTAGTTTTGGTGTATTTTTGGCTCAAATACTGGAAATGAGAACTTAGTCATTTTTGAAAAATTTCATGACCCCGGACCTGCAAAAAAGTTAAAAAAATTGAAAATTTTTCAAAATTTTTTTTTTCCTTGAAACAACCAAGAAAGTCTTAATTTACGTTACGAACACCATTTCAGGAAGTTTTGGTGTATTTTTGGCTCAAATACTGGAAATGAGGACTTAGTCATTTTTGAAAAATTTCATGACCCCGGACCTGCAAAAAGTTCAAAAATTTGAAAATAATTAAAAATTTTCGTTTTTCTCAAAACAACCAAGAAAGTCTTTATTTACGTTACGAACACAAGTTCGGGTAGTTTTGGTGTATTTTGGCTCAAATACTGGAAATGAGGATTTAGTCATTTTTGAAAAATTTCATGACCCTGGACCTGCATAAAAGTTCAAAAAATTGAACATTTTTCAAAATTTTTTTTTTCCTCGAAACAACCGAGAAAGTCTTAATTTACGTTACGAACACCATTTCGGGTAGTTTTGGTGAATTTTTGGCTCAAATACTGGAAATGAGGACTTAGTCATTTTTGAAAAATTTCATGACCCCGGACCTCCAAAAAAGTTCAAAAAATTGAAAATTTTTCAAAAATTTTTTTTTCCTCGAAACAACCAAGAAAGTCTTAATTTACGTTACGAACACCAGTTAGGGTAGTTTTGGTGTATTTTTGGCTCAAATACTGGAAATGAGAACTTAGTCATTTTTGAAAAATTTCATGACCCCGGACCTGCAAAAAAGTTCAAAAAATTGAAAATTTTTCAAAATTTTTTTTTTCCTCGAAACAACCAAGAAAGTCTTAATTTACGTTACGAACACCATTTCGGGTAGTTTTGGTGAATTTTTGGCTCAAATACTGGAAATGAGGACTTAGTCATTTTTGAAAAATTTCATGACCCCGGACCTGCAAAAAAGTTCAAAAAATTGAAAATTTTTCAAAATTTTTTTTTTCCTCGAAACAATCGAGAAAGTCTTAATTTACATTACGAACACCATTTCGGGTAGTTTTGGTGTATTTTTGGCTCCAATACTAGAAATGAGGACTTAGTCATTTTTGAAAAATTTCATGACCCCGGACCTGCAAAAAAGTTCAAAAAATTCAAATTTTTCAAAAATTTTTTTTCCCCTAAACAACCAAGAAAGTCTTAATTTACGTTACGAACACCATTTCAGGTAGTTTTGGTGTATTTTGGGCTCAAATACAGGAAATGAGGACTTAGTCTCTTTTGAAAAATTTCATGACCCCGGACATGCAAAAAAGTTCAAAAAATTGAAAAATTTCCAAAAAAAATCTTTCTACTAGTAACAACCAAGAATGATAAGAAAATACCTTTCTGACATGTTTTCATGACATTTGGCTCAACCTTCAAGTGATATCTGGAATGTAGTACCTATATGATAAAGTGATAGATCAAGATCAAGTATCTATAAGATCATAATATCTATAAAATCAAGTGATATCTATAAGATACATAGAATGTTTCAGACTAAAGTTTGAAAAAGCAAAAAGATTTGAAAATTTTTACAAATCTTTTTTCCTCGAAACAAGCAAGAAAGTCTTAATTTACGTTTCGAACACCATTTCAGATAGTTTTGGTGTATTTTTGGCTCAAATACTGGAAATGAGGACTTAGTCATTTTTGAAAAATTTCATGACCCCGGACCTGCAAAAAGTTCAAAAATTTGAAAATAATTAAAAATTTTCTTTTTTCTCGAAACAACCAAGAAAGTCTTTATTTACGTTACGAACACAAGTTCGGGTAGTTTTGGTGTATTTTGGCTCAAATACTGGAAATGAGGATTTTGTCATTTTTGAAAAATTTCATGACCCTGGACCTGCAAAAAAGTTCAAAAAATTGAAAATTTTTCAAAACTTTTTTTTTCCTCGAAACAACCAAGAAAGTCTTAATTTACGTTACGAACACCAGTTCGGGTAGTTTTGGTGTATTTTTGGCTCAAATACTGGAAATGAGAACTTAGTCATTTTTGAAAAATTTCATGACCCCGGACCTGCAAAAAAGTTCAAAAAATTGAAAATTTTTCAAAATCTTTTTTCCTCGAAACAACCAAGAAAGTCTTAATTTACGTTACGAACACAATTTCGGGTAGTTTTGGTGTATTTTTGGCTCAAATACTGGAAATGGGAACCTAGTCATTTTTGAAAAATTTCATGACCCCGGACCTGCAAAAAAGTTCAAAAACTTGAAAATTTTTCAAAAATTTTTTTTTCCTCGAAACAACCAAGAAAGTCTTTATTTACGTTACGAACACAAGTTCGGGTAGTTTTGGTGTATTTTGGCTCAAATACTGGAAATGAGGATTTTGTCATTTTTGAAAAATTTCATGACCCTGGACCTGCAAAAAAGTTCAAAAAATTGAAAATTTTTCAAAACTTTTTTTTTCCTCGAAACAACCAAGAAAGTCTTAATTTACGTTACGAACACCAGTTCGGGTAGTTTTGGTGTATTTTTGGCTCAAATACTGGAAATGAGAACTTAGTCATTTTTGAAAAATTTCATGACCCCGGACCTGCAAAAAAGTTCAAAATATTGAAAATTTTTCAAAACTTTTTTTTTCCTCGAAACAACCAAGAAAGTCTTAATTTACGTTACGAACACCAGTTCGGGTAATTTTGGTGTATTTTTGGCTCAAATACTGAAAATGAGAACTTAGTCATTTTTAAAAAATTTCATGACCCCGGACCTGCAAAAAAGTTAAAAAAATTGAAAATTTTTCAAAATTTTTTTTTTCCTTGAAACAACCAAGAAAGTCTTAATTTACGTTACGAACACCATTTCAGGAAGTTTTGGTGTATTTTTGGCTCAAATACTGGAAATGAGGACTTAGTCATTTTTGAAAAATTTCATGACCCAGGACCTGCAAAAAGTTCAAAAATTTGAAAATAATTAAAAATTTTCTTTTTTCTCAAAACAACCAAGAAAGTCTTTATTTACGTTACGAACACAAGTTCGGGTAGTTTTGGTGTATTTTGGCTCAAATACTGGAAATGAGGATTTTGTCATTTTTGAAAAATTTCATGACCCTGGACCTGCAAAAAAGTTCAAAAAATTGAAAATTTTTCAAAACTTTTTTTTTCCTCGAAACAACCAAGAAAGTCTTAATTTACGTTACGAACACCAGTTCGGGTAGTTTTGGTGTATTTTTGGCTCAAATACTGGAAATGAGAACTTAGTCATTTTTGAAAAATTTCATGACCCCGGACCTGCAAAAAAGTTCAAAAAATTGAAAATTTTTCAAAATTTTTTTTTTCCTCGAAACAATCGAGAAAGTCTTAATTTACATTACAAACACCATTTCGGGTAGTTTTGGTGTATTTTTGGCTCCAATACTAGAAATGAGGACTTAGTCATTTTTGAAAAATTTCATGACCCCGGACCTGCAAAAAAGTTCAAAAAATTCAAATTTTTCAAAAATTTTTTTTCCCCTAAACAACCAAGAAAGTCTTAATTTACGTTACGAACACCATTTCAGGTAGTTTTGGTGTATTTTGGGCTCAAATACAGGAAATGAGGACTTAGTCTCTTTTGAAAAATTTCATGACCCCGGACATGCAAAAAAGTTCAAAAAATTGAAAAATTTCCAAAAAAAATCTTTCTACTAGTAACAACCAAGAATGATAAGAAAATACCTTTCTGACATGTTTTCATGACATTTGGCTCAACCTTCAAGTGATATCTGGAATGTAGTACCTATATGATAAAGTGATAGATCAAGATCAAGTATCTATAAGATCATAATATCTATAAAATCAAGTGATATCTATAAGATACATAGAATGTTTCAGACTAAAGTTTGAAAAAGCAAAAAGATTTGAAAATTTTTACAAATCTTTTTTCCTCGAAACAAGCAAGAAAGTCTTAATTTACGTTTCGAACACCATTTCAGATAGTTTTGGTGTATTTTTGGCTCAAATACTGGAAATGAGGACTTAGTCATTTTTGAAAAATTTCATGACCCCGGACCTGCAAAAAGTTCAAAAATTTGAAAATAATTAAAAATTTTCTTTTTTCTCGAAACAACCAAGAAAGTCTTTATTTACGTTACGAACACAAGTTCGGGTAGTTTTGGTGTATTTTGGCTCAAATACTGGAAATGAGGATTTTGTCATTTTTGAAAAATTTCATGACCCTGGACCTGCAAAAAAGTTCAAAAAATTGAAAATTTTTCAAAACTTTTTTTTTCCTCGAAACAACCAAGAAAGTCTTAATTTACGTTACGAACACCAGTTCGGGTAGTTTTGGTGTATTTTTGGCTCAAATACTGGAAATGAGAACTTAGTCATTTTTGAAAAATTTCATGACCCCGGACCTGCAAAAAAGTTCAAAAAATTGAAAATTTTTCAAAATCTTTTTTCCTCGAAACAACCAAGAAAGTCTTAATTTACGTTACGAACACAATTTCGGGTAGTTTTGGTGTATTTTTGGCTCAAATACTGGAAATGGGAACCTAGTCATTTTTGAAAAATTTCATGACCCCGGACCTGCAAAGAAGTTCAAAAACTTGAAAATTTTTCAAAAATTTTTTTTTCCTCGAAACAACCAAGAAAGTCTTTATTTACGTTACGAACACAAGTTCGGGTAGTTTTGGTGTATTTTGGCTCAAATACTGGAAATGAGGATTTTGTCATTTTTGAAAAATTTCATGACCCTGGACCTGCAAAAAAGTTCAAAAAATTGAAAATTTTTCAAAACTTTTTTTTTCCTCGAAACAACCAAGAAAGTCTTAATTTACGTTACGAACACCAGTTCGGGTAGTTTTGGTGTATTTTTGGCTCAAATACTGAAAATGAGAACTTAGTCATTTTTAAAAAATTTCATGACCCCGGACCTGCAAAAAAGTTAAAAAAATTGAAAATTTTTCAAAATTTTTTTTTTCCTTGAAACAACCAAGAAAGTCTTAATTTACGTTACGAACACCATTTCAGGAAGTTTTGGTGTATTTTTGGCTCAAATACTGGAAATGAGGACTTAGTCATTTTTGAAAAATTTCATGACCCAGGACCTGCAAAAAGTTCAAAAATTTGAAAATAATTAAAAATTTTCTTTTTTCTCAAAACAACCAAGAAAGTCTTTATTTACGTTACGAACACAAGTTCGGGTAGTTTTGGTGTATTTTGGCTCAAATACTGGAAATGAGGATTTAGTCATTTTTGAAAAATTTCATGACCCTGGACCTGCAAAAAAGTTCAAAAAATTGAAAATTTTTCAAAACTTTTTTTTTCCTCGAAACAACCAAGAAAGTCTTAATTTACGTTACGAACACCAGTTCGGGTAGTTTTGGTGTATTTTTGGCTCAAATACTGGAAATGAGAACTTAGTCATTTTTGAAAAATTTCATGACCCCGGACCTGCAAAAAAGTTCAAAAAATTGAAAATTTTTCAAAACTTTTTTTTTCCTCAAAACAACCAAGAAAGTCTTAATTTACGTTACGAACACCAGTTCGGGTAGTTTTGGTGTATTTTTGGCTCAAATACTGGAAATGAGAACTTAGTCATTTTTGAAAAATTTCATGACCCCGGACCTGCAAAAAAGTTAAAAAAATTGAAAATTTTTCAAAATTTTTTTTTTCCTTGAAACAACCAAGAAAGTCTTAATTTACGTTACGAACACCATTTCAGGAAGTTTTGGTGTATTTTTGGCTCAAATACTGGAAATGAGGACTTAGTCATTTTTGAAAAATTTCATGACCCCGGACCTGCAAAAAGTTCAAAAATTTGAAAATAATTAAAAATTTTCTTTTTTCTCAAAACAACCAAGAAAGTCTTTATTTACGTTACGAACACAAGTTCGGGTAGTTTTGGTGTATTTTTGGCTCAAATACTGGAAATGGGAACCTAGTCATTTTTGAAAAATTTCATGACCCCGGACCTGCAAAAAAGTTCAAAAACTTGAAAATTTTTCAAAAATTTTTTTTTCCTCGAAACAACCAAGAAAGTCTTTATTTACGTTACGAACACAAGTTCGGGTAGTTTTGGTGTATTTTGGCTCAAATACTGGAAATGAGGATTTTGTCATTTTTGAAAAATTTCATGACCCTGGACCTGCAAAAAAGTTCAAAAAATTGAAAATTTTTCAAAACTTTTTTTTTCCTCGAAACAACCAAGAAAGTCTTAATTTACGTTACGAACACCAGTTCGGGTAGTTTTGGTGTATTTTTGGCTCAAATACTGGAAATGAGAACTTAGTCATTTTTGAAAAATTTCATGACCCCGGACCTGCAAAAAAGTTCAAAATATTGAAAATTTTTCAAAACTTTTTTTTTCCTCGAAACAACCAAGAAAGTCTTAATTTATGTTACGAACACCAGTTCGGGTAATTTTGGTGTATTTTTGGCTCAAATACTGAAAATGAGAACTTAGTCATTTTTAAAAAATTTCATGACCCCGGACCTGCAAAAAAGTTAAAAAAATTGAAAATTTTTCAAAATTTTTTTTTTCCTTGAAACAACCAAGAAAGTCTTAATTTACGTTACGAACACCATTTCAGGAAGTTTTGGTGTATTTTTGGCTCAAATACTGGAAATGAGGACTTAGTCATTTTTGAAAAATTTCATGACCCAGGACCTGCAAAAAGTTCAAAAATTTGAAAATAATTAAAAATTTTCTTTTTTCTCAAAACAACCAAGAAAGTCTTTCTTTACGTTACGAACACAAGTTCGGGTAGTTTTGGTGTATTTTGGCTCAAATACTGGAAATGAGGATTTAGTCATTTTTGAAAAATTTCATGACCCTGGACCTGCAAAAAAGTTCAAAAAATTGAAAATTTTTCAAAACTTTTTTTTTCCTCGAAACAACCAAGAAAGTCTTAATTTACGTTACGAACACCAGTTCGGGTAGTTTTGGTGTATTTTTGGCTCAAATACTGGAAATGAGAACTTAGTCATTTTTGAAAAATTTCATGACCCCGGACCTGCAAAAAAGTTCAAAAAATTGAAAATTTTTCAAAATTTTTTTTTTCCTCGAAACAACCAAGAAAGTCTTAATTTACGTTACGAACACCATTTCGGGTAGTTTTGGTGAATTTTTGGCTCAAATACTGGAAATGAGGACTTAGTCATTTTTGAAAAATTTCATGACCCCGGACCTGCAAAAAAGTTCAAAAAATTGAAAATTTTTCAAAATTTTTTTTTTCCTCGAAACAATCGAGAAAGTCTCAATTTACATTACGAACACCATTTCGGGTAGTTTTGGTGTATTTTTGGCTCCAATACTAGAAATGAGGACTTAGTCATTTTTGAAAAATTTCATGACCCAGGACCTGCAAAAAGTTCAAAAATTTGAAAATAATTAAAAATTTTCTTTTTTCTCAAAACAACCAAGAAAGTCTTTCTTTACGTTACGAACACAAGTTCGGGTAGTTTTGGTGTATTTTGGCTCAAATACTGGAAATGAGGATTTAGTCATTTTTGAAAAATTTCATGACCCTGGACCTGCAAAAAAGTTCAAAAAATTGAAAATTTTTCAAAACTTTTTTTTTCCTCGAAACAACCAAGAAAGTCTTAATTTACGTTACGAACACCAGTTCGGGTAGTTTTGGTGTATTTTTGGCTCAAATACTGGAAATGAGAACTTAGTCATTTTTGAAAAATTTCATGACCCCGGACCTGCAAAAAAGTTCAAAAAATTGAAAATTTTTCAAAATTTTTTTTTTCCTCGAAACAACCAAGAAAGTCTTAATTTACGTTACGAACACCATTTCGGGTAGTTTTGGTGAATTTTTGGCTCAAATACTGGAAATGAGGACTTAGTCATTTTTGAAAAATTTCATGACCCCGGACCTGCAAAAAAGTTCAAAAAATTGAAAATTTTTCAAAATTTTTTTTTTCCTCGAAACAATCGAGAAAGTCTCAATTTACATTACGAACACCATTTCGGGTAGTTTTGGTGTATTTTTGGCTCCAATACTAGAAATGAGGACTTAGTCATTTTTGAAAAATTTCATGACCCCGGACCTGCAAAAAAGTTCAAAAAATTCAAATTTTTCAAAAATTTTTTTTCCCCTAAACAACCAAGAAAGTCTTAATTTACGTTACGAACACCATTTCAGGTAGTTTTGGTGTATTTTGGGCTCAAATACAGGAAATGAGGACTTAGTCTCTTTTGAAAAATTTCATGACCCCGGACATGCAAAAAAGTTCAAAAAATTGAAAAATTTCCAAAAAAAATCTTTCTACTAGTAACAACCAAGAATGATAAGAAAATACCTTTCTGACATGTTTTCATGACATTTGGCTCAACCTTCAAGTGATATCTGGAATGTAGTACCTATATGATAAAGTGATAGATCAAGATCAAGTATCTATAAGATCATAATATCTATAAAATCAAGTGATATCTATAAGATACATAGAATGTTTCAGACTAAAGTTTGAAAAAGCAAAAAGATTTAAAAATTTTTACAAATCTTTTTTCCTCGAAACAAGCAAGAAAGTCTTAATTTACGTTTCGAACACCATTTCAGATAGTTTTGGTGTATTTTTGGCTCAAATACTGGAAATGAGGACTTAGTCATTTTTGAAAAATTTCATGACCCCGGACCTGCAAAAAGTTCAAAAATTTGAAAATAATTAAAAATTTTCTTTTTTCTCGAAACAACCAAGAAAGTCTTTATTTACGTTACGAACACAAGTTCGGGTAGTTTTGGTGTATTTTGGCTCAAATACTGGAAATGAGGATTTTGTCATTTTTGAAAAATTTCATGACCCTGGACCTGCAAAAAAGTTCAAAAAATTGAAAATTTTTCAAAACTTTTTTTTTCCTCGAAACAACCAAGAAAGTCTTAATTTACGTTACGAACACCAGTTCGGGTAGTTTTGGTGTATTTTTGGCTCAAATACTGGAAATGAGAACTTAGTCATTTTTGAAAAATTTCATGACCCCGGACCTGCAAAAAAGTTCAAAAAATTGAAAATTTTTCAAAATCTTTTTTCCTCGAAACAACCAAGAAAGTCTTAATTTACGTTACGAACACAATTTCGGGTAGTTTTGGTGTATTTTTGGCTCAAATACTGGAAATGGGAACCTAGTCATTTTTGAAAAATTTCATGACCCCGGACCTGCAAAAAAGTTCAAAAACTTGAAAATTTTTCAAAAATTTTTTTTTCCTCGAAACAACCAAGAAAGTCTTTATTTACGTTACGAACACAAGTTCGGGTAGTTTTGGTGTATTTTGGCTCAAATACTGGAAATGAGGATTTTGTCATTTTTGAAAAATTTCATGACCCTGGACCTGCAAAAAAGTTCAAAAAATTGAAAATTTTTCAAAACTTTTTTTTTCCTCGAAACAACCAAGAAAGTCTTAATTTACGTTACGAACACCAGTTCGGGTAGTTTTGGTGTATTTTTGGCTCAAATACTGGAAATGAGAACTTAGTCATTTTTGAAAAATTTCATGACCCCGGACCTGCAAAAAAGTTCAAAATATTGAAAATTTTTCAAAACTTTTTTTTTCCTCGAAACAACCAAGAAAGTCTTAATTTATGTTACGAACACCAGTTCGGGTAATTTTGGTGTATTTTTGGCTCAAATACTGAAAATGAGAACTTAGTCATTTTTAAAAAATTTCATGACCCCGGACCTGCAAAAAAGTTAAAAAAATTGAAAATTTTTCAAAATTTTTTTTTTCCTTGAAACAACCAAGAAAGTCTTAATTTACGTTACGAACACCATTTCAGGAAGTTTTGGTGTATTTTTGGCTCAAATACTGGAAATGAGGACTTAGTCATTTTTGAAAAATTTCATGACCCAGGACCTGCAAAAAGTTCAAAAATTTGAAAATAATTAAAAATTTTCTTTTTTCTCAAAACAACCAAGAAAGTCTTTATTTACGTTACGAACACAAGTTCGGGTAGTTTTGGTGTATTTTGGCTCAAATACTGGAAATGAGGATTTAGTCATTTTTGAAAAATTTCATGACCCTGGACCTGCAAAAAAGTTCAAAAAATTGAAAATTTTTCAAAACTTTTTTTTTCCTCGAAACAACCAAGAAAGTCTTAATTTACGTTACGAACACCAGTTCGGGTAGTTTTGGTGTATTTTTGGCTCAAATACTGGAAATGAGAACTTAGTCATTTTTGAAAAATTTCATGACCCCGGACCTGCAAAAAAGTTCAAAAAATTGAAAATTTTTCAAAACTTTTTTTTTCCTCAAAACAACCAAGAAAGTCTTAATTTACGTTACGAACACCAGTTCGGGTAGTTTTGGTGTATTTTTGGCTCAAATACTGGAAATGAGAACTTAGTCATTTTTGAAAAATTTCATGACCCCGGACCTGCAAAAAAGTTAAAAAAATTGAAAATTTTTCAAAATTTTTTTTTTCCTTGAAACAACCAAGAAAGTCTTAATTTACGTTACGAACACCATTTCAGGAAGTTTTGGTGTATTTTTGGCTCAAATACTGGAAATGAGGACTTAGTCATTTTTGAAAAATTTCATGACCCCGGACCTGCAAAAAGTTCAAAAATTTGAAAATAATTAAAAATTTTCTTTTTTCTCAAAACAACCAAGAAAGTCTTTATTTACGTTACGAACACAAGTTCGGGTAGTTTTGGTGTATTTTGGCTCAAATACTGGAAATGAGGATTTAGTCATTTTTGAAAAATTTCATGACCCTGGACCTGCATAAAAGTTCAAAAAATTGAACATTTTTCAAAATTTTTTTTTTCCTCGAAACAACCGAGAAAGTCTTAATTTACGTTACGAACACCATTTCGGGTAGTTTTGGTGAATTTTTGGCTCAAATACTGGAAATGAGGACTTAGTCATTTTTGAAAAATTTCATGACCCCGGACCTCCAAAAAAGTTCAAAAAATTGAAAATTTTTCAAAAATTTTTTTTTCCTCGAAACAACCAAGAAAGTCTTAATTTACGTTACGAACACCAGTTAGGGTAGTTTTGGTGTATTTTTGGCTCAAATACTGGAAATGAGAACTTAGTCATTTTTGAAAAATTTCATGACCCCGGACCTGCAAAAAAGTTCAAAAAATTGAAAATTTTTCAAAATTTTTTTTTTCCTCGAAACAACCAAGAAAGTCTTAATTTACGTTACGAACACCATTTCGGGTAGTTTTGGTGAATTTTTGGCTCAAATACTGGAAATGAGGACTTAGTCATTTTTGAAAAATTTCATGACCCCGGACCTGCAAAAAAGTTCAAAAAATTGAAAATTTTTCAAAATTTTTTTTTTCCTCGAAACAATCGAGAAAGTCTTAATTTACATTACGAACACCATTTCGGGTAGTTTTGGTGTATTTTTGGCTCCAATACTAGAAATGAGGACTTAGTCATTTTTGAAAAATTTCATGACCCCGGACCTGCAAAAAAGTTCAAAAAATTCAAATTTTTCAAAAATTTTTTTTCCCCTAAACAACCAAGAAAGTCTTAATTTACGTTACGAACACCATTTCAGGTAGTTTTGGTGTATTTTGGGCTCAAATACAGGAAATGAGGACTTAGTCTCTTTTGAAAAATTTCATGACCCCGGACATGCAAAAAAGTTCAAAAAATTGAAAAATTTCCAAAAAAAATCTTTCTACTAGTAACAACCAAGAATGATAAGAAAATACCTTTCTGACATGTTTTCATGACATTTGGCTCAACCTTCAAGTGATATCTGGAATGTAGTACCTATATGATAAAGTGATAGATCAAGATCAAGTATCTATAAGATCATAATATCTATAAAATCAAGTGATATCTATAAGATACATAGAATGTTTCAGACTAAAGTTTGAAAAAGCAAAAAGATTTAAAAATTTTTACAAATCTTTTTTCCTCGAAACAAGCAAGAAAGTCTTAATTTACGTTTCGAACACCATTTCAGATAGTTTTGGTGTATTTTTGGCTCAAATACTGGAAATGAGGACTTAGTCATTTTTGAAAAATTTCATGACCCCGGACCTGCAAAAAGTTCAAAAATTTGAAAATAATTAAAAATTTTCTTTTTTCTCGAAACAACCAAGAAAGTCTTTATTTACGTTACGAACACAAGTTCGGGTAGTTTTGGTGTATTTTGGCTCAAATACTGGAAATGAGGATTTTGTCATTTTTGAAAAATTTCATGACCCTGGACCTGCAAAAAAGTTCAAAAAATTGAAAATTTTTCAAAACTTTTTTTTTCCTCGAAACAACCAAGAAAGTCTTAATTTACGTTACGAACACCAGTTCGGGTAGTTTTGGTGTATTTTTGGCTCAAATACTGGAAATGAGAACTTAGTCATTTTTGAAAAATTTCATGACCCCGGACCTGCAAAAAAGTTCAAAAAATTGAAAATTTTTCAAAATCTTTTTTCCTCGAAACAACCAAGAAAGTCTTAATTTACGTTACGAACACAATTTCGGGTAGTTTTGGTGTATTTTTGGCTCAAATACTGGAAATGGGAACCTAGTCATTTTTGAAAAATTTCATGACCCCGGACCTGCAAAAAAGTTCAAAAACTTGAAAATTTTTCAAAAATTTTTTTTTCCTCGAAACAACCAAGAAAGTCTTTATTTACGTTACGAACACAAGTTCGGGTAGTTTTGGTGTATTTTGGCTCAAATACTGGAAATGAGGATTTTGTCATTTTTGAAAAATTTCATGACCCTGGACCTGCAAAAAAGTTCAAAAAATTGAAAATTTTTCAAAACTTTTTTTTTCCTCGAAACAACCAAGAAAGTCTTAATTTACGTTACGAACACCAGTTCGGGTAGTTTTGGTGTATTTTTGGCTCAAATACTGGAAATGAGAACTTAGTCATTTTTGAAAAATTTCATGACCCCGGACCTGCAAAAAAGTTCAAAAAATTGAAAATTTTTCAAAATCTTTTTTCCTCGAAACAACCAAGAAAGTCTTAATTTACGTTACGAACACAATTTCGGGTAGTTTTGGTGTATTTTTGGCTCAAATACTGGAAATGGGAACCTAGTCATTTTTGAAAAATTTCATGACCCCGGACCTGCAAAAAAGTTCAAAAACTTGAAAATTTTTCAAAAATTTTTTACTAAAAACAAACAAAAATGATAAGAAAATATTTTTCTGAAATGTTTCCATGACATTTGTTTGCATGTGCAAGTGATTTCTGGAAAAAAGTAGGAAATAGTAGATATATTATGTTCGTGACTAGAGCTTGAATAAACATGAAAAAATTATGAATTTTTTAAAAAAATTTGTATACACAAAACAACCAAGAAAGTTTTAATTTACGTTACAAACACCATTTCGGCCAGTTTTTGTGTATTTTTGGCTCAAATACTGGAAATGAGGACTTAGTCATTTTTGAAAAATTTCATGACCCCGGATCATCAAAAAAGTTCAAAAAATTGAAAAATTTTCAAAATTTTTTTTTCCTCGAAACAACCGAGATATTCTTAATTTATGTTACGAACACCATTTCGGGTAGTTTTGCTGTATTTTTGGCTCAAATACTGGAAATTAGGACTTGGTCCTTTTTGAAAATTTCATGACCCCGGACCTGCAAAAAAGTTCAAAAAATTGAAAATTTTTTCAAAAATTTTTTACTAAAAACAAACAAAAATGATAAGAAAATATTTTTCTGAAATGTTTCCATGACATTTGTTTGCATGTGCAAGTGATTTCTGGAAAAAAGTAGGAAATAGTAGATATATTATGTTCGTGACTAGAGCTTGAATAAACATGAAAAAATTATGAATTTTTTAAAAAAATTTGTATACACAAAACAACCAAGAAAGTTTTAATTTACGTTACAAACACCATTTCGGCCAGTTTTTGTGTATTTTTGGCTCAAATACTGGAAATGAGGACTTAGTCATTTTTGAAAAATTTCATGACCCCGGATCATCAAAAAAGTTCAAAAAATTGAAAAATTTTCAAAATTTTTTTTTCCTCGAAACAACCGAGATATTCTTAATTTATGTTACGAACACCATTTCGGGTAGTTTTGCTGTATTTTTGGCTCAAATACTGGAAATTAGGACTTGGTCCTTTTTGAAAATTTCATGACCCCGGACCTGCAAAAAAGTTCAAAAAATTGAAAATTTTTTCAAAAATTTTTTACTAAAAACAAACAAAAATGATAAGAAAATATTTTTCTGAAATGTTTCCATGACATTTGTTTGCATGTGCAAGTGATTTCTGGAAAAAAGTAGGAAATAGTAGATATATTATGTTCGTGACTAGAGCTTGAATAAACATGAAAAAATTATGAATTTTTTAAAAAAATTTGTATACACAAAACAACCAAGAAAGACTTAATTTACGTTCCAAACAACATTTCAGGTAGTTTTGGTGTATTTTAGGCTCATATAATAAAAATGCGGACTTTGTCATTTTTGAAAAATTTCATAACCCCAGAGCTGCAAAAAAGTTTACAAAATTATAAATTTTTGAAAAAAAAAAATTTTAAAATTTTAAATTTAAAGTATAATTATAAAATTTTCAAGAAAATACCTTTCTGAAATGTTTTGATGACATTTGATTGAACCTCCAAGTGATATCTGATAAAAGTGAGAAAGAATATATATAGAATGTTAAAGAAAGAAATAAACTTAAAGAAAAGTCTGAAAAAATCGTGAATAGTAATCTGTGAAGCTAAGTTTTCGTTTTACACAGAGCCTTAGTGCTTGAATGTTTCTGCTGTGTATCTTCTGAGAACATTCGACGTTACAGGACAACAAGATTAAATTGATTGATTATTATTATCTATAACAACCTTAATTGTCAGAAGATCTTCTTCTGCGGGTCTCTTCGTCCCCTGCTTGCAACATCATTGACAAAAAATCCATCTTCCTTCAGGGGCGGATCCAAAGTGAGTTCCTTGGTGCACAGAACTCAGTCAGTTTTTCAACATATAGCTTAAAATAGTGTTGCCTGAAATAAGTAATATTTAGACTAAAAAAGTGAAACCTAGAAATTATAAGTTTTATCGCAGTCTCTTCGAAATCTTTAAATTGCCAGTTTGATGTAATTCGTTCGCCATTTTCCTTCCTTCTTCTCTGTCTTGATTTTGAAACGATTTTTCAGAAGCTGTGGAGGACAACAGCAGTCAATCCTAGAACTCGAAAATAAATGTTTTGTGCCTCGGAAGTGAATGAATTGAAACAATAAACTTTTTGTTTGGAACACGGATGGAACTAAGTCAAAACAGCATCTAGAACTCGGCAATGATACCATATTTGTAAGAGCGCTGTACAATAGCCAGTAGTTGATTGGCTACCTATTGTTTCTGATCTGTTGTGGAACTGCAAAACTTTGAATTCGAAATGGCGACTGCAGATGTCTTATTTTCACGACCCTTGCAGCATTCTAGCAGATTAATAAGCGTTTGAGATAAAACCAGGAAGAATCGTTAATTTTCCGAGAGAATTAACTGCCTTTATTTTAAATTGCAGTCGTTGATGGCAAGAGACCTATGGTCAGACGGAACACCGTATTTTTTAAAAATAGGCTGGTGTCTACGTGGGAAAAACAATAAATGCGAGTAAAATAAAAGGGAAAAATTTGCATAAAATGGGAAAAAGAGAAAGGGAGGGGGTTGCAGAAATTTTCACAGAGGCACTGTCGGAAAGAAATCTATAATCTAGATTAAGTGAGTGGGTAGTACCTTTTGGAGCTGGTTAACTCTCAAAAGTGTTGACCAACGAACTTTACGATAGGATAAGACCCATAGGTTCACAACGTCCACAAATGAATGGCCTCCCTAAAATAAATAAACCGAATGTTTCACTTAGACCCATCTTGTCTATGGCTGGCCCAGCATGAATTGGCTAAGTGGCTTTCTGAACTTCTGGACCATGTTCTTCAAAAATAATCAAAACAATGTATTAAGGATTATTTTACGTTTGTTGAGTTCATACAAAACTTGAACATCAAAAACGAAACATCTTTAATGTGTTCTTTTCACATTAGCAGTCTTTTCACAAATTTTCCTTTGAGTGAGACCATCATAATATGCGCTGATGCTTTGTACCGGAGCGAGCTTAATAGCCCACCATTCCCAGAGGAAGTATTCATTGGACTGATGGAAACTGCAACACGTTCAGTTGAATTCACTTTTAACAATAAAATGTACCAACAAAAGGGCGGTGACGTTCTGGGTAGCCCTCTGGGACCTGCCTTGGCTAATATCTTTGTTGGCGTCCACGAACAGCGTTTGTTTGACTGCAACCGAAAGCCAAGTGTCTATTTTCGGTACGTAGATGACAAATAAACTATTTTCAAAACAGAGGCTGAGTGTGATACTTTCTAAAACGCCTTAACGGCCTTCACCCAGCCCTACAGTTTACATTTGAAAAGGAAGAAAACAACTCCTTGCCATTTCTAGATGTTTTGGTTGAAAAGTCTGTATCTGGATTTCTCACTAGTGTATACCGTAAACCCACATTTTCGGGGTTATACACTCGATGGAGTTCGTTTTGCCCAAAACAAAGAAAAATCAGCCTCATCAAAACGCTTACACATAGGACACTGATGATTTGTTCCAAGTCTAAACTCGACTCGGAACTTAAAAAACTAACTAAGATCTTTCTGGAGAACGGCTACCCAGAGGATGTCATTTCAGTTTACATTAAGGAGAAGATAGCAAATTTCTCGGCTGATGTAAAATTAGGTCCGCAAAAGTGCCCGGTCTATCTAAAACTGTCTTGGATCGGTAACAGTTCCTTATGTTTTGAAAGTCAAATAAAACAGGACCTTACAAATTGTTTCTTTGCAGTGAATCCATGTATTGTTTACAGTACAAAAAAGGCCCTTCCATCCATTCAAACGGACTGCATTCCTACCACACAAAAGAGTTCCGTTATATATGAATTTATGTGCCAGTGTGATTCTGGCTACGTAGGACTCACTACCCAAAGATTAGAGGATAGAATAAAACAACATGTTCCATCCAGTATTAGAAACAAAACTCATCCCCAAAGGGAACCTTGGTCTTGCAGATCTAAAAATACTATTAAAACCTGTGAGTCTACTGGACGACTGTCATTCCATCTAGCAGCTTTAGAATCTATCTACATAAGCACGAAAAAACCGCTATTTTGTAGACAAATAGAGTTCGTTTTCACCTTAGGACTCCATTGGTAACATTCTTAATAGGCAAGCGGCACTGATTGGTCAACCTCAACAGTCATATGCTCGCGTTTCTGATTGGCCTAATTCAATCCACAACTGGGTATATATTTTTCCTAGCATAGAGTTTTCGATCTACACTTAGTGAGCAAAAGTATTGCACAGGCTTAAACAGAAAGGGCTGCACCGAAGCAAAACATTTTAGTGAACCAAAATTCAAGTGGCCATAGCAAGTTTCATAAAAGTTATAAGATGACTTTTTAACTGGAATATGTTAGAAAATTTATCAAGGTTTGATGCCGAAAATTGTAAATGCAAGAATATTCTTAATTGCCCATTTCTAAACAATATCGACATGCCACAAAAACACAAAAATTGAGCCATAATGATTGAAGTACCTGTGAAACATTTGTAATAAAAAGTTAATCTTTGCACCAATTTGCGATATCTGATTACAATGAACTCGGGGGTACCTACTTTATGCTTTGGTGTCTAGAACTGCTCAATTTACTGATAGGCCTAATCGCAGCTTCCGTTTCGTGATATGTTGAAGCAAAATTCAATCAATAAAATGTGTCACAAATCGTCAAGTCCATTTTTTCCAACCGATTGCGATTTCACAATGAGAGTAAATGATGCTGAAAATTGTGTAAAACAGGGGTCGGCAACCCGCGGCCCGCGGGCCACATGCGACCCGCAAGGTACTTTTGTGTGGCCCGGAAGGCCCCTGTTAACCTGTAAATAATTTGGCCCATTGCACCAGTGTCGGCTCGGATTCAGTGATCCTAGATTCTTGTCTAGATTAGCATTCCTTGTTGTCATTACTAGCCACTCGAACAAGCTGAACAAGAAGCTTCAAGGCCATGGTCAATTTATGAATGTCATGTATGAGTATGTTGTCATGTTTCTGCTTATGCTACATTTTTGGAAAACTCAGCTGAATCAAGGTAACATAGTTCACTTTCCATCTTCAAATGGAAATGATCGAGCTGCAGGGTACCAGTGAATTGAAACAGAAATACAAGGAAACTCATATAATCCCGTTTTATAAGGAGTATCTCCATGGTGGATGATGGTTTATATCCAGGTCTGGTGCAGCATACCAAGAAGATGTGTTGCATGTTTGGAAGTACTAATCTTTGCGAAAGTCTCTTCTCAAAGATGAAGTATGCGAAGAGTCGACTGCGATCTCGAATGATTGATCAGCACCTTGAAGGGAACTTGCGGCTGCCGAAATCAACAATTCTGCCAAATATAAAAATCTTCGACAAGGACATGCAGCACCAACTTGAACATTAGCTTCTTGTAATATACTGACCAGTGAACATATACTTCACATCTATGTTTGTATTTACGTACAGCTTCCACGTTACAGAAAATTTACCGATAAGTACAATATTATTGATTAGATTAGCAGTTAGGTAGAATTGGTATATATATACTAAAATTATACTGTATTTTGAGTTGCGGCCCTTGTATGCATTTCAGAAATCAACTATGGCCCCCGGTTTACAAAGGTTGCCGACCCCTGGCGGTAAAACAACATTTTGTCCTCTCATTAAATGAAAATATCAAAATTCCCGCCATAAACAGGATCACTCGAGTGTCTCAATAGCTGTAAAAGAGTGGACACAATAAAATGGCTTAAAATATGCCACTTTCCACCAAACACAAGGCCATTAATGATCAACTTGGCACTCCAATGCCTAAATGTGATCTTGATAAAGTTTTAGCCAGTCTCATAAAGGTTTCAAAGCTGCGAGACTGTCCAATAAAAAGTCAAAAAATTTTATTTTTTAAAAAGTAACTTTTATTCAATTTTTAAATTAAAAGTGTTGTCAATGGTTTGAAGTTTGGTTTGATTAGATTTTAACCATAAAAAGACGCCTAATGGCTTCACAAAAGTGGTTTGAATTTTGATCGCTTTGTTGTTGACAACGCGGTCGCCATTACTGAATTGTCAAACCTGTGCAATACTTTTGCTCACTAAGTGTATGTTCTGACGTTTCACACTCTGAAGAGTGCCAGACGAAAAACTTTAGTTTACTCAAATGTTTGCTTTTTTCAAAGCCATTAAACATGTTTAGGTAAAACTCTTATCATTCAGAAGGAGCAGAATAAAATCATAGTAAGGCAGGGAAAATATAAACTTTGGTTGTAAAATCAGTCAAAAATTAAGCACAAAACCCACTTAATTGTATCTTGAGACATGGTCAGACATGTTCTTGACATGGTCAGACATGGTTACTAAGTAAAATGATAGCAAATACAGAAAATTGTTCTTTTTTCTAATATTTTTATAACACAGTTCTTGCACCGTTGAGAATAAATATTCAGAAATAATAGTTAACATAGGCAAAATCTCATTTAATTGCTCAACCATGCTAACCATGCTAAACCACTAACCATGGTCAGACCTTTCGAGTATTATGGTCCAATCATGATAGGACCATTGCAAACTATGGTTAGGCTGTGAACCATGGTTGGGTCTTTACAGAGGTAAAAGTGTCACTAAAAACATCAATACTACTGTTGAATTTTAAGCTGAAAAGTAGTTTATAACGAGTTTTTAGAGCATTTTCTTATATTTGGACTTTCTATGTGAACCTTTTCCATCCAGCAACATAAAATTTAGGACCAGTGCATGATGCAGTAAAACCTCATATTTAATGTAAAGAACAGGCCTTCCCATGACATCAGCCCTTGAAATCAGCCCTTTTTAATCACTAAAGAAGTTCATATGAAAGCCTTGTTTATGACAAAATTTCTCAAAACCTGTAAAAACATCTCTTGTAAGAGCAGTTAACTCTTTAACAAGATACCTATATGAAACCAAAATGAAAATACAGTTACAACGGAATCAATAATAGCTGGGAATTTTTCAGATGCCTTTTTACTTAAGCCTGCCCCCTTGCCCCTTGGCCGTTCTAGGGTCCATGTACAGCTGCCTGATTTTTGGGGGTTTTGGTTAGACTGTAACTTTTCTGCAATATAACTTTTTCACTGTTGTAATTTCTACTAGATTTGGTCTAACTTTTGAGCCGTGTTTTAATTTGTATTTTTATATTTTATTGCATGGAAACTGTTAACTAGCTCTTAATTCAAAATAAAATGAAAATAAAATGAAAATGAATTGAAAAACACAATTGTCAATAAAAAAATCTTTTCATCATTTTCAAGGACCCAGAGTGATTAATTTGCAATAATCTTTAGCTGAGGACATTCTCCTGAATCAAAAAGGTTATTGGAATAATGATTTCCGGCAAAAAAAACAAAACGGATTTGATAATGCAAACTGCTTCCCTATTTGACCCCGAAACTGCGAAGAAGAATTCTCTGTAAACAAGGGCCTAAATTTATGTGATGCATTGACTTGATATGAATTTAATAAGTGATATGCCTTGATTTCTAACATGCTGAATGGTGTTAACAATAGATTGGATGATTTTATGTGCTGAAATGAGGTTAGTTCCCTGTTTTGGTTTTTTTCCTGCTGTTTTTGAAGATTTCCCTATTTGACCCCAAACGGCAATTTCCCTATTTGACCCTGAGCGCGTCAATCTCTCAGCTGATTTATTTTGAGAAATCTTGTAACCTTGGTGCAGGATGTTTGGAATTTGGATTGATATGAAGAGAGTGTGTATTTTTCTTTGCGATTACTACCTTTTGCTATTTATTTTGAATTAAAACGGTGCTTTTTTAACGAGTTTTGTCTATTTGCTCCCGTAGCTACGGAGGAGCCAAGCGTCAAGCTAATGTAGAAGCAAAACATTGCGATTTATACTGCTAAAATTACCGTAGTTGAATTAAAAAAGCATCTAAAAGGTAGTTTAAAGCATGCTGAATCCGATTCTGAGGTTTGTTTTGAGATATCAGTCCAATTTTTGGAGTTACTAACGATTTTCCTATATGACCCCGATTTCTCTATTTGACCCCGTTCCCTATTTGACCCCGAGCGCCACCAACGCTGCTCTATGAACCTGACCCTCGCCGCCCTCACGCCCGGCAACCTTCGCGAAATGCCCGTTTGCATGTTGCGTTTGGGGTTCCCTTTTCATAATCAACCACCGGCAAAAATACGATAACTTGCACAAATGAAAATTTGCCAATACTAATAAGGTGACAAAAGAAGTTGGCGACATACCGTAGCAATTTTGCTGAGATTTTCTTCATGATGATAACAAAAATCGTGTCGCAACCACCTTGTTTTGAATCGTTAGCAGAGCAGCAATCTTCGTTCTTTGTAGCAGTTTGCTTTTAAGCTAACTTTGAAGAGATGTGGCCAAGATTGTTTGATAAAAAACAAGGAAATGGAGCTGCAAAATGGACCTTCGTCCATAACCGCCTCGTGCAATTGAACATGGTGCTCATTCCCTCCAAATTCGTTTGCTGAAAGTTTGGAACCGAGGCTACAACTATCTCCCCAAGGAATGCGCAGCGTCGTTCAGCGTCGTAGTGTCGTTGGTAGATCGTACTGGTTCATATGACCATAACGGCTGGTAATACTTTGAAAAACTTCGAAGAATCAACAATTAATAGGATGTTCTAAGTTATCTCCAAGCCATATAACAGTTCATCTTTGCGTAAAAATAGTTTCTACATTTCTTACTCTCAATGTGGACGCTCATAGTGTGCACGCAGACTTTCTAAAACAAATAAAAATAATTGCGCTCGTAAAAATATCCGTCACCGTGTCGAGGGGACGTTATTTTGGTTCTTTATTCAAATGAAGAAAACTAGATATTGCCTAACAAAAGAAATACATCAAAATAAGTAACTGAGGGCTAAGTCCACAACACAATTCTTCAGTATCGACTGAGCCGTAGATTTTAAAAATTCTCCCGCTAATAGATTTATGGGCAAAGGACATATTTCATAAGCTTCGAATTCGTTTTATAGCTAGCGAATAAGTTTAGCAAAATGGAAAGTAAATAGAAATCTTGTGTCATTAGTTGTCCCTCCAAATTACCAAGTGACCACCACTGTTCGAAAGCGTATGGAGTTTCATTTGCTTAGACTGGTTTTAAAGACAGGGGTATCGTGAGAAATGACTCTTAGGTAGGGGGCACATCTAACAAACTTTCCAACAACAGGTTTACAAAACAATGACGTCATCGAGCACATGCCAATTCTTAAGAAAAAAATATGGGGGAGAAAATCAGGTTTCAATAAATCAGAGAAAAGGAAGCATCGGTATTCAAGCTTTTGATAATCATAATCATCAGTAATCAGTATCTTTAATTAAAAGTCAAACACGCAATGGGACTGATAGTCAATCTCTTAGGAATCTAATGAAATGAACTGGACAATTTTTAGTGCATGAGAAGTCTTTCAGCACATGTTTATCCGCAATTGTACCCATTGCTTCATGTTCATCGTAACTAAAGGTGACAAATAAGTGAAGCTCGACGTTTATTCAACCTTTCGTGACCAATTGCTGATCGCAACTGGTTTTTTGCATACTTGAGCTTGCAATTATCAACTATCACGTGATAGGCAAACTCTAAAGTAAATGACTGCGGGCAGAAGCAGACTAGCCCACCGGGACATCGGGAAATTTCCCGGTGCGCCCTTTGCCTCACATTATTGTTTTCAAAAAGTTTAAAAACTCTCAAAAGGCCAAAAATTCCTTTACAGAGCTAAAGATGATTTCAGTCATCAGTTGACCAATCGAAAGTATGCTTGAATAAAAGTTTTACTTCACCTTGGTTTAATTGCAAAGGTTCCCAACTCCTATTATTGTAAAACTTATTAAAGGCGAAGTTTGATGAGCAAATGCTGCATGATTTTGTGAATTCTTTGAAAAAAAATATCTTGTGTTTTTGACAGCAGTACCATAACGGTAGCATCACCAACAACGCAACAATCACTACACACTTGAAATTTTCCAAGCAAGTGCTTAAAACACATATCTATGGACACGTTCACATACTACGTAATCAAAGATGGGGGATGTACACAAACGTTAAAGATCATTATGGCCTATTGGTAAAGTTTGATGATTTAGGGAAAAGAAATATTTTTATTGAAAAGTGTCAATTTTGGTTACATGATATATGCATATACTTTATCTTGCCTCTCTTGAATGATATTCCTTTTATCTTTGGTCATCGATATCTTTCCGATAAGCCTACAGTTTTTAAGCACATCTTCAAAAGGGCACACGCCATCGGGGCAGCCCCCCCCCCCCCCCCTCACCCACAATTTTCAGAAGCAGGGAGTTTCAAAGTTGCAGTAAAAGGAGAAAATGTCTTTCCCCCCTCCACTTTAAAATTCGTGCCGTTGGCCCTGTTTAATGCATGACCATGATTAACAATTTACCGATTACTAGCACCATTTTGAAATAAGGGAATTTTAACTGGTCCTCAACTTCTCGACGTAAACAAATAATGTTTAGTTATTCAAGATAGAAGTAAATACTTGCTTACGACTATTTATTTTGTTTCTCGGTATTCCTTTCTCACAACTGATCATGAGGTATAAACGTCCTTTTCTCGGTGTTTCTTTTGATCAGAATTTCTTTTTCACGTAGGCGCCAAACGTCCAATAATCTTTTTAGTTTGCCACTTTTTCTTTTTTAGAAATAGACTTCAGATTGGTTGGGATAACTGATAGACCAAATGTTAAATAAAAACCAAGGCATTTGTTAAGGATCTTTCAGTAGTGGGACATTTTTCGTAAGGGGCCACTTTCACGACAAAAAATTGTACGGTGCTTCAAATTGTAATATGCTTCCGTTTTCTCTAAACAAATCCAGATGTTGTTGCAACAGCTAAATGGGATGTTCCACACATATTTCTTGAAGACATCTAATGGTTAAGATTTTCTCTTACCAAGGACATTAGCTGAGGGAAGAAGTTAACAATTTAGCTTGGAATGAGGAATTTTAATCTTAGTGTTTGCACCAGGCACCTCGCACCAGTTTTAAAGTGGGTGGGCTGAAAAGGGTGTGATCAAAATTTTTTGTGACGACACCCTTACACCGGAAAACGCCCCTTTTAGCAAATACTTGCTTCTTTCTATTTACCTTGTATCTACAAAGGTGAGACACTTAAAAGTGAGCAAAAAAGGGTTCCCAGTCAAGAGGAAATGCTACTACTTATGATCCGTTAGAGTAAACATTCCTAAATTGCGTTAGAGTAGATTTTCTAACATTTTCTAACGTATTAATGCAAAAATGTGGGTGGTATAGCCTCTGCTAGCCCAATGGCTGCGTTGTCCCTAGTTTGCATTTTATCACATTTAAGAAAATGTTCGTGACATCATAATCACGCTGTTTCGACGCCAAGTTATTTTAGGATTGAGGTTTCAAGATTTTACACGAACTACTATAACGATGTTTCTTTAAAAAGTTCTAAAAGATCGTTGATAAACCTAATTGGAACATTTATGTACGAAATGTTTAAGATCAGGAATCAAACAAAAAAAATTGAAAGATAGACTCAATAAAAATGGCAAGCAAATATGATAATATTTGGCTTTGTTAGCAATCATTTAAATTGAATGCTAGGTGTAGGCCTAGTGTTCAGTCATCAATTTTGAATGCGGCAGATTGTCCTTGTCATTTGACTCCCTTGATTCATCCTCGCTGTCAGTGTGCTCATCATCAAGCATGATTATTGATCAGCGGCCCTACTTCCTCCAAATTCTCTAATTCACTGCCTTCTATGTGTAGCGACAATTCATCTGAGAATTCCTCAGCTTCATTGTTAGGAGTTTTATAGTTTTTATTGATCAAATCCATAAGCCTTTCTAAATATCTTCGTTTCACATCAGGTAGTCCAAATGTAACCGTCAAAAGGATTTCTAAACCACCGTTAGCAATCGGGGACCTGTGACATTTTCCATCTACAACCTCACCGTTAACTGTTCCCCCACGCTCAATAAAAAACCAAACAAAACGGGAAATCTCTTGAGGTATATGCCCAACAACATCTGGTACAAGTTTATTCACCATTTTGAACATCCATGCAATTGAACGTGGATCTATCATCAAGGCCTATGGGTTTCTTTCTTTTACTGCAAAACGCGTATCTCCTCGTTTGGGATTAGTCCACACACTTTTGCTATACACATGCCAGCCTCTGCAACCAATGACTTTCTGAAAACTTGACTGCATTTTCTGATCTCAAGATAGTACTTTTAGCTGCTCGGATAAAACTAGGAGCTGTTACTGCGGTAGGCAAGGAAATCGCAATTAGGTGGTCAGAATCACGGAATTCTAATAGAGAGTGTTGGGCCCGCACTGACTGCCCAGGTTCATTAACATCTTTTCACATTTCCGATCTTGGTTTCCTGTTTTAAAAGTGCAAATCTATTAAACTGAGTGGGAATTTATATCTATTATAACATGCTGAAACTACGGGACCTGATTCTCGTTATAGAACAGCAAGTATTCAAGTGATTTCAAAGTCAAATGTTCTATGGTCCGGGCTTTCCTACGTGCAATTTTTCTGGTCCTCTAAAATCACAACATATCCATTATTGGTGCCCACTCATGAAACATTTGCAATGGCCTTCAATCGTAAAATTGTTACATTTATCAGAAACATCAGGTATTAGTGAGTAGTGACAGCGATTGAGAAGAAAGGAGTAAGATGTTTTTATCAACTTACTTTAAAAAAACTGAAAAGAAACCGTCTGAAGAGATTGTAGAGAGCGATGCACCACCTTCTGTGACAGAGACAGAGAAAAAGCAAGTAGTTCATGAATTAAAAGAGCTAGAAGTAAAGTGCAGTAAACGAGGGAAGTATAAATCTTGGACTGGCGAAGAAAAGGCTGAAATTGGAAATTTTGCCACGATTCATGGTTTTCCACAAACTCTTCGAAAATTTAAGCAAAAGTACCCCCAACTCACAAAGTAGTCGATTAGTGATTTCAAAAAAGCTGCAGAAAACGCAAAGAAGTCAACAGGACAGCTTCCTCACACACTAAGAAATCAGAAAAGAGGTCGGCCTACATTGATGCCGGAAGAATTAATGCAGAAAACAATAAGGTTGGTTGAAACATTGCGTCTCAAAGGAGCAACAGTAACTGCATCTGTTATCAACTCAATAGATAAAGGAGTTATTATGGCCAATGATCGTAGCATTTTGATTAAGCATGGAGAATATCTGAGTCTCACCGGCGACTGGGGAAAAAATGTTCTCTACAAAATGGAAAGGGAAGGAAAGAAGATGACCCGTAGATGTGCCACGACGTCAAAGATTCCAGTTGCCCCAGGCATTATAAGCGAAGTAAAACTAATTTTTCAGTAGCTCGACAAATCAATGCAGGGGTTGAAGTTTATGCAATTGACATAAAGACAACATTGTCTGTTTTAAAGCCAATACATGCAAGATGGCTGATTGGTTTGTATGATCATCTGAGAAACCAACCAGATCTGATCAAAAAGGCTTTGACGTGTCTGGAATTAATGATGCCATTGCTTCAATCATTGAGCCAGAGGACCCATTCCTAGATCTGGATACAAATTAGAACTGTATTGTATTCATGTACTCTATTATTAGTGTTTTGTTCTAGCTCCCGTTGTTTTGTTGTGTTATGAAGATATTGTCCAAAACTTCTTGTTTTGTTTTACTTTTTGTCCGAAATTTTTGTCAGAAATTGTCCTAAATCATGATTTTTTGGTCCGAAAATTTCTATCCGAAAATTAAACGTCCGAAATTTTACCGTCCGAAATTTTTGGGGATTAATGTAGTTTTCTCATAAGAAATTGGTGTATTGTTTAGTAATTATTTTCTATCTAAATCACAAATAAAAGGAAAAAAGTAAGCTTAGAAAGATTGATTTGAAAAGTTGATCGATATGTTCATTCAAGAAGACATTGCTCAAAATTTGTAACGCAAAATATGCTCGTGATCGTTGGCCGTATTATGGTCTCCAATTGAAAAGGAAATCCCTTAACAACAACATTCATTATCAAATAACTCTGCTGTTAGGATACTTTTTCCTGATTCGGTGAGTCCTGAACCAAATGAAGTATCTTTGCTCGTTATGCATTTATTATAAGTAGGGTCAACAAGAAGTTTTGAAAACCGTGGGGTAAAATTGAAAACGAAGACAAAATAAGGACAAAATGAATGCAAAATTTTTGCGACCACGCCCATTCCATTAGCTTGAAATACATTGCACTCATTTTCTTGCAAGTGGTTAAAACGTTTTAAGTATACCTTGAAACATTTCAAAGGCATACTTTGGTTACCTTTGATCAATTCCATTCTTAAAAATGGAAATCATTACTTTATTAGGCTTCCCCCCTATCGGCGGTCCTGATTCCAAGAATTAATCGAGCGACTCATTCTCCACTTCATGCAGTTTTTTACAATGCCTAGAAAACTGAATGATCGTTTTCAGATGCGCTGCGATGGAGCGCTTACTGAAGTACCCTGGGTACCAGAGCCGCATAATTCCACAGTGGAAAGAGAAGATTGGAGTGGAGAGGCGGAGGAGCCTTTATAGACGAATCATTAAAGCGAGATGATATAATGCCGGAACGCTTCGAAGATGCCGAAGACAAGTCAAAAAGAAGGATCATAAACAAGCCACTGAAAGTTTCATGTCGTTGTTGATGTTAGATGTCATTCCGACTTTGCAAATTTTGATGCTAGAAGAATGGACTTTCTTTGAACCTTTAGCATATTTTATTTTTACTTACCTACTTAAGGTTGGATAAAATAGTTTTTACCCGTTTTGCCTGAAACGATTTAAGGCCATGAAGAGAACTGAAATGGAAAAGGGAAGCCCAAAAAGCTACATAGGACTCTGTTCTGATGTTTGAAAAACCAGCCATCGGAGCGTACAAACGAGAAAACTTATTCATTTTTCATTTTCAACTACAGGTTGTTTTTTGGCGCTGTGAAGGGAGTGGTCTGTAACAATTTTTTGCTGAACATTGGTTTGTTCGACATCTTCTTAGACCCCTAGCCTTGGACCATCAGGGGCGGTCTGAAATGATATTCCTTACCGGCAAATCAACCTTTAGGGGTTTAAAAATTTTCCTTATTTCACATTAGGTTAAATTTACAATTGGAGTTCTGCATTACAGTAAGACATTGATTGAAAAAATGTATTTAAACTCCAGTATAAAGCAAAGGGCATTTACAGGCATTTTTCGTTTAAGAAGTGAATTACTGCAGTGAAAAGGTGGCCATGCTTTAGTATCACTAATCACTTAACAGCATAAGAACGATGATCGGGGACATCACAATTTGGGGTGGGGGGAGTTTACAGTTGGCTGGAAGTTGCAAAAATTGAAGGCCAATCTCCATTAAAGCGAAACTCAATGATCGCTTTGCGCGGCTGGCAGTTTCCATTATTTCCTCTGTTCACCAGCGAAATGCGGTTAAAGATGTTTCCCTCTTCATTTCTGGCGCCTTCGTGTGCCCTTAACCAACATCATACATGGCGAATAGGCAGCGTTTTGCGTTTCTTTTAGCTATAAGACAGAGATTATGTTGCAAATATAGAGTCCAGAAGGCGACAAAGTTATTTTGTGAACGTTAAAAGAAAGACGAATTTCATCACTTTATTTTGGAGATGAAACTTTGCGATCATGAGTTTTTCCCTCGATATTTTAAAAATATTCATTAAAAATACGAGATATAGAATTTCTATCTTTTGACATCTGCTCTATGCTGTCCACAGATCTGCCTTGATCTTCCTGAGACAACAACTGTTCAAAGCTTGCCATCTTGCAATCTGCATAGAATTACGTAACTTTTCGCTGGCGATCGCTGAAAAAATCAACCAAATTGAACTGCTGAGCGAAACGCAGCGGCCAGGGCGTGGGTTTAAAATAATCATGTCCGCATGCTCTCTATTCGATGGTCGCTTGCTTTCGCTGAGTTTAATGCATTTTGCGTTTCGCTTAATACACATTTGGCTTTAGACCCAAGTTTTTAATTGCCTCTCATTCTCTTTTTGGTCGTTTTTGTGCTTTCAGAATTGAAACTAAAACATTGATATTTTCCATTTCACCTTGACATTTTGCTACCTTTCTACCATAGAACCATAGGGTTTATTAGGCATCTAAACCTAACATAAACATAAATATTGTCAAA